>NC_056684.1:70248229-70873229 GCF_018350215.1 Panthera leo | reverse complement strand
TCTGACTGATGAGGTGATTACCTAAAATTTAATGATTGTTATCTTAGGATAATGTGATTTATATCTGTTTATACTTTGTGTCTAAACATGTTTATAATAAACAAGCACTGTGTAAATAAAAGAAGATAAGATATTTTCAATATAAAAATACATATTTCAGAGAAAAATGACTTTACTTTGAGATATAATGCTAAATGTAAAGGGCAGGGCAAAGAACTGATACAGTTACTAGCTCTTGTGGTTCCTACCTTAAAGGAAATCAGATGGGCTATTTGAAGTTTCATGAGCCTTGAAGAATAATTTCCACATTTTAGTTATATGATAATGTTCCTTTGCAGATGTTGTGTTTAAAAAATGTATTTTGATTTTAACTTTTGTTATGTTTTATATTTAGACTTCTTTTGCCTATAATTGCAGTAAATTGGTGAACATGAGTTGGAGTTAAAAGAGCTTCATAGAGCAATCCCTCTCAAAATAACACAAGCATTCTTCACAGAACTAGAACAAGCAATCTTTTTTTTTAATTTTTTTTAACGTTTATTTATTTTTGAGACAGGGAGAGACAGAGCATGAACAGGGGAGGGTCAGAGAGAGGGAGACACAGAATATGAAGCAGGCTCCAGGCTCTGAGCTGTCAGCACAGAGCCCGATGCGGGGCTAGAACTCACGGACCGCGAGATCATGACCTGAGCCGAAGTCGGCCGCCTAACCGACTGAGCCACCCAGGTGCCCCAGAACAAACAATCTTAAAATTTGCATGGAACCAGAAAAGACCCCGAATAGCCAAAGCAATCTTGAAAAAGAAAACCAAAGCTGGAGGCATCACAATCCCAGACTTCAAGCTTTATTACAAAGCTGTAATCATCAAAACAGTATGGTACTGGCACAAAACAGACACTCAGATCAATGGAACAGAATAGAGAACCCAGAAATGGACCCACAAACGTATGGCCAACTAATGTTTGACAAAGCAGGAAAGAATATCCAATGGAATAAAGACAGTCTCTTCAGCAAATGGTGGTGGAAAAACTTGACAGCAACATGCAAAAAAATGAACCTGGACCACTTTCTTACACCATACACAAAAATAAACTCAAAATGGATGAAAGACCTCAATGTAAGACAGGAAGCCATCAAAATCCTTGAGGAGAAAGGAGGCACAAACCTCTTTGATCTTGGCTGCAGCAATTTCTTACTCAACACGTCTCTGTCTCCGGAGGCAAGGGAAACAAAAGCAAAAATGAACTATTGGGACCTCATCAAAATAAGTCTTCTGCACAGGGAAGGAAACAATCAGCAAAACTAAAAGGCAACTGACAGAATGGGAGAAGATATTTGCAAATGACATATCAGATAAAGGGTTAGTATCCAAAATCTATAAAGAACTTATCAAACTCAACACCCCCAAAAAATAATCCAGTGAAGAAATGGGCAAAAGACATGAATAGACACTTCTCCAAAGAAGACATCCAGATGGCCAACCTACACATGACAAAACGCTCAACATCACTCATCATCAGGGAAATACTAATCAAAACCACAATGAGATACAACCTTACACCTGTCAGAATGGCTAAAGTGAACAACTCAGGCAACAATAGACGTTGGCCAGAATGCGGAGAAGGAGGATCTCTTTTGTATTCTTGGTGGGAATGCAAGCTGGTGCAGCCAATCTGGAAAACAGTATGGAGGTCCCTCAAAAAACTAAAAATAGAACTATCCTAGACCCAGCAATTGCACTACTAGGGATTTATCCACGGGATACAGGTGTGCTGTTTCGAAGGGACACATGCACCCCCATGTTCATAGCAGCACTATCACCAATAGCCAAAGTATGGAAAGAGCCCAAATGTCCATCGATGGATGAATGGATGAAGAAAATCTGGTATATGTATACAATGGAGTATTACTCGGCAATCAAAAAAGAATGAAATCTTGACATTTGCAACTATGTGGATGGAACTGGAGGGTATTATGCTAAGTGAAATTAGTCAGAGAAAGACAAAAATCATATGACTTCACTCGTATGAGGACTTTAAGAGACAAAACAGATGAACATAAGGGAAGGGAAACAAAAATAATATAAAAACAGGGAGGGGGACAAAACAAAAGAGACTCATAAATATGGAGAACAAACTGAGGGTTGCTGGAGGGATTGTGGAAGGGGGGATGGGCTAAATGGGAAGGGTTCTGGGAGGGGGGAAGGGGCATTAAGGAATCTACTTCTGAAATCATTGCTTCACTATATACTAACTAATTTGGATGTAAATTTTAAAAAATAAAAAATAAAGTTAAATTACAAAAAAAAGAGAAAGACTGAATTACAACCTTCTGAGAATCTTAATTTTTCATCTGAAGATTAATGAAATAAATTGAGGAATTACTGACTTGAGTTTCACAGACTGCTATGAGATCCATACATGGAATTCAAAGTGGTATCTTATTGAAATTTTAATAAAAATTAAATGTTTTTTAATAAAAACTAAAAAAAAGATGTGGTACATATATACAATGGAGTATTACTCGGCAATCAAAAAGAATGAAATCTTGCCATTTGCAACTACATGGATGGAACTAGAGGATATTATGCTAAGCGAAATTAGTCAGAGAAAGACAAATATCATATGAATTCACTCATATGAGGAATTTAAGATACGAAACAGATGAACATAAGGGAAGCAAAAATAATACAAAAATAGGGCGGGGAACAAAACATAAGAGACTCTTAAATATAGAGAACAAACAGGGTTGTTAGAGGTGTTGTGTGAGGAGGGATGGGCTAAATGTAGTAAGGAGCATTAATGAATCTACCCCTGAAATTATTGTTGCACTATATGCTAACTAACTTGGATGTAAATTAAAAAATAAATAAATTAGTTAATTAAAAAAAAAGAGCTTAATAGACCCTTTTCAGGGATACTCCTGACCTTTTTATTGCTGTGATCCTGTAGACTATGAGCTATAATTAGCTACGTGGGAATAATTCATTTTCCTGCTCTTTTCCCCCTCACCTCTCCTTACTTTGCACACACTGTTCTCCAGGTGACTTCTGTAACAACTAATATCTCTCTTGGTCATAATCCACCTCACAATTTAAATTTTTTCTCATCATAAACTGTCAGTTCCATGAGGACTCAAATGTGATTTTTCACCTTATTTGATTCATTTCCTAACTCTGTACCTGACATATTGAAGGTATTCATTAAATGTTTTTGATAAATGAGTGAACAATAAAGAATATAATAAATATAATTGTTCTGACAAGAAACTAGATATAACTTCAACAGTTTATTTCCTCCCAGAAATCCTCAGATGACAAAGTAATTCTCACATCGTCTCTCCAGAACCAAGAAGTCTGAATGAAAAGATATCTGTGGGCTCTTAGATCCTGACTCCATATGCTATGACCCAGGGAAGACACCCTGCTTTATAGATTCCTCAAGGAATCCAGGAATTATGGAAACACTGTTCCTCAGGATCCAATTCTTGGAAATTTTTCTAATACAGATGACATCATCATCATCATCATCATCAATAAATGTTGTATCAAGGATACCAAAGAGTACACAGTGAAAATATTTTCCTTTGCCTTGTATCTAAGACATTCCCAATCATCCTCCTTCCGAAGTCCAACCACTGTTAGATTTCATATCTACCCTTTGAAAGATATTCTATCCTTTAAACACACACGTACACATTTATGATTTTATACATAAATGACAGCTTATGTATTATACATTGTTTATTCTCTTAACAATATAACTTGTGGGTGGTTCCATCTATGTGCATCTAAAACTCCCTCATTTAAAAAATTCTATATCATTTTCCATTGCATGGGCACATCATAAGTTATCTAAATAGGTCTCCATAAATGGGCATTTGTGATTTCTAGTAATTTGGTATTACAATGCTGCAACAATAAATATTCTTTTGCATGCATATTTTCACATATGCGTGATTGATTATATGTGTAGGCTAGGTATTTAGGAGTGAGTGCATTTGCTGTTAATGGATACTGTGCATTTTAAATTTTGTTAAATTGTTTTGCAATTTGTCCTAAGTAGAAGTTGCACCAATTTATACTTCTATCAGTAATGTATATATTTCCCCCTCCTCAGATGAAAGACTATTTGATGGCTACATATCTGAACGGCAAAAAATAATACTTTCTTATAGTTTATTATGTATTTATTTCTTTATGAGTAGAAAGAACAGCTCTTTAAAAAGATTTTTCTGTGCATTATATAGTTATGGCCAGAGCAAGTCAGTCAAAATTTCCATTCCCCAGCTTCTTCATCTATAAAATGAGGGAATTGGATAATGTCTCTGAGTCTTTTCTTGCTCTCATGATTCCAGGAAAAGTAGAAACAGCCATGATGAATAAGCTCAATAATAGGATGAACAATTTTCAGAGTGGTATTAGTTGCTAATTTTTTTCACCTGAAAAAATATGAAGGTAGGCCAATTACCCCCATTTTTCTTTATCAAGGTCATAACTTTTATATTCCTAGAAATTTCTGCAGGGCATGTTTCATATCTTTGTTCCTTAGACTGTAGATCACAGGATTAATGAGTGGGGTTCCTACAGAATAAAACAGAGTCACAAGTTTCTGCATCCCAGCCCCATGCTCAGATGTTGGGCTCAGATACATGACCATCACCGAACCATAGAACAGTGAAACCACGGCCAGATGGGACCCACAGGTCGAGAAAGCTTTTCTTCGTCCAGCTGCTGAAGGGACTCTAAACACAGCTCTCAGGACCAGAGTATAGGAACCCATGATGCAGAGGAAAGGAATAAATAAGAGCAAGGAACTTATAATAGTCCAAAAAAACTCCATTACTGGGACTCTGGCACAGGTGAGTGCTAATAGGGGACCTGGATCACACAGGAAGTGGTCAATGATCCTGGATCCACAGAAGGACATTTGGGAAATAACAATGATAGGTACTGGGAACCAAAGGAAACCAAGTACCCAGCAGCTGACCACAAGGTTAGTGCAGAGATGTCCAGTCATAAGAACGGGGTAATGTAGAGGCCAGCAGATGGCAAGGTACCGATCAAATGCCATAATAGCCAAGAAGAAGCATTCTGTAGAACCCAAGGAGAAGAAAAAGTAGAACTGGAGAAAGCACCCAGAGAAGGAGATGACCTTGGTGTCAGAGAGGAAGTTGGCTAACATGTTGGGGACAGTGGAGGTGACATACCAGATCTCTAGGAAGGAGAAGTTGGCGAGCAAGATGTACATGGGGGTGTGGAGTCTCTGATCCCAGCGCACAGCACAGATGATGGACCCGTTGCCCATGAGGGTCAGGAGGTAGACAACAGAGAAGAGCACAAAGAGGAGGATCTGCCCCTCCCTGAAGCAAGGGAAGCCCAGGAGGATGAAGCCAGTGATGGTGCTGGAGGTGTTGAGAGTATTTGAGATTTTCATGTGTCTGGAAGCTGTGAAAAAAACCATAATTACTGCATGTTCCTGGAATAGCAGAGGGGCTTCATTTTCTTTGTCCAAAGAAGAAACTGAGATTTGTTTATTTATGAATTATTAAGTCAATATTTATTGAATGTTTACTGTTTGCTAGGTATTTTTCCTAGATACTGGGGATATAGCAGTGAACAAAAGAGATTAAAATCCTTATTTCATTTAGCTTATCCCAGATAGGAGATTGCAATGTAGACTGGCATTACTCTGCATAATTCTCTTTTTCTCTCCTCCTAAACTAAATATACTGGGTTAGCTTTCTTCTTCACGAATGACTTTGTAAGAGTAGCTGAGGGGAGCGCCTGGATGGCTCAGACATTTGAGTGTCCGACTTCGGCTCAGGTCATGATCTCACCATTTGTGAGTTCAAGCCCTGCATCAGGTTCTGTGCTGACAAGAGCCTGGATTGTGTGTCTCTCTCTGCCCATCCCTCACTAGTTCTCTGTCTCTTTCCCTCAAAAATAAATAAAAACATTAACAAAATAAAAACAGGAAGCTGAGGTAATTTCTAATAGCAGTGTCATGGAGATGACCTGGGGCATAAGGGTTTCTGTAATTTTTAAAAAATGAATGGATAAATGCATTACCTTTAAGACCTCCATGAGTAGTCACCTAATGCAGCTGCTTATATGCAGGTGCCTTGTTGGGTCATGTGATTCTGGAGCAAGAAAACTGTGGGACTTTTGATATCAGTTAAAAATTATTTGACATTTGGCTATATTTCAATGTAACCTGTTGATTCAATATCTTTAATGCCATTGTCTACCAATATGAGAAAATCAAGTGTGCTGGAGAAAACTCCTGAAAAAATAGCACCTAAGGCCATTTGGATTGTTATCCTAAAGATAAAATTAACATCAATAATATGACCATATTGGAAAAGGTCTGTTCTCTGGGGGTAAGGATGAAGTGATGTGCTGGAACCACACACCTCTTTTCTGGACCCAAGTTTGTTTAGGACATTTACTCGATTCCTATGGCAAGGGCATGTGTCTCATAAGAACTTTTAAGATCTTAACCATCTCTGTCCCAATATCTATTGATTGCCACAGGGCTTTTGTGGCTTCAGCTAGGGTGGGAAGGGATGGGGAGAAGATGACTGTATTGTGAACTCCATCTTCTGTATGCTTTGCTGAGCTTTAAATTTGTCTGCCTGGGAGCTCAGGCTAAGTTCCACGTGATTATACATTTCTTCCTTCCTTCCTTCCTTCCTTCCTTCCTTCCTTCCTTCCTTCCTTCCATTTATTTATTTTTGAGACAGAGAGAGACAGAGCAGCACAGAGCCTGACGTGGGGCTTGAACTCACGGACTGCGAGATCATGACCTGAGCTGAAGTCGGATGCTTAACTGACTGAGCCACCCAGGTGCCCCTACATTTATTTCTCATAAAGGGCACTGAAAATAGGTTTTATTTAAAAAGCTTATATTTGTAAAGCAACTCTCATTTAGAGTAAAAATATTCAGGACTTTATGCTTTTGTTGAAGAAAAATTTTTGCCCTAATTTGCCTGTTTCTGTAGAATGTGTTAAAACTAATATTGGAGTCCATTTGGTACACTGCTTACTCACAAATGGCAGAAGGCAGGATTTGATGTAACGAATGAACTCAGGTTATCCAGTCTCAGAAGTTAAAAGAAAAATTCTATGAAGCTTGTAAATAAGTTTACAGACAGAATACCTGGACTTGATCAATTCAAGGAATCTGTTGCTTAATAGTGATTGTGTATTTTGGTTTGGATTGTTTTATTGGGTTTCCTCAAATCTCAATTTATACTTGGTCATCTATTTGAACATCTTATTACTGGAAATGTGGATAGTTTGAGTAAATCTTTATGGACTTTCTCTTTTAATATCACATCTCCCTTTCTCCTATCCTTCATATTCAACTCAGTTACAATTTCTATTTGCTCTATTTCTAAAATTTATCTTGATGCATCTGCTTTTCTTTCTCCTGCATTTCCTTGTTCAAACTACCATTATTATTTCTCTGGATTACCATGAAGACCTCCTGAATTATCTCTCTTCTTCCTGCCTTTGCTTCTTTACAACGCATTTTCTACACAGTAGCCATATTGACCTTTTAATAATGTAAATAAGGTCATGTCATTTCTTTGTGTGAAAACATTCAGTAACTTCTCCAACGTAGAATAAAATCCAAGCTCCATTTTATGGTGCATGAGTCTCTGAATGATTTGACCTTCACCTACTTCACCAGTTTTTTCCCTTCCTCTCCCTCTTTTCCTCCTCTGCCTTTCCCTCTTTCCTCTTCTTCAGTTATATGGGCCTTCTTCCTATACTAGAATAAGCCAAGTCTGTCTCTGACCAGGTGCTTTTGCTCTAGGTTTTGTGTGTGTGTGTGTGTGTGTGTGTGTGTGTGTGTGTGTGTGTGTTTGTTTGGAAATCTCATCTGGAACCCATTCTCAGTTTCCAGCACTAATATTCTCTTCTTTTGAACACCCTATGTTAGTTCCTCTGCCATTCTTTTGTTCCTAAAGTTCTATTTATTTTCTTTTAGGTGCTTATCAAGATCTAAAATTATTTTATTTCTTTACTTATTTCTTGCATTTGCCAGTTGAATGAAGTCAGGGAACTGGTCTTTTGAATTCATTGTTTGATTATAGTTGTGGTGTGTAGTAGGTACTTAATAAATTGTTGTATAACTGCTCTTTTTTTTAACAGATATTTTTCTAATTATAAATATGTATATCATAGAATACTTTGAAAAATGCATGAGTTGTAATGAAGAGAATAAGAACTTTTAAAAATATCTATAAAAGAAAATATTTTGGGGGCACCTGGGTGGCTCAGTTGGTTAAGTGTCAGACTTTGGTTTCAGCTCAGATCATGATCTCATGTTTTGTGAGTGTGAGCCCTGAGTCAGGCTCTGTGCCAACAGCGTGAGCCTGTTTGGGATTCTCTCTATTCTCTCTCCCTGCCCCTCCCCCCTCTTAAAAACAACAACAATGATATTTTGGGAGAAATATGTTCCAAGGCTTAAAATAATATTATTTATTTGAAAGTGATTTTTACACCAAATGAACCTAAAATGTAATGTGAGTAAAATTTGCAGGAATGAATTATTTAATAGCTTCCATGTATTATCTTGAGTTACTAGAATTCTGATATAGTTTTCAGGGAATTCATTTGAAAGAGGGTTATGAAAGATTGAATGTTCTTGGTAACAGAAACTATTCTATTTTAAGTGATTATGTCTTTAACTGCTAAAGAATGGGTGGCAGAGAGGAAATGTAGAAAGACAAGGGCCTAAATTCTGTTGAATAAAAAGAAACAATTATTTTGCTTTATGGATCTAGCATAGTTATTTAACATCTCTTAGTTTCTTGAATGTAGAATGGGAGCTATACTACATAATTCTGAATCCTGTTTATTTCTGAGATGTTTGTTGTTATTCTAGAATACCCAGACTGCACAGGATAGTTAGAATTACAATTCTAGAAGTGATATATAATCCTGAAATGAAAACCCTTGCTGGATATTGTGTTAATTATAAATGAAGATATACAGGACAGCTCCCTTGCAGGATAGTTTTCCAGGTAAAAGCCTGACAAAACTGTTCTGGAAAATAGGAAGTGTGTAAAGATATTTTATGCTGAATCTAATGAAATTAAATGGAAGTAAAGGTAGATATATTTCTGCTAAGCTCTCTTATCACTCACTGTTTTTCAGTTAGTTCCTAAGTGTAGAAGGCAGCTGTCATGTTAACTGTCCATCTAAGTTGGCTGAGTCCCCCTAAATGGGCCTCAGAGGGTGGCATGGCCAACATTGTGGGAACGTGAACACAGGGGTCTCACTGTATCTATGCGATTCAGGCTGCTTGGACAGAATATTAATAAGGCAAAGAAGCTTCACTTTTTAACTTGTGAAATGAGTATCCACAGCCTGGATACATCCCAACTTCTGACTTCTGGATGCTAATCTGACAACCTGGATATTTTTCACTGATACTTTCTTTTTCCCTAAAACTGGACCCAGAAACACAGTGAAGTGCAAGTCTTGGTATCTTCACTAAATTCTTTCAGCAGCCAGTCCAGACAATTCCCCCGTGAACATAGCCCTCTGCCTTATGCCTAGGAGAGGCTGTTCCATGGAGGACTACATCTGGCTTCAAATCCTGCCTCCACCACTTTCCAGCTGTGAATGCTGGAGAAGTTATTAACCTCTCTATGATATGGTTTTCTTTTCTGTAAGGCAGAGAGAGTAAGCATACCGACTACAGAGTGTTTTGAGGGTTAAATGAATAATATTTGTAAAATTCCTGGCAATCAGTTAGTGATACATAGCTCTCTATCCCATTGTATAAACTTTCTTGAAAGTAAGTGTACTTACCCATTGCCCATAAGTAGTTGGTAATTGTGGTATAATAGAAGTAGTACTGGATTTGAACATGGGAGCCCAGGACTTGAATTCCAGCACTTATATTGCATTGTTGTGGGAAATTCTACAAGCCAGTTATTTCATACCTCTTAGTTTCCCCAAATGTAAAATGGAGGTGATAATGCCTTCCCCTGGGATAAAGACTGTTGCATGAGATAATGAAATGACAAGGTGGAAGCAACTCATTGATATCTAACATAAAATAAATACCAAATGTTTTATGTAAGACTGTAGTAGAATTAGCAGGAAGATTTTTTTTCAGAGATATAGATTCTCCAGCTATATTTTAATATTTTTCCCTCTCTAAGCACTACATTACCTTCTTCCCTGAAGCATGAAAGGAAATCCAACTGAAACTTCTCAGTCAGTTTCTTATAGGCTTTTCTGAGAGTAGAAGTAGTTGCCTTTGTGTAACCAGTTGGAGAGAAGGTGTAAAAATAGGTTGGAATGAAGATCAGTGAATGTATGTACTGTAGGATCCAGGAATTATAAGCAGAGTGTGTCTTTTGCTCCTTGAGGATTCATTTACTGTCTCTAGAAGGGGAGCTGTGTGCCAGGAGACATATCTGTGCTAACTATTCCCTTGCTCACTCCCTTCTTTCTCTGGAGACCCTTGTGCCTCCATTTCTGTCTTTATTTTCCCCAGTGGTGGAGGAAGTAATATCTTTTATTGGGTCTAAATCTCTTAGAGATAGCCAGAGATGGAATCAATAGTGAACAATCACTCACCAACCTGTTCAGAATATGTATCTTATGCTTAAGGAAATTCTGTCAAACAAAACCCAAGATAAGGTGTCAGTATTGCGGAAGTTAATTTGTTTGCCTTCTGATAAATTGCTGTCAATTCTGAGTCTTGGGGAAAGATTCCCCACCCCCCACCAAAATAAAGAGGAGATTGGTTGGGGGGAGTAATGGACCTTAGCCAAGGGGCTGTGGAATCACTCTCTTTCCAAGGCCACTATGGCCTCCTCAGTGACCTTTCCTGCTCTTCTTTCAGTTAGAGGTTCTGAGTCACAGCAGCTTTATTGAAGAATCCTGCTTCTCATGGGACACTTATCAGGCCCAAGGATACTCTTGGCCAAAGGGGTGACATAGCAGGGTCATTCTGCAGCTAAGTGCAGAGAAGATGCCCTTGGGAGTTGGCTTTCAATTTTTCCTCATCCTTAACAAAGGAGCAGATCTTTTAGCACTGCTCCTTGCCTGTTTCTTCATACTCCTTGAAGTAGTTTTCATCTTAAACATCTCACACTTGGTTGAAGCACCTTTGATGTTTCCCCTACCCATAGTGTATAATAACTCAAAGTCTATAGTCTGGTCAATAAGGCCCCTGCGATACAGCTCTGCCTTATAAGTCTTGCCTCTCAGAGTTTCCTGTTCTTTTTTCCCCTCTGCTCCATCCATACTTACATGTGCACACACAGAATTCAAGGTATGAATCTGATAAGTGAGCCGTTTTACCTTCTGAAAGGCTTAAAGGAATGCCCTGACTCTAAAAGTGAGAGAACTCACTTCTATAGAGTGATAAACTCAAAGATCTTAATTCACATATCCAAGTGTGGGAGGTTTACAAGTCAATTGCATGCAAGAGTACTCATGTGTTGCTGTGCTTGTTTTTCTTCCTTTTTATTTGCCATTCCCACCCCTCCTGGTACCTGTAATTAGATTTTAGAATGCTTGATACTATGAGCAGGTACATTATGGATTGGATGGGATATTGTGTGCTTGCTTAGACACCTAATCGCCATTCATGATGTTTCAATGGGAAAAACTTGTTGCAAATTTCAATCAGTCCTTGCATGAATTTGTATTTTCAGCAATGATTACTTTAAAAGTACACACTTTGTATGGGAAACTTGTTGCAAAAGATGATGCAAACCAAAAACATCAATGATAACTAAATACACAGAGAGTTGATGGTGTTTTATTTACACAGTATTCTCCTTTTCCTTCACATTTCCAGTCAGCTATTTTTATTTTTTTATTTAAGTTTTAGTTAACATACAGTGCAGTATTGGTTTCATGAGTAGTTTTTAGCGATTCATAACATACAACACCAAGTGCTCATCACAACAAATGCCCTCCTAAATACCCATCACCTGTCTAGCCCATCTCCTAACCACTTCCCTCCATCAACCCATAGTTTGTTCTCTATTATTAGGAGTCTCTTGTGGTTTGTTACCCTCTCTTCTCTTCGTCCCCACTTCCCATATGTTCATCTGTTTTGTTTCTTAAATTCCACATATGAGTGAAATCATATGGTATTTGTCTTTCTCTGATTGACTCATTTTGCTTAGCATAACACATTCTAGCTTCATCCACGTCATTGCAAATGGCAAGATTTTATTCTTTTTTTATGACTGAGTGATATTCCATTGTATATATATATACCACATTTTCTTTATTCATTCATCAGTTGGTGGACATTTGGGCTCTTTCCATAGTTTGACTATTGTTGATAATGCTTCTATAAACATTGAAGTGCATGTACCCCTTCAAATCTCTATATTTGTGTCCTACGGGTAAATACCTAACAGCACCACTGTGAATTGTAGGGTAGTTCTATTTTTTTTTCCTGAGGAGCCTCCATACTGTTCTCCAGTGTGGCTGCACCAGTTTGTATTCCCACCAGCAGTGCAAGAGGATTCCCCTTTCTCCACATCCTTACCAATACTTGTTGTTTCTTGTGTTGTTAATTTTAGCCATTCTTGTGAAGTGGTATCATGTTGTGGTTTTGATTTGTATTTCCCTGATGGTGAGTGATGTTGAACATCTTTTCATGTGTCTGTTGGCCATGATGTCTTCTTTGGAAAAGTGTCTATTCATGTCTTTGCCAATATTTTACTGAATTATTTGATTTTTGGGTGTTGAGTTTGGTAAGTTCTTTATAAATTTTGGATACTATCCCTTTATGAGTCGTGTCATTTGCAAATATCTTCACTCATTCTGTAGGCTGTCTTTTAGTTTTGTTGATTGTTTCCTTTGCTGTGTAGAAGCTTCTTATCTTGGTGAAATCCCAGTAGTTTATATTTGCTTTTGCTTCCCTTGCCTTTGGTGATGTGTCTAGTAACAAGTTGCTGCAAAGAGGTTGCTGCCTGTGTTGTCCTGTAGGATTTTGATGGTTTCCTGTTTCATATTTAGGTATTTCATCCATTTTGAATTTGCTTTTGTGTATGGTGTAAGAAAGTAGTCTAGTTTCATTCTTCTGCATGTTGCTGTCCAGTTATCCCAACACCATGTGTTGAAGACACTGTCTTTTTTCCATTGACTATTCTTTGCTGCTTTGTCAAAGATTAGTTGACCAAATAGTTGTGGGTCCATTTCTGGGGTTTTCTTTCCATTCCATTGACCTCTGTGTCTGTTTTTGTGCCAGTACCATATAATCTTGATGACTACAGCTTTGTAATATGGGTTGAAATACAGAATCATGATGCCTTCAGTTTTGTTTTTCTTTTTCAGTATTGCTTTGACTATTTGGGTTTTTTTCTGGTTCCATACACATTTTAGGATTGTTTGATCTAGCTCTGTAAGGAATGCTGATGGTATTTTTTAAATTTTTAATATTTATTATTATTGACAGAGAGAGAGACAGAGAGAGAGACAGAGAGAGAGAGAGAGAGCAGGGGAGGGTTAGAGAGAGGGAGACACAGAATCCAAAGCAGGCTCCAGGCTCTGAGCTGTCAGCACAGAGCCTGATGCGGGGCTGGAACTCACAAACTGCGAGATCATAACGTGAGCCGAAGTCAGGTGCTTAACTGACTCACCCACCCAGGCTCTCCATGAATACTGATGGTATTTTGATAGGGATTACATTAAATGTGTAGATTGCTTTTGGCAATATATACATTTCAACAATGTTTGCTCTTCCAATCCATGAGCATGAAATGTTTTTCCATTTCTTTGTGTCCTCTTCAATTTCTTTCATAAGTGTTCTATAGCTTTCAGAGTACAGGTCTTTTACCTCTTTAGTTAGTTTTGTTACCAGATATCTTATTTTTTTGGTGCAGTTGTAAATGGGATTGATTCCTTGATTTCTTTTTCTGTTGCTTCCTTATTGGTGTATGGAAATGCAACAGATTTCTGCAAGTTGATTTTATATCCTGCAACTTTGCTGAATTCATGTATTAGTTCTGACAATTTTTTGGTGGAGTCTTTTGGGTTTTCTACATACAATGGTGAAAGTTTGACTTCTTCCTTGCCAATTTGGATGCCTTTTATCTCTTTTTGTTGTCTGATTGCTGAGGCTAAGACCTCCAGTACTATGTTAAATAGTAATGGTGAGAGTAGACATCCTTGTCTTGTTCCTGACCTTAGGGGAAAAGCTCTTAGTTTTTCCTCACTGTGGATATTAGCTGTGGGTCTTTCATGTATGGCTTTTATGATGTTGAGGTATGTTCCATCTATCCTTACTTTGTTGAGGGTTTTTATCAAGAATTGATGCTGTATTTTGTCAAATGCTTTTTTTGCATCTATTGATAGGATCCTATGATTCTTACAGTTTCTTTTTATTAATGTGGTGTATTACATTGATTGACATGCAAATATAGAAGAAAGTGTGTTCTTCTGCTTTAGGATGAAATGTTCTAAATATATCTGCTAAGTCCATCCAGTCAAGTGTGTCACTAAAAACCATTGTTTCCTTGTTGATTTTCTGCTTAGATGATCTGTTCTTTGCTGTAAGTGGGTGTTAAAGTCCCCTAACATTATGGTATTATTATCAATTAGTTTCTTTATGTTGGTTACTAATTGATTTATATATTTGGGTGCCTCTGAGTTGGGGCATAAATATTTATAATTGTTAGATCTTCTTGATGGATATGATATAATGTCCTTCTTAATCTTTTGTTACAGTCTTTGATTTAAAATCTAGGTTGTCTGATATAAGTATAGCTACCGAGACTTTCTTTTGACATCTGTTAACATGGTTCTCCATCCCCTCACTTTCAATCTACAGGTGTCTTAGGTCTAAAATGAGCCTCTTGTAGGCAGCATATGGATAGATCTTGATTTTTTTATCCATTCTGATACCCAATTATCTTTTGATTGGAGCATTTATTCCATTTACATTCAGAGTGACTATAGATATGAATTTAGTGCTGTTGTGTTACCTGTAGAGTTGGTGTTTCCAGTGATGTCCTGGTACTTTGTAGTCTTTGTGGCTTTGGCCTTTTTTTTTCCTCCATTCAAAGTCCCCCTTAAAATATTTTGTAGGCCTGGTTTAGTCGTCATAAACTCCTTTGTTTGGGAAACTCTTTATCCCTTCTTCTATTCTGAATGACAACCTAGTTGGATAAATATTTCTTGGCTGCATATTTTTCCCACTCAGCACTTTGAATATTTACTACAAATCCCTTCTGGCCTGCCAAGTTTCAGTGGATAGGTCTGCTACTATCTTTATGTGTCTACTCTTGCAGGTTAAGGACCTTTGCCCTTAGCTGCTTTCAGAATTCTCTCTTTACCTTTGTATTTGCAAGTTTCATTATGATAGGTTGTGGTGTTGAGTTGTTTTTGTTGATTTTGAGGGGAGTTCTCTGTGTCTCTTGGACTTGAATTACTGTGCTCTTTCCCAGATTAGTGAAGTTCTTAGCTTTAATTTGTTCAAATAATCCTTCTTCCCCTTTTTCCTGCTCTTCTTCTTCTGGGACTCCTATGATATGGAGACTATTTTTGCTTTATGGAATTGCTGATCTCCCTTGGCATGGTATAATAGTTTTCTTTCCATCTTCTTTTGAGCTTTTAGTTTTCCATAATTTTATCTTCTATATAACTTCTCTACTCAGATTCCTCAGTCCTCATTGAAAATATATCCGGTTGTTTTTGCAGATCAGTTATAGCAGTTTTAATTTCAGTCTGACTAGTTCTTAGGTCTTTGATCTCTGCATCAAGGGTTTCTCTGGTGTCTTCGATGCTTTTCTCAAGTCCAGACAGTAGTCTTATGACTGTTGTTCTAAATTTTTGTCCAGATATATTACTTATATCTGTTTTGAGCAAGTCCCTGGCTCTGATTTCTTTTTGACCTTTCTTTTGGGGAGAATTCTTCCATCTTGTCATTTTGGCTAAGTTTCTGCCTTTTGTCTATTTTGAATGCTGGTTATGTTTCCTGCATCTGAAGATAATGCTATATTAAAAAGGGGTTAGGCACTGTCCAGAGCCTGGCACTTCAGGATGTTTCTGTATATGCTGTGTGCACTCTACTGTTGCATTTTGGCTACTCTTTCCCATTGGTCAGTCCTCTGCAGAGCTCCTCCTTGCCTGCAGTGGTGGAGTGTTTGGACATTTAACTAGATGTGCTTTGATTTGTTTGTTAAAATAAACCTCACACCTGCCACACTGTCACCTTTCAATGATGGATATCCATCTGCCAGTTCTCAGATTGATTTCTAGGGTGTTCCAAGTGATCTGACCTCAATACAGCTGTGTTTGAGGGATAGGGAAAGCCCAGGGTTCCCCTACTTCTCCACCATCTTAATTCCTCATCTCCAGTCACTTATTTTTTAAGGATGAAGTTCAAGATATTTGTGTATCACAATATACCATTAGTAATAGTAGGTGAAACAATCAAGCTGTAACAAAATTCTGTTTCTATTTTTTTAAATTATGAAATACACAAGCCCAGTTCATATTGAACTTAGATCCATACTAAAATTAATTAAAATTTTTTTTCCTGTTGAAAAAAATTTGTAAAAATCTTGCATAGGATCAGCTAAGCATTTATCATTTAGGATTCAATGGTTCTTATTCCATTCTATTTATTTGTGCTACAAAAATGTTACTTTAATTTTCAAATATGATAGTTTAACTTTGAAGGCAAAAATTCCTTTTCATAGAATTTTTTTTCTTGCATGATTTTATTTAAATTCAAGTTAGTTAACATATAGTGTAGTAATGGCTTCAGAAGTAAAATTGAGTGATTCATCACTGACATATAACACTCAGTACTCAACACAACAAGTGCCCTCCTTAACCCATCACCCATTAAGCCCATCCCTCGACTTCCCCTACAGCAACTCTCAATTTGTTCTCTATAGTTAAGAGTGTCTTATGGTTTTCCTCCCTGTTTTTATCTTATTTTATTTTTCCTTTCTTTCCTCTATGTTCATCTGTTTTGTTTCTTAAATTCCACATATGAGTAAAATCATATGATATTTGTCTTTCTCTGACTGACTTATTTTGCTTAGCACAATACACTCTAGCTCCATCCACATTGTTGCAAATGGCAAGATTTCATTCTTTTTGATTGCCAAGTAATATTCCATTATATATATACACCACTTCTTCTTTATCCATTCATCAGTTGATGGACATTTGGGCTCTTTTCATAGTTTGGCTATTGTTGATAATGCTGCTATAAACATTAGGGTGTATGTGCCCCTTTGAATTAGTAGCTTTGTATCCTTTGGATAAATACCTGGTAGTGCATTTGATGGGTCATAGAGTTTATCTTTAACTTTCTGAGGAACCTCCACACTGTTATCCAGAGTAGCTGCTCTAGTTTGCATTCCCACCAATAGTGTAAGATGGTTCCCCAGTCTGCACGTTTTTGCCAACATCTGTTGTTTCCTGGGTTGTTAATTTTAGCCATTCTGACAGGTGTGAAGTGGTATCTCACTGTGGTTTTGATTTGTATTTCCCTGATGGTGAGTGATATTGAGCATTTTTTGGAAAGAATGACTTTGTTTTTAGAAATCTACTTTAGAACCTGGAAGTTGGCACCAATTTACTAACATCTGGAGGGTCATTTGACTTTGTTGCTTGTTATTTATTTTGAGAGAGGGAGAGAGTGCACAAAAGTGGGGGAGGGGCATAAATAGAGGGGGAGAGAGAATCCCAAGCAGGCTCTGAGCTTGGATGTTGTAGACTCTAATTCTAAAGTTCTCTTTTGGCCAGCAAAAGAGCAGACACGGGATTGAAAGCGAGAGATGGCTAATGTCTGGGAGAAGACAAGAGCCCCGAATAAGGGTCCTTGCCCCATATTTATTCAGATCAGAAGGCTTACAAATGTGATGGGCATGTACAAAGAGACAAAGAAACTGTGAGCATTAACTTGTGGATGTGAGGGAAAAGCGTTTGGGGTTTGAGTCAATACAAAACAAAATTCCATGCCTGGTAGATGGGTAAATGGTTGTTAACAGCAGACTGGAGGCACCATGCCTGTTTATCTTAGCTAGCCTAGAGGATGAGACAGATAGGGGGAATAACCTCAGGGTTAATAAGGCACCTTTTCTTTTGTTAACCATATCCGCTCTGGGCTGCTTCGCCTGCAGCACAGGGGTCCATAGTCCAATTCACCAACTTACCTAACCTGGCCCTATCCTCCTGTGAAAGCAGCTTTTCTGCTATAGTGTTAAATGGGGAGTGCTTCCACCCTGAACATATAATCTTGTTTATTTCATATACCTATGTATTGGGCACCTTTGCGCCATTTCTATTTTAGGTCTTTGCCTCTCCCTCTCTATTTTGGGGGCTCTACACCCCCTCCCTATTTTGGAGTGCATTCACATCTCCCTATTTCTGGCACCTTTGTGTTTCCCTTTTCTCGGGGTGTCTTTGCGCCCCCCTATTCTAGGAGTTCCAATCTGGTTTACCCAAATTCGGGTATGAGCATTTTGTGACTTTGTATTTCTTTATGCCTTGTTAACCTATTGGTGTAAGCCCGGGGGATTCCTAGATTACCCCCCACACTTGGTCAGAGTGTGTGTCAGCACAGAGCCTGATGTGGGGCTTCAACTCACAAACTGTGAGGTCATGACCTGAGCCAAAACCAAGAGTTGGATGCTTAACTGACTGAGTCACCCAGGCGCCCTGAGGCTCATTTGATTTTAAAAATGGTCAATTTGTAATGTTGATTGGATCTGGACTAGGAAAAGAAATCTGTCCCTCCCTCCTACTATAAAAGATATCAACAGGATAATCAGGGAAATTATAGAATAAGGACCTAAATGAGATAATAGTATTATATCAATATAAATATAAACCACATATTGTGGTTATGTGAGAAACCATTCCTTATATCTAGAAAATACATACTGGGAGCACCTGGGTGGCTCAGTTGGTTGAGTGTCTGACTCGGTTTCAGCTCAGGTCATGATCTTATGGTTCGTGAGTTTGAGCCTCGCGTCAGGCTCTGTGCAGGTAGCATGGAGCCTGCTTGGGATTCTCTTTTTCTGCCTCTTCCCCACTTGTGCTGTCTCTGTCTCAAAGTAAATAAATAAAACTTAAAAAAAAATACACACTGAAACATTGAAATGTAATGGTGTTACCAAACTCCAAGTTTGGCTGCCCATTGCTTGAAATGCCAATACTCAAGAGACAAGTTTTGAGTGGAAAGGAAATTTGAGCTTTATTCAGGAGGTGGGTCAACTGGGGAGAAGACAGACTTGTCCATAAACCAACTCAGGTTTCTGCCCTGCCCAGGAGTTTTTAAAGGGGTTTAAGGTAGTTAATCAGCAAAAGAAATGTAATGGCCTGCAGCATTTCTCAATCACGTGCATACTCTCTGGTGCCAGCTGCAAACGTTATCTCAGTGCTCCTGGGTTGTGTGAGGGCCTCCGTTCTTGTTTTGTTCAGGAGTACTCTCTTCTTTCTGAAAAGGAGGGCAAGATTTACAGATACACAAAGGGAGGTTAGTAACATTATTTGTGTGACCTAAAAAAAGAAAAAAAATTGCTAAAAAAAAGTTGCTAGGCTAATCAGAAAATGGAGATTTGCTGGCCTCTGCAGTCTGGGAAAGTTCCGGTCTGTCACTCCTCAAAGCCAGCAGTTGGCAAACCTCAACAGTTAGTTCTGTTACAGATCAAGGCGCTTAGGTTTGCAAGCAGAGTGTGTTCCCTTAAGGTGAGTTAACCCTTAAAACCAGCTGACGTGCTGTAACAAAGGGGCAAGATGCCCGCAACTAACTCTCCAAAGGTATCTATGTAGAGAAAAACAAGACACATGCACAGGGAAAGAGAGAGAGAGAAGGGGGGGGTGGTGGTAATAAAGCAATTATAAATTTTAACCATTTGGAATCTGGAATAAGGGCATATAGAAGTTCCATATTGTTCTTGCAGCTTTTCTATAAAGCTGAAAATATTTCAAAATGAAAAAATTACAGAAAAAATCCTCAGATCTCTTGTATTTAAGTATGTCTTTTTTCTCTTGGTTCTCAAGGTCGTATTTGGAAGCATGTAGCCTTTTTAAATTAGACAACTTCCAGAAATCTATCAGTAGCTACTTAATCAACCGTCACTATGTGTCTATGACTCTTCTGTGAATGAATATGAGAATTGCATAGAGAAATGTAGAGAAAAGTAGAGGAATGCAAATAACTGTAAATGGTTGTCCTCATCTACAAGTCTTTTAGCATGGGGAACTTACCACGAATATTCCAGAAGAAAAAAATGTGAAAAAGTTGCCAGGAATAAGCTATTTTATGAAATTATTTAATGAGTAAGAATTTTGGAGCTGTAAAGGACATTTACCTTGGGATAGGAAGAGTTATATTCTAAATATAGTCGTTCATTCGTGACCCCAGATATATTTCATGTGGATCTATCACTCATGTGAAATGTGAGAACTTACTCAGATATATGTTTACACTTTGTATTATTTCTTTAGAATTATTTTCCATATTTTATTATGTATTTAAAACACACATGTATACATATATACTTAGATATGTATATATCTGTGTTTAAGTAAAAACTGGGTTCTGAATTGTGATTTGTATTATATTTTGCAGACCAACTTATTTTATTCTAGTTCATTTACACTTGAAAGATAAATCAGTTTAAATAGTGAAGAAATATAAACAGTCTGCCGACTTTTTAGGGACACATTAACTCAGGAATGTGAGGCATAAGAAACAGTAGAATGTGATTGATAAGAGTCTTCAGTTTGAAATATTGCTAGTATGACTTTATCATAATTTATATCTTACCAGCTGATATCAGAGTCAAGAGACTTTGCTTGTTCTGTATAGTACCCATGAAACTGACTGCAATGAAGCTGGATGGCCAACCTGCCTTTTCTCTTTAAAAAAAAATTTTTTTTTAACGTTTATTTATTATTGAGAGACAGAGACAGAGCATGAGTGGAGGAGGGGCAGAGTGAGGAGGAGACACAGAATCTGAAGCAGGCTCCAGGCTCAGCTGTCAGCAGAGAGCCCCATGTGGGGCTCGAACTCACAAACCAGTGAGATCATGACCTGAGCTGAAGTTGGATGCTTAACTCACTGAGCCACCCAAGCATCCCAATCCACCTTTTCTCTTTTTCTATTCACAACTAAGTGTTCATTTTTAATATTCCTGCTCTTGCACCCATTATCTCAAGGGACTTACTGGCTCTCTTAACTTGATTATGGGAAATTTAAGAAAACACTTTTTGAAGTCATAAGCTTTGTTAGAAAAAAAAAGTAATGGACAGCATGGTTAGTGACTTTTTAATATAGATAAATATCCTTAAGTTATGCCAGTTCTTTTAAACTTGGAATCTCTGAGCTAGATTTATCATTATTATTATTATTAGAAATAATTTACTATAATAAATTTTATTATTGTACTATTACTTGATATAGAAACATTTTAAAATAAAGCACAACATTGGAAAAAAAAAGAAAAATTAGAAAAAAGAGACTATGTTATTACCCAAACATTGTCAATTATTATTTCTTTTAATTAAAAAAATTTATTTTAGAGAGATAGGGAGTGTGAGTAGGGGAGGGATGGAGGGAGAAAGAGAATCTCAAGCAGTCTCTATGCTCACTGTGGAGCCTGATATGGGACTTGATCCCATGACCCTGGGATCATAACCTGAGCTGAAATCAAGAGTTGGCCACTCAACTGACTGAGCCACCCAGTCACCCCCAAACATTGCCATTTGAACTATTTTGGTGTGCTTCCCTTTTGTCCTTTTTTCTAGACTGTATTTTAATTTCCTTGCACATAGGTGTCATACTGTATTTATAATAGTTTACTATGCTTGTTCACTAGGTTCTCATCAGCCATTTCCCATGAATGCTTACTAAGAGCTGAATATCATTCCAGCTTCAGTAGCACATAGAGAATTTTCCTGATTTTTCAATAATCTATTTAGTTATGCCATGACAAGTTAATAGTGATGAAAAACATCAACTTTGGACTCAGGGAGACCTGGTTGAGTTCCCACTTCCCTAGTTACTGTCAGACTGTACAGATATATACAGAATACATATAAATATATAAATATAGAGAACACATATAAAGAACTCACATATAATAACCTAACATTAGGAGACAGCATAACATAACAGCTAATAATATGGTTTCTGGAGTTATACTTCTTTTAATTTTAATTTAATTTTTATTTTATTTCAATTAGTTAACATATGGTGTAATATTAGTTTCAGTGTCCATTAGTTCAGTAATGATTCAACATCTCCATACATCACCCGGTGCTCACCACAAGTGCCCTCCTTCATCCCCATTACCTGTTTAACCCATCCCCCCACCCATCTGCCTTCTGGTGACCATCAGTTTGTTCTCGATAGGTGAGTCTGTTTCTCAGTTTGTCTTTTTCCCCTTTTGTTTATTTGTTTCTTAAATTCCACATATGAGTGTAAATCATATGGTATTTGTCTTCCTCTGACTGACTTATTTCCCTTCCATAATACTCTAGCCCCATCCATGTTGTTGCAAAGGGCAAGATTTTATTCTTTTTTATGGCTGAGTAATAATAGTCCACTTTATGTATGTACTACATCTTTATCCATTCTGCTGTCAGTGGACACACTTGGACTGCTTTCATAATTTGGCTGTTGTAAATAACGCTGCAACAAGCATAAAGGTGCATATACCTTTTCAAGTTAACGTTTTCATAATCTTTGGGTAAATACCCAGTAATGTAATTACTGGATTATATGGTAATTCTATTTTTAATTTTTTGAGGAACCTCCATACTGTCTTCCGCAGTGGCTGGACTGGTTGTATTCTCACCAAGAGTACATGAGAATTCCTTTTTCTTCACATCCTTGCCAACACTTGTTTCTTGTGTTTTTGATTTCAGCCATTTTGATGGGTGTGAGATAATATCTCCTTGTGGTTTTAATTTCCAGTTCTCTGATGATAAGTGATGTTGAGCATCTTTTCATATGTCTATTGGCCATCTTCTTGATATGTCTTCTTTGGAGAAATGTCTGTTTATGTCTTCTGCCCATTTTCTACTTGGATTATTTGTATTTTGGGTGCTGAGTTGTATATTTTTGAGTTATATATTTAGGATACTTACTCTTTATTGGGTATGTCATTTGCAAATATCTTCTCCCTTTTAGTTGTCTTTTAGTTTTGTTGACTGTTTCCTTTGCTGTGCAGAGCTTTTTATTTTGATGCAGTCCCAATACCTTATTTTTGGTTTTATTTCCCTTGCCTCAGAAGACGTATCTAGATAAATGTTGTTTTGGCCAATGTCAGAGAAATTATTGCCTGTTCTCTCTTCTAGGATTTTTATGGTTTCAGGTCTTACATTTAGGTTCTTAGTCCATTTTGAGTTTATATGTGTGTATGGTGTGAGCAAGTGGTTCGATTTCAGGGTGCCTAGGTGGCTCAGTCGATTAAGCGTCCAACTTCAGCTCAGGTCATGATCTCATGGTTTGTGAGTTTGAGTCCTGCATTGTTTTCTGTGCTGACAGCTCAGAGCCTGGAGCCTGCTTCGGATTCTGTGTCTCCTTCTTTCTACCCCTCTCCTGCTTGTGCTCTGTCTCTCTCTCTCTCAAAAGTATAAATAAACATTAAAAAAAGTAAATAAAAGAAAGTGGTTCAATTTCATTCTTTTGTTTAAAATTTTTTTAATGTTTATTGTTTATTTTTGAGAGAGACAGACAGAGTGCGAGTGGGGGAGAGGGTAGAGAGAGACGGAGACAGAATCTGAAGCAGGCTCCAGGCTCTGAGCTGTCAGCACAGAGCCCGGCGCAGGACTCGAACCCACAAACCATGAGATCATGACCTTAGCTGAAGTTGGACCCTTAACCGACTGAGCCACCCAGGCACCCCGTTATTCTTTTGGATGTAGATATTCAGTTTTCTCAACACCATGTTTTGAAGAGACTGTCTTTTTCCCATTGAATATTCTTGCCTCCTTTGTTGAAGATTAATTAACCATATAAGTCTTGGTTTATTTCGAGGCTCTGTATATGTCCTGTTTATCTTTGTGTCTATTTTTGTGTCAGTACAATACCTTTTTCATAACTACAATTTTGTACTGTATCTTGAAATCTGGGATTGTGATACCTCCAGTTTTGTTGTTCTTTTTAAAGATTGCTTTAGGTACATGGTTTCTTTTTTGGGTCCATATACATTTTAGGATATTAATTCTTCCAACCGTGTGCATGGAATACCTTTCCATTTACTTATGTCATCTTCGATTTGTTTCATAGTGTTTTATAGTTTTTAGAATTTAGGTCTTTCACCTCCTTGGTTAAGTTTATACTTAGGTATTTTATTATTTTTTTGGCTCAAGTGTAAATGGGACTGTTTTCTTAATTTCTCTTTCTGCTACTTCATTATTAGTATATAGAAATACAATGGATTCTGTACATTGATTTTGTATCTGTGACCTTACTGAATTTATTTATCAGTTCTAGTAGTTTTTTGGTGGAATCTTTAGGGCTTTATATATATATATATATATATATATATATATATATATTTATATATTTATATATTTATATATTTATTTATATATATATATATACACACACATACACACATATATAGTAATATATATATATAGTATCTTTATATATGTATATAGTATCTTTATATATATATTTATATATAGTGTGTGTGTGTGTATGGTATCATGTCATCTGCAAGTAGTGAAACTTTACTTCTTTACCAGATTGGATGCCGTTTATTTCTTTTTGTTGTCTGATTGCTGTGGCTAGGACTTCTAATACTATGTTGAATAAAAGTGGTGACAGTAGGCATCCTTGCCTTGTTCCTGACCTTAATGCAAAAGCTCTCAGTTTTTTCCCATTGGGTATGATGTTATTTGTGGGTTGTTCGTATATGTCCTTTATTATGTTGAGGTATGTTCCCTCTAAACCTACTTAGCTGAGGGTTTTTATCATGTACAGGTGTTATACTTTGTCAATTGCTTTTTCTGCATTTATTGAAATGAGCATATAGTTCTTATTCTTTTACTTGTTGATGTGGTGTATGACACTGATTTATTTATGAATATTGAACCATCTTTGCAACCCAGGAATAATCCACCTTTGCAACCCAGGAATAAACCCACTTGATTGTGATGAATGATTTTTATAATGTATTGCTGGATTTGGTCTGCTAATATTTTGTTGATTATTTTTTTTTTGCATTTATGTTCATTGGAGATATTGGCCTGTGGTTTTGTTTTGTTTTGTTTTGTTTTGTTTTGTTTTGTTTTGTTTTGTTTTTGCAGTGTGTTTATCTGGTTTTGGTGTTAGGGTAATGCTGGTCTCATTGAATGAATTTGGAAGCTTCCCTTCCTTTTCTAATTTTTGGAATAGTTTGAGAAGAATAGGTATTAACTTTTCTTTAAATGTTAGAATTCACTTGTGAGGTCATCTGGTCCTGTTTTGTTGGGAGTTTTGATTACCAATTCCATTTCATTACTAGTAATCAGTCTGTTCAAATTTTCTATTTTTTTTTCTGATTTCAGTTTGAGAGGTTATATGTTTTCTAGAAATTTATCCATTTCCTCTAAGTTGTCCAATTTTTTGGGATATAGGTTTTCATAATTTCTCTTATAATCCTTTGTGTTTCTGTGGTGTAAGTTGTTATTTCTCCTTTTTCATTTATGATTTTGTCTATTTGAGTCTTCAATGTGTGTGTGTATTCTTTTTTTTTTTTTTTTTTTTTTAGTGAGTCTAGCTAAAAGTTTATCAATTTTGTTGATCTCTTCAAAGAACCAGCTTCTGGTTTTATCGATCTGTTCTATTGGGTTTTTTGTTTTGGGTTTTGTTTGTTATTTGTTATATATCCTTTAGGTGTAAGGCGAGGTTGTTTATTTGAGGTTTTTCTTCTTGAGGTAGGCCTGTAGTGCTGTAAACTTCCCTCTTAGAACAGTTTTTGCTGCATCCCAAAGATTTTGAACCATTTTGTTCTTGTTTACTTTTGTCTCTCTATATTTTTTAAATTTCCTCTTTGATATCTTAATTTACCTATTCTTTGTTTAGTGACATTTTATTTAACCCCCATGTGTTTTTGTTCCTTTCATATTTTTTCTTGTGGTTGATTTCTGGTTTCATACCGTGTGGTCAGAAAAGACCACATGTGGTGATTTCAGTCTTTTTGAATTTGTTGAGACTTGTTTTGTGGCCTAATATATGATTTATTCTGGAGAATGTTCTGTGTGTTCTATGTGCACTTGAAAAGAATGTGCCTCTGTTGGTGGGAATGCAAATTGGTGCAGCCGCTCTGGAAAGCAGTGTGGAGGTTCCTCAGAAAATTAAAAATAGACCTACCCTATGACCCAGCAGTAGCACTGCTAGGAATTTACCCAAGGGATACAGGAGTACTGATGCATAGGGGCACTTGTACCCCAATGTTTATAGCGGCACTCTCAACAATAGCCAAATTATGGAAAGAGCCTAAATGTCCATCAACTGATGAATGGATAAAGAAATCGTGGTTTATATACACAATGGAATACTACGTGGCAATGGGAAAGAATGAAATATGGCCTTTTGTAGCAACGTGGATGGAACTGGAGAGTGTGATGCTAAGTGAAATAAGCCATACAGAGAAAGACAGATACCATATGGTTTCACTCTTATGTGGATCCTGAGAAACTTAACAGAAACCCATGGGGGAGGGGAAGAAAAAAAAAAGAGGTTAGAATGGGAGAGAGCCAAAGCATAAGAGACTGTTAAAAACTGAGAACAAACTGAGGGTTGATGGGGGCTGGGAAGGAGGGGAAGGTGGGGGATGGGTATTGAGGAGGGCACCTTTTGGAATGAGCACTGGGTGTTGTGTGGAAACCAATTTGACAATCAATTTCATATATTGGAAAAAAAAAAAAAGAAAAGAATGTGCCTTCTTTTGTTTTAGGATGAAATGTTCTTAATATTTCTGTTAGATCCATCTGGTCCAATGTGTCCTTCAAAACTACTGTTTCCTTGTTGATTTTCCGCCTGGATGATCTATCCATTGATGTAAGTGGGGTGTTAAAGTCTCCTACTATTATTGTGTTACTCTCAGTCACTTCTTTTATGTTTGTTATTAACTGCTTAATGTGTTTGGGTGCTCTCATGATGGAGGCATGAATATTTACAATTGTTATATCTTGTTGGATTGTCTGCTTAATGATTTATAGTGTCCTTCTTTGTCTCTTGTTACGGTGTTTGTTTTAAAGTCAATTTTGTCTAAGCAGGAAAGAACATCCAATGGAAAAAAGACAGTCTCTTTAACAAATGGTGCTGGGAGAACTGGACAGCAACATGCAGAAGGTTGAAACTAGACCACTTTCTCACACCATTCACAAAAATAAACTCAAAATGGATAAAGGACCTGAATGTGAGACAGGAAACCATCAAAACCCTAGAGGAGAAAGCAGGAAAAGACCTCTCTGACCTCAGCCGTAGCAATCTCTTACTCGGCACATCCCCAAAGGCAAGGGAATTAAAAGCAAAAGTGAATTACTGGGACCTTATGAAGATAAAAAGCTTCTGCACAGCAAAGGAAACAACCAACAAAACTAAAAGGCAACCAACGGAATGGGAAAAGATATTTGCAAATGACACATCGGACAAAGGGCTAGTATCCAAAATCTATAAAGAGCTCATCAAACTCCACACCCGAAAAACAAATAACCCAGTGAAGAAATGGGCAGAAAACATGAATAGACACTTCTCTAAAGAAGACATCCGGATGGCCAACAGGCACATGAAAAGATGCTCAACGTCGCTCCTTATCAGGGAAATACAAATCAAAACCACACTCAGATACCACCTCACGCCAGTCAGAGTGGCCAAAATGAAGAAATCAGGAGACTATAGATGCTGGAGAGGATGTGGAGAAACAGGAACCCTCTTGCACTGTTGGTGGGAATGCAAATTGGTGCAGCCGCTCTGGAAAGCAGTGTGGAGGTTCCTCAGAAAATTAAAAATAGACCTACCCTATGACCCAGCAATAGCACTGCTAGGAATTTATCCAAGGGATACAGGAGTACTGATGCATAGGGGCACCTGTACCCCAATGTTTATAGCGGCACTCTCAACAATAGCCAAATTATGGAAGAGCCTAAATGTCCATCAACTGATGAATGGATAAAGAAATTGTGGTTTATATACACAATGGAATACTACGTGGCAATGAGAAAAAATGAAATATGGCCTTTTGTAGCAACATGGATGGAACTGGAGAGTGTGATGCTAAGTGAAATAAGCCATACAGAGAAAGACAGATACCATATGGTTTCACTCTTATGTGGATCCTGAGAAACATAACAGAAACCCATGGGGGAGGGGAAGAAAAAAAAAAAAAAAAGAGGTTAGAGTGGGAGAGAGCCAAAGCATAAGAGACTGTTAAAAACTGAGAACAAACTGAGGGTTGATGGGGGGTGGGAGGGAGGGCAGGGTGGGAGGGAGGGCAGGGTGGGTGATGGGTATTGAGGAGGGCACCTTTTGGGATGAACACTGGGTGTTGTATGGAAACCAATTTGACAGTAAATTTCATATATTAAAAAAAAAATAAAGTCAATTTTGTCTGAAAAAAGTATTGTTACTCTGGATTTCTTTTCACTCCTATTTGCATGATGAATGCTTTTCCATCTCTTCATTTTCAATCTGCAGGTGTCATTATATGTGAAATTAATCTCTTTTAGCCAGCATGTAGATAGGTCTTGCTTTTTTTTTTTTTTTTTTTTTTTTTTTTTTTATCCATTCTGTCACCCTATGTCTTTTGATTGGAGTTTTTAGTCCATTTACATTCAAAGTAATTATTGATAGGTATGTACTTATTGCCATTTTGTTACTTGTTTTATGGTTGTGTTTTTAGTTCTTCTCTGTTCCTTTCTTCTTTTGTTTCCTCACAGTTTGGTTGCTTTCTTTAGTGATGCACTTGGATTCCTTGCTCTTTATATCTTGTATATCTGTTACTGTTTAAAAAAAATTTTTTTTAAACATTTATTCATTCTTGAGAGTGAGAGAGACAGAGCATGAGCAGGGGAGGGGCAGAGAAAGAGGGAGACATAGAATCCAAAGCAGGCTCTAGGCTCTGAGCTGTTAGCATAGGGCCTGACGAGGGGCTTGAACTCACGGACTGCGAGATCGTGACCTGAGCTGAAGTCTGGCACTTAAGCAACTGAGCCACCCAGGCGTCCCTGTTTCTGATTTTTAATTTGTGGTTACCTTTAAGTTTGTATGTAACATCTTATACATATAGAAGTCTATATTTTAAGTTGATGGCTGCTTAAGTTTGAACCTATTCCTTACTTCTCTTCCCCAAAGTTTTAGGTATATGATGTCATATTTTACATCCTTTTATTTTGTGAATCCCTTGACTGATTTTCATAGATATATTTAATTTTACTGCTTTTGTGCTTTTTACTTTTCTTGCTCCTGCTAATAGAATTTTTTTTTCCTACTCAGAGAGTCCCCTCTAACATTTCTTGTAGAACTGATTTAGTGGTTATGAACCCCTTTATCTTTCCCCCTCTTCTGAATGATAGCTTTTCTGGGTACTGTATTCCTGTTTATAGATTTTTTTCTTTCAGTACTTTGAATATATCACCACTCTCTTCTGAATGGCAAAGTTTTTGCTGAAAAATCAGCTGATAGCCTTATGAGATTCCCTTACGTTTGTTTTCTTTTCTCTTACTACTTTTAAAATTCTATCTTTAGCATTACTTTTTTTTCATTTTAAATGCTATATGTCTTGATGTGGACCTCCTTGGATTGATTTTGTTGGGGGAGTCTCTGTGCCTTCTGGATCTAGATGTCTGTTGCCATCCCCAGATTCCGGAAGTTTTCAGCTATTATTTATTCAATAAGTTTTCTGCTTCTTTTCTTCCTCTCTTCTTCTTCTGGAGTCCATATAATGTGAATGCTATTATTCTTGATGGTGTCACTGTGTTCCCTAAGTTTATTTTCATTTATTATTATTACTTTTCTCTCTTTTGTTCAGCTCAATTGCTTTACATTGCTGTGGCCTCCAGGTCACTGATCCATTCGGCTGGTTCCTCTAGTCTACTATGTATTCCCTCTAATGTATTTTTTTAAATTTTATTCATTAAGAGAGAGAGAGAGAGAGAGAGAGAGAGAGAGAGAGAGAGAGAGAATGCGCACAAACCAGGAAGGGGAAGAGAGAGAGAGAGAGAGGAGAAAGAATTCCAAGCAGGCTCTTCTCTGTTAGCCCAGAGCCGGATGTTGTGCTTGATCCCACAAACTGTGAAATCATGACCTGAGCTGAGATCAAGAGTTGGACTCAACCAATGGAGCCACCCAGGGGCCCCCTCTTTGTTGAGGGTGTTACCAAGGTCCTCCACTCTTTTTTTAAGTCCAGTGGTATCAAGTCCATATTTTAAATTTTCTATCAGGCATATTGTTTATCTCCATTTTTTTTTTATAGCTCTCTTGCTATGATTTTGTCCTGTTTTTTCATTTTCATTGGGACATTTTTGTCTGTTTCCTCATTTTGTCCAACTTCTGTGTCTGTATCCATGTGTTAGGAAATTCAACTATATCTCCTGCTCTTGAAAGTAGTGGCCCTATGAAGAAGAGGTCCTATTGTGCCCTGCAGTGCCTTGTTCCCTGTTTACCAGAACCTGGTGCCTCAGAAGTGTCTCCTATGTGTGTCACATGTACCTTACTATTGTGGCTTAGCCACTTTTGCCTTTAGTCCAGTCATATGCAGTGGCTCTCTTTGCCTATTGTGGGCAAAGTTTGGTCCCTTTTTGTTAGTGAGTCAGTCTGGGGTCACCTTGGGTCAAGTTGAGTTAGATCAGACATTTGCCTGCCCAAACTGCAGGATGTTTTCCCTTTGTTGTCCCCTGAGGAGCTTTTGTTGGTGGGAAGACTGGATGTCTGTCCCCAGCCCACTGCTGGGGCAGCATTTGGACTGATGTACATGGTTACCTTCCCTTCTTCCTCATGCAGGAGTCACTTTTGGAGTAGTGCTGACCCTTGTTGGGGCTCCTTGAGCATTGCCAAACTTGGGGCATCACTTTGGATGGTCTTGGCCAAAGGTGTATTTGAGGGGAGGTCAGCAGGAGAATACAGGGGTGGGATGTGGGGTGTTAGCAAGGTTTGTGTGAGTCTTCTGTGGGAGGGGACCTGGAGAGGAAGCCTGGCTGGAGGAGGAATGTCCACAGGAAAACTTGAGGGCAAGGTGTACTGTTAGCAAGTTAGGTAGTGAGTGTTGGTGCTATGTTGTTTCTGTGTGTCTAGGCTGGGGGGTAGGGAAGGGGAATGGTTGCCTGCCAGCTCTTTTATTCTTGGAGGAGTCTTCCAAGGATCCCTGCTGCTCCAGCACGTGCTCTGCAATTAGTAAATAAATCTCCCTCCTGTATACCTCTTGTGTTTTTCAAACTGCTGCTTCTATGCAGTATCTCCCCAGGGCTATTAGTTGTGCTGTCTGTTTAAGGGTGGGGACTCAGTTTCCTTTTGCCCTTTTGACTCTCCCAGAGTTGAGCCCACTGATTGTTAAAGTTCCTGATGTTAAGCCCTAATGATTGTAAGAACTCATGAAATTATGCCCCTCTAGTTTTCAAAGCCAAATGTTATGGGGATTCATCTTCCCCATGCAGGTTCCCTCTGCCTCGGGTGCCTGGTGTGAAGGTCTGTTTCTTTCCTTTCTCTGTGCCTGAAGCACCCCTCCCACAGCCACTCCTATGGTCTGTTTAGCTCCCCATAATGTCTCTGCCCTTCTTACCTTCTTCAGTGTGGCCTCTTCTCTACATGTAACTGTGGAGAGTCTGTTTTGCCAGTCTCTGGGTAATTTTCTGGGTTCTTTACACTGATGGGGCTGTTATATTGATGAAATGAGGTGAGTTTAGGGTCCTTTTTACTCCACCATTTTCCCTGTAAGTGGCAGCTATCATGATTTAAGTTATTTGTGCAATCTCCAACATGTTGGACAATTTTCTTTCTAAAGCCAGCACCATTTAATGTCCTGGTTGCTTCACTTGGTTCTACTTCTTTTTTCTAAGCACAAATGCATGATTCTTCTACTCTGTCATGGAAAATGGTCAGACCATGCCTGCTGTCACTCACTGGACCATTCTATCCTATGACAGGATCTGTGGTAGGGTGATGTGACTCTCTTGACTCACTGATTTTCTCATTCAGTCCCTATTTGATTTCTAAGTGGTATGGTGGTGTAGGTTGGGTTCCATGAACATAGATGCTAAGATTTCATGCAGAAAGTTTGTTGTGGAGTTCTCTTGGGAACAACAGCTGTACAGGATTGAAGAAAGTAGTGTAGGGTAGAAGGAGAAATTGAACTGTAATAAAGTTGAAACAAAAGTTTTAGCTGTTGCCATGTGGAAACCTGTAGCTGGGATGGCTGTTCAGATTGGTTGTGGATTGAGGCAATAGTATCAGGCCTTTGTACACCAGCCCTGACCAATCATTGGATGTGAACTGACCCTAGGTAGGGCTGATAGGGATTACCCTTTGCTTTGAGGCAATTTCTGATAAGGAAGCTAGTCCTCAGCACACTAGACTTCTGTCAGTTGGAGAAATGAGTGCCTCAGTCTTGAAGGAAAGATCTGGACAGCACATTACAACATCTGCTACATATGGGCCCACTGGGTGCCATATCCCATACCTATGGCACATCATAGAACATGAACTATGTGTGCTATGTGTCCTGTACCTATGCCATATCATAGAATAGAACATGTACTATAAACTCACCATCACTCTCACTGTTTCGTATATCTTTGGACCAAATACGTTGGTTCTAAGAACTATGCTTCAGATGCTTTCAGCAGCTGAAATGTGTATCTTGAAATGTGTGTCTTTGTTGGTGGTGATGTCTCTGTTCTCCATGGTGATGTATATGAATCTCATATCCAGCTATTTACTAGAAATGGAGATGACTAATCACATCCCCTAATACCCTCTATAATAAAGGTATCTTTTATAAAGACTCTGATTATAAACTTCCTCAATGATAGCCTACTCGATAAGGACATGAAATTTGTTCTCAGTCATATTTTTTTATTAAAATTTTTTTACATTTATTTTTGAGGGAGAGAGAGAGTGTGAGCAGGGAAGGGGCAGAGAGAGGGAGACACAGAATCTGAAGCAGGCTCCAGGCTCTGAGCTGTCAGCACAGAGCCCAACACAGGGCTCCAGCCCACAAACTGTGAGATCATGGCCTAAGCCGAAGTTGGACACTCTACTGACTGAGCCACCCAGGTGCCCCCTCAGTCATATCTTTTATGGAATGAATATTAGCTCATGAATAGTTCTTCCTATTAAAAGATCCTGTTGAAGGAACCTAATTATATTAATTGTACATCTCTGGCCTACTATACAAAATGAAAATATTTGGTAACCTTACTTTGGAGTTGCATATTATAAGGCCAAATGTAAAGGCACTATATACAGAAGTCAATAAAATATAACTTAATTTTTGTAAGATAAAGAATGAAAAAAGCCCTGATATATAGTTATAAATATTTTTATATGATTAGGAGCAGAGAGAACAGTATGAAGCACATGTACTAGATTGTTGATATTGTTTGTGTAGCAGAGATGGGTGGGGGTAGAGTGAAAAGTAGATTAAGAATTAAGTGGTGGTGGTAGAGAGTAGGAAGGAGAAAATAAAGGAGTCCACCAGAAAAAAAAATCTCATTCATGTAAACTTGACATATGTGAAAGAGTGTGTGATTTGTGTATACAAGAATACATGAAAGATTGGTCACTAAAGTATTAATGGTGGTTAGCTGAGAGTGGTGGGAGTTTAGATAACTTTAAAAATATTTTTATGTTTTATTGTTTGATAATTACTACAATGAGCATTTATATATTGAGCAAAGAGCAAGGTATTTTTTTTTTTCTCTGTGGGTGAGAAGAATCACTGCATTAAGGAAATCTTTCCTGAATACCAATAAGTATCAGGGTATCCCTTGGAATTAAAAAGAAAGCCAAATTAATAAAAGTACGTGAAATACACAAAGTACATTCCAGCTTACATGTTTCTGGGTCAAAGAATTAGTTCTGAATGTAATATTTTAAATATAAGTATAATATTTATACTTTGATGTCCTTTAAAGATTGATTTTTGTATTTCAATACCCAAATGATATATTTCTTCATTGTCCTCTGTTTCTTTTTACATCTATTTGTATCTATTTTAATTGTTGAATTATGAATTAAGTTATATCTTTTAATAGGAAGAACTATTCATATTTATTTTGATTAAAGATGCTCATTACTCATTAATGTATCAATAGGTGTGGCCAATTATAAATCACAATGGGTAGTAAGTGCCCTGTGGACCTGTATTCTAGAAATACTTCTTTTCTGTGTATTGTGGCATACTTGTAAATAGATTGTGATCTGTGAATGGTTAAGTGCATTTTTTTTTTTTAAGAACTTGCCATGCTTTCTCACTTCTTAATATTACTGGCTTTTATCTGTACTCTTTTTTCACTTGCTCTCATACCAATTTATAATTCCTTTGTTTATATCACATCTTGTCCATTTGCCACTTGTTTATGAGCCCTGCAAGAAAAGGAAATATATCTTACTTCTGTATATTAGTCATTTCTAGCTCAGTGTCTAGCATATTACATATATTTAATTGTTTTAATGAATAAATGATTATGGAGGAAAATAGTACAACAATAATAAAAATATAGCCACTTTCAATTTTTCATAGTTTATTTAATCTCATGGGTCCTCAAAAGAGGAAGAATTTTCCTACTTTGCTCCAATAGAACCAAGGAATTTTTAGTGAGATGACATCAAGAGGTTGTCAGTTTTCTTCTTTTTCATTTTCTATCAATAATCAGTCCTCTTCCTAATTTCCCAAAGAATTATGAAAAAAGTTTCCCTGGTTCTAATTTTATACTGGAATAGTTGTAAGATTTATTTTTCAGTGTTAACATTAATGTTAAATGTTTTAATCTATGTTTAAATCTAGTATATGCGAATAGAAAGAAATTTTAAAAATACATAGGCATATACAGTGAAAATATCTCCTTCTTTCCCTACCCCCAAACACCCAATTAACTTTCTCAAAAACAGCCCCTGTCTTAGTTTCTTCTTTCTTCTTCAAGAAGCACATAATGTATTTCTGAACATAAATATATACATACTCATATAATTTTTCTTCACGTGAGAGATAGCCCAAGACAGCGATCTTTTTCATTTTGTTTTTCATTTAATGATATACTTTCAGGGTAGCTTTAGATCAAAAGATGTGTACAGATCTTAATTTTTAACAGTTATATAGTATATTTCATTCTGTGGATGTATAGTAATTCAATGTCCTTAACTGATAGGAATTTAGATCGTTCCAATATTTTTCTATTGGAAACAGTAGTCAGTATTCTTGTAGATATACCATTTTTTTATATGTGGATATACTATTCAGGTTAATATCTAGGAATAGAATTTCTGAGTCAAAATGCATGCTTTTTAAATTTTGATAATTTTTGTCAAAATGTCCTCCATAAGTATTGTACCAATTTTGCTCTACTAGCAAAGGAATAGATTGATGCTTTTCCCAACATCATGTTTGATCTTCATCAACTTTTGTATTTCTCTAATTCTGAATAAAATAGAATGTCTTTTAGATATTTGAAAATATTTGCTGTATTCTTTTTTTTATACATTTGGCACCTTTTCTATTGTGCCGAGGCTAGAAGATATTTATATATATTAAGATATTAATCTTTTGTCTGTAATTCATGTTACTATGACAGATATTCTGAAAGGCAGAAATATAAGCTGAACTGGAAGAGTAAGGACAATTTGCTGTTGTTAAAAGAGTAATAGAAAACTTTAGGTTTTGGCCTAGGATTGTATTCTTGTGTAATTTGTAAGGTCAAATACAAATAAATATTTAGGGGCTGACTGTTATTCAACATAGTATTGGAAATCCTAGCCTCAACAATCAGACAACACAAAGGAATAAAAGTATCCAAATTAGCAACAAGGAAGTCAAAGTTTCTTTTTTCACAGATGATCTGATAATCTATATGGAAAACCCAAAATATTCACCAAAAAAACTGCTAGAACTGATCCATGAATTCAGCAACGTTGCAGGATATAAAATCAATGCACAGAAATCAGCTGCATTCCTATACATCAATAATGAAATAACAGAAAGTGAAAACAAGGAATCAATCTCATTTACAATTGCATCAAAAACCATAATATACCTCGGAATAAACCTAACCAGAGGTGAAAATTTTTTTCACTGAAAACTATAGAGAGCTTATGAAAGAAATTGAAAATGAAACAAAAAATAGAAAAATATTTTATGCTCATGGATTAGAAGAACAAATATTGCTAAAATGTTGATACTACCCAAAGCAGTCTACATATTCAATGCCATCCCTATCAAAATAACATCAGCATTATTCACAGAGCTAGAAGAAACCGAAAATTTGTATGGAACCAGAAAAGACCCCAAATAGCCAAAGCAATCTGGAAAAAGAAAACCGAAGCTGGAGACATCACAATCCTGGACTTCAAGCTGTATTACGAAGCTGTAATCATCAAGACAGTATGGTATTGGCACAAAAACAGACACTCAGATCAAAGGAACAGAATAGAGAACCCAGACACCGATCCCCAAATGTATGGCCAACTAATCTTTGACAAAGCAGGGAAGAATATCCAATGGAATAAAGACAGTCTCTTCAGCAAATGGTTCTGGGAAAACTGGACAGCGATGTGCAGTAAAATGAACCTGGACCACTTTTTTACACCAGACACAAAAATAAACTCAAAATGAATAAAATGCCTAAATGTAAGACAGGAAGCCATCAGAGAAAGCAGGCAAAAACCTCTTTGACCCTGGCCGCAGCAACTTCTTACTCAACACATCTCCAGAGGCAAGGGCAACAAAAGCAAAACTGAACTGTTGGGACCTCTTCAAGAAAAAAAAGCTTCTGCACAGCGAAGGAAACAATCAGCAAAACTAAAAGGCAACTGACAGAATGGGAGAAGATATTTGCAAATGACATATCATAAAGGTTAGAATACAAAATCTATAGAGAACTTATCAAACTCAACACCCAAAAAATGAATAATCCAGTGAAGAATTGGGCAAAAGACATGAATAGACTTTTCTCCAAAGAAGACATCCAGATGGCTAACAGATACATGAAAAAATGCTCAATATCACTCATCATCAGGGAAACACAAATTAAAACCACAATAAGATAGCACCTCACGCCTGTCAGAATGACTAAAATGAACAACTCAGGCAATGACAGATGTTGGCGAGGATGTGGAGAAAGAGAATCTCTTTTGCACTGCTGGTAGAAATGTAAATTTATGCAGCCACTCTGGAAAACAGTATGGAGGTTCCTGAAAAAATTAAAAATAGAACTACTGTATGACCTAGCAATTGCACTACTAGGTATTTATCCAAGGGATACAGATGTGCTGTTTCGAAGGAGCACATACACCCCAATGTTTATAGCAGTGCTATCAACAATAGCCAAAGTATAGAAAGAGCCCAAATGTCCATTGACAGATGGATGGATAAAGAAGATGTGGTATATATACAATAGAATATTACTTGGCCATCAAAACGAATGAAATCTTGCCATATGCAACTCTGTGGATAGATCTAGAGGGTATTATGCTCAGCGAAATTAGAGAAAGACAAATACCATATGGCTTTACTCATATGTGGAATTTAAGATACAAAACAGGGAAGGGAAGGGAACATAAGGGAAGGGAAGCAAAAAGAATATAAAAACAAGAAGAGGGACAAAACATAAGAGACTCTTAAATATAGAGAACAAACAGGGTTGCTGGAGAGGTTGTGGGTGGGGGGGATGGGCTAAATGGGTAAAGGGCATTAAGTAAGACACTTGTTGGGATGAACACTGGGTGTTATACATAGGGAATAAATCACTGGAATATATTCTTGAAATCATTATTACACTATATGCTAACTAAGTTGCATGCAAATTAAAAAATAAATAAAATTAAAAAAATAAATTGGAGGCTGAATTATCCTTGTTGAAAACTAGTGAAGACACTTTCCCTCTCCCCCACCTTTTTTTTTTTGAGCTTTTACTTTAGAAAACTTGTAATTAGATTTTTTTTCTGTCTTTGAAATGTATGTAAAAATTAAATCTAAGTGAGCCTCTTGCCAACTTTGTGACTCAGAAGTGTCTTTGTCAGGGACCTAAGAAGTCTCCTGAAATATAATCATCAATGTGGATGCTGCCCCTATCTTCCATTTTCCATGGTAGCTTAGAAGCCTAGCTTTGGTGGCCTATCTGCTAAGTTGCAAAACTATGTCAGGTAATAAAGATGTGTGTATTTTTCCTTTGTATGAAGCCAATTAGCAAACAAAGATGGCCATCCAATTATCAGGTGAATCTATGATGAATTATGTATGACAAAGTGTGCTGTCAAATCTTTTTGAGAACTAGTTCCTATTTATCTTGAGAACATGTATGTAAATGGTTTGTATTTGCTTGGCTATATAAAGGAATGAGATTTCTTTATGTCTTTGCCATCTCTTATCAGATTGCCTGTGATTCACATATTCTCTTGCTTTAATGCTTATTCAATAATAAAACTGTTTTCTTTCTCTTCTACTTTTGTGGATAGGTTTTCTGTCTTGGCAGGAGATATTTTTAATTCTATTTCTGCAACAAATTCTACTAAGTTTTTTCAATCTATGACTCTGTCATTTCTAAAATTAGGGAGATGAGTTCATCTTTGAGACCCCTTATAGCCCCATAAATTCTAGGAAAGAAGCTGTATGGTGTATAAGGTTCAAAAACAATATAAACAATTTTCTGAGTGATGTCAGGTAGTCTTCTTTTTTGCTAAGAAATTAAAAACAGATTCTGCCCCCAAATGTTTTAAACCAAGGCTCTTACTTTTATGTTCTCAACAATGTTTTCATAGCATGTTTCATATCTTTGTTCCTCAGACTATATATTATAGGGTTGATGAGTGGAGTAACTACAGAATAAAACAAAGTCACCATCTTCTGCATCCCAGCTTCACGCTCAGACGTTGGGCTCACATACATGACCATCACTGAGCCATAGAACAGTGAAACCACTGCCAGATGGGACCCACAGGTGGAGAAAGCTTTTCTTCGTCCAGCTGCTGAAGGGGCCCTCAACACAGCTCTCAGAACAAGAGCATAGGACACCACGATAAAGAAAAAGGGAATAAATAAGAGCAGAGAACTTAAGGTGGAGCTAGTTAACTCTATTGCAGGGGCTCTAGTACAGGTGAGGGCCAACAGGGGACCAGGATCACACAGGAAGTGGTCAATAATCCTGGATCCACAGAAGGACATTTGCGAGATGATGATGATTGGAATCAAGAACCAGAGGAAACCAAATACCCAGCAGCTGATCACAAGATTGGTGCAGAGATATCCAGTCATAATGGTTGGATAGTGTAGAGGCCAGCAGATGGCAAGGTACCGATCAAATGCCATAATGGCCAAGAAAAAGCATTCTGTAGAACCCAAGGAGAAGAAAAAGTAGAACTGGAGAAAGCACCCAGAGAAGGAGATGACCTTGGTGTCAGAGAGGAAGTTGGCTAACATGTTGGGGACAGTGGAGGTGACATACCAGATCTCTAGGAAGGAGAAGTTGGCGAGCAAGATGTACATGGGGGTGTGGAGTCTCTGATCCCAGCGCACAGCACAGATGATGGACCCATTGCCCATGAGGGTCAGGAGGTAGACAACAGAGAAGAGCACAAAGAGGAGGATCTGCTCCTCCCTGGAGCAAGGGAAGCCCAGGAGGATGAAGCCAGTGATGGTGTTGGGGGTGTTGGAGATATTCATGTATCTGGGAGCTGTGAAAAGACCATCAAATTATTGAATGTCTGTGTATATGGGGACCCACATATGTATTGAAACCACTCTGTGGAATGCAAAAAACATTTATATGTCAGTAGTTAGTATTTTTGTCTAATCCCGAAATATTGTTCTGGCTTAGTCATTGGACTGAAAAACACAAGCAGCCAGTGAATATCAGTGGATAGACAGAAATGTTTCTTTATTGTGAAATATATGGAAACATGCTTAATACATAAACTTATAGCTTAATAAGTCATTATACATAAACCTCCATAGTAACTACCACCAAGATCAAGAAATAGACTAACACTTGCATCCTAGAATCCTCTCTCATGCTCCATCACAATCACTATCCTCTGCCTCTCTATTCCTCCAATTGTAACATTCTCTTTTCCTTAAGGTAATTGCTTCTTTGTTTTTATTTTAATAAAAAAGTATGTATTCCTAAACAAAAATATTTGGTTTTTCTTGTTTTTCTACTTTACATAAAGGAAAGTATACATTTGGATGGCTTCTTTTGTTCAACAGTAAGTTCGTGAAATTCATGTTGTTGCATGTATCTGCAGTTTTTCCATTTTTCCTTCTCTATACTATTACATTCCATGAATAAACCGTAACATAGATTAATTATTAGCTACCAGGAATAATGCTACTATGAATATAAAGTTCATTTTTCTTGGTTCACACATGCATGCATTTCTATATGCTGGATAATAGAATATGTGCATCTTCAATTTTATTAGATTAGAGTCAACAGTGTTCCATCATTGTTGGACTATTTTCCGCTTACATGACAGTACATGAGAGCTCTGATTGTCAACACCCTTTTCTAATACTAAGGTCTATATTTACCAGAGCCTGGGGAATGATGTATAGAGTGCATTTTAACTGCTTTCTCTTTTTTGTTTTCTTCTGGTGATATTAGACTGGGTAGTTCTCCTCTTGGCAGTAATTTTTTCCAGAGTAGGTGGTTACATCAGAACAGCTCTGCTTTCAGGAGAGAATAGTCCAGAAGTGATTAAGAAAAAATAAATAAATAAATAAAAATAAAAAAAATAGAAAAGAAAAAAGGAAAAAGAAAAAAAAACTATCCTCAAACTTGGTTTAGGATAACATTGTAATGCATGATGTAATTCACAGCCACTTCTGGGAAGTCTGTTATCCATCTTACATGAACATTGAGTCTTATGATCAGTCTTTTAATTTAAATAAGACATTTCTTTACTGTACCTCCCACTTTTCCTGTATGCCTCTTCCAAGAGAGAATTCTTTGAAGTGGCTCACTCAGAAGCATCTTACTGAGCAGAAAGTTTCAAATAGAACTTTTTCATAGGCTCAAAATCAGTTTGTGTAAGTTTACCAGAAGTGACTGGGAATTAGCATAATGCTTTGCACTTAGACAGCTCTTAATGAATATTCATAAAAATGATTGAATAACACACTTTTTTCAGTTTCCAGAGAGAGATCACACCCACAGAGCTATTTGTGGACAAAGCTAATTCAAATTGTGTGGCCTTGGAGCAGCAGACCCTTAGGACTAATGGAATCACTTTTCTGTTTTAAGGTAATGAACTCACTGATTCTATTTGGCAATGCAATCTACCAATTTCAGGAATAAAAGATTCAAATTGTAGCAAATAGCTTTAGTTCACTTCTGTTAATATAGTTCTCCAGCCATCTAGGGTAGGTACAGTTGAGGGATAGGATGAACATTAATTTGGCTTTGTGGAAATAGGTCTTTGATTGTCTGGCCTGGGAATATGACTACAAAATCCACTGGTTTCTATTCCAGCTCTATGAACTGTGGAACCTGATACTATTGATCCAAAGTTAAGGTACACGGATCAGGAAACTTGAAAAGAAGAGAAAGCTTCCTTCTAGTCACTGCTTGGGAGTGCCTCAAGGCAGAATGAGTTTAGAAGGTTATACATTTGCATAATGGCTTTATGCTTTTCTGAGTTAAAACAACAATAACAACAACAACAACAAAACCTTTGTTAAATAATCCTGTCCTCAATCCTGGGTCTTAGTTATTATAGCCTCTGTAAATAGGGCATGCCTAAGGAACATGAAAAATATCTATTTCCATTATCTGGATTATAGTATCAATTAAACAATCAAATTATTTTTGAGAGTCGCATAGTTATCCAAGGAATCTGACAGCGGTCTATTGATGATAGTGTATTTTTGTGTTGATTTAAGAAGATTTGTGATAGGGGACCAGCAAACTGAGTAATAATTTAGAATTTATAATCTGTGTACCAAAGCTTCCCTTTCAGAGACAGATCTAGGTCTGGATTTCATATGATTTTCATGACATGGGGGACTCATCTGGTCAATAAAATTTCCCAAGGTCCTGCTGTTTTATATCTTAACTTATATTACAGTGAGGCTTTTAGAGCCTCAGCTGTGGGAGGAACAGGTTCTGGTTCTTGTGCCATAAACTTACACTTTCTAAATGCCCTTTCCTTTCTGATTTTAAGAACATGTGGCTAGGGACTGAGATTAAGTTTCAGATACCAAATATTCCATTTTTTGAAGGCAAACTTAAATCAGACATAAAATATCTAACATACATTTGCATTACCTTACACTGTTCTCATTCAGGATGAACATATTCACAATGTGGTCTTTTCTGAAGCAACCATTTTTCCAAATGCCCTGTTCTTCGAATGGGGTTGTTAAAAAATGTTGGATCCATGACAATACATTAACTGCTAATGAATGGAAGAAGTGGCTCAAAATAAAATTTACTTAACGTGTGAAATTCACTTATGGACTTTAAATTCAATAAAATTTTCAGTAGGTCAAAATAATTCATTACTAATTGTGTTTGGGGCATTTTTAACCAAAGTGTTTTGTAGGATGTTTCTAAAAGGTTATGTTTTGCAATAATCACATTGTCCATTGCCTCAAAATATTTTCAGCAGTTTGAATGGCTTAATGTTTAAGGACTTACTTTTCCTAGTTTAGTCTAATTTTACATCCCTTCCTTTCTTTTGCACCTCACATCCAATGCATCAGCAAGATGCTTCTGTTTCTAAACTATGACTCACATCATGCACTTCTCTTTGTCTTCACTGTTTTCTCCCAATTTCAAATGACATCCTTTCTTCCTTGGACTTCTGCAGCAGCAACCTAACACAAGTCCTTGCTTCTACTTTTGTTCCTCTACCCTCAATTTTCCGAGCAGCAGCATATTACTCCTTAAAAATGGAAAAATCAATCATGTTAGACTTTTGAGTAAAACCATTTCTTCTCAGAACAGTTCTGTGTCAGGAAGTCTCACAAAGCTGTTCTAGAAAGCTAGGAGGGATTCTAGAAAATAAGAATAGCCATCATCATTTTATGCTCAATCTAATATATTTAACAGGACTGTATTGCTACTCATGTTTTATCACTTAGCTCATTTGTACAGAAGAAACTATATGCTTACCTGCCACAAGTCTTAGCTGGAGCTGTCAGGGGAAAAAAAAAAGACTGATTCCCACTGCAGAGGGGGCTGTGAATATCACTGTGTTTATGACTCCATGCTGAGTTAGTCGACTGAGTTAATTAGCAACAATCATCTTGTTTTGGTTTACTTGTTTAATTAGTCAACCTAGGAAAGGTTGAAATAGACCACATGAGTGAGCCAGGTCATGCCATACACAGTTGGAGGAAGACATTTCCTGATCTTGGTATGTTCATGTGTTGGCCCTCTCTCCACAGCCAGGTTAGAAATGTCTCATGACAACTCAATTTCCTCCTTTAGCTGGTTTGTATAGTTTCAGTGAGGGGGTTGTCACATCAGTAACATTGGTAATCTGTTTCTAGAAAATACTTAAAAGTAAGGATAATTTTCCCAATTAGGCCGGCAGGCCGGTGTGCATAACAGAAAAATATTGGATTTAGAGTCAAGAGCTTTTTTTATTAGTCATAGGAAATTAATACTCAGTTACCTTAAAGTAGGCATAAAAACACCCTCTTTAAAGGGCTGCTGTAAAGATTATTGAATGAGATAAATGCCTGTGGAAGTACCTTGACCATTGCCTGACCAGTAAAAGCTTAAGAAATATTGGTTGTATGTGTATGGCTATAGCAAATTTGAAGAGAGCTGCAGGTAAAAGCTAGGAGATTATGACTTTTGCTCTTCTCCATACTTCATAAGCTTATTACCTGGATCAGCAAAGGGAGTTCCAAACTGAAGCTTCTCAAATTTTCTGTTTTATTTTCTTAGAGAGATGACAGTAATTAGGAGAAAAGAGGTGGAAGTGATTGTGATGAGGATCCTTGATTTTGTTTGTGGAAGGGTGGAGGGTTTATAAGCAGAGCCTGTCAGGAAGTAGTCCCTGTTTTTTGTTTTTTTTTGTTTTTTTTTTTTTGTTTTTTTTTTAATCCTTGAGGATCCATTTACTGTTTCTAAAAGGAAAACAGTGTCAAGAGACATTTTTCTGCTTGTTATTCACTTCCCTTGGGACCTACCTTAACTTTTTTTTTTCCTATAATATTTTTTTCCCTGTTTTAAACCTCTCACAAGTAGAATGAAACAAATCAATCGACTGGTTGTTTTATTAATTAATCGACCAATAAGTCTATCCCTAACTTCTCTAAGTGTGCCCCTGTTCAATTCCTGCCTCTTACCCCACTCTGAACTCACTCCCCAGGTAGCCACTGATATTTCTCTCACTGTAGATGTTTGCATTTCCTACAGCATTATATAAATGGAATAATACTATGCTCCTTTTTTTTTTTTTTTTGGTCTACTTCCTTTTACTCAGCACAATTATTTTGAGATTCATCCATGTTGTTGCATCTGTCAATAGACCATTCTTTTTATTGCTGAGTAATATGTAATATGTATGTATATGTAATATGTACGTAAAGATGTATAAGAATTTATTAATCCATTCACCTTTTGATGGGTGTGGGTTGTTTCTAGTTATTAGAAATAAACTATGTTATTAGAAGTAAACCTGCTAGGAACATTTGTGTATAAGACTTTGTATGTCATATGCTTTTTCCTGTTAGGTAAATAGCTATGGGTGAAATGGCTTTATCAAGTGGTAGATATATGCTTAACTTTTTAAGAAGCTGCCAACGTGTTTTTCCAAAGTTCCTGTACCATTTTACATTCACACTAGCAGTGTATGAGAGTTCCAGTGCATTTATATCATCACCAACACTGGTATGGTTGGTCTTTTTTTTTTTTTTTTTTAACGTTTATTTATTTTTGAGACAGAGAGAGACAGAGCATGAATGGGGGAGGGTCAGAGAGAGAGGGAGACACAGAATCTGAAACAGGCACCAGGCTCTGAGCGGTCAGCACAGAGCCAAACACGGGGCTCGAACTCATGGACCGCGAGATCATGACCTGAGCTGAAGTCGGACGCTTAACCGACTGAGCCACCCAGGCACCCCATGGTTGGTCTTTTTAATTTTAGTCATTCTGGTATGTATACAGTAGTAACTCATTGTGTTTTTAACTTGTAATTCCCTTATGACTAGTGATGTTTAAATATATTTTCATTTGCTTATTTGTCATTTGTATATGTGCTGTTCAATGTATGCTCGAATATTTTATCAATATTTTTATTGGGTCATTTTTTTTATTTTTTTAAAAATTGTTTTTTTAATGTTTATTTTTTTGGAGAGAGAGAGACAGAGCTTGAACAGGGGAAGGGGCAGAGAGAGAGGGAGATACAGCATCTGAAGCAGGTTCCAGGCTATGAGCTGCAGCACTGAGCCTGAGGCGGGGCTCAAATCCACAAACTGTGAGATTATGACCTGAGCCAAAATCCAACACTTAACCAACTGAGCCACCCAGGAGCCCCTTTTAAAGTTTTTTTTTAATGTTTATTTATTTTTGAGAGTCAGAGACTGTAAGTGGGGGAAAGGCAGAGAGAGAGGAAGAAACAGAAGCTGACACAGGCTCCAGGCTCTGAAATGTCAGTGCAGAGCCGGAGGTGGGACTCTAACCTATGAACTGGGAGATCATGACCTGAGTTGAAGTCAGATGCTTAACTGACTGAGCCACCCAGGTGCTCTGGGTCATTTGTTTTCTTATTGTTGACTTTTGAATGTTCTTTACATATTCTGATTGCAAGTCCTTCAACAGATTTTTAAACCTTTTTAGTATTTTAGTTAACATACAGTGAAATATTGGTTTTAGGAGAATTCAGTGATTCATCACTTACATAAAACATGCAGTGCTTATCACAAGTGCCGTCCTTAATACCCATCACCCATCTAGCCCATCTCCTACCCACCTTCCTCCATCTGCTTTCAGTTTGTTCTCTATTGTTAAGAGTCTCTTGTGGTTTGTTTCCCTTTCTTCTCTTCCCCCCCCCATATGTTCATCTGTTTTGTTTCTTAAATTCCACATATGAGTGAAATCTTATGATATTGTCTTTCTCTGACTTATTTCACTTAGCATAATACAGTCTAGCTCCAGCTGTATCATTGCAAATGGCAAGATTTCATTATTTTTGATGACTGTATAATATTCCATTGCATATATACATAACAGTTCTTCTCTATCCATTCATCAGTCAGTGGATCATAGGGTAGCTCTATTTTTAGTTTTTTTTTTTGAGGAACCTCCATACTGTTCTACAGAATGTCCACACCAGTTTGCATCCCCACCAGCAGTGCAAGAGGGTTCCCCTTTCTCTGCATCTTTGCCAACACCTATTGTTTATTGTGTTAATTTTAGCCATTCTGACAGGTGTGAAGTGCTGTCTTGTTGTTTTGATGTGTATTTCCCTAATGATGAGTGATGTTGAGCATCTTTTTGTCTGTTAGCCACCTGGGTATCTTCTTTGGAAAAGTGGTTATTCATATCTTCTGCCTATTTCTTAACTGGATTTTTTTTTGGATATTGAGTGTGATAAGTTCTTTATAAAGTTTTGATACTAACCCTTTATCAGGTATGTTGTTTGCAGTATCTTCTCCCATTCCGTAGGTTGCCTTTTAGTTTTGTTGTTGGTTTCCCTTGCTGGGCAGAAGTCTTTTTTTTTTTTTTTAATTTTTTAAAAGTTTACTTATTTTTGAGAGACAGAGACAGAGCCCAAGTTGAGAAGGGCAGAGAGAGAAGGAGACACAGAATCCAAAGCAGGCTCCAGGCCATGAGCTGTCAGCACAGAGCTTGATATGGGATTCTAACCCACAAACTATAAGATCCTGACCTCAGCTGAAGTCGATGCTTGACTGACTGAGCCACCAAGTCACCCTCAGAAGTTTTTTATCTTGATGAAGTCCCTGTAGTTCATATTTGCTCTCATTTACCTTGCATTTGGCAACATGTCTAGTAAGAAGAGTTAATACCTATTCTTTTCAAACTGTTCTAAAAATAGAAATGGAAGGAAAGCTTCCAAACCCATCCTATGATGCCAGCATTACTTTGATTCCAAAGTCAAGGACCCCACTAAAAAGGAGAATTACAGGCCAATATCCCTGATAAACATGGATGCAAAAATTCTCAGCAAGATACTAGCAAATCAAATTCAATACTACATTAAAAGAATATTCACCATGATCAATGGGATTTATTCCTGGGCAGTAGGGCTGGTTCAATATTCACAAATCAATCAATGTGATACACCACATTAATAAAAGAAAAGATAAGAATCACATGATCCTGTCAATAGATGCAGAAGTATTGACAAGATACAACATCCATTCTTGATAAAAATCATCAATAAAATAATAGATGGAATATATCTTGGCACCATAAATGCCATATACAAAAGACCCATAGTTAATATCATCCTCAATGGGGAAAAAGTGAGAGCCTTTCCCCAAAAGTCAGGAACAAGACAAGGATGCCCACTCCCACCATTACTGTTCAATATAGTATTGGAAGTCTTAGCCTTAGCAGACAACGAAAAGAAATAAAGGGAATACAAAGTGGTAAGGAAGAAGTCACACATTTGCTATTTGCAGACGATATGATACTCTATGTAGAAAACTCAAAAGACTCCACCCCAAAATTGCTGGAACTAATACATAAATTCAGCAAAGTTGCAGGATACAAAATCAACTTGTGGAAATCTGTTGCATTTCTATATGACAATAACAAAGCAGCAGAAAAACCAAAGAATCAATTCCATTTACAATTGCACCAAAAACAATAAGTTACCTAGGAGTAAATCCAGCTAAAGAGGTAAAATATCTGTACCCTGAAAACTTATGAAAAAAATTGAAGAAACACAAAGAAATGGAAAAACATTTCATGCTCATGGATTGGAAGAATAAACATTGTTAAAATGTCTTTATTACCCAAAGTAATCTACACATTTAATGCAATCCCTATCAAAATACCATCAGCATTCTTCACAGCGCTAGATCAGTGTTAAAATTTGTATGGAACCACAAAAGCCCCCGAATAGCCAAAGCAATCCTGAAAAAGAAAAACAAAATTTGTGGCATCATGATTCTGGATTTCAACCTATATTACAAAGCTGTAGTCATCAAGGCAATATGGTACCTGCACAAAAACAGACAGATGAGTGGAACAGAATATAAAACCCAGAAACGGACCCACAACTCTATGGTTAACTCATTTTTGACAAAGCAAGAAAGAATATCCAATGTAAGAGCAGAATTCTTGTTTCGTTTCTGATTTTAGAGGGAAAGCATTCACTTTCACCATCAAGTATTCATGCCAGATGTAAGTTTTTGAAATGTTCTTTACAGATCAAAATATTTCAAACTTTGCCACAGTGGCAGTATCGTAGCCAATGAGGCTTATCTGAAGCGTGATTATTGCTAATTGAAAGCTTTTCATAGATCAAAGATGTTTTTGATGAATCGCAGTTCGCTAAGAACTTTTATCAAGAAGGGATGTTGGTTAGAATGTATTTTAATATGTGCAGGTATATTACATATAACTTAGATTCTTATGTGCCACCTTGGGCATTTACATCATCTAACAGGGTTTAAATGGGAAAACTAATGCCAAATTTCAAGCAACCTGGTTCTGAGAAAAGTTTTGCCCTTAGCTTACATTCCATTTGTTAGTTGAGAGTTTGCTATACTAATGTTTCCTTTTTTAAGGAATTATCATGTAAACATCATCAATAATTAAGCCCTACAAAGGGCCTGACAAAATAAAAACTGTTTCTCCGCATCTGGTGTTTTCATGGCAGCATACGCTAGTGATGCAAATGGAATATGAGTATTTCCTTAGAAAAACACAGGGAATGAATCTATAAGCTTCATCAATGCAGCCTTTAGTAGCCTATGGCATGTGATCTGAAGTTAGTTGTTTGCCAAGGTGACTCTCCATCTCACAGATTTCTGTTCACTGGTAGAGGCTACTCTCTGCTCTAGAGGGTGACTTGTTCCCATCAAACTGTGTAAGAGAAAACCACAAGTGGGAAGTAATTGGTCCTCATGGCTGCTGAATATCCATATACTGTTTTAATTTCTCTCTTTCTGCTGCCAGGATCCTGAGGGCATTTTGCTCTCACTGCCACTCACCTCAAAATCTGCTCTCTAGTGTCCTACGAATTCCACTCACTATCGTATTAAGATCAAGTTATAGAAATAAAATTCCCTCTTCCCTTATTTCAGCCAGCATATATTATTTTATACATTTAAGAGGAAAATTTCTGAGTAAAAAAAAGAGAACAAAATCAAAGAAAAAATCATGTCTTCAGAATACAAGTATCTTATTTCAAGATAATTAAAACATTTACTTAAAAGTTTTTTTTTGGATAATATAGTTTACTGAATTCATGTACTACTTCCCATGAATAAACCCCTCCCCTGCATTTCAGTCATGCCAGGACTAACTCTTTCCCAAACTTCCCGTTTCTTTTTCAGTTCTCAGTCACCCTTTCCTTCAACTCCTCACTTTTCTTTGGATGGCAGGTGTGACAGCTCTGTACAGGTGAATTACTTCCAGTGCAGAAAGAATTTAATAAACTTCGTAAGGCATATATTGTGATAGTAACAGTTCCTTCCATTCTTATGAATACTCCTCCTAAGTCAACTTATACATTATAGAAGAGAACTTTGGTATCCAAATAAGGGGTTATTAATCTTTGACTTGGGTGAACATGCAGTTAGCTCTAAATTTTATTCTTAGTGTATTCTGGGCCAGACTTCTGGAGTAAGGCAGAACATCAGAAAGCTAATATTTGTATCAAAATTCTTAGATCTGGGAAGAATTGCTTTTCTTCTATATAATGCCTTTGAATCTTACTGAGAAATGTTATGAGAAGCAGCTATATAGAACCAGATTATATCTATGTATATCTGTGTCTTTCTATTTATCTATCATCATCTATATCAGATACTTTGGAGGGTCAATATTCACTGTATTTCTTAGTTTCCTTAGTATGAATCCCCATGAAAGAAATTGTTACAGCATTAAGAGCCATTAATTTAGCTTTCCCTGAACCCACGTGTTTTCTTCTCATAGTTAATAAAAATCATACAGCAAATAATGTTTCCCCATTCTTCACTTTGTTTTAAAGGGAGTTCATAACATATTTAGTGGCTTGCTTTAATACAAACATAAAATCTTATCCAAAAATTGTCATTCTATTTTTTTCTTTCTAAGTTGATATTTCTCTTATTTTTTCTTTCATTGCACTTTTCTTTCAGTACATCAGGTCCTTAATGTAACAAGGTGGAATATAGTATAATAAAGGCACATATAAATAAACATGTAACTAAATAAATAGTTCCAAGATAAGAAGAGCTTTTGAAGTGGAAAGGATTTTATTAAGATGGAATTTTTATTAAGCCTTCCTCTATGGTATTAAGCAGGCTTTCCCAGGAGTTCAGATAAAACACTATTTATTGTGTTTTAGAAGGTTCTAGATGATCTGATCCTGCCTATCTCTCTAGCCTCCTATACAATTTTCATTTTGGGTAGCCAAATAAATTATTTAATATTCTTTGAAAACCACAAACTTTAACCTATACTTACATGGGATTTGGTTCCCCTAGAACTTTGCATAGTATATTTTATGACTTTGAAATATCACCTCCTAACAAAGGCACTCTCGAGCCATGTCATCTAAATTACCCACTATCCTACCCAAAACTTTTCTATATTCATATATTCATCTTTTATTGAGATATAGTTGATATGTATAACATTATGTTAGTTTCAGGGATGCAATGTAATGTTTCAGTACCTGTGTAATTATAAAGTTACCATCTGTTAAAAGTTACCACAGATAACATCTGTCATCACACATAGTTACAAATTTTCTTTTCTCCTTTCTTTTGGAATTGACTAACTGGAATTATAGATTTATGTGTTTAGCTGATTATTATCCATCTCCCTCACTAGAATGTAAATTTCACAAAGGCAGGGAATTTATCTTCCACACTGATGTAATTCAGGGCACATCACAGAGGAAATCAATGTTTATGGAATGACTTAGTGAAATGCACCAAATAAACTGAACACTTTATTTTTGACCAAATAGTTGGGCCAAATAACAAGGAGTGGTTGTCAAATTTCTCTGCATCTGTTTATATCTCAGTCTCTGGGAATCATGAATCACTGGTTTTTGCTCTCTGCTTTTACCTCTTTAGGGCTCTGTGTCAATTCACCCTTCCTTCACACAAAACTAATCCAAACTGTAATGCCACTATATTATGGTCTTCTTTAAAAATGTAAACCTGTTTCCAGGTGTTTTAATAATTTTGCACAGGTAAGAAGAATGTAATCTAGTCCTTAATTTATAAATGGAGGATTTCAAAATCGATGCAGGAAAATAAACTTCTACTACTTTCATGAATGTTTGACTCACCTATAGTGTTCACTGTAACTCCTTTCACTTTTCTCAGCTAATGTGGGGTTTGTATTTCTCTATGTCACATATTTATTTAAAATAGTGGCGCTATCAGATCAGTTTGTGGATTGTGCTGGTCTAGGTGTATCAACCACCTGAGTAACATTAAAATAAGGATTTCCAGGAGTCCAATTCAAGATTCTGATTTAGATATGGAGAAAGTACTGGGAATCTGTTCTTTTAAAAAGCTCCCTAAATAATTATGAAGCAGACAGGTTAAGGAGACAGTGCTTTTAATTATTATTAGTCGTTTGTATGTCAATTAAATAAATAAAAATTTTGGCTCAATTATGATTTGGTTGGCACTAATTTACCTTGAATTTAGTGAGCTAAAAGGGTGTGAATAGTCTTCTAAGGAGTAGAGCAGAGATGTTTAAACAAGCAAAACCAAGTGCAAGAATGTATGCACTTAATAGAAGTCAAAAAAGGGAGGAGTCCAGGGACTAAAATGGGCAAGCAATTATTGGAGGAAAGAATAAAAGAAGAATCTAAAGTCCAGAAATTCAAGTCATTTAAGTCTAATTAACAATGTATGAAATCCTGATTTGAGTACAAGGTATGATTTAATTGAGCATACTATTGTCCATTATGTAACTAGACAGAAATAGATGAATTTGAGTCTGTGTTTGAGTCTGCAAATGAATAAAGACCTACTTCTTAAGTGGGAATGGAAGTGGAGAAAAAGAATTAATTCTGATTTTGACCTACTCATGAGTTCTCATTCTCTTTGACTAATTTTTGTGCATATGAATTTTTCTCAAGGCAGCCTTCACGTCATTGTTCCGGAGACTGTAGATCAGTGGGTTTATAAGTGGGGTCACTGATGAGTAGAACAAGGTTACAATATTCTGTATCCCAGCTGCATTTTCAGAGGTTGGGCTGATGTACATGACCATGATGGATCCATAGAAGAGAGACACCACAGCCAGGTGGGAACCACAGGTGGGGAAGGCCTTACATCATCCAGCTGCTGAAGGGACACGCAACACTGCTCTGAGAACCAGGGTGTAGGACCCAAGGATGAAGAAGAAGGTGATGAAGATAATAAGAGAGCTCAATATAGAACAGGAAACCTAATTCCAGGGGCAGGGATGCAGGACAGGGCCAGGAGAGGACCAGGGTCACAGGCAAAGTGGTCAATGGTATTGGGACCACAAAAGGGGAGTCGTGTGATAAAATAGATAGGGACTGGATAGCAGAGGAAGGCTGTGACCCAGCAGAGGGCCACCAGGTTCATGCAGAAGTGGCTACTCATGATGTTAGGATAATGGAGAGGCCGACAGATGGCCAAGTACCGATCAAAAGCCATGAGGGGCAGTAAAAAAGTCTCAGTAATGCCCATGGAGAAGAAGAAATAGAACTGGAAGAAGCAAGCAGTGAAAGAGATGGTTTTGGTCTCAGATAGGAAGTTCTTTAACATATTGGGAACAGTGGTGTTGATGTAACAGATCTCCAGGAATGAGAAGTTGGCCAGCAGAATGTACATGGGGGTGTGAAGCCTGTGATCCAGCTTCACTGCACAGACAATGGCCCCATTCCCCATCAGTGTCAGGATGTAGGACACAAAGAACAACACGAAAAGGAGGACCTGAATCTCTCTGGAGCACGGAAAACTCAGTAGTATGAATTCGGTCACTGTGCTGACTCCTGACATATTCATGGCTTCCTAAAGGGGTAGAGAGGAAGAAGTGTCAATGACAAAGATGACCTTAATCCTCAGGAATATTTCCTTTGTAGAGATCCCAAACTCCTTCAGATTTTGTAATTCCATTAAATAAATAATATAACTATACTGCTAAAGACTATGAACCTTTCAGAGTGCTGGTATGATCAGACTCTGAATCTTTGTATTCTGTCATTTCTCTTTCAGAATTTTCTCATGGTAAAAGAAAAGATCTTATGTGATAAGCAGCTTGAAGAATGTTAATGACAGTACTAACAAAAGTAGGTAAGTATGAAAATCATGTATTTGTATCTATAGATTAAGATATATAGACCTTTAATATTGGACACAGAATTTCAATTACTTAAATCTTTGGAATCAGAGATAAAAAAGTTAGGCATCAGAAGAGGGAGAAAGGTAACAAGGTGCAGAAATATTTATACATTTCAGTGTTATTCTGGATCAGTGTTGGAACTGTAAGTGTTGACATCCTAAGGTGGTCTAATAACTGACACAAAAAATGTCAAACGACTATCCATTCTTCAGGGTTCATCATTGTTAGCTCAATAAAATTTTGAAAGTCCAGATATCTAAATGATGGCTTCTGATTTGGTTCCATATTTTACCTACTGAATTAAAACACTTGTGTAACAAGAAACAACAGGTGTTGGTGAAGTTTCAGAGACAGGAGAACCCTCTTGCACTGTTGGTGGGCATGCAAACTGGTGCAGCCACTCTGGAGAATAGTATGGAGGTTCCTTAGGAAACTAAAAATAGAACAACCTTATGATTCAGCAATTGCACTATTAGGTGTCTACTCCCAAAATACAAAAATACAGATTCAAAGGGGTACATGCCCCCCAATGTTTATAGTAGTAGCATTAGCAACAATACCAAACTATGGAGAGAGCCCAAATGTCCATTGCCTAATGAATGGATAAAGAAGATGTGATTATATATATATATATATATATATATATATATATATATATATATATATATATATATATATGAATATTACTCAGTCATCAAAAAGAATGAAATCTTGCCATTTACAATTACGTGGATGGAACTAGAATGTATTATACTAAGCCAAATAAGTCAATTAGAGAAAGGCAAATGCCATATGATTTCACTCATGTGGAATTTAAGCAACAAAACAGTTGAACATATGGGAGGGGGAGTAAAAAGAGTAGAGAGGGAAACAAACGACAAGAGACTCTTAATGACAGAGAACAAACTATGGGTTGATGGAGGGAGATGGGTGGGAGATGGACTGATGGGTGATGGGTACCTAGGAGGGCACTTGTGATGAGCACTGGGTGTTGTATATAAGTGATGATTGACTGATTTCTACTCCTAAAACTAATATTGCACTGTATATTAATTTAAATAAAAGATAATAGTTACATTAAATTAGAAAAAAACTCTAGAAAACAAACAGGATTGCTGGAGGGGAAGTGAGCAGCAGATGGGCTAAATGTGTGATGGGTATTAAGGAGGACACTTGGATGTTACATGTAAATGATGAGTCAGTAAATTCTACTTCTGAAACTAATATTACACTATATGTTAACTAATTACAATTTAAATAAAAACTTAAAACAAAAAAAAAGAATGTGTAAAATCTCAGCCTAGGTTAAAACTAGAAAAATATAGGGGTGTCTGGGCGTCTTGGTCAGTTGAGCGTCCAACTTTGGTTCAGGTCATGATCTCACAGTACGTGAGTTCAAGCCCCATGTCAGACTCTGTGCTGACAGCTTGGAGCCTGGAGCCTGCTTCACATTCTGTGTTTCCCTCTCTCTCTGCCCCTCCCCTACTCAGGCTCGCTCTCTCTCTCTCTCTCTCTCTCTCTCTCTCTCTCTGTGTCAAAAAATAAATAAACATTTAAAAAAATTTAAAAACTAGAAAAATACAGAAAAAGTAAGCAATGTATTGGCATATTAAGGATTTTTGAGGGTTTTGCCTGAAGTGTCATGATACTTAGTAAGGCCTCTATTCTTCTGGGTTATGGATAGATACAGAGGCTCACAAATGCCAGATACTCCCAAGCAAAGGCCTCTGGAAACCAGGAACAATGGTGTGGGAGCCATAAACTGTCCCGCTAGACAAGGATTCCCCTGCTACTTCCTCACTCCTCTGTTGCCCCCACCCAGTTCTAGATATTTAGGGAAGTTAAGGGAGAATCATTGTGAAAACTTCCTTCTCTGAGTTAGACTTAGATGCTGTGTGATTTCTGTGGTGAGAAAAGCAAAACAAAGCCGTGAAATTGCCTACAATTCTTTTGTTAGTTTGCTTTTAATTTATTAATTTATGTTAGGGTCCCCTCCATTAGTGAGGGACAGTCATAATTTGGACCTAAATGACCCAAGTGACACAACTGAGTGATGATATTTATTAAAAAAAATGTAAATGCATAATACAGACCCAGATGCTTCTAATAAAAGTATTCTAGCTAAGAATATTTATTAATGTATCAGTTATAAAATGCATTACTTTCTAGATTGCATAATGTCATAACTTTAAGGGTGATCTTGATGATTGTAATTAGTGACACAAGGGATCAGGGAAAGTCAGAATTTTCCACATCACACTTCACTGTAAGGCTCCTCTTTGGTCTGTGACTGGATCATGTTTGGCAATATCAAGCATTGAGTAATTCCTCTGTAGCAGGAATTCAGTGTAACCCAGAAGTCAAAGAATCCATGAGGAAAGAGGTGTAAAAGGAGGCAATATTTGGTGATTAATGTCTGTGAGGATTGCAATGACTTTGTAAGCCATGTGGGAATGAACCCATCAAGTGGGCGTGTTCAGTCATGTTTTCCCTCCTCGAAATGACTGATCATCTGCGCTGTGGCAGAGCCGAACACGGCTAAAATAAGAGAGAGCTGAAGTTTTTTCTGCCCTGCTCCTCATCGCCACTTTGCCAGTCATTTCCAGATGTCACTTCCCTAACATGCTGTTTCCCCCAAAGAGCTGGTTCTGACTGGATCTACCTCCTGGTTACTAAGGATGGACTTTCCATACTTCCTCATCCTCATGTCTCTCACATCCTTGATTCCCAGCCCTCTTAGTTGCAAAGATGAATGTCTTTACATTCTTCATGTAACTTGATGTGCTGTTGTTTCCACAAACACATAAAAGAAGGCAGAGCTAGAAGACACACCTAAGAACTGTCCTAAACTTGTATCTCTTCCAAACTTACCTCCTCATAGAACCGGCAGGTCTGACTTGGAATCTTCTGCAGCAGGAGGCAGGCACAATGGAGGGCATGGCATCCTTGGCATCCAGCAGCCCAGAGAAGGTGTTTACATTGCTGGGCACATGATACTGGTTTGGAGAAAAATTGGCATATATGATACACAACAGAGACTTATTTATGTTTTTCTGAAATCTGTATCTGATTCCTTCTAGGGGATATAGTCTCCTGGGAATTCCAAAAGTGAGAATTTATGAGAGAAAAATGTCAGTTATATCCCTAATGTTCTCTTCCCTAAGGAGTCCAGTGATTGGCCTTTGGGATCCAGTTTCTCCAGTGGTGATCAGACATTCTCATGCTATTCTTAGAGTCATTGTTTATTTTGTTCAATAGACAGATTACTCTTATGGTGGTGCAATCACTACAGCAACCCCAGCTTAGCTGCGACATGAGATTATTTATTCTCTTGTTACTTTACATTTTATTCATTTTTTGAGTCTGCTGCAAGTTTTAGATTCTCTTATCTGTCAGTATGAGTCATGTCATCAGATTTCTCACTTTTATTCCTGTTGACCTGCTCAATGGCTTGAAAGGGGTTATTCCTTTTTTTTTTTTTTTTTTTTGCTAACAGGTTTTCTCTCCCAGATTCACTCTGTGCTTCTAGTATGACCCTGATAAATAAATTCCATTTCATAGTGAACAAGTCCCAGAAGAAGGAAACATGGGGTATATGGTGAAATGCCAAAGTTCTAGAAGATAACCCCTCATTTAGTCCTTTAGGTTGTTTTAGACTGTTTTAGCGGATGTCCCTAAAAGTTGACATGATTGTTGAAATTTTCCTTCTCCTTTCAAGTGAGTTGTTGCTGAGAGTGGTGACTCAAACTTTTGGACCATTTTGTGTTATTACTTTTATGTCTATGTGTGCATGCGCACATGGGTATGTGTGCAGTTAGATATGATATTTAATAATGTTTTTCCTCTGTTATTGGTTTAGAGCCATCTTTAATGAGACTGCATTCTTGTTAATAATTTATTATTGGGTGTACAGCATCAACGAGCAAAGAGTTTTATGAGGAGTTATGACTTGAAGTTTCCTCATTTTCTCAGCATTGTTTCTGTAAGGTAGAAATGCTTTTGTTTCTTATGTGGTAACAGCACTTTTTTAGTCCTGAAAATTGATACCCTAGGACGCACACTAGCTAGGGTTTTGAGTGAATTATTCATTGAAAGCTTTTAGTGCTTGAATGTACAAAGAGAATTTTCTTGACACTAAGGTCTGCCAAAATTATGATTTGGAAGAAAGAATTTATCTCTTTCATCAGGTGGATGGTTCCATGCCAAATACTTGAACTGAAGTACTAAATTATAGAATTTAACTCAAGGGAGTTGAGGAGCACTCTTGATCTGTTAAAAATATGTAAAAATATACACACACATATGCACACATACAATGTATATACTCCCATACATAGTGAAGTTCTCCCTCCTGGTAAGGAAAGATACTTGTGAAATATTCCCTTATTTTATTTTTTCCAGTTTTACTGAAATATAATTAACATATAACAATGTATAAATTTAAGTTGTAAAACATGAGGATTTGATATATGTATATATAGGAAAATGATTACTGTTAAGTTTAATTTACATCCATGACTTCACATAGCTACAACATTTTTTTTCTTGTTTTGGGAACTTTTAAGATTGACTCTCTCAGTAACTTTTTAAATATACAATTCTAATATATTGTTAACTATATTATTAATATATTGTCTAATATATTTTAATATATTGTTAATATGCTGTAATTTATATCCCCAGAACTTATTTATCTTATAACTTGAAATCTTGTACATTTTGACCACCTTCACCCATTTCCTCCAACTTCCACCCCTTACCTCTGGTAACCACCAATCTGTTTTCTATTTCTATGAGTTCAGTCTTTTTAGATTTCACATGTGAGTGAGAACATACTGTATTTGTCATTTTCTGTCTGGCTTATTTCTCTTGGCATAATTCCTTCAACATTCAAGCATGTTTTTGCAAATGTCCTATGCAAGATATTTCTTTTTTTTATGTGTGAATAATATTCTATCATATATGTAACACATATTCTAAATATATATATCTATTACATATATAATATATATCTAAATGTATATTATTTTATTATATAATATATCATATATTCTATTAAATATATATAATTTTTTATATACATGTATTAATTTGTGTATGTTGAACTGTCCTTGCATGCCAAGGATAAATCCCACTTGATCATGGTGTATGATGCTTTTAAAGTGCTGTTGAATTACATCTATTAACGTTTTGTTGAGATACTTGCCTATTGCTTTGTAGCAGTTTAAATATTATATATCTGGGTTTACATGTGTAGGTTTTTGTTATGCATTTTATTCTTTAAGATTCTTGGATCTTTAATTTGGTGACTGCTACTAATTTTTGAAAAATTTTGGCTATCATTTCTTTGGATATTTCTTCTTCCTTGAGCAAACAGAATGAGATGTCATATATGGAACAATAACAATACTGACCTACAAAATCAGAAATAAATGGTTGGATAGGTGTTCTAGTTCATATTTCTTTTCAGATTTGAATAGTGACTATATGATTTTCCTGCCTGCAACAGGGGGAAGAATAAAATAATTTTGATTCCAAGTCTACTTTCATTGCCTTCTGTATCATATTCTTCTAAAAAGTGTTATCCAGAGAGGAAGAGGGGAGTGGCAGTAGTGCAGCAATATGAAGATGCAGTGTAGTTCACTTTATCATTGCTAGCTGAAAGAATAATTCTAAGCAGAGTGTGAATTCTGTCTTTTTCTTCTTCCTGGGGAATCAAGTTGTAGTTGAGAAGGAGACAGCTTTAGAGTAGTTGTTCCTTACAGTTGGCACTTCTCTCCTCAGAAGCCTTGGTCTTTTTTTTTTAAATTTGTTTTTAATGTTTATTTACTTGAGAGAGAGAGAGAGAGAGAGAGAGAGAGAAAGATAGATAATAAGCAGGGAGGGGCAGAGAGAGAGAGAGGGAGACACAGATTCCAAAGCAGGCTCCAGGCTCTGGCTGTCCATGCAGAGCCCTACTCAGGGCTCAAATTCATGAGCTGTGAGATCATGACCTGAGCAGAAGTCGGATGCTTAACTGACTGAGTCACCCAGGCGCCCCAGGGCACTTGGTCTTAAGAATGATTACTGTGAACTGTCCTCAGGAAGCCTGTAATTTTGAATAAATTTGTTTTCAGTGCCTCACTTTCTTCATCTTTAAAGTGGTAATAATATTTATTTTGTATGGTTGATATGAAGGTTACACGAGTTTATAGGTAAATCAGTTATGTTTATGTGCAAAGCCTGAAGTATTTTTAATACAGAGTAAGCATTTTCTATTATTACAGAGAAAGAAAAATTTAGCCCAGAGGACCAATGTTGACTGCTATGCTATAGTGTTCCCTGTTAAGCCTAAATATTTCATAAAGTATCAGATAAGGTTACTCCCTGACTGTGGTGGCTTAAGACAAATCAACATCATTTTTTTTAATACATGAAATTTATTGTCAAATTGGTTTCCATACAACACCCAGTGCTCATCCCAAAAGATTCCCTCTTCAATGCCCATCACCTACCCTTCTCTCCCTCCCACCTCCCCATCAACCCTCAGTTTGTTCTCAGTTTTTAAGAGTCTCTTATGCTTTGGCTCTCTTCCACTCTAGCCTCATTTTTTTTTTCCTTCCCTTCCCCCATGGGTTCCTGTTAAGTTCTCAGGATCCACATAAGAGTGAAAACATATGGTATCTGTTTTTCTCTGTATGGCTTATTTCACTTAGCATCACACTCTCCAGTTCCATCCATGTTGCTACAAAGGACCATATTTCATTCTTTCTCATTGCCACGTAGTACTCCATTGTGTCTATAAACCACAATTTCTTTATCCATTCATCAGTTGATGGACATTTAGGCTTTTTCCACAATTTGACTATTGTTGAGAGTGCTGCTATAAACATTGGGGTACAAGTGCCCCTATGCATCAGTACTCCTGTATCCCTTGGGTAAATTCCTAGCAGTGCTACTGCTGGGTCATAGGGTAGGTCTATTTTTAATTTTTTGAGGAACGGTGTTTTGAGGAACACCGTTTTCCAGAGCAGCTGCACCAGTTTGCATTCCCACCAACAGTGCAAGAGGGTTCCCGTTTCTCTACATCCTCGCCAGCATCTATAGTCTCCTGATTTGTTCATTTTGGCTCCTCTGACTGGCGTGAGGTGATATCTGAGTGTGGTTTTGATTTGTATTTCCCTGATGAGGAGCGACATTGAGCATCTTTTCATGTGCCTGTTGGTCATCTGGATGTCTTCCTCAGAGAAGTGTCTATTCATGTTTTCTGCCCATTTCTTCACTGGGTTATTTGTTTTTCGGATATGGAGTTTGGTGAGCTCTTTATACATTTTGGATACTAGCCTTTTGTCTGATATGTCATTTGCAAATATCTTTTCCCTTTCCATTGGTTGCCTTTTAGTTTTGTTGATTGTTTCCTTTGCTGTGCAGAAGCTTTTTATCTTCATGAGGTCCCAACAGTTCATTTTTACTTTTAATTCCCTTGCCTTTGGGGATGTGTAGAGTAAGAAATTGCTGCAGCTGAGGTCAGAGAGGTCCTTTCCTGCTTTCTCCTCTAGGGTTTTGATGGTTTCCTGTCTCACATTCAGGCCCTTTTTGAGTTTATTTTTGTGAATGGTGTGAGAAAGTGGTCTAGTTTCAACCTTCTGCATGTTGCTTTCCAGTTCTCCCAGCACCATTTGTTAAAGAGACTGTCTTTTTTCCATTGGATATTCTTTCCTGCTTTGTCAAAGATGAGTTGGCCATACGTTTGTGGGTCTAGTTCTGGGGTTTCTATTCTATTCCATTGGTCTATGTGTCTGTTTTTGTGCCAATACCATGCTGTCTTGATGATGACAGCTTTGTAGTAGAGGCTAAAGTCTGGGATTGTGATGCCTCCTGCTTTGGTCTTCTTCTTCAAAATTACTTTGGCTATTTGGGCCTTTGGTGGTTCCATATGAATTTTAGGATTGCTTGTTCTAGTTTCGAGAAGAATGCTCGTGCAATTTTGATTGGGATTGCACTGAATGTGTACATAGCTTTGGGTAGTATTGACATTTTGACAATGTTTATTCTTCCAGCCCATGAGCATGGAATATTTTTTCATTTCTTTATATCTTCTTCAATTTCCTTCATAAGCTCTCTATAGTTTTCAGCATACACCTTGTACATCTTTGGTTAGATTTATTCCTAGATATTTTATGCTTCTTGGTGCAGTTGTGAATGGGATCAGTTTCTTTATTTGTCTTTCTGTTGCTTCATTATTAGTGTATAAGAATGCAACTGATTTCTGTACATTGATTTTGTATCCTGCAACTTTGCTGAATTCATGTATCAGTTCTAGCAGACTTTTGGTGGAGTCTATCGGGTTTTCCATGTATAATATGTCATCTGCAAAAAGTGAAAGCTTGACTTCATCTTTGCCAATTTTGATGCCTTTGATTTCCTTTTGTTGTCTGATTGCTGATGCTAGCACTTCTAACACTATGTGAAACAACAGCAGTGAGAGTGGACATCCCTGTCGTGTTCCTGATCTCAGGGGGAAAGCTCTCAGTTTTTCCCCATTGAGGATGATATTAGCTGTGGGCTTTTCATAAATGGCTTTTATGATGTTTAAGTATGTTCCTTCTACCCCGACTCTCTCGAGGGTTTTTATTAAGAAAGGATGCTGAATTTTGTCAAATGCTTTTTCTGCATTGGTTGATAGGATCATATGGTCCTTATTTTTTCTTTTATTAATGTGATGTATCATGTTGATTGATTTGCAAATGTTGAACCAGCCCTGCATCCCAGGAATGAATCCCACTTGATCATGGTGAATAATTCTTTTTATAAGCTGTTGAATTCGATTTGCTAGTATCTTATTGAGAATTTTTGCATCCATATTCATTAGGGATATTGGCCTGTAGTTCTCTTTTTTACTAGGTCTCTGTCTGGTTTAGGAATCATAAGTAATACTGGCTTCATAGAATGAGTCTGGAAGTTTTCCTTCCCTTTCTATTTTTTGGAATAGCTTGAGAAGGATAGGTATTATCTGTGCTTCAAATGTCTGGTAGAATTCCCCAGGGAAGCCATCTGTTCCTGGACTCTTATTTGTTGGGAGATTTTTGATAACTGATTCAATTTCTTCGCTGGTTATGGGTCTGTTCAAGCTTTCTATTTCCTCCTTATTGAGTTTTGGAAATGTATGGGTGTTTAGAAATTTGTCCATTTCTTCCAGGTTGTCCAGTGTGTTGACATATAATTTTTCATAGTATTCCCTGATAATTGCTTGTATTTCTGAGGGATTGGTTCTAATAATTCGATTTTCATTCATGATTTTATCTATTTGGGTCATCTCCCTTTTCTTTTTGAGAAGCCTGGCTAGAGGTGTATCAATTTTGTTTATTTTTTCAAAAAACCAACTCTTGGTTTCATTGATCTTCTCTACAGTTTTTTAGATTCTATGTTGTTTATTTCTGCTCTGATCTTTATTATTTCTCTTCTTCTGCTGGGTTTAGGGTGTCTTTGCTGTTCTGTTTCTATTTCCTTTAGGTGTACTGTTAGATTTTGTATTTGGGATTTTTCTTGTTTCTTGAGATAGGCCTGGATTGCAATGTATTTTCCTCTCAGGACTGCTTGGCTGCATCCCAAAGCGTTTGGATTATTGTTTTTTCATTTTCGTTTGTTTCCATATATTTTTTAATTTCTTCTCTAATTGCCTGGTTGACCCACTCATTCTTTAGTAGGGTGTTCTTTAACCTCCATGCTTTTGGAGGTTTTCCAGACTTTTTCCTGCGGTTGATTTCAAGCTTCATAGCAATGTGGTCTGAAAGTGTGCATGGTATGATCTCAATTCTTGTATACTTATGAAGCGCTGTTTTGTGACACAGAATGCGATCTATCTTGGAGAATGTTCCATGTGCACTCGAGAAGAAAGTATATTCTGTTGCTTTGGGATGCAGAGTTCTAAATATATCTGTCAAGTCCATCTGATCCAATGTATCATTCAGGGCCCTTGTTTCTTTACTGACCATGTGTCTAGATGATCTATCCATTGTTGTGAGTGGGGTATTAAAGTCCCCTGCAATGACCACATTCTTATCAATAAGGTTGCTTATGTTTCTGAGTAATTGTTTTATATATTTGGGGGCTCCCATATTCGGCGCATGGACATTTATAATTGTTAGCTCTTCCTGATGGATAGACCCTGTAATTATTATATAATGCCCTTCTTCATCTCTTGTTACAGCCTTTAATTTAAAGTCTAGTTTGTCTGATATAAGTATGGCTACTCCAGCTTTCTTTTGACTTCCAGTAGCATGATAAATTGTTCTCTATCCCCTCACTTTCAATCTGAAGGTGTCCTCAGGTCTAAAATGAGTCTCTTTAGACAGCAAAGAGATGGGTCTTGTTTTTTTATCCATTCTGATACCCTAGTCTTTTGGTTGGTGCATTTAGTACATTTACATTCAGTGTTATTATAGAAAGATACGGGTTTAGAGTCATTGTGAAGTCTGTAGGTTTCATGCTTGTAGCGATGTCTCTGGTACTTTGTCTCACAGGATCCCCTTAGGATCTCTTGTAGGGCTGGTTTAGTGGTGACGAATTCCTTCAGTTTTTGTTTGTTTGGGAAGACCTTTATCTCTCCTTCTATTCTAAATGACAGATTTGCTGGATAGAGGATTCTCGGCTGCATATTTTTTGTGTTCATCACATTGAAGATTTCCTGCCATTCCTCTCTGGCCTGCAGAGTTTCAGTAGAGAGATCAGTCATGAGTCTTATAGGTCTCCCTTTATATGTTAGGGCACGTTTATCCCTAGCTGCTTTCAGAATATTCTCTTTATCCTTGTATTTTGCCAGTTTCACTATGATATGTCGTGCAGAAGATCGATTCAAGTTACGTCTGAAGGGAGTTCTCTGTGTCTCTTGGATTTCCATGCCTTTTTCCTTCCCCAGATCAGGGAAGTTCTCAGCTATTATTTCTTCAAGTATGCCTTCAGCACCTTTCCCTCTCTTTTCCTCCTCTGGAATACCAATTATGCATAGATTATTTCCCTTTAGTGCATCACTTCCCCTCATATTCCTGGATTTTTTTATCTCTCTTTTTATCACCTTCTTCTTTTTCCATAATTTTATCTTCTAGTTCACCTATTCTCTCCTCTGCGTCTTTAATCCAAGCTGTGGTCGTCTCCATTTTATTTTGCAGCTCATTAACAGCATTTTTTAGCTCCTCCTGGCTGTTCCTTAGTCCCTTGATCTCTGTAGCAATAGATTCTCTGCTGTCCTGTATACTGTTTTCAAGCCCAGTGATTAATTTTATGACTATTATTCTAAATTCACTTTCTGTTATATTGTTTAAATCGTTTTTGATCAGTTCGTTAACTGTCATTATTTCCTGGAGGTTTTTTTGAGGGGAATTCTTCCGTTTTGTCATTTTGTATAGTCCCTGGAGTGGTGCAGAACTGCAGGGTACTTCCCCTCAGCTGTCTTGAATAACTTGCGTTGGTGGGCGGGGCTGCAGTCAGACCTGATGTCTGCCCCCAGCCCACTGCTGGGGCCACAGTCAGACTGGTGTGTACCTTCTCTTGCCCTCTCCTGAGGGGGGGGGGGATTCTCTGTGGGGTGGCGTGGCCCATCTGGGCTTGCACACTGCCAGGCTTGTGGTGCTGGGGATCTGGTGTATTAGCTGTGGTGGATCGGCAAGGTGTACAGGGGCAGGAGGGGCAGGTTCAGCTTGCTTTTCCTTTGGAGATTCACTTCAGGAGCGGCCCTGCGGCACCAGGAGGGAGTCAGACCTGCTATAGGGTTTGATCTGCAGAAGCACAGCATTGGGTGTTTGTGTGGTGCAAGCAAGTTCCCTGACAGGATCTGATTCCCTTTGGGATTTTGGCTGGGGGATGGGCGAGGGAGATGGCACTGGCAAGTGCCTTTGTTCCCTGCCAAACTGCGCTCTGTTGTCCGGGGCTCAACAACTCTCCCTCCTGTTGTTCTCCAGCCCTCCTGTTCTCTGAACAGATCTGTTAACTTATAACCTTCCAGATGTTAAGTCCCACTTGCTGTCGGAACACACTCCGTCTGGCCCCTCTGCTTTTGAAGCCAGACTCAGGGGCTCTTTTGCTGGCGGGCTGCCCCTCTGCCCCGGCTCCCTCCCGTCAGTCCGTGGAGCCCGCACCACCTCGCCGCCCTTCCTATCCTCTTCTGTGGGCCTCTGGTCTGCGCTTGGCTCCGGAGATTCCGTTCTGCTAGTGTTCTGGTGATTTTCTGGGTTATTTAGGCAGGTGTGGGTGGAATCTAAGTGATCTGCAGGACGTGCTGACCCCAGTGTCCTCCTAATCCACCATCTTCCCAGAAGCCAAATCAACATCATTTTGTAATCACTTATGAAGAGAGACAAAGACAACACTCTAAAACCACCAAATTACTGAATATCACCTTCTCCCTGCTAGTGTGAGTGACTCCTGCTTCTTTCCTATTGACAATTTCAGCCTTGCTTCATTCCTCCCACCTTTTAAATAAAAACGACTAAGATGCCAGTCACTGAATTGCTCACTTTCTGGCAGCAGTCTATCTAAAACAGATTTCCCATTTTGTTGAACTTTCCCCCAAATCATATAAAGTTCAAATCTTATGATAATCCTCTCTAAGCGCTTACTGAGTTATCCCATGGTTCATTTGGGATAGTCTCCCTTGTTGCAGCAAACTCTAAATATTATTACTACCACTATGATTATTATCATTAATATCTTCTTTTCTTATTAAAAATTTTTTTAATGTTTATTTTTGAGAGAAAGAGAGAAAGACAGAGCTCGAGCCAGGGAGGGATAGAGAGAGAGGGAGACACAGAATTTGAAGCAGGCTACAGGCTCTGAGCCCCTGATGTGGGGCTCAAACTCATGAACCATGAGGTTATGACTTGAGCCAAAGTTGGACACTTAACCAACTGAGCCACCCAGGTGCCCTGATCATTAATATCTTCTTAAGACACACTCATCGTCTCTACTGTAGCCTACAAAATCTATATATTCTAGGCTCTGGCTACTTCTTTTTTCTTTTTCAAATTTTTATTTCAAGTTTAGTTAGTTGAGGCACCTGGGTAGCTCAGTCAGTTGAGTATCAGACGCTTGATTTCAGCTCAGGTCATGATCTCACGGTTTGAGAGACTGAGCCCCACATCGGGCTTTACAATGACAGTGCAGAGCCTGCTTGGGATTCACTCTCTGCTCCTCCCCCACTCTCTCTTGCTTTCTCAAAGTAAATGGATAAACGTAAAAAAAATTTAGTTAACATGTAGTATAATATTGGTTTCAGTAGAATTTAGTGATTTTTACCACTTACATTTACTATGTAGTCCTCATCATAACAAGTACCATCCTTAATACCCATCACCTATTCAGCCTATCCCCCAGCCACCTCCCTCCATCAACTCTTTTTGTTCTCTGTCATTAAGAGTCTCTTATGGTTTGCCTCCCTCTCTCTTTTCCCCCCTTCCTGTAAGTTCATCTGTTTCTTAAATTCCACATATGAGTGAAATCATATGGTATTTGTCTTTCTGACAGACTTATTTTGCTTAGCATAATACACTCTAGCTCCATCCGTCATTGTAAATGGCAAGATTTCATTCTTTTTGATGGCTAAGTAATATTCCATTGTATGTACATAGTTTGGCTATTGTTGATAGTGCTGCTATAATCATCAGGGTGCATGTGCTCCTTTGAATCAGTATTTTTGTATCCTTTAGGTAAATACCTAGTAGTGCAATTGTTGGGTCATGGGTAGTTCTATTTGTAATTCTCTGAGGAACCTCCATACTGTTTTCCAGAGTGACTGCATCAGTTTGCATTCCTACCAACAATGCAAGAGGGTTCCCCTTTCCCTGAATCCTCACCAATATCTATTGTTTCCTGTATTGTTAATTTTAGCCATTCTGATAGGTGTGAGGTAGTATCTTATCGTGGTTTTGATTTGTATTTCCTTGAAGCTAAGTGATCTTTTAATCTAGGCTCTGGCTACTCTGATAGTCTTATTCTCATTCACCCCAAAGCAAGTCACACACGAACTGTATCTTGAACATGCTAGTTTTACTCCACCTTTGTGGCAGACCTTTGTGCTAGATATTTTTTTCTGCCTGGAATATTCTTCTCCAAGGTATTCACACATCTCAGTTCCTTGCTTCATTCATTTCTAATCTCTGTCTCCTTCAAAACACTTTCTTGACAACCTAGTTTGAAATATACACCACCGCTTCTATTCCCTTATTCTATTTTTGTTTGTATCATTTAACAGTAAATGAATTATGTATCTCTTTATTGTCACTCTTATCTTCTCCGGAGCATAGGCTCTATAATAACAAAGTCTTTGTCCTGTGCCTTTATTCACTTCTGTATTACCAGCATCTAGAATAATTCCTGGCAAAAAGGACGAATGTAATAGAAAATTGTTGACATGATGAAATAATTCATTGCTTCATGTCTTATGAGGCAAGAATAAAAAGAAAGCATAGAATCTATTCTCAGAAATACATGATGTAAACTGTAGGGAGATGGGTATAGGGTGGGAGAAGGTTAAAGGGATTCCCCAAATTACAGGGATCAAGAGAATGTGTACATTTATAATTCTCTGGTCAATGTAACTTAGTTGACATTCTGTTGTTTTGTAGAACTCCGGTGCTTTAAATTTATTTTCTGCCTATATTACTATGGGACTGATTCTATTTTTTATGTCTTTCTATGAGTTTTTCTCTTAGTGTCTATGTCCCCACATTCTTCTATTTATTTTTCAAGATCTAATTCAAATGCCCTTATCTTTGTGTTACTTTTTATATTCACCCTTTCATGTGGAATGGCTATGACTTTGCTTCTATAATATTACTCACACAGTTCCACTATATAACATTCAAGTTATTATATTACTCATATTATTGTATTGTAAGAGGTTAAAAGTTTAGAAAGAGACTTCCAGAATAGAAGAGTAAGGGCCTTCAAAAACCCACTTCTTCAAAAAAGCATCAAGTAGAAATAATCCAAATAAGTTTTATCAGAACTCTGGAAATTAACTAAAGGCTTGCAACAATTCAAGAATTTTTTTTTCAATAAAACAGCTGAATCTTCGTAAGAAAAGTGAGTTTTGTGTCATTTTAACTGGCCGTATTCTCACCTCCCTTTCCCATTAGCCTTGAAAACCAGCAGACTTACAGACTTACGTGGTATCTGTGAAAACCAGTAGACTAGCAGCCACTAGAGAGGGAAGACTGGGTTTGGAACTCCTCAAAAAACTCCAGTTACCAGAGAGCTCTCACTATTTGGCCCATCTTACAGCTCCTTGGAAAAGCCCTATTTGCAGAACTTGTTATTTGGCCTGAATCAGAGTTTGCTCAGTGGGGAAACCTCTGTCCCAGGATATTTTTGAAAATAGTGAAGGCAGTTGTTTAACATTGAAGCTGCTTGGAGCAGTGATATCAGCTGTGACAAATGGGAAGCTGGGGAAAAAAGACTTAAAAAGTAGTTCAGGGGAATGAGATGTCCATAGTGATCTTTGAAATGTTCCAATGTATTCCTGGGGATCTAGAAGACTATACACATGTACAAGGCTGTGCACATTTCCAAAAAAGACTTAAGAAGACCCTAATATTTTACCTAAGGCTGTATCTGAGGCCCTGTACAAGTAAGAAATGAAAGCTAAAGCAGATTTATAAACATCTGGAACACTGAATCTTTGTCCTAACAGAACCCCTCTGCAGAGAGTGGATAATCTTTTGGTTAAAGGCATTTAAAAAAATCTCTGTAAAATTATGATCTGACCATTAAGGTAACCAAGCAGAGACTTCAATAGCTACATATAACAGGTGATTTAGACTTTATAGAATTAGTGAAAGAAAAAGTCATTAAAGAAACAATCAGCATCAGCAGCAAGAACAATCACATGAAACAACAGTAACAAAACCTGGAGAAATTGGGGAAATTTGATTTTCAGAGTTGCCACATTTTATTATTTAAAATATCCAGTTTTAAATTAAAAAAAAAAGACGTACAAAGAAAGAGAAAAGTATGGACCATAGATAAGAAAAAAACCAGAAGTCAATAGAAATTGCCTTCAGGGGAGTCCAGATATGGGATTCCCTAGGCAGAAAGTTTAAGTAAGCTTTTATAAACAACTTCAAAGAATTGAAGAAAATTATGTCTACAGAATTAAGAGAAATTATGAGAATGATATCTCACCAAGTAGAGAATATCAAGAAAGAGATTGAAATTATCAAAAAGAACCAGATGGAAACTGTGTTGAAAATTACAGTGACTACTAAAAATATTTAATAGAGAGGCTCAACAGAATATTTGAGTAAGCAGAAGAAAGAATCAGCAAACTTGAAAATAGATTGAGAAAATCTAACCTGAGAAATAGAAGCAAAATGAACAGAGTTTCAGAGAACTATAGGACACCATTGGGTATACCAACATATAATGGGAGTCTAAGAATGAGAAAAGAGATAAAAAGGGGAAGGAAAATATTTGAAGAAATAATGACTGAATATACCCCAAATATGATTAAAAACATGAATTAATACAGCTGAGAAGTTTAATAAATTTCAAGTAGGATAAATTCAAGGAGATCCACATCTAAACACATCAATGTCAAACTCTTGAAAGAAAAAGAGAAAGTTGTGAATACAGCAAGAAAAGCAACCCATAACATACAAGTGATCCTAAATAAGATTAACAGCTGACCTCTCAAAACCATGGAAACCAAAAGGGAGTGGGTTGGCATTTTCAAATGGACTGAAAAAAGATTGATAACCAATAATTTTATATCCAGTAAGCCTATATTTCACAAAAGAAGGAAAAATTAAGTCATTCTCAACTAAACAAAAACTGAGGGAATTTGTCGCTAGCCAACTTGTATTATAAGCGATATTAAAAAGAGAACTACAGGTAGAATCGAAAGGACTAGAGTTGAATCTACCCCCCAAAAGTAAAGAGCACCAATAAAGATAACAATGAAGGTAAATATAAAATACAATATAAATGTATTTTTACTTGTAACTTTTTTCCTCTCCTGATTCAAAAGACAACTGCATAAAGCAATAATTATAAAACTGTGTCAATGGGTGTGAAATGTATAAAGATGTCATTTGTATGATAACGAAAGCAGAAAAGAGGAGGGGGAAATGGAGGTACATTGAAGCAAAGTTTTTTTATACTATTGAAATTAAGTTGAAACTAATCCACACTAGATGGTTTTAAGATGCAATCACTAAGAAAATAACTCAAAAAATATACCAAAACAAACAAAAAGGGAATTAAAATAGTGTACTAAGAAATATATATTTAACACAAAAGGAGCTAGTAATGGAGGAATAGAATTTCAAAAATAAAGGAGAGGAAATAATCTTCCCTATTCATTCCATGAGGCCAGTATTGCTCGGAAACCAAAACCAGGCAAAAATGTCACAAGTAATAAATCAGACTGATATTTCTTATGGAACATAGATTAAAAAAACCCTCAAAAAATACTAGCAAAACAAATCCAGTAATATATAAAAGGATTGATACATCATGACCATGTGGAATCTATCAAAGGTTAGTTTCACTTTGAAAATTGCTGATTAGTGATTTTCATCTGCCTGGGTGGCTCAGTTGGTTAAGCATACAACTCTTGATTTCATCTCAGGTCATGGTCTCACAGTTACATGAGTTTGTGCCTCAGGTCATCAGGCTCTGAGCTGGCAGTACAGAACCTGCTTGGGATTTTCTGTCTTCCCCCCCCCTCTCTGCCCCTACCCCTCTTGCTTTTTTCCTCCTCTGTCTCAAAATAAATAAATAAACTAAAGAAAAAAAATCATTAATCATTCAGTGTTACTTACCATATTCATAGAATAAGGACAAAAATATATGATCATCTCAATAGATACAAAAAAAGCATTTTACAAATTCCAACATTATTTCATGATAAAAATCCTAAAAAACAAAACAAAACAAAAAAGCAGACAAACCGAGGGACTTCCTCAACCTGATAAAGGGCATCTATAAAATACCTACAGCGTCCTCACATTTAGTGGTGAAACACTCAAAGCTTACCCCTAGGATCAGGAACAAGATAAGGATGACTGTTCTTGCCACTTATATTTAATATTGTACTGCAAGTTCTAAGCCTCAGCAAGAAAAAGAAATATAAGACATCCTGATTGCATTTACAACAGCATCAAAAAGAATAAAAATCTGGAAAATTTAGCAAAAAAAAAATGCAAGATGAATACTGACAACTACAAAACATTGTTGCAAGGAGTTACTATAAATCAAAATAAATAGAGATCCCATGTTATTGGATTGGAAGATTTAATATTATTAAGGTGGTAATACTCTTTGAGTTATCTTCAAAAGACGTTAATGACTTGATATCCATGGTTTTTTTTTTTTTTCACATCCTGATGGCTCATTTCTTTTTGTCACTGAAAAATATTCCATTGTTTAGGTGTATCAGAGATTCTTGTCCATTTTTCTACTAAAGGACTTCTTTGTCCCTTCCAGTTTTTGGTAATTATGAATAAAGCTACTGTAAGCATTTGTGTGCAGGTTTTGTTTGTGGACATAGATTTTTGAGTCAATTTGGAGAATGCCTGGGGATGCAATTACTGGATCATAAGGTATAATTAAGCTTAGTTTGGGAGAAGATTGCCAGATAGTCTTCCAGGCTGGCTGTATCATTTAGCATTCCCATCAGCAGTGAATGACATTTCTTGTTGCTCTGTGTCCTCGCCAGGAGTTGTTATTGTCGGTTTTTGGATTTTGGACATTCTTGTTAATGGTATCCCGTTATGTTGATTCGTAACTCCTTGATGACAGGTGAAAGACAAGATCTTTTCAAGTGCTTATTTTCCACCTGTATATCTCCCTTTTTAAAAATGTTTTTATCTGGATTCAGTAATAGGATAATGATGATCCCATAGAGTGAGTTAGGAAAGGTTCCGTCTGCTTCTATTTTCTGAAATATATTTGTGGAAAGTTGGTATCATTTCTTTGTTAAATGTTTGATAGAATTCACCAGTAAAATCATCTGATCCTGTTCATTACGTTTTTAAGAGGTTACTAGTTATTGATTTATTTTCTTTACTCTGTATAGGTACAGATACTAAATATATAATTATCTATTTCTTCTTATGTGAATTATAGTTTGTATCTTTTGAGGAATTTGTTGATTTCATCTAAATTATCAAATTTATGGACGTATATCAAATTTATAGTGTTTCTTGGGGCGCCTGGGTGGCTCAGTCGGTTGGGTGGCTGACTTCGGCTCAGGTCACCATCTCGCGGTCCGTGAGTTCCAGACCCGCGTCGGCCTCTGGGCTGATGGCTCAGAGTCTGCAGCCTGCTTCCGATTCTGTGTCTCCCTCTCTCTCTGCCCCTCCCCAGTTCATGCTCTGTCTCTCTCTGTCTCAAAAATAAATAAACGTTAAAAAAAAAATTAAAAAAAATTTATAGTGTTTCTTTACATTTTAATGTCCATCTCTGTCTCCTCTCTTTTTTCTTCTTGGTTAGCCTGGCTGGAGGTTTACTAATTTTTTAAACATTTTCAAAGAATTAGCTTTTGTTCCATTGATTTTTTTCTGGTTTTTTTTTTTTTTTTGGTTTCTTTTCAATTTCATTGACTTCTGCTCTGAATTTTATTATTTTTTTTCCTGCTTGTTTTAGGCTTAAATTGTTTTTCTTTCTCCAGATTTCCTAAGGTAGAAAATTATATAATTAATTTAATACATTTCTTTTTTTCTAATAGATGCATTTAATACTATAAACCTCTCTCCCTCTAAATACTAATATTGTTACATCTCTCAAATTTTGGTAAGCTGTATTTTCATTTTTATTCAGCTTAAAATGTTTTTTAATCTCTTGAGATTGCTTTTTTGCCCCATGTGTAGAAGTATATTAAGTTCCAAATATTTGGGCATTTTCCAGCTATTTTTCTGTTACTGATTCTACTTTAATTTCAATGTATGATAACATACTTTTATTATTTATGTTTGTTTAAACTTTGTTAAGGTTGTTTTACGGCCCCAAATATGGTGTATCTTGGTGAATGTTGTATGCAAGTTCAAGAAGAATGTGTTTTCTGTTGGATGGAATATTTTATAAACGTCAGGTTCAGTTTATTGATAGTGCTATTCAGGTAAACTGTATCTTTGCCAATTTTCTGTCTGCTTGATCTATCAATCACTGAAAAAAGGATGTTTACTTTAACTATAATAGTGGATTTCTTTCTTTCTCCTTGAAATTCTCTAAGTTTTTGCATCATGTGTTCTTAGGCTCAAACACATTAATATTGTTAGTTATAAATTTGGGATGCATCACTTTAGAAAATTATATAAAGTTATAAAATATTATAAATATAAGAAAAATAATGGAAATACATAAGTTGTATCATTTAGTTTACCTAAAAAAGAAAATTAATAATTTGACTTAAAAATTCACATGGAAATGCAGGGGACCCAGAATACCCAAAGTTAGAGGACTCCCAATTCCTGATTTGAAAGTGTACTACAAAGATATGATAATCAAGACTGTGTGGTACTAGCATGAGAATAGACATATAGATTGAGAATTGAGCATCCAGAAATAAACCTTATTTTTATGGTTTAATGTTCAACAGTAATGCCAAGATAATTCACTGGGGCGGGGGGGAAGGACAGTTTCAACAAATGTTGCTGGGACAACTGGATATCCACACACAAAAGAATGAAGTTGAACCTCTATCTCCCATCATATATACTAAAATTATCTCAAGATAGGCCATAGACTTAAATATAAAAGGTAAAGCTATAAAACTCTATGAAGAAAACAGACATCATTATTTGTGATGTTGAGTTAGACAATAGCTTCTTAGATATGGCACCAAAAGAAAAACACACACACACACACACACACACACACACACACACACACACACACACAAATAAATTGGACTTCATCAAAATAAAACAAACTTCTGTGCTATAAATGACACTGTCAAGAGAAGTGAAAAGCAACCCACAGAATGGAAGAATATATTTGTAAACTATTTATTGATAGACACTTGAATCTAGAGTATTTTAGGGGCACCTGGATTGCTCAGCCAGTTGAGCGTCCAATTCTTGATTTCGGTTCAGGCCATGATCTCAGTCATGGAACTGAGCCCTGCATTTGCCTCAGTGCTGAACATGAAGCCTGCTTGGGATTCTCTCTCCCTCTCTCTGTCCCTCCCCCTTCTAAAAATAAATAAATAAATAAACATTTAGAGTATTAAAAATCTCTTAAAACTCAACAGCAGTAATGAATAAGACAACTAAGCTGATTAAAAATGGGACAGGGGCGCCTGGGTGGCGCAGTCGGTTAAGCGTCCGACTTCAGCCAGGTCACGATCTCGCGGTCCGTGAGTTCGAGCCCCGCGTCAGGCTCTGGGCTGATGGCTCGGAGCCTGGAGCCTGTTTCCGATTCTGTGTCTCCCTCTCTCTCTGCCCCTCCCCCGTTCATGCTCTGTCTCTCTCTGTCCCAAAAATAAATTAAAAACGTTGAAAAAAAATTTAAAAAAATAAAAAAATAAAAAAATAAAAAAAAAATAAAAATGGGACAAAGAATTTGAATTGACATTTCTTCAAAGAAGATTCATGAGTGGCCAATAGTTACATGAATAGATGCTTAATATAAGTGATTAGGAAAATACAAATCAGAACCACAGTGAGATGTTACTTTATAATGTCTAGGCTGGCAAAAAGAAAAAGAAAGAAAAAAGAGAGAGGGAGGTAGGAAAGAAAGGAGGGAATAACAAGTGTGGCTGGGATATAGCGAATTTGAAACTAATAATTGCTGGTGGCATTATAAATAGTACCGCAACTTTGGAAAGCAGTCTAACCATTCTTCAAAAAATTTACTACATGATCTAGCAATTTTACACAGGTATTGTTATGGACTGAATTGTGTCTTTCTAAAATTCATATAACTTCTAAAATTCATGCAACTGTATTTGTAGACAGGGCCTTTAAGGAGGTAATTAAGGTTAAATCAAGTCATGGGGGGGGGACCTTAATCTGATGACTGCAGCACATATAAGAACAGGAAGAGATAGCAGTACCACCCTCACCTCTGTTCATGTATAGAGGAAAGGCCATGTGAAGATACAGTGAGAAGGTGGTTGTCTGCAAGCCTAGGAGGGAGGCTTCATCAGATTCCAACTCTCCTGGTGCCTTGACCTTAGACTCTCAGTCTCTAGAACTGTGATAAAATAAATTTATATTGTTTAAGCCACCCAGCCTGTGGTATTTTGTCATGGCAGCCTATGCAAACTAGTATATATCCAGGAGAAATATATATATATTCAGACAAAAATGTGTACATGAATGTTCATAACATCATTATTCATATTAGCAAAAAAGTAGGAACAGCTTAAATGTTCATCATTTGATGAATGCATACACAAAATGTTGTATATCCACACAATGGAATATTATTTGACAATAAAAAGGAATAAAGTACTCATAGCAAGCTATAATATGGATGAGTTATTCATGGATGAACATTATGCTAAGTGAAAGAAGCTAGCTACAAAAGGCCACATAAGTGCACGATCCATTTTTTCTGAAATGCCCAGAATAGGCAAAATCCATAGGAACATAAAGTAGATTAGTGGTTTCCAGGGACTGATGGAGAGGGAAGTAGGGAATGACTGCTAATGGGTATGGGATTTCTTTTTGAGGTTATGAAAATATTGTAAAATTTGTTAGTGGTGATTGTTGCACAGCTACGTGAATAAACTAAGAGCACTAAATTGTTCATTTTTAAAAGGGTGAATTTTTATGGTATGTAAACTGTATTTCAATCAAACTATTATAAACCAAAACAAAAAAAGTTAGAAAAGTTTATTTCCATTGCTGGGTTGTGGTCTTTCTGAGGACAGGAAAGAAATATTGCTAATTTTGCTAACCATGCCAGGATGGTTTTTCATATGGGATTTCTTTTTGAGGTTATGAAAATATTGTAAAATTTGTTAGTGGTGATTGTTGCACAGCTACGTGAATAAACTAAGAGCACTAAATTGTCCATTTTTAAAAGGGTGAATTTTTATGGTATGTAAACTGTATTTCAATCAAACTATTATAAACCAAAACAAAAAAAGTTAGAAAAGTTTATTTCCATTGCTGGGTTGTGGTCTTTCTGAGGACAGGAAAGAAATATTGCTAATTTTGCTAACCATGCCAGGATGGTTTTTCATATTCGCTATTCTTTTTAATATACATATATCCCAAATATAAACAGGTAAAAATATTCAAAAGAGACTTACCTAACTTGAATATAAAATTTTGGGGGGGCAAAAAAATGATTATTATACTTGTGTTATAACATGTCGTATTGCTATCTAATAATGTTTGGTTGATTTGCACCAGGGTGGCTTTTGAAAAGAAAAGGAATGTGGATGTAGTCTCGTTATGTGTTATTGTGGAGTTTAGAAGTCCCTGAATTGGAATGCAGTGGTTCCCAGTGCTTTTTGTGTATTACAATTTCCTGGGGGGCTTTTCAGAATACCTGTACCACCTGCACCCCCAATCGTGAGTCACTCAGTTGAGAACCACTGCTTGGGTGGAGGTAGGTGTCAATAGGACTACATGTGGTTGTGATCATAGTGAGGCAACAGAGAATCTGTTGTAAAGCACTGGTTTTCCAACTTTAACGTATGTAATAGGACAAAATGCAGATTCTACTTTATAGGGCTGAGCTAGGCCCTGAAATCCTACCTTCCAAGAAGCTCCCCAGTGATGCCCAGCTAACAGTCCCCAACCCACATTGTCAGTGGTAAGGGTTGTATAATACATTTTCAAAGGAGTGAAAGCATGGTTAATAAGAAAATGTAATAAAGAAAATGAAATAAAGCAGTTGCATACTTAGACAAAGAGCTTGATGAAGGGAAGGAAGCAGGTAATTGCTTAAGACATTAACTTTCATCTTGGTGAGCTTTTCCATTGATTTGCTTATCATTTAATGATTGGTCCAACCACTTTAGATGGATTTCACGTTTTCTAGAAGTTTTTCCATTTTGTCCATAGGATGAAAATTTGGACTGTTAGGGACTTTGCATAATTTCTTTAGCTATTGTCCTGACTTGCCAGTATGATAGAATCTAGTAAGGAAATATGAACAAATATATTTGTTTTATTTAAATTGACATTATTGACATTTTTGTGCTAGACATGATATTGAGTTCTGGAATTACAGAAATTAATAAGCATAGTCCCTGTTCTTAAAATTTGACAGTTTAGGGGCACCTGGGTCGCTCAGTTGGTTAAGCGTCCCACTCTTGATTTTGGCTGAGGTCATGATCTCATGGTTCATGGGATTGAGCCCCAAATTGGGCTCTGGGCTGACAGCATGGATCCTGGTTGGGATTTTCTCTCTCCCTCTCTCTCTGCCCCTCTTTTTCTCATGCTCATGCTCTCTATCTCTCTCAAAATAAATAAACTTAAAAAAAATTGAAAATCTATTAAGGATGGGGAGGCATGTAGGGCAGATTTGTGAACAGCTAACTATCACACAAGAAATAAATGAGTGACATGTGCAGTAGAAGTACACACAACGTGCTATGGAAGAGGCAGTTAATTCCACCTGGGGAAAGGTTCCATTGATGACCTGGTATTTAGAATTTTGAAATGACTTCTTCAAAATGTTCACTGGTTGTTGGCCAGTTCTCAACTATTCACTGACAGGAGGCTCACGGTCAGAACTCATCCAGGAATAACATACTAACATCACAGACCAATTTTAGAAACCTCCTAGAACTTTCTTCAAGGCATCCTTCATTTCTTTATTCCGGAGGCTGTAGATCATGGGGTTAAAAAAAGGGGTCAGAACTGAGTAGAATAGAGTTGTGAACTTCTGCATTCCCTCTGCTTGTCCTGACCCCGGGCTCACATATGTCATCATGACAGAGCCGTAGAATAGAAACACAACAGCCAGATGTGAGGAGCATGTAGAAAACGCCTTCTTCCGGCCAGCAACTGAGGGCACCTGCACTACAGCCCTCAGCACCAGGGTATAGGAGCCAGTAATGTAGAAAAAGGTGGCAAAGATGAGGAGTGAGCTCATGGTGCCACAGATGAGAATAGTCCCTGGGATTGGGACACAGGCTGAAGCCAAGGCCAGCAGAGGACCCAGGTCACACAGGAAGTCATCAATCACGTTTGGGCCACAAAATGGTAGCTGGGTAACAAGTATCACTGGGATCAGAAACCAGAGAAAACCATAGACCCAGCAAAAGATGACCAGGCTGCAACAGAACTTCACAGTCATGATGGTGGGGTAATGCAGGGGGTGACAGATTGCCAGGAACCGGTCATAGGCCATGATGGACAGAAATAAGCATTCAGTTGTGCCTAGTGAGAAGAAGAAGTACAACTGGAGGAGGCACCAAGCAAAGGAGATGGTTTTGGTCTGGGAGAGGAAGTTGGCCAGCATGTTGGGCACATCAGAGTTGACATAGCAGATTTCCAGGAAGGAGAAGTTGGCCAGCAGAATATACATGGGGGTGTGGAGCCGGCGGTCCCAGTGCACCACACACACAATGGCCATGTTTCCAAGGAGCGTCATGATGTAAGTCACAAAGAATATGGAAAAGAGGAGGATCTGCATTTCCCAACGGCAAGGAAAGCCCAAGAGGATGAACTCACTCACAGTGTGAGAAATATTTCTGGCCTCCGAAGTCATTTCCTTCTATCCTGTGAGGATTGCAGTAGAAGTTACATTACAAAAGGAGTCATGCCTCCTGATTCCTCCCCAGGAGAGAACACATTTTCCTGATCATAGGGGAGACCTAGACCAGGAGTTCCTATTTTTGATTGGGCACTTCAACAATATACTTGTTGAGTATGCTTTTCTATATATGACTCTTCACTTTTAAACTATATACAGCCCACTGTCAATCAATATAGTAAATATTGGTAAATATTTTGAAAAAAGTTTTCTTAAAATAAAAATAGAAACTCAGGTATTTCCTTTCTGCATCTCTCATTGAGTTGTCCGGTGCACCCAACTTTGGAGAACATTGGTCTAGACAATATGCATAGGTGGCTGGCTGAAGCTAAATTGAGATATAAACATTGACATTGGCAATTCATCCATAAAAAAAAAATTAGAATTGACAGTTTTACCAAACAAAACAGTACAATCAGATAAGTGATATAAAGGAGAGAACATGAGGCTTTGAAGACAGCTATGAAAATAACCAGAGTGACTTTAAGCAAGTTGCAGTTTAGCACACTAAGTAACCATTTATAGGCCATTATTAGTGTCTCTTCTCTATCTGTAGGATGCTGTGGTACAAGGGCTCCAGACTCTGATATTATTAGCAACATATGGGGGAGCCTTTGAAAGGTGTAGATTCCTGGGCTCCGCCTGGGTTTCGGATCCACTGGTGTGTGTCAGAGCACAAGCTCTGGAGACATCACAGTTCTGGGCTCTACCACTTCCTGAGGAGCATTTCCTCAGGCAAGAATTTGACCTTTGAGACTATGTTTCTTTCTCTGTAAATTATGAACAGTCATACCTCCACAGTAAGGGTGGCATGAAAATTGCATAGAATAATGTATGCAAAAGCAGTTTAAAATTATACAGTGCTACAGAAATATAAACTTTGGTAAACTGTTCAGGGCTTGTTATGCTAAACATTACACTCCTTTGTTAACCTTATAAATTAAATTGATTTTAAAATGCAAAAGAATGTGTTTTCCTGTGGAATTTTAGCCATGTGACAGGCTTAGTCCATGTTGTGTGTGTTCGTGTGCATGTACACGTGTGTGTGTGTATGAAAAAGAAAGTGCTTCTCAGTCGTTTCAGAGTACACTGAATGAAACTCCCTTATAAGCCTCTTTTTTTTTTTTAAGTTTATTTATTTTGAGAGAGACAGAGACAGCATGGGTGGGGGAGGGGCAGAGAGAGAGGGAGAGAGAATCCTAAGCAGGCTCCTGGGAGATCATGACCTGGGCTGAAACCAAGAGTTGGACACTTAACCCACTAAGCCACCCAGGTGCCCCTATAAGCATCCTTTATTGCCTATCAAACATACCTATAAAGCACCCTTGAAGACCTTTTTTTGCCTATCAAACATATCAGAGCTCTCATTTTTTTCTTAATAGACTGTCTTCCTTGGTAAGGTTACCACTGCAACCATAAACAATAGGATCATTTTCCTGATGGCTACACTGTAGTTTGTATTAAAGCCACCTACTTTTGAAGCCACAAAACGTCCTGTGTGATCTCTTCCCCCACTGCTCCTACCCATGCCTGGCTCCTTTGTGGGATTTCCTGGGAAATAAGCATCAACCTTTATTCAAATGATCACAACAGAAGAGCAACAACAAATACTATTTCAAAATAGTCAGACATGGAAATCAGGGTTTTGATAAAACCTTTCTCCCTCTGGCATTCTTTAGTTTTGTGGTTTATTCAGCCCTGCAAGCCTGGCTCGCTCTCTCTCTCTCTCTCTCTCTCTCTCTCTCTCTTTCTCTTTTTGATACAGGGGGGCAGAGAGAAGCTTATCTAAATTTCAGCCTTGACCTAAGCCTAAGTTGAACCCAGAAGAAGTTTGGAATATGGGTATATCATCTCTGTTTTGCCTTTTTCCTCCTTTCCCATTTTAGAAGCTCAGAACTCAAATGCTCTATTTACCTTTTCTTGGCAACATCAATTCTTTGGGGAAAAATCCAATAAACTCATGCATAAACTGAACCTCAATGTCTGTGAAGACTTTAGCAGTTTTCATTTTCCACATTATGTACACAAGGGCACATGACCAGCTGGCACACACACCAGATACAGTGGAGCAGCATTTATTGGGAGAAACTTGCAGACCCAGCATCAGTCACAGGCCTGCAGTCCCCTTTTGTTTTGCTCGTTATAAGCACAGTGGCACACAGAAATCTAGGATATTACGTTTTAGGAAGGCACCTGAACTTTTAAGGCCTGAGGGTTTTGTTTTTTAGCTGTGTGATTAGGGAAGTGCTAACCCCTCCCCTGATGTGATTAGGGCCAGTATATAACATCAACATGAAGAAAACTTGGTTCTGGTCCTATTTTTAGAATCAGGTTTAGGGGCTGGGGGAGAGGGCTGCCAGCATTTCTCCTGGTGTGATTGGGGGCTGAAGTCAATTCAAACTTTGCAGTTGCAGCTCTAGGCTATGACAGGTTAACAGAGGATTCTCCCCCTCAGCCATGTGAAGGAGAAAGTCATTGCATTAAGCACTGGGCAATTGATGCTTCATTTCCATGGAACTTCACAGGAGGCAATTTACTCTTTGGGAGGGTGGCTTGAAAGAAATTTGTTTGAACAAGTTAACCCTTATGTCTACCATAAGGGTTAGACGTAACCCTTATGGGTTTTTTGGAGGGCTTTCTTAATTACTCTATAGGGGAGCCATAGCAAGGGTTATTGCTTCCATTTCATGTATAAGGAGATAAAGACTCAGAGATCAAATGCCTGAAATTCCAAACCAGTAAGTGACAGGGTCAGGACACGACTCTCTGCTTCCTAGCTCCTATTTTACTATTTCCTCACCACGTTAGAGGACCTTCAGAGTAGATGTGTCTAAAATGTCACTCATCCCAGGGAAAAAAGTGCATCAAATTAATAAAATGAGCAACTGTTGGTGCTATAGACATCATCACATCATCCAAGGGAAGAGGGGTGGCGTCTCCCAAGCATCTCTTAAATTATACCACCTAGGTGGAATTGTGGGGTTTTTTTTCCTTTTATTTTTCATTTTTACATGGCTAGCTCATTTTTTTTTCTTTTTTCTTTTTTGTAGTAAGTTCAGACACACAAATACTATACTGAGTGTGGTAGTTATTTTACTCTTACCTGAATTTTCTGATATGCAGTGTTGAACTTCTCTACAGTGATCTAGAGGCAGGACAACTCTCATCCATCTATACAAAATTAAGGTAAATGATTATCTTAAAGAAGTAATTGGAGTTTGTTTTGTTTTGTTTTTTAAAGAGACGATATTAAGCAACAATAGACCGTGAGGAGGCATCTAAGGGACCTACAGGCATGTTTCTTTGCAGTTTGGGGTGTTGTAATTCTATTTGTTGCAGCTTTTGACTTATTACTACTTTTATTATTTAAGCTTTTTTCACCAATTAGATAATGTTACCCTGTTTCTACCAGTGCCTGCCTGAGTCTCTGTTTCCCAGTTATCTTTGCAGCATAAAGGACAACTGATTCAATGTGCTATGTCCAAGGACTCACTTAAGTGAATAGTTGGATTCTGTTCCTTGTACTCTGGAGGAAATAAACTGTCAAGTCTGGCCTTCTGTTTCTTGGAATAACGTATTGCTCATATTCACTGGCCTCAGAGACGTCATGGGTTTTAAAGTGATTTACAAAGTCACATTTTCTTATTGATCTGAATTTACTGAATCTTGGAGCTGGGAGAGACTTTAGGGATTCTCTAGTCTCTCTTCCTACTAGCAGTAAGAACCCCTTTCTTCTGCTTTCTTGCTGGTTGGTCATCTAGCTTCTGTTGGAATAATCCATGACAAATAGCTCAATGAACTACAGAACAGCTTTCAGTTTTAGAGATTGTAATAAGCTTCCTTGTTCTCTCTTACGTTCCTGAGTCACGTTCCCATCTTGATGTGCCATCTTGGTCTCACTTCTGCCTCAGGGAAGGAGGGTTAACATTATGTGCCCATCATACACACACACTCTGTTAAGATTTTGACCATGCATTATCCTTCTTGGTCTTTCAACAACTACAGAAGTAGTAACTGGGCCACAAGAAGACAGTAAGTGGTGGTGCTGGGCAGATTGTATTCTTTCATTACATTATGCTGATGCTCAGAATAAGTCTACACAGCAGTATTTAGAATATCTGAGGAAGGGACTCATGTCTTCTTTGAATCTTCTCTATTTATACTAAGCACTCTTGGTTTCTTTAAATTTGACGTAATTTCTAGGGTGCTCACCATCCTCGCTGCCTTTTGATTGTTCATACCTTTCAGAAGATATGATCTTACTGAAACCAAACAGAGTGTCCTTTGTGCTGTGTGACTGACACAGAGCACAGTGTGCCGTGATCTCTTTTGTTCTAGACTCATGCAGACTTAGGTTGACGTTAGCTTTTTTGGGCAGTAATTTTATATTTTAGACTTTTATTGAATTTTCATTTTACCAAAGTCCTTAGAGTTCATTCACAAGAACTTCTTTAAAGCCAGATTCGCCCCATCTGATGCTTGTGTCATTGAGTTTTCTAAACAAGGGAGGTTAATTACTGAATTTCACCAAGTGTTTCAGTCAATTAAGATCTTAAGACTATCAAATACTAGCTTTCTTTTCTATTTTTATTGCCTAGAATTTGATAAAATTTCTTTTGTTTCACCTATGTCTGATGAAAATATTATATACAACATGAGAAAGTCCTTTTTTTTCTTAAAACTTTTTCTACCTTAACATCTATTATCAACAATTGTTGATAGATGGCTAAGCTAAAAATAGATAAATAGTACAAAGGTGGTGAAAATGACATTGTATCTCTGGAAGACATTCTGGCATATATAATTGGATGGTTTATGAAAAGTTTTTAGAAGGAAAGTTTAGACTTTTTTGTTTTTGTTTTTGTTTTTTATTTTATTTTATTTTATTTTTAAATTTACATCTAAGTTAGCATATAGTGCAACAATGATTTTAGGAGTAGATTCCTTAATGCCCCTTACCCATTTAGCCCATCCCCCCTCCCACAGCCCCTCCAGTAACCCTCTGTTTGTTCTCCATATTTAAGAGTTTCATGTTTTGTCCCCCTCCTTGTTTTTATATTATTTTTGCTTCCCTTCCCTTATGTTCATCTGTTTTGTATCTTAAAGTCCTCATATGAGTTAAGTCATATATTTGTCTTTCTCTGACTAATTTTGCTTTGCATAATACCCTCTAGTTCCATCTACATAGTTGCAAGTGGAAAGATTCACAAATTTTAGACTTTAAACTGGTACCCTCATTCAATTTCAGTTGTTTAAAATTTTTCTTTCATTCTCCAGAATCTTCTAAATACAGTTATAGTGGTTTTGAAATCACACCTGTAAATTCTTTCTGTATCCTGGGATATAATTTGTCTAGGTCTGAGAAATTAAGCTTATTAATAGTTACTGAGTGCTGTTTCACTTAATTTTCCTGTCAATTCTCTTTTATACATGTGTTCTCCATTATTTGGAAAGAAGATAATTTTTTGGAGCTGACCATATTTTAATTTAATTTAGATTGATGGGTGCCATGCCTTTCTCCAGAGGGCAGGAGATGGCCCAGGCTTTTTTTTTTTTTTTTTTTTAAATCTCGTAAACCTTGCAAGCAAGGAGACCCTCTCATTATAGTGCTATCAGCTTGTGTTGGAAGTTGTGTTCTCATTGAGGTCTTAATCCAGTGAAAAGCTCACTAAATTCCTTAGAGAAACCCATGCTTTCTTTATAATCACTTTATTTTACTGGTCTCTCTGTAGTCGTTTCTGTCTCTTTCTTTCTCTCACTCCATTTATTCCTTTATTTTTCTTTTCCATAGAGTTACTTCTAAGATGACAGTATGACTTGGGATTTCTGACTCTGGAAAATTTAAGAACTGGCTGTAATACTACCCATCTTCTTATAGTTATTTACTTGTATAAGTAAATAATAGTACTTCATACCATTTTCAGTAAAATATTTTTGTTTTTCATTTTTTTAGTAAAATATTTTTAAATAACAGAATCAACTTCTTGACTGCTGTCCATCACGAACTTTAGTTCATTTTCTATTCGCTGTTACTTTGCTACTGCTTATCGAACATTTATGTGCTACGGTACAGGCCTTTCAAGCTTATTTTCTAAACTTTTTTTGACTTTGTAGCTGATCCCTAACCTAAATGATTTCAATAACACAACAAAATTTTACTAAGTGCCTACTAAATTCTTGTATAATTTTCAATGCAAGGGCTGTTTTGGGAAGTGTCTTTATATTCCTGCATGGTGAAATGTCTTAAAAATTAGAAATATTTTTTTTTCAATAAAAGGGACATTTAAAGAAGTGAAAATGAAATTTCAGTATAAGTTGTGGAAGTTAACTTCCCACCATTCTAGATGAAGGCTGGTAATTTAAGCTGAAAAAGATCATTTTTCTTTTGCTTTTCACGTTAGCTTAGGTGAATAACCATGATACCAGTGTTGGTGAAGGTGCAATGCAATGACATTCAGAAGAACTTGTGGAGGGAATATAAACTTGTAAATTTTTTTCTGACAGGCAATTTGGAAGCGCTAGAGCTTTAAAAACCTGTGTGCCTATTAAATAAAAATCAGAGATGTGGAAAAAATTACTAATAAGTAAGTTCATTGTAGCAGTGCCTAAAAATTTCTGGGGCTCATGTTAAAATACAGACTCTGACTCAAAAGGAAAAGATGTGGCTCGAGATTCTAAATTTTTAATGTGGAGAATTTGAATCACTATGCTGTATACCTGAGACTAACGTAACATTGTGTAACTAATGTAACATGAGGTAACTAGTATCAACTATACACAAATGAAAAAGAGGTTTTAAAAAAGCAATAGGGTAACGCTGATTCTTTGAGTAGTAAAGGTTTGTAAAGTTCTTTCCAGAGTTCTTTGTATAGCAAGGGTTTATGTAGTTCTTTATATACATTTCTGTAAAGAAAGTAAAAAATACAAAGGAATAGAAAAATTCCTGTGAAGAAATAAAACTTAATAGTGGTAACTTTTTCAAGGTCAAATGATAGGTTACATAATTGTTTTCCTTTATACATATCTATATTTCTTAACTTTTTATGAGTAATATGTATCACTTTATAATCTGAAAGATAATTATTATAAAATATTGTTTTTGAAGGTACTTACTCTTCTGGACCTTCTACCTTCTCTGAGCACTTTTTATGACCTTTGTTATTCCTGAAATGTGCTAGGGAGTCCACAGTTTGTGTCATGTTTGACTTACCATGTAGGATGTTGTCTCCCCTTCACTTGCTGCTTAGATTTAAAGCCACTCAGGTCAGCCACTGTGCCAGGGTTGAGGAGAAAGGGAAGTTTCCCAACAGGGCATCCTGAGGTTGCATTTTACTTTTGGGTTGCCTATATCATTTCATAAACCTAGGGCAGGGATAAGAAGTTAAATTCAAAAAATTGAGTGCAACATTGTGAGAAATGATAACCTTCAGCTTCTGGAGAGGATTTGTACTGTTACTTCTCTCTCATTAGAAAGAGTCATATCTTATCTTCAGTCTACTTTTCTTCCCTAAAAGCAACAGAAAGGAAATTGATATTAGTTTCCATTCTGGGTTTTACTTTTCTTCAATAAACTTTATGGAGAATTCTGTCGTTTAGAATAAGGTCACAAATACTGTGATGATAGTAGAACAGAGTAAATGAAGGCAATATAATTACCTTTCTTTTATTTATTTCTTTTATTTTTCTTTTGCCTTTCCAGTTGACAACTTTTGAAAGTAATGGTTTCATATTCAACTAGAAATGTAGTTTCTCAAACTCAGATTTCCACACTCAAAACATAACACATATTTTTCTCTGTCCCACAATCATGCAGTATAGGCACCAGCCCTTTGTTGAAGGTATTGATTCAAGAACTGATTGAGAATAGGAAACAGAGTCTGCAGATAAGCCTTAACCTGGATCTGAGTTCTATCCCTTGAGCTTTCAATTTCAGTGCATTTGGGGAAATTTTTTTTTGAAGTTGGAAAAAATGAGTATTTTTCCCTTCCCAGCAGTGACGAGAATGAAAACTTGGCTTCTCCACTTGTCCCGTGAAACTATTGCTGGGCCAAAGCCAGCTTCCCTAAAGGGATTCTTTGCTGAGATTCCCTCAGCTGGATGAACATTACCCCAAGGACCCATGTTTTGATGATTCTTTTTCCAAACGTCTGATATTCCTTTTCTCATATTGGACCAGTGAGTCTACTCCATCTGTTTGCACTGTCCATTTGACATGCAGTTCTGAGCCTCTTTCTCAGATTAAAGGGACACCTATTTCGATTATTCATTTTTAAATTCATTACCTGAATCCAAAATTCAATCCAAGCCTGTACCTTCCCATTTCCTTTGCCATCAAATATTAGCAGTTGATATTTATTGAAAGCTTCCTTTGTGCAAGGCAGTAAAATGAGTAACTTTTTTGAATAAGTTCATTTAACTCCCATAAGAATCCAACAAGTTAAATGTTGCCATTGTTTTTATTTTACAGTAAAGTCATTAAAGTTTAGGTTAATTGATTTGTTCAAGGTTTTTCATCTAATAAATGGGAATGCCAATATCTGAATTTAGTTGTCTCTGAGAACAGAGCCTGAGTTTTTAAATACTAACCTATTTACCCTGCATCATCACTTGGGAGGGAAGGAAAACAATGCTTACTGATAACTCATTTCATGCCGGGCAATGTGACAAAATCTTATAAAAATGTAATTTTATTTAATCTTTGCAACACTCTGTTGCAATTTTAAAAAATTCTGACTACTAAAGTAATATGTGTTTAAATAAAAATTTGGAAGATTCAGAAGAGTTTAAAGAGCTATAAAATTACTAATAATTTTATCAAGTAGACATAAATTCAGATAAAAATTTGGCATATTTCCTCTGCTCTGTTTTGTTCTAAAATTTTTTCTTTATACATATGAGGTCATATAGCATTTATAATTAGTATCCTGCTTATATAAGCATTTTTAAAATGTAATTAAAACTCTTAAATGCTACATAATAGTGAGTGTTATTTTTATAACATTTCCTGAGTGTATTTAGGCTATTTTGAATTTTCCAATCTTAATGCAATAAAAATCTTTGGGTTTTTTTTTTTTTTTTTTTTTTTTTATTTTATTTATTTATTTTTTTTAATATATGAAATTTACTGTCAAATTGGTTTCCATACAACACCCAGTGCTCATCCCAAAAGGTGCCCTCCTCAATACCCATCACCCACCCTGTCCTCCCTCCCACCCTGCCCTCCCTCCCACCCCCCATCAACCCTCAGTTTGTTCTCAGTTTTTTAACAGTCTCTAATGCTTTGGCTCTCTCCCACTCTAACCTCTTTTTTTTTTTTTTTTCCTTCCCCTCCCCCATGGGTTTCTGTTATGTTTCTCAGGATCCACATAAGAGTGAAACCATATGGTATCTGTCTTTCTCTGTATGGCTTATTTCACTTAGCATCACACTCTCCAGTTCCATCCATGTTGCTACAAAAGGCCATATTTCATTTTTTCTCATTGTCACGTAGTATTCCATTGTGTATATAAACCACAGTTTCTTTATCCATTCATCAGTTGATGGACATTTAGGCTCTTTCCATAATTTGGCTATTGTTGAGAGTGCCGCTATAAACATTGGGGTACAGGTGCCCCTATGCATCAGTACTCCTGTATCCCTTGGATAAATTCCTAGCAGTGCTATTGCTGGGTCATAGGGTAGGTCTATTTTTAATTTTCTGAGGAACCTCCACACTGCTTTCCAGAGTGGCTGCACCAATTTGCATTCCCACCAAATCTTTGGGTTTTAATGTTTGCTTAGAGTTTTAGAATATTTCCCTGGAATAGATTGTTTCAAAGAAAATTATGTCAAAAGATATATATATAGTTTTTAAAAGATATATATAATTTGGGGTGCCTGGGTGTCTCAGTGTTTAAGTGTCTGAGTCTTGCTTTTGGCTCAGGTCATGATCTCAGGGTTTGGTTTGTGGGTTCAGCCCTGTGTAGGGCTCCATGTTCTCTGCCCTTCCCCTGCTCCCTTGCCATGTGTGCTTGTGCACTTTCTTTCTCAAAAGAAATACATTTTAAAAAAGGATTTATATAATTTAATGCTCAAAACACATATTGCCAAATTACGTTCCAAAATATATTCTCAAAAGATGTGTTGATGAGGATGCCATCTTCTGGAATCCTTATTGGATATGGATGGTATTAAAAAAACTATGTCTATAGTGATTGAAGAAAAACATTCATGTCTCATTTTTATAGTTGCATTTTTTTTGGCTTCTAATTTTGTCATTTTTATCCAGTTTTATTGAGATATATTTAACATACAACACTGTATAAGCTTATGATATACAACATAATGATTTGATTTACATATATTGTGAAATGATTACCACAGTAAGTTTAGTTACCATCCATCATCTCATATAGATACAAAAATAAGAAAAAAATTCTCTTGCTATGTGGACTCTTAGGATTTACTCTCTTAACAACTTTTATATATATTATAGGACAGTGTTAACTGTAGTTATTATATTGTACATTTCATCCCTACTATTTATCTTTTAACTGGAAATTTGTACGTTTTGACCACCTTTATCCAATTTCCTCTTCACCTATTCCCTGCCTCTGATAATCACAAATCTGATCACATATTCTGAGTTTTTTTTTTTTAAGATTGTACCTATAAGTAAGATTATGCAGTATTTGTCTTTATCTGACTTATTTCACTTAGCATAATGCCCTCAAAGCCCATCCATTCTGTTGCAAATGGCAGGGTTCCCTGCTTTTAAATAGTTGAGTAATACTCCATTGTATATATATGCCACAACTACTTTATCCATTTATCCAATGATGGACACTTAGGTTGTTTCTATGTTTTGGCTATTGTAAATAATGCTGCTTTGAACAGGGTTGTGCAGTTATCTCTTCAATATAGTGTTTTTGTTTCCTTCAGCTATATTCCCAGAAGTGGAATTGCTGAATCATATGATAGTTCTATTTTTAATTTTTTGAGGAACCTCCATACTGTTTTCCACACTGGCTGTACCAATATACAGTCACATTAACCATGCTCAAAGTTTCCCTTTTCTCCAAATCCTTGCCAGGATTTGCTATCTCTTGTCTTCTTGATGATAGCCATCCTGAAAGGTGTGAGGTGATATCTATCCCATTGTAGTTCAGATCTGCATTTTCCTAATGATGAGTAATGTTGAGCATCTTTTTATGTGTCTGTTGGCCTTCTGTATGTCTTTTTTTTTTTTTTTTTTTTAAATTAATCTGTATGTCTTCTTTGGAAAAAATCTCTATCCTGGTCTGTTACATACATTTATTTATTTATTTATTTATTTATTTATTTATTTATTTTGCTGTGGAGTTGTATAAATTCTTTATATATATTGGATATTAACCACTTATCAGATACATGGTTTGCGAACATTTTTTTCTCATTCTATAGTTTGTCTTTTCATTATGTTGGTTATTTCTTTTACTGTGAAGAAGACTTTTAATTTGATATAGTCCCACTTGTTGGTTTTTTGTTTTGTTGCTTGTGCTTTGTGTGTTTATTAAAAAAGCCATTGCCAAGATATATGTCAAAGGGCTTCTTTATTTTTTTTAAGGAAATTTATGGTTTCAGATCTTACAGTTACGTCTTTAACTCATTTCAAGTTAATTTTTGTGAGTTGTGTAAGATAGAGGTCTAATTTCATTCTTTTATATGTGAATATCCAGTTTTCCCAGCACTATTTATTGAAGAGACTGTCTTTTCTCCAATGAGTATTCTTGGCCCCCTTGTCAAATATAGTTAACCATAAATGCATGGGTTTATTTCTGGGCTCCTGAGTTGTTCCATTGGTCTATGCACCTGTTTTTGTGGCAATACCATACTATCGTTATTACTATAGTTTTGTAAATTCGTTTGATATCAGAAGATTTTGATACCTCTAGATTTGTTTTTATTTCTCAAGATTGCTTTGGAGTCTTCTGTGTTTTATTTTTTTCATAATTATAAATTTTTTTCTTAATGTTTATTTTTGAGAGAGAGACAGAGAGAGAGAGAGAGAGAGACAGAGAGAGAGAGACAGAGACAGAGACAGAGACAGAGGCAGACAGGATAGGAAGCAGGCTCTGTGCTGACAGCTCAGAGCCTGATGGGACTCAGACCCTCATACTGTGAGATCATGACCTGACCTGAAGTTGAACACCTAACTAACTGAGCCACTCAGTCTCCCATTTCTGTGGTTCCATATAAGTTTTATGATTGTTTTTTCTCAGTCTGTGAAAAATACGATTGGAATTTTGATAGGAATCTTATTGAATTTGTAGATTGCTTTGGGTAGTATGGACATTTTAACAATATTAATACTTCTAATCCATGAACTTAGAATATCTTTCCATTTACTTGTATCTGCTTTAATTTCTTGCATTAATGTCTTAGACATCAATCTTTATCACAAAGCCTAAAATACTGGAAATAGCTATGGTATCATTTATTTCACTCTGAAAATCAACAACCAGTTGAGTCACCAAAAGGTCAAGAAAAGGAAGAAAGGAGGGGCACCTGCTATGGAATATATTGCTTATGTCTTTGTATCTTATCTGTTGTGATAATAATTTAAAATGACATTTTGTGAGTGTAAGAGGAAATTGATCTGACCAAATTGTATCTGTTCTTATCTGACTCAGTGGTTCTTAGAGAAGCTTCCACAGTGGATAGAGTGAAGCTTTTTAGGTTCTAAATGTTCCTCAAGAAGTCTAAGAAGACAGCAGGTATATACTTCCAGCAAGTCAGAGATTGTGCATCCAAGTTGCCTCCTTCTCATGACCCACAAAAAAAAAAAAAAAAAAAAAAAAAAAAAAATTGTGCCCTAGAGGGCAATTAGGACATCTCCCAGTGTTCCTTTTGGGTGGGTCCTCAGGATAAAGCAAACAAACTGAAGTGAGGAGAGACAAAGAGATATCCTTTCCTTAAATAATAATCCTGTCAGAGCCAGAAGTAGTTGAATGCTAGAAACTGATACTTTCTCCTGCAGGTGGGACCCTTGGATTTCACTGGAGGTTAGACATATCTCACTAGAGTGAGTGTTAATGAATCCCTATTTTATTTTATCTTCCACACAATGGATGACTAATATATATGTGCTAAATGAATGAATAGATAGATGTCTTTAGGAAGTCACTTAATTGAGAATTTCACCAGATGATATATCACCTATGCAAAGTGGCCAGATGGGATGGGCACCATGAGTTTTCTCTTTGATAGAATTCCTGTGAAAATGAGCATTACTCTCTGTAAAATTCCTCACATACAAGAAAACAAATCCTGGTGAAATTTTTCACATGTTTCAAGCTTAAGGGTCTTATTGCACATACAAGAAAACATCCAAGAAAACAAATCCTGGTGAAATTTTTCACATGTTTCAAGCTTAAGGGTCTTATTGCCTCTTAAAAATTTCTAAACCAAGTTTTAGTCATTTGTATTATGAAAAACTCAGCTTTCTTTGACAGGTCTCATAATTTTATTATCTCCTCTGATCATATAATTATCCACCTTGTAACAGAGCTTCAACATGGTAAGCTCCTCCAGCTTTCTCCACAATCACTCCAAATTGCTTCCCACTCTCTCCAAATCACCTTGCTGTTTTTTTTGTATAATCACAATCACCACAGTGATCAGGGTCTTTTGTATTATATAGTGTTCTGTCCTGCTTATTGTTTGCTTTGCTTAAAACATGCTCATCCAGGTGGATGCTGAAAAAGATGCTGAGATGGGACAGGGTGGTGGGAGGGTGTTCCTGTTACTAGTTCCTATTAGTCTTAGGTCAGAGTGAGAGGGGAGACCACAGGCGATGCAGTATCCTGTAGCAGGCAGAGGAGGGGACAGACCTCCTGACATTACTATTTGATCAAACTCTCTCTATGCTTCTTTACCTAGCAATCTATTTGGGTTATATTGATCATGGACTTTGGGATCATACAAACCTGGGTTCAAGTCTTGTCTCTGATTTATTACTGTTTGACACAGGAAACTATTGAATATTTCTAAAATCTTGAAGTTTTTCTCTAGATAAAAAAAAGTTTTATCAGTCCAGACCTAGGGACACAATTTCACTTATGCCCTCCCAGCTTTCACGTATGTAAGTCAGTAGAGGAGAGAGTTGTGCCTGGACTCATGAGTTTAATTAAAATGGATTTTTCCCCCCAAGAAGAATTTTCCTAATAATCGTTCATTTCGGGAAACCCATGAAAATCTGTAACAAAATCTGTAGTTGAAGTGCTGTGTGAAAGGGACTGAAAGCAGAATATAAGCCAACAAGTTGGAATCAGAGAAAGGAAAATTGTATAGAATAATGTCAAAAGGGGCTCAATTCAAGGAGTAAGGAGTAATTAAAGTGATTGCAATGATCAAATTGGGCTTCTGTGGGCCATTCTGTAATGAAGGTATAATGTTTTTATCGAGAGATTTATTCTGAGGTCCAAATGCAATTTTAGAACATGTTTTCAAATGTTAGTGGCATGGAAGTGCATTAATCTCATATCATTCCTAAGATTGAATATGCAAAAGGAGAAGAATGTGTATGAAAGCTGAATATTCTTTTTCTTTTTAGGTTCAAACAAATACTTTTTAGGAAGAACCAGCTCATATTTTGCTGATGGTAATAAATAAATAAAATGGCAATAAAATGAGCCCTTCCACACTGAACATTTACTTTATGGTAAGCACTGTGTTAGGTGCTTCATGAACATGATTATATTTTGTTAACAGTAGGTACTATTACCCTGATTTTGCAGATAAAGAAATTGAAACTCAGAGAAAGAGAAAGTCACTTGTCGCAGGTCATAAATCTTATATTAAAAAGGGCTAGGATTTCAGTTAAGTCTTTCTGAATTCTGACTCTTTATTTTCCTTTAAAACTAAAAAAAACCCATTTCTAATTATGGTAAAACTGACACCTCATTATTTTTTTTTAAGTTTAGCTCATTTTTTAAAAAATATAATTTATTGTCAAATTGGTTTCCATACAACACCCAGTGTTCATCCCAACAAGTGCCCTCCTCAATGGCCATCACTCACTTTCCCCTCTCCCCTTGGGTAAATTCCTAGCAGTGCTATTGCTGGGTCATAGAGCAGTTCTATTTTTAATTTTTTGAGGAACCTCCACACTGTTTTCTAGAGCAGCTGCACCAGTGTGCATGACACCTCATTCTTAAACAGTCACTTTGACTTTCTACTCAGAAAACATTAAGGTGTCAAGCTTTTTGTTTTTTCACTGAACTCTATATATTTAAAATGAAAATTGAGGGAAAATGATATAAAATACATAGAAAATAAAAATGGGTGGAAAACCTGTTTCAACTAAAATGTAAAGTATGTGATATCATTTTAAAAAATAGTAAACTGGCAAATTTTGCAAAGGGACTGAAATACTATATAGCTAACATGAATAAAAGGGATTCCACATTGGATAATTTGAATCAAATTAAAATAAATTAATTTAATTTTTTTTAAAGTACATGCTACATTCCTAAGTTAGACTGGGAATTGCTGAATTATCATTCAGTTATTTATGAACCCTCTTTTATCTTACATATTGTGCTTCTAAGTTGGTAGTCTAAGCTCTATATTTTACTTTCATTGCTCTCCATTCAAATCTTCTAAAACAATCTTCCCTGAATTCAAACTTCTCTGGCACCCATATGGTAAAATAGTAGTTCTCAAAAGCCGAGCATTGTTTTTGTCACACTGGAATCATCTGGGGATGCAAGTCTTTAATGGAAAGTAATTAATGAATTAATGTATTCATTTATGGAATGAATTATGATTCATATGATGATAATGAATACATATGAATACATAATGAATTAATGTATTCATTTATTGTGATGTACCAAGCTTCTATAATAATGTAGATAAATAGGGAGAATTTATGGATCTTGTGATGTTGATTGAAATGATATGTTGGCAATAAAATATTTCAGTGCAGTTTGAGGGCATAAATTCCTTCCTAAAGCTTATTAGCTATACTTGAGTTAAATAAAGTGAGCAGTTGAAGTGTAGAGGCTAAAATTGGAAGAAAAAGCTCTAGAGAAAACATTTAAAGTAAAGTAATATTTAAAGTAACATTACCAGTGGTGTTTTTTCTATTTGTCTTATAACAGAGCTATTTTGATACAAATTCTTCATGTTGACTAAATATTAATATTCCATTTTTTCTCTACTTAAAATACTGCCTGGTTCTGATGAGAAGTTGAGGTATGGAGGGCTGAATAAAATAGGAGATTCTTATTATGCAGTTCTGATTACATCTGTGCACATTCTAGGTTGCAAAGAAATGTATGTTTTGCCTAACAATAATGTCACTGCTGTCATTCATGAATTCAGCCTCCTGGGTTTCTCGTGTAGTCAAGAAGTAGAAGTTCTCCTTTTTGTTTTGTTCTCTGTCATCTACATCTTGACCTTGTTGGGCAACAGTGCTATTATCTGTGCTGTGTGGTGGAACCAGCAACTCCACACCCCTATGTATACTTTATTGGCCAACTTCTCTTTCCTGGAGATCTGCTACATCAGTTCCAGTGTACCCAACATGTTGCTCAACTTCCTATCCAAGACCAAGACCATCTCTTATAATGGCTGCATCTTACAGTTCTACATCTTCCTCTCTCTTTGTGCTACAGAACTCTTCTTTCTGGCCCTCATGGCATTAGATAGGTATGTTGCCATCTGCCACCCACTGCACTATTCTACCATAATGACTGGGAAAGTCTGTGGAACCCTTGTGTCTGCTTGCTGGGTGGGTGGCTTTCTCTGGTTGGTGACCCCAGCCATACTTATCTCCCAAGTTCCATTTTGTGGTTCAAATGTCATTGACCACTACCTGTGTGATCTTGGGGCAATGCTGGCCATATCATGTTTACCTGTCCCCAAGACAACTCTGACTTGTAGCATTTTCAGTGCTGTGATAACATTCATCACTTTGATCTATATCCTTGTGTCCTACACACTGGTCCTTCGAGCTGTGGTTCAGGTTCCCGAAGGTTCAGGTAGGAAAAAAGCCTTCTCCACGTGTGCTTCCCACCTGATAGTGGTGTCCCTATTTTATGGCTCAGTCATGGTGATGTATGTAAGCCCAGGGGCAGCCAATCAGCCTGGTATGCAGAAGTTCTTGACCATGTTATACTCAATTGCAACTCCACTTTTAAACCCTCTGATCTACAGCCTCAGGAATAAGGAGATGAAAGTTGCCCTGAGGAAAGTTATGTGTAAAGTTTAGAAATAATTCCTGAATGGGAGATGGCATAGTGCAATAAATTCCTTTTGAGTTCTGTTATAAAGAATATAGAAAAATTATACTTAAAAGTAGGAAAAGGAGCTAGATCTAGAATAAATGTGTCCACATGAGAATTCCTTAAAATTCCAAGCTTGTCTGCATTCTGTATTGATTGAGTGAGTATGGTCAAGTTACTCAAATTGTTATTTGAGTATCTGCTATTTGAGTTATCTGTTTTTCCAATTTTAATTGGAGATGACCTTAATAATCATATCTATATTATAGAGTGTTTGAGATTAAATGACTTACTATATGGGATCATTTAAAATAGAGCCTGGCTCTCAATAAATATTATATGACATGATAATATACTATTATTAATAACAATTATATCCAAATTTATTATCATTAGCTATCATTGTCAAGTAAGAGCTTCAGCAGTTTCTTTTGTCAAACTGTGAAATGATAATCATATTATATTTATATAAAGAAAAAACAGTCTATTTTTAAGGAAAAAAAGTTTTGTTTCTTGAAGGAGGTCTATGTAAATACAAACCAAAACAAGAATAATTTTTGCTCCACCTCCTCCCCACATTTCTTTGTGTTATGAAGATGATGACAATGATTTGTTGGACAAAGATTGATGAAGACTGTGTTCTGGTTCCACCTCAGTGAATCAAAGCCTTCATTCCCAATTTTTAAAAAGGACACTTTGGAGGTTTTATGTGGATCAAGTGATCAATCATGTGTAAAAGTATTTGTAAAATGCAAAGTACAGTCAAAAGATGAAAGCAGTCAAATGTCCATCTACAGATGAATGGATCAACAAAATGTGATATATACAAACACTGTAATATTATTCAGCCTTATAAAAAGAAGGGAAATTCTGGGGTGCCTGGGTGGCTTAGTCGGTTAAGCGTCTGACTTTGGCTAAGGTCATGATTTCAAGGTTCATGAGTTTGAGCCCTGTGTCGGGCTCTGTGCTGACAGCTCAGAGTCTGGAGCCTGCTTCAAATTCTGTGTCTCCCTCTCTCTCTGCCCCTCCCCCACTTGTGCTCTGACTTCTCTCTCTCAAAAATAAAACGTTAAAAAAAAAGAAAGAAAATTCTGAAACATGGATGCACCAGCTTCTCACAAAATGACAAAGACTGTATAATCTCACTTTTATAAGGTTCCTAGAGCAGTCAAATTCATAGAGATAGGAAGTAGAATGGTGGTTGCCAGGGGCTGGGGAAGGGGGATGGAGAATAATTGTTTAATGGATACACATTTCCTGTTTTGGAAGATGAAGAATTCTGGAGACCAGTGGTGGTAATGGTTGCTCAACAATGTGAATGTGCTTAATGCCACTGAACTGTGCACTTAAAATATTAAGATTTGTTAAATGTCATGTGATATATACTTTACCACAATTAAAAATAATTTTGAAATGTAAAGCGCATTACCAATGTCAGTTTTGTTTTTGTTTTTGTCTTTTTGATTGTTATAATGTTAGCATTTTCATTATATTCTTTTCCAGCAACACCTGCTGCTGCAGTCTTGTCTGTGTGTGCATTTTCTTTCCATCTTGTGATGTTGCTGTTACAGCTTTTTCTCAGTAATTGAAACTACAGATAGGATAGGATTTTTTCCCTTCAGGTCACGAATATTTCTCCACTCCCCAGCTCTATCATTGCTCTGCCCCACAAGGTGCCTGCCCCTTTGTTTTGCTCTTTGAGGACACAGAGAGTGGTCTCAAGGAGGCAGCCACCCCCCCCCCCCCTCCAAGGGCAGACTTTCACCTCAGGGAGTTTCTTCTACCCTAGTGCTCATGATTGTTAGAAACTGCATTATCACCAGGGATAAAATTAAAGAAAGGAATAATTTTGGTTCTGGCCTGAGGTGTGCAAACCCTTGGCACATGGAGAAATTTGCTCTGAGGCTGCTCAGTGTTGCCAAGTCTTTAGATCACATAGCAGAACCTCTCCTGAGGGTCTGAAGTACCTCCTAGCTGAGCTGACTGGCTTCTGCCAGGTGTCAAATTCCTCCCCCACTGTGAGCCAGAGTTGTGATGTGCCTGACCTCAAGGAGGAAGAGAGCTCATCCTCTGTCTGTATGCTTTTCTTTTTTTTCAAGTTTTTATTTAAATTCTAGTTAGTTAACATATAGTATAATATTGGTTTCAGGAGTAGAATTTAGTGATTCATCACTTACATATAACACCCAGTGCTCATCACAAGTGCCCTCCTGAGTACCCAAAACCCATTAGCCCATCCATCACCCACCTCCCTCCATCAACCCTCAGTTTGTTCTCTATGATTAAGAGTCTCTTGTGGTTTGTTTGCCTCTCTTTTTCCTCCTTCCCCTATGTTCATCTGTTTTGTTTCTTAAATTCCACATATGAATGAAATAATATGGTATCTGTCTTTCTCTCTCTGTCTAGCACTGCACACCTCAGGTGGACTTGATCTTACATACCCATCCCAGAAATAGATGAGCGACACATGCAAGCAACATGTATAATGTAAAATTTTCTACCACACAAAAAGGGAAAAGAAACAGTGAAATTAATTTTAATGACCCATTAGTTCAATATAAAAATGTTTTAACTTGTAATCAATATAAAATTATTAACCAGATATTTTGTATTAGTTTTTTGTATACTAAATCTTGAGAATGGGGCTGAATTTCATACTTACAGTACATCTCAATATGGACCAGTCATATTTTGAGTGCCAGTAGCCACAGCTAGCTAGTGGTTACCATAATGGACAGTGCTCTTCTGTGGCTTCTTATGTTCTCCTTTGTAATGAGAGTGGGTGTGGATGGGGTGGATTATGGTTAGTAGATTGGGAGCTTTCAGTAAGTAACCTTAGATAAATGACTTCTTGTCTTTTCTTTATTCTGTCTCCGTTCCTCTTTGTCCTCTTCCTCTAAAGGGATATTGAACTTTAATTAAAAATAGACCTACCCTATGACCCAGCAATAGCACTGCTAGGAATTTATCCAAGGGATACAGGAGTACTGATGCATAGGGGCACCTGTACCCCAATGTTTATAGCGGCACTCTCAACAATAGCCAAATTATGGAAAGAGCCTAAATGTCCATCAACTGATGAATGGATAAAGAAATTGTGGTTTATAAAGAAAACATAGCTTTTAGAGAGGAAGGAGGGATAAAAACCTGGAAGCAGCAAAAGAGACAAGGAAGACTCTCTTTGTTACTAGTGGAGTGAGATCATAGCCATTTTGGGAGAAGGCAATGTACTGATGCTGTCTTCACAGCAGACAGTGTAGAAAGGTTGATGGGGAGGGAGATGAGGGTAACTTTACCAGGAGACGGTAGAGCTTTGCTGCTTCTCTTTAGTCTTGCTGATGGTGGTGTGGAGGCCAGAGGATGTGTGGTCTTACACATGGAACTCTGGGGCCTACAAAGTCTTCCAGGCAGCACACTTGGTATTGGCAAAACACGGATACATATGATAGGATCCTTGTTCTTGAGGAATTCTGACTTATGTGGGCATAGATGTGTTAATTCCAATGAAAAATGCTAAGAGAGAGGAATGCATAGTGTGCCAGAGGAACACAGAAGAGTGTTGGACTAAGTATAGGTTAGGAAAGTGTTGGTGGGAAGTGTCAAAGAAGAGTTCACAGAGAACCTGATAAATCATCTGAATCTTGAAGGACAAGCTGGAAGTTCTTTGGATAGAAGGGAAGGAGGAAGGTGAATGATGACATTACAAGCAGAAGGAGTATTGCTGAGTTTAGAATGAATGGGGGGATCCTGAAAGGAGTTGAACTTAGGGAGGCAGGAACTTAGAGACACTAAAGAGGTTGAACTTGATCCTGTAGCAGAGAAGGAAATATTTAAGAATTGAAAGCAAAAGAATGATATAATCAGACATGCATTTTTGAAAATTTGGCATCTTTGTTTAGATTCTGTATCACTGAGTGCCACAGTATAGCTCCATCTTTCATCAAACATAGTGTAAGCAATCCAATTAACTTTAAGGAGAAGATGAATTCAAATTAATGGTATTGACTCAATCTTTCGAGAATTTCACAATTCCTCTTGAAAACATAGCTGACATCTCAGAGTCTTACAGTCAAGGTGGGAAATCTCTGTTTTATATTAACATTGTCAGAGTTTAAGGTTAGTAGTTTGAAGTTGCAGTTGGGAAGGTGTTCAATTAAAATCATATTTCATTCCTAATTGAACATGCCCAAATGGAAATTCTGAGCCTTTCTTTCACCATAGACTCTAAACAGTGGAAAGATCTCTGGGCTTTGACCACATATTTGACTTGCCATCTGAGAACCATTTAAAAAGGAAGGATAACAATGATAATAACAACAGCAACTCCTTTACCTTACCTCAAGCCCTATGTTTTGTAGCATATTTCCATGGAGGCTTTTTGCTCTTGCATATTGAAGTTATGACAAAGTCTGTGTTAAGTGTTTTACAGCTGTTATGAGCCAGCAGAAACTACTCTTTAAAAATTTTTTTAAAAAATGTTTATTTATGAGAAAGAGAGGGAGAGAGAGATTGCGAGCTGGGGAGGGGCAGAGAGAGAGGGAGACACAGAACCTGAAGCAGGCTCCAGGCTCCGAGCTGTCAGCACAGAGCCCAACGCAGGGCTTGAACTCACAAACTGTGAGATCATGACCTGAGAGCCGAAGTCAGATGCTCAACCAACTGAGCCACCCAGGCGCCCTGAAACTACTCTTTGTAAAGAGGTTAAAAAGCTATGTTCTAGAATATGGGAACCTATCTTAAGAGATTAGAATATAACAATTCTTGGGGTGCCTGTGTGGCTCAGTTGGTTAAGTGTCCGACTTCGGCTCAGGTTATGACGTCACTGTTCATGGGTTCAAGCCCTGCATTGGGCTCTGTGCTGACAGCTCAGAGCCTGGAGCCTGCTTCAGATTCTGTGTCTCCCTCTTTCTCTGCCCCTCCCCTGCTTGCACTCTTTCTCTCTCAAAACTAAATTCTGAAATATAAAAAAAAATTTAAAAAAATTCTCCAACAAATGTATGATGTGTAAGGTTTGTGAGAGTTCTAAGAGTAATAACCTGGTTTAGTAACAGATCTAGTGAGTTCTGAAGAATCTTACATCCCTCGTATGTGCTATTAAAATAGCAAGAGAGCTAGGTTGGTTTTATAATGGTGTGTGGGCAGTTAATACAGTTCCCCAGGTTTTTGTTTAGTGTGGCGATTAGCTTTGTGTTCTTGAGGATGTACATTGTAGGTTTGAAGGGTAGACATTGGGTCACCTTGGATGAAAAAAGTCTTAAGGATATGTTCCATATTCGTTCAGTTGATTTTGACATACATCATCATAATGGAGCTATAAAATAGTGTTGCTATATTCATTTATAATGCCCAGTTTGCAGAACTAGGCCAGCAGCACAGTATGAAAAGCTAGGTCTTGCTGCTAAAGACAGAGAGAAAAGTAATAGTGCTGAAGAAAGCTCTGAAATGTCTTTGGAGGGAAATGTGGCTACATTGACCTAAATCTAAAATGCTCTCACTTTATGACTCACAATTTTTATTTCTCAGAATTTATCCTTCATAAACATTGTTTTTTAATTTGTGCCATTTTAGAATTAGAAAATTGAAGGGAATAAGCCCACAAATATATACATTTTAATATAGTCAACCACAGATTGTTTTCATATATTTATCAAAAAGTAAATATTTAATTCAATTAGTCACATTATTCTCCAAACAACCTTATTTTTTAGTGGATCAAATATGAAAAGTTTTGGGGCACCTGCGTGGCTCAGTTGGTTAAGTGTCCAGCTCTTGATTTTGGTTCAGGTCACGATCTTACCATTGTGAAATCAAGCCCTGCATGGAGCTCTGCACTGTCAGCGTTCATATTCTCTCTCTCTGTCTCTGTCATGCTCTCTCTCAAAATAAATTAAACTTAAAAAATTGTAAAAACAAATATGAAACATATTCACTGGTTACTTAAAATCCAGATGGGTGTTCCTGATTGACAGATGATTGTTTTTCAAATGATGATTCTGGAATTCAAGGTATTTTCCATCCTTGTCTTCATCATCTTCAAAACTTAGCTTCCTAGGTCAACATACTTAATTATATCCAAGATCATCAAGGATGATGTCTGGATAAAGCTTCAAGTGTTACACATCAATTTTAATTACATTCTACTAACTAGAACTCAGTTACATGAGCATACATACCTCCAAGGGAGCCTTAAAAAATATATTATTGACTTGAAGAAGAGGAAATGAATTTGTCTGTCAGTGTTTTAACTTCTTAGTTGACCAACATCCATCCTATGTGATCTACATGTAGGGATAAGCAGTTTGAAAAGTATGGAGATGCTGTAGATGTTTAATAGGCTCATTAAGGATATAGTGGACAGGATCTTTAAACTGTCATTTAGACAACAGGAACGGGAGACTCTAGGTCTAACAAAGCTTGAAAGTAATGACATGAAAGCATCTGATGTCAAGCAAATTTTTTAGCTAAGAAGTAATTTATTAAGGGGGTGCCTAGGTGGCTCATTTGGTTAAGCATTTGACTCTTGATTTCTGCCTGGATCATGATCTCACAGTTCCTAAATTCAAGCCCTGCATTGGGCTCTGCACCGACAGCATGGAGCCTGCTTGGGATTCTCTGTCACTCCCGGCCCCTCTCCTGCTCATACATGCTCTCTTGCACTCTGGCTCTCAAAAATAAACAAAAATTAAAAAAAAAAGTAGTTTCTTAAGGCTAGGAGAGGAAACTCTGGAAGGAATAATACTATGTTAGCTTGGAATATGTGTGTATATGTGCATACGTGTGTGTATTTGTGAGTGCACCTATGAATGTGTGCACATTCGTGTAGTTTTCATCCTCGATATGATAATCACTGAGGGTGAAACATGCTCAAGTCTGTATGATGCACGTTAATTGCCTCCATTGCTCCTGGGGTTGAGGTCTCCAGAGACAGGCTTCAGAGTCTAGAAAGGATAAGTAATGGGGAATGGAAAGATTTGTGGCTTGTTTTATTCTCTGAGTAAAACCTGAAAGGGATCTTTGTAAAGAAAGGAACCAAAAAGCGTCCTACCAAGGAGCTGACATCTCCGACTTCTGGGCTGCACTGGGATAAGTAGGTCTGGGCACATGGAACAATAACTTCTTTCCTGTGTCTCAATGTCCATTTTGTTTTATCTATTGATAGGAAAATGGAGCAAAATTTTCATGATTATTTTCCTTTGCAAACACCATTCCTCTTATACAAACCATATTAGACATGGGATTAAAGAAATGTTTTCATTAAATTATCATTCTGTCTTTGCAGGTCACCTTCAGAAGAACTGTTCTTTGAGGGTAGAAGGTTTTTCTAAGTTTCTAGTTTCTTTTTCTTTTCTTTTTATACGGAAATAGTTCATTTTTTTACTTTTTAAAAAAATGTTTCAAGTTTTTATTTAAATTCTAGTTAGTTAACATATGGTATAATATTGGTTTTAGGAGTAGAATTTGGTGATTCATCACTTACACATAACATCCAGTGCTCATCACAAGGGCCCTCCTCAGTACCCGTCACCCATTTAGCCCATCCCCCACCCACCTCCCTCCAACAACCCTTAGTCTGTTCTCTATCATTAAGAGTTTCTTATAGTTTGCCTCTCTCTCTATTTTTTCTTTCCCCTCTATTCATCTGTTGAAAAGGACTGTATTCTTAGCCAACAGGAAAAGGGATCAATTTTTCTTTAAAACACTGGCAACAATTTAGATGCCTCTCTTGTTTACTGTTCTCTTTCACATGAGTGACAACATAGCAGATCAACACCCATTATGTGTGGCTTGTAGGAGAGGAAAACTTTGTAAGTGGAAGCTAATTTATTTAATGAGGTGTAATACTCAGATTCAAAGGAGTCAAAAGAAAACAGGGGACTGGGGAATGAAGTGGGCTCAGAGAGAGACCCAAAGGCGAGGAACGGCAAGGAAAGGAACACTTGTCTTCAGCATGTTGACGTGTGGGAACAGAAGGAGCCAGGATGTTCAGAGTGGCTCTCTCCTGTGAGGCATCCCAGGTGAGAGAACAATCAGAAGAGATCTAAAGAGTATTACTGTGGCAAATGGAACGTGAGGTCTCTTTTCTGTGTCTTCTCAGTTCCTGAGGAACATTTCATTACCTGTACTGATTTTAAAGCCTAGGAGGTTAGGTGTCTACCATTGCATGTCTCTTGAATCCATTCCTGGTATCTTTTTGCTTATACATTACCCTAAGTCAGGCTCTTCAGGCTTTTTCTTTGGGCTACTGAAACTGCTTTCTAATAGTTTACTTACTGCAAATTCATTACCCTCTAATTGTCTTGCAAATGTAGCTTCCATAAACCTTTGATCCTTGTGTTCTTGTACTAGTCTAGCTCCAATTGTTTTCCATTGACTAGCAAATGAAGCCTGAATTAGACTGGCAGTGAGTGAGTCCTCTGCTAAGTGGCCCAATCTGTGAAAATTGTATCCCACTGTTCCTTAACAAGTACTCTAATTTTCACTCTTTTGGGCTTTTCTCTAAACACAACGTCTTATAGCCAAATCTTTTCACATTATCATTAGTATATGCTATTAATGTTCTGCCTCCGTCACTGACCTTTTGCTAAAGCCTTTCCTTATTTTTTCCAACTGAGTATAATCATGTCTCGTGACGAGAAAATATTTTGTTCTGATTTGTCATATGCTGTTACAGTGTCAGTGGCAGCACCATGATATAGGTGGAGGGATGTATGGGGCTCCCTATGAATTTCCCACAAATAAACATATTCTAAGTAAAAACAATTTCCTTTCTATGCAAATGTGATTCCAAGGTCAATCTCCTCAGATCTCTTCCAATCAGATTTAAGCTCCTAAACTCCTTTTATGTAGAAATTCTGGAGCCATGAATGTATTGTTTGAAGTTGCTTTGAACAAAATATATTTGACATAAGTTACAAAAGAGCAGGGACTCTGCATTTTTATTCATCACTTTTTTGCTATCTCCCAGAACAGTGCCTGGCAATAATATGTACATAATACATGTTTATTGAATAAATGAGAGAGGGAAGGAGATGAAAAGGAAAGAACTCACCCTTCCAAAGGGAAGTTAGTAATATCACAAGCCTGAATTGAGGAAAACAAGCATGTATCTCTTCACCAGGACAAAGAAAGAAGAAAAATAGTGTTAATATTTCTTTGGTTCTTACAGTCTTCTGTCACGTCCACAGGTCACACTAATAAGGACTGTGGAGACTACTAACATCTCTGGGTCTGTGAGTGAGTTCATCCTCCTGGGCTTCCCATGCCGCAGGGAGATCCAGATCCTCCTCTTTGTCATCTTCTCCCTCATCTACCTTCTGACTCTCATGGGGAACACATCCATCATCTGTGCCGTGTGGTCAAGCCGGAAACTCCACACACCCATGTACATCCTCCTGGCCAACTTCTCCTTCCTGGAGATCTGCTATGTCAGTTCTGATGTGCCCAAAATGTTGGCCAACATCATCTCCCAGACTAAGAGTATCTCCTATGCTGGCTGCCTGCTCCAGTTCTACTTCTTTTCGATGTGTGCCGCTGAGGGCTTATTTCTGTCAGTGATGTCTTTTGATTGATTACTTGCCATTTGTAGACCTTTCCGCTATCCTACCATAATGACCCACCACCTATGCACTCAGTTAGTGGTCTTCTGCTGGGTAGGGGCTTTCTCTGGTTACTGACTCCTTTGACTCTAATATCTCAGGTGCCTTTCTGTGGTCCAAACACCACTGACCATTTTCTCTGTGATCTTGCACTTTTGCTGACATTGTCCTGTGCTCCAGTATGTGAAATTACTCAAATCTGTGGTATCAATAGCTCTCTCATCATCTTTCTCACTTTCCTGTACATGGCACTTACTTCTCTGTCTTGAGTGTGGTGTTATAGGTGCCCCCAGGCTCAGGAAGGCATAAGGCTTTCTTTACTTGTGCCTCCCACCTTGCTGTGGTGTGTCTGTTCTATGGTTCAGTCATGGTGATGTACATTAGCCCAGGTTCTGGGGACTATCCTGGGATGCAGAAATTTGTGACCTTGTTCTATGCTTTTGCAACCCCACTCTTTAATCCCTTGATTTACAACTTCTGGAACAAAGATATGAAAGAGGCACTCAAGAAAATTCTGAATGTGTTATTATGGGAAATCGCTAAAGGATTCAAAAGTTGAATTTAGTATACGGCAAGTCTAGGAGGCTGGAAGGTAACAAAAATGAGATTATGGTTTTTTCCCTTCATTTTATTTTATTTTCATATATTGGGAGGATGATTTTTAAAAATTCACTAGACTCATGATTTAAGTCTTAGGAAGTTATTATTCTTATGTTGCAGTTACCTTAGATACAGTTAGTTTGAAATACAACTTGGTAAGATTTTCATGTATTCCTCTATAATTGAGTTTTTTAGTTTCTTTTGGTTTTAATTAAATACTACTTGATGTCTTTCAACATTTTCAAATTCTGCTTTCATCAGAGCCAGTTGTTCTTTTCAGAGAATAACGAATGTTGAATGTATTGCAATCACACACATAATTAACCAGTTTTTTAAAAAAAACCCTCAATATTGGGGACAATTTTAAACTTTCTTAAAAAAAAGGTTTCATTAATTTTTGGGAGAGCACAAGTGTGGGAGGGGAAGAGAGAGAGAGAGTGACAGAGGAAGGCTCTGCACTGACAGCACTGAGCCCAATGTGGGGCTTGATCTCATGAACCATGAGATCATGACCTGAGCTGAAGTCAGATGCTCAACCAACTGAGCCACCTAGGTCCCCCTCAGGAACAGTTTTAAAGCACTACTTTTACATATTCCATAATTCTAAGTATAGTTTTGGGCACCAACAAGCATCCTCAGTAAGATTATAATGACTTGCTTGACTCCCACATTTTGCCAGTGCTTTCATTTTAGGAGGTAGGTCTAATGGATATATATTTTTTTCAGGAAAGTCCACTCCTAATTCAAATGTCTGATCCTAAATTTGATAACCTCCTTTTAAATTAGCCCTAGCTATACTTATTTGTCAATGGCTCCACTGATCTATAACCTGAACCTAAAATCTTAACCTTCATAAATCCCTTACCTTTTCATTCCCAATCTTAATGTCATTAAGTTCTGTGGCATCTTCCCTGTGATCCTTTGTTGTCCTCCTTCATTTTTGTCTAGGTTCTAGCACTCCATGCCTTTATAGGCATAACTTAAACTTCTTTTCCATCAGTCCTTATGCTTATCTCCTTCTACTTATACAAACTTTGGAGACAAATCCCAAATTCTTCTGTTTTGTTTTGTTTGGTGGTTTTATGTCATCATAAATTTGTTCAAACCAGAAGAATATACAACACCAAGAGTGAACCCTAATGTAGACTATGGACACTGGGTGATGATTCTATGTCAATGTATGTTCATCAGTTGTAACAAATATACCACTCTGGTGGGGGGTGTTGATAACGGGGGAGGTTATGTATGTGCACAGTTAGGGGGCATATGGGAAATCACTGTGAACCTCAAACAACTCTAAAAAATAAAATTTCAAATAAACATATATATATAAATAAATATATATACATACACATATATAGTTACATTTATATACTGCTCTTTGTCTGATCTATGACATCTAACTTATCGTCCTCGTTCTGCTACTTGTTACTCAGTTATAAGATGGCACTAAACATCCAGGTTTTTCCCCATTCCAGGGTGGAGGAGCTTGAAACAGCAGCTTCTAGTTCCCAGAAAGCAGAAGCCCCCTCAGAAACCCCCAGTCTAATTCTCATTGGCCGGAATTATGTCACATGACCAAACTAGCTGCAAGGAAGCTGAAAAAGCAAACGTTTTTAGCTGGACTCATTGCTACTCTGAACAAAGTCAGGCTTCTTTTAGTTACGGAAAAGGGCGATGAACTTTGGGTGGGTGACAGTAGTCCCTGGCACAAGACGGATCTGGAGAGCTTCTCTAATCACTTTAGACTTCATGAAACTCAACAACTGATAACACGGACCTTTGACAAGTATGAAAAAGCTAAGGAAGATGAGCATACAAACTTTCCAGAAGCCACTATGTTTATAAATCTGACTGGAGGCAAATAAGACAGAACTGTTGACTAACCACTTGAAATCACTTTTTGGTGATCACAATAAATGATATTTTTGTAAACAATTGGTACAACCAAATTTGAATAGTAATGAGTTTTTCTGACGACAATCATAATAATATTGAGCAAATAGCATTTGGCAATGAAAGGGCACTTTTGAATTCCATGGTGAGGAAAACAAAAAGACTAAAGAGAAAAAGACTGTTTTGAGTTGTAGTTTTCTGTGAATCTAATCTTTCAAATGGCATCTTTAATTTAACCATCTTCCCTCAAGGAATATATAAATAATAGTTTTCAGTCTGTTCATTAGAAGGTGATTAAATTACAGAGACCACAGATACTGTCAGCCTACCAAGAGGAAATGAATCACCCCACCAGTCATTCATCTTGGGGCTTTGTGAGATGTGTCCTTAGAAATGGAATGAAATAGGATAGGATAGAAATGCATTATTTGTGATACGGGTGTTATTTTTTTAAAGGAATTTCTGTTTCAGTTGTATATGTATGTATGTAATGGGCACAATGTAAAATAAATTTATTTCTGTGGATTGTATTCAGAAAAGTTTGAAAAACCATTGTCTTAGCAGTTTCAGAACTCCTAAAAGCAGCCATTGGCATAGGTCGCCAAAAGGAAATCCTGGCCCTAAAAACAGTACAAGAACTCACAACAAGAAAAGAGCCCAAGAAAATTAAAGTCAAATATGGAGTAATGAGCCTTCAGACCTGTGGAGTGCATAGAAAACAGCATGAATAGTAATAATAGATGACTGTTTGTAAAAAAGGGTGGCAAATCTTTACCCTGTTACAACGATCTTAATGCATGGTGAGTTGGAGAAGATGTGACACTTGAGAAAAGGAACAGAAATCAAGTGGCACCAACGCAGAGAACAACACCAGTGTGAAAGGAATTCAGAAAAGTATGAAGACTGATTCTGAGCAGCTACCTATGAGAGGTGCCACCCTAGAGAGAAAGGGTCAGCAGTTAGATGAGATTATGCTAGCAAAAGTCACATGTGATTAGTTGTGTCTAGATTGTTTAGTTTGTGTGTAATTCAACTTGTCCTCAAACTAGAACCTTAGTAAATATGTGTCCCAGTACTCCTGTTTGACTCACTTTCCCTAATTAATGTAGTATAATCTTTGTTTTACAATCTGAGCTTACAATTGTTTTACTAATAACTTGCCCATTTTCAGGCACCAGCCATGCTCTCCTTAAAAAACGTTTCTTGTCCACTATACCTCACCATAATATTCTTTTCTTAAAGCAATTAAAAACATTTTTTTAAACATTTATTCATTTGTGAGAAACATTTATTCATTTTTTAAAACATTTATTCATTTTTTAAACATTTATTCATTTGTGAGAAACAGTATGAGCAGGGTAGGGGCAGAGAAAGGAGACACAGAATTGAAGCAGGCTCCAGGCTCTGAGCTGTCAGCACAGAGCCTGATGTGGGACTCTAACCCACAAACTATAAGATCATGACCTGAGCCGAAGTCAGATGCTTAACCGACTGAGCCACCCAGGGGCCCAATATTCTTTTCTAAATTCATAGCGTTTTTGAGGCTTGTTGAATATTTACTTGTAATCAGACTGCCTTTTATGTATCTGTTGCAATATCATTTGTGTTACTTTTTTTAAAATTTTTAATCTTTATTTATTTTTGAGAGTGAGAGTGAAAGAATGCAAATGGGGGGAGGAACAGGGAAAGACAGGGAGACACAGAATCCAAGGCAGGCTCCAGGCTCTGAGCTGTCTGCCGAGAGCCCGACACAGGGCTTGAACTCACAAACCGAAAGATCATGACCTGAGCCGAAGTCAGAGGCTTAACTGACTGAGCCACCCAGGCACCCCTCATTTGTGTTACTTTTTACTTTCCTATCAGTTACATTGTAAGTTTCCTGGAAGCAGGGAATATAAGTTATACTATCTTTTCACTGTTCCAGAATGACTTCTTTAATAGTAGGAACTCAAATAATTGTTTATTTCATTTACAGGTTCATTCAACAAACATTTATTGAGTTGCAACAGTGTGTTAGCCATTTCTCTGGGAATTGAGGGTAGAGTATGATATCTAGCTCTCATGAGGTTCATATTCTAGTATGAGGAGACAGAAATAAAGATAGAGAAATAAATATATACAATACAATATGTATATTTTTAATTAATTAATTTCAGTTTGTTCTCTATAGTTAAGAGTCTTTTGTGGTTTGCATCCCTCTCCCTCTTTTACCCTTCCCTTATGTTCATCTGTTTTGTTTCTTAAATTCCACATGAGTGAAATCATATGGTGTTTGTCTTTCTCTGACTGATTTATTTTGCTTAGCATAATATACTCTAGTTCCATCCATGTCATTGCAAATGGCAAGATTTCACTGTTTTTGATGGCTGATTAATATTTCTATATCTATATCTATATCTATATCTATATCTATATCTATATCTATATATCTATATCTATATCTATATCTAATCTATATCTATATCTATCTATATCTATATCTATATCATCTATACCTATATCTATCTCACATCCTCTTTATCCATTCATCAGTCCATAGACATTTGGGCTCTTTCCATAATTTGACTATTGCTGATAATGCTGATATAAACATTGCAGTGCATGTGACCCTCTGAATCTGTAGTTTTGTATCCTTTGGGTAAACACCTAGTAGTGCGATTGCTGGGTCATAGGGTAATTATATTTTTAACTTTTTGAGGAAGGTCCATACTGTTTTCCAGAGTGGCTGTAAGAACTGGTCACATTTCAACTGGTCCTTAGTCCCATGTGGGTAATGGTTATTGTGTTGGATAGTGCAGGTATAGAGAAGTCTGAGGACTGAATATAGAGCTTAAAAATGTTGAGGTTAATCAAATAACTGAATTGTCTTTATTTTTCGGAATATAGTTTCTTTGCCTAGAGGGAACAAGCATACTCCTGTGTCACAGGTTTTCTTAATTTCAATCTGGATCTGGTGCCAGAAGAACCTCCTGAGTTCACTGTGTCATGGATGTAGTGGGCTCACACATCCATGAACTGCCTCCTGAGAATGGGTCTTTCCTGAAGAATTGCATCTTCAGCCTCATTGTCCTAATGTGTCCCAGACCAATAGTTAGAAGCCCTTTCAGAAGCTGGATGAAATTTCCCCTCAGACATTGCTTTTTAGATGAGTATAGGGGGTGGGTGTAAGAGCCAGTCAGTTGTAGAGCAATTTTTAAGTATAATCCAAGTTACATAGTCATTCAAAACCAAGAAATTATATTTCAATATATAAATGCACAGAAAAAGGTCTAGAAGCATACCCAACAAACTGAACACATTGCTACAGAGACAGGTGTGTGTGTGTGTGTGTGTGTGTGTGTGTGTGTGTGTAAGTATGGAGATATGAGGATTTTCATTATTTTGTACTATTTGGCTTTTATAATGAAAATTTATTCATTGTAAAATGTATTGCATAATTGAAAAGTAAATAGAGAAAGTAGAATATTATTCATCTCTGTGTAGTTAAGCCCGGGTTATTGAAAGATATACGAATATAACATTTAGACCAAAACAAAAAATATTTAATTTTAAATATTTTATTTTAAAATATTAATCTCTTTTTTAGACTCTGTGAAAACCCAGATATAAAGATCTCAGTTATTTGGTTAATTGTGGTCCATTTATCCCCCAGGCAAAAAGTTTTTGGCTTAAGGTGAAGGAGTCAAGTGAAGAATCTTCCTTATTCACTCTTTACCAATTCTAAGAAAGGTGAGTAGGCAGCACTAAATCTCACGGAAGCTAATGGAGTCTTTCCTACATGGTGGATGATGTTTTTTTCCCTTTAGTTGAACTTGTTTCTCAGGACTGCAGATAATCCAGCCATAACTTAAAAGTATCAGACTGTATTCTAACAGCACTCATCATGAGATAGACAAGCCCTCAACTACCCATAGGGAAATTTATTTCCCCTTTTTCATCCTGCTTCTACTTCACTGCTATTATATAGATGGATCATTTAGTTATGTCCTACCCTGTGTAACTTCTAGAGGGATATGGCTCAGGGATATCTTGGGGAGTCCAAATAAATGGATTATTATAGTTAGTATTTTTGTTTGTTTGTTTTGGCTCCCTGGTATCTCAATCCTTTTTTATGGCTGGGAGAATCACAATATTAGCAGGCATGGAGCTTATCTCTGCATAAGTGTATTTTTTTTTTTATTGCCAGATATTAGTTCTCTTAGCCTCTCTTGGAGCTACAGTACAGGGATGTACTTTTGGTTCCACCAAACAGATACAGCTAAACCAGATTTTGATTCAGGAGCTAGTGATGCAAGAAGCAGAAGTAGGGTGGGGGGAAGCAATGTTGAAATATTAGCATTAAAATCAGCAATGAAGCAGGTAGCCCAGTGATTGCAGGAAGGACAGAATGGCAATGGTTGAAACAGTGGCATCTGGTAGCACATGGCCGCAGGTGTGGCTCTAGTGATGGTGATTGTTCATCAGACCAGTTCTGCAGGGTAGTTTGTACACTGGTCTTTGAATCTGAGCCTCAACTCTGGTTCTTCAGCTTTCATTTGATTCTGTGAGATTCCTGATACCCCATCAATAAATCTTTCCCACTGTCATGCTTAATCAGCCAGAGTTAGTTTCTGTTGTATGCAAGTAAGAACCCTGTTATAATTACATAAATGTAGCGTTACCTCAGGTAGGTGCAGTCCCGGTAATCAGACAAAGAGACACTAACCTTTCAGTACTGTAGGTTGTCTTGAATTTTCCCTTGGTGGTCTAGGAAGCTTCATCACTCAGCATATTTTGTTACAGAAAATATCCCCAAAGCCAAAATAACTTGAAAGAAGACTTTAAAATATCTATTTTTGCATGAAAAACTAAATTGAGGTCTGGTCTGGGTTGGATGTTGTCAGTCAAACCATTTTTTTTTTCAACATTAGGAGACAACTTCACAAACTGACCCCAGAAAAAGGGAATTTTGTGCCATAGTTTAAAATATGAACATTTCCAAGGATGGGAAGATGATCAGGCCAGGTCAAAAGTTTAATATTAAGTGCCAATTGCCTGACAGTATCTTATATTTTGGCTGACAGAATTTATTCCCTGGTTTCTCATGCCTATTTTCTGTAACAGTACATGTTCTTCAACTAAAAGCTTAGAAGGTGCTGAAACCCAGGTTTGGGTAAGGAATACTTCATGATTTGGCATATGTGAATGTATCCTTTTGTGCATTCTCTTCAAAACTGGACTAAGAAGTTTACATAAGAAGCAACCATATCATTTCCCGTTTCCATTTGCTATGTAAACTGGACACTTTACCAACACAGATGAAAGAAAACACAGATGAAAAACAGATTTCATTGACAGATATTGGGTTATTGATCTTATAAATAAAGCAATTGAATTTTTGTTAGTGCAGTGAGTAGATGCTACATGTCATTATAGAAAAACCTGTAATTGGAAAGGAGAAAAATAGTGATACATTTGAAACACAAAAAAATAGTACTAGGATAAACGCCAAGATACAAGTAGGAAGCATAAGCGTTAGCTTTGTACTTCTCAACTTGATTACATTTGTTTTAGGGCTTCAAAAAATGACAAAACAGAGAATGATACATTGATGCATGAAAATTGTACAGAATTTTCTACAATAGACCTTTAAGACTGTGGATATTTGCTTTTGAGACAGGATGAGAATTCTTTGTGTATAACGAGTCACATTGTCATGAGAGTGAGGAATTGAACACTCAGACATGCCCAGAAGATAGTTTTTCTCCCAGTGAGAGAAATTCTATGTTTCTGAGAGAATTATACGAAAATTTATATCATTTCTCTTTATTTTTAGTAATTTCTTTTGATGGTGCTCCCAGGACTTTCTTGAGTGCATCTTTCATATCTTTGTTCCGAAGACTGTAAATCAAAGGATTAAAGAATGGGGTTGCCATGCAGTAAAACAGGGTCACAAATTTCTGTGTTCCAGGATGGCTCCTGGAACCTGGACTCACATACATCACCATGACTGATCCATAGAACAGGGAAACCACCAAGAAATGTGAGGCACATGTAGAAAAGGCTTTGTTCCTACCTGAGCCAGCTGGGACCCGAAGTACAGCACGCAAAACTAAGCTATAGGACCCTAGAATGTAGAGGAAGGTGATAAAGATGATAAGAGAACTTACAGTAGCACAAGTTAGAGTAGTTTTGGGAACTGGAGCACAGGACAGGGCTAGCAATGGTCCCAGGTCACAGAAAAAATGGTCAATGATGTTAGGGCCACAGAAGGGCACCTGGGACATGAGAACTGCAGGCATGAGTATGGATAGAAAGCCACCTACCCAGCAGAAAACCACTAATCGGGCACATAGATGGTAAGTCATGATGGTGGGGTAACGTAGAGGTCGACAGATAGCAAGGAACCGATCAAAGGACATTGCAGACAGAAAGTAGCCTTCAGCAGCACACATAGAAAAGAAAAAGTAGAACTGAAGCAGGCAGCCAGCATAGGAGATACTCTTAGTCTGGGAGATGATGTTGGCCAACATTTTGGGCACATCAGAACTGACATAGCAGATCTCCAGGAAGGAGAAGTTGGCCAGGAGGATGTACATGGGTGTGTGGAGTTTCCGGCTTGACCACACGGCACAGATGATGGATGTGTTCCCCATGAGAGTCAGAAGGTAGATGAGGGAGAAGATGACAAAGAGGAGGATCTGGATCTCCCTGCGGCATGGGAAGCCCAGGAGGATGAACTCACTCACAGACCCAGAGATATTGTTGGCTTCTGACATACTCATTCTAATCTGTGAAGGGAATGAGCAATAAGCATCATTATATGAGTCATTTGCCCTCTCTTTAAAAGTTATTTTTATTTCTTCTGACTCTTATCTACTCCTTTAATGCACTTTCATGAACAGGCTCTGTATGGTTCTTAAGTCAGTAACTCATTTCCCAGGATCTGGCTTCGCCCAGTGAGATCAGGGTTCTGGGAGAAACTTGTATGCTCCCACAGCCCCTACTCTATCAATCTCCATTTTCAGAGTATAAATTTCATTGGCCCATAGAATCCAAATTGTTTTCTCTGTTTGCACTTAAATCAATTCTTTTTTGATGTGTCATTCTGTAATATATTCATATTTTTGTTGAAAAGAACATTTATTCTTGTTGAAAAGAAAATTTTGTATAGCATTTTGGAAAATTTTAAGAAAAATCAAAGTTTAAATATAACCTGAAATTGAACCAGGTCAGTACAAAAAGAGCATCTTACTTACTTTGTTGTCAGTAACATGGTATTGTCAGGAGATCTGTCCGGAATAGCTCTGTTGACTAAAGCAGGGTACTGAAGACAGTGCCACAAATTCCATTTTAGCGAGTACTTATTAGCTTCTTTTTAAAAAAGTTTTAATTTTAATCCCAGTTAGTTAACATACCTATAAGCTTCTTATACCTGTATTTAACTTCTACTTGCTGAGCAACAGCTAATTTGATGCCAAAAGTACCCTAGTTGGCTTCACTCATTTATTAGGAGATTCTGGTTCTCAAATAGAAAAATAGATAGAGGCAAATAGAGGAACACCTGTCTCTTAGCTCAGATGCTTCATCATCTTTTTGCTGCATGGTGATGAATTATCCTATATAAAAAAACAATAAAAAAGAAACAAAAGCATATATTTAACTCTAAAACTGTGAGAGAAATATACCAGTGTAGAGTGTTAGTGGCAGAAGGGACCTCAGAGATTATCAAGCTTAATTCTTCTTATCACAGAAACTGAAACCAGAGAGGTTAGACTAATCCAAGGTCATGTTCACTTTTGGTGGAGGAAACAGGTCTAAAACTTAGGTGTTTGGATATTTAGTTCAGACGTTTTCCCATAAACCTTGTAATCATGGAACCTATTTTTCTCTGATGGCTATAAAAATATATTGTGCATATATTATAACTTTCCTTCCTTTGAACCAGATTCCTATTTATAATAAAGAAGGACTTTAATAAAGCTACTCACCAAAGCTGGAAATCACTATCTTATATCCTTCATTCATCTTTGACCTGCCCTGTGTCCTAATTCTGGGAACCTTTAATGACACGAACACACTTTTGGACACTTTCTTTAAAACACATTTGACTCCTAAAATAGTAAGTATAATGACAACCACTGTCATATTAAATATTTATTGTGGCAGTCACTTAATGTTCATTATCTCATTAAATTCTACTCTTCTTTCAAAACGTCTAGTTCTAGAGCCTTAAAACAAACAAACAAACAAACAAACAAACAAACAAACAAAGAGACAGACAAGCACTTCCACATTTCTAAATGTAGCATTGAATTTTATTTCCCTCTGAGTATGTCGATTCTAAAACCCAACTTATTTTTTCTACATGGCTGTCAGCTATGTATATATTAGCTGTTTCCTTATTGTTTTTGATTCAATTTATTCACGTGCAACTTGGTTATAATCAAATTTACACTTGTGAATATGGAAGGTTAACCTCAGGAAAGCTGTGTTAGGAACTGAGGCCATATACCATAAGAAGAAGTCAACTATATAGTTGACTTCAGGTATGTTAGCTAAGATAGTGAGCAGGTATCTTGAGGACAGCAGTTTCCATTAAATACCAAAGGGTGACCAAGTATGAGAAGATTATTGTGTTCCTTCAGAGAGCAAACATGCCCTACAAACAGACTGGTGAGCTGAAATTGGGAAAGCTATAAACCATAAATCCAAGATTGTGGGCTCATTGAAGGAGGCTTTGGGCTGGAAACTCAGTGATTGTAAGGAAGGATAAGATGCTTTAGCCCAGAACTAGACAACCTAAATTTTCTATAATTTAACTAAAGTACATAGTGCTCCCACACTCTTTTCTGTGGCCATAGTTTTACTTACACAGTGGAACTGACAATGGTGGGTAAGACTGCATGTGAACGGGGCAAAGAAAATGGTAAGAACAAGAGTGTAAGGAAAGTATGTTTTGGGGTGGATTTATTTGAATGAGAAACATTCCTTTCACTTTTGGTTAGATTTATTTAAGGAAAGTGTAAGGATCCCTCGGGAAGAAGTCTTCAATATTTTGAGGGTGGATCTTTTTTTTCTTTTCTTTTTTTTTTTTTTTTCAACGTTTTTTATTTATTTTTGGGACAGAGAGAGACAGAGCATGAACGGGGGAGGGGCAGAGAGAGAGGGAGACACAGAATCGGAAACAGGCTCCAGGCTCCGAGCCATCAGCCCAGAGCCTGACGCGGGGCTCGAACTCACGGACCGCGAGATCGTGACCTGGCTGAAGTCGGACGCTTAACCGACTGCGCCACCCAGGCGCCCCTTGAGGGTGGATCTTAAATGAACAAACGGTAGTTAAAGAGGGAAGAAGAAAACATCCAGACAGAAGCAGATTTTCTTTCAAATTCTTATCTTTAATAAAACTTGGGAGTGTTGTGAGTTCTCTCCCTTCCTTTCTCAATTCAGGAGCAGACTTCTTGGTCTTTGAGAATCCCTCTGTTCCTGCCTCACTGTTCTAAGTCCTTCTCTCCCTGCCTGGGGGTCACTGTGGGTTCTACCTGCAACCACATGTTGATCTTTCCTTTCACTGCAGATAGAGGAGTTCTTAAGTCTTTTTTTGTAATGTTTATTTATTTTGAGAGAGAGGGAGGGAGGGAGGGAGGGAGGGAGAGAGAGAGAGAGAGAGAGAGAGAGAGAGAGAGAGAGAGAGATGAGTCACAGAGAGAGAGGGAGACACAGAACCTAAAGCAGGCTCAAGGCTCTGAACTGTCAGCACAAAGCCCAATATGGGAATAGAACTCACAAACGGCGAGATCATGACCTGAGCCGAAGTTGGACACTTAACCCACTGAGCCACCCAGGCCCCAAAGGAGTTCTTAAATCTTAATAATACTTAATGAAAATCAATACCCATTACTTACAAATATTTTATGTCCTCTGAAGTGATATGAGACCCACTGCCTTCCCTCATCTTTTATCTGGAAGATAATGCAAAGCAGAAGTGTCAGCTCAGGTTTTCCTGATGAGATTTTTAAACAAATATATTCTGGATAGACATTTGAGGTGCCCTGCAAGGAAGAATGAAGGCTTTGTTAAAAAACATTATGTATTATTTTACATACTTTCTCTAAAATATAAGACATATTCATAGATTAAAAGTACAAAAGAAAATTCAAAGCCCTTTTTTCTGTAGCAATATTACAATTTTTTTCTGTAGCAATATTTTCAGTAGCAGTTGAGGGGCTCCCACCTGTGCCCTCTTTGAGGGTCTAGGTGTGCAGGATTTTGGATTCCTGGTGGCTCTCTCTCACAGTTTGAGCCTCACAAAGGATTCTCTTTGACTGTTACACAAAAAGGAATAGAGTGTCAGGGAACTCTCCATTCGTTTTATTATGCATCCCTTTCTGGCCACATATTGTCCCTGGAGGCCACCCCTCAGGAGCAGCAGGGACAATCACAGTGCATCAATCAACCCCCAAGTGTGTTTTACTTCCAGTCATGAACTCAAAGGCGAAAGGGCCTCCCTGAATCCATTGGTGAGACTGTCACCTAATAATGGCCCCTCTGCTCTGCTGCTTACCTTACACCTCCAGACTGGTTCTGGATTTTAAAAACCAGCCTCATTGGATGTCACCAATTGCTTCAAAGCTCCTGGAGTTCCCTTTCCTTCACATGTGCATTTAAGTTCACTTTAACAAATCCCCAAATCCTGAGTATCTCCCCAATTGTCCACTAAGAGAAATTTCCCCACCAATCTTCATCACTCCGTGTAGTGTTGTTTGAATTGGTTTCTACTCCCCCTGCAGCCCCCTGGCAGCCAGAACTGACACCTGCTGGAACTATCCAGTGGCTTTCAGGCTTTGAGAGTAGAAAAACCTGGTTTCATTTAACATTTAGAGCCTCTCTCACAGCCTGCCTCAACCCCAAGGATTCTATGTCTCTTTATATTTTAAAATTATCTTCCTCCAATGGATATAAATACTATTTCTAGATTTATATCATGCTTGGATGATAGCTTTTAGTACCTGCTATGTGCCGATTACTGTGTCAACAGATTTCACGTGTATTATCTGATATATAATACTCATAAATTTTTTTGAAGATAGTCTTACCAGTTAAAATGATTAAATAGAAGCATACAGAGAGTAAGAGTTTATATTTGGCTATAATTCAACTTGGTTTATTTACTTTCCACAAATAAAAGTCTTGTAGTGAAAAATTATATTTAATCTGCCTATAGCTTCAACCTGTCTATTCTTTCTTGGTCATTGTTCTATTAACATTATTATTATTTTCTGCTTCCTTTATTTTTAAAATATTTTTACTTCAACACTAACTTGATCAGGTTGTTCAGAAGCTGCTGTCTATGGTTTTACTTGCTGCTTACCTTGGTACAAAAATTTTCATTGAAAAATGAGTGCCCATTGTGAACAAAGATTTATTCAAAGTAGTCATTTCCCACAGAGAGCTTTTAGGGTAATAAGGTACTTTGGCAACAGTTTCAGCAAAGAACCCTGCACAAGGGAAAAACTTTATATCCATTTCATTCTTTGCTGCTTAAACAGATACATAGTAGTCTTACACTGACAGTGAGGTACATTTGACTTCTTGGGCATGGTTCATAGGAAGGTGGGAGTCAGACCTGTTTCAGATGTCACCTTCTTCTATCAGACACTAACTCATGTTAGGCTCCTTTTCTCTTCTCTAAGTTTTAGTCATTTTAGCACACAGGTATGAAGTGGCAGGAACCAGCCAGAATGTCTCTAATCCAAGCTGAGAAAGCAAGAGTGGAAACAGCCTACTCACTCTGTTCACTGTCCAACAGTTCCTGCAGAAAGTAACTTGGGACAAATATTTCTGAGTAACATTAACTGCTGGCCCTAATTCCTCTTTTTTCTTCTGGTGCTAATTAAGGATACTCTAATTTTTCCATTTTGGAAGTACGATTGATGTTTCTGGAAGTTTTCAACACACTAATGCTTTCGTATTGCACTTGGACACTCCTTTTTAACCTCCTTAACTTCTGCCCTCAATGACTTGCTTTTGAAAATGTATTGAGTCTTTGTCACTTTGATGATGGAGGTCTAAATTCTTTGGTACAATCTTTATTTTTAATTTATTTTTATTCTTTCTGTTTGTGTATATGCAATAGGTATTTATTAAAGAACTAATGAGATAAAGGAAAAAAGAGAAGAGAGAAATGTTTTATTAACACAAGAGGCCAGCCTGACCCACAATCAGTTCATTATACCAGCATACCGATCTGAGAAATTTTTTCTTTTTTTTCCCTACAAGATTTCATTTAACATATAGTGTAGTATTGGTTTCAGGAGTAGAATTTAGTGATCCCTCCAGTTTAATATATCGTGTAGTATTGGTTTCAGGAGGAATTTAGTGACTGATCCCCTATATACAACACCCAGGGCTCATCACAACAATTGCTCTTCTTAATGTCCATCACCCGTTTAGCCCATGTCCCCACCCACTTCCCCTCCAGCAACCCTCAGTTTGTTCTCTATCTTTAAGAGTCTCTTATGGTTTGCCTCCTTCTCTGTCTCTATCTTGTTTTATTTTTCTGTGTCTTCCCCTATGTTCATCTGTTTTATTTCTTAAATTCCACATGAGTGAAATCATATGGTATTTGTCTTTCTCTGACTGACTTATTTTGCTTAGCATAATACACTCTAGTTCTATCCACATCATTGTAAATGGCCAGATTTTATTGTTTTGGTGGCTGAGTAATATTCCATAGTATATGCATACCACTTCTTCTTTATCCATTCATCAGTTGATGAACAGTTGTGCTCTTTCCATAATTTGGCTGCTGTTGATAATGCTGCTATAAACATTGGGGTGCATATGCCCCTTTGAATCAGTATTTTTGAATTCTCTGGAAAATACCTAGTAGTGGAATTGCTGGGACATTGGGTAGTTCCATCTTTAACTTTCTGAGGCACCTCTACACTGTTTTCCAGTGTGGCAGCATCAGTTTTCCTTCCCACCAACAATGTAGGAAGGTTCCCCTTTCTCCACATCCTCCCCACATTTTTGTTTCTTGAGTTATTCATTTTATCCATTCTGACAGGTGTGAGGTGGTATCTCACTGTGGTTTTGATTTGTATTTTCTGATGATGAATGATTTTGAGCATCTTTTCATGTGTTTTTTGGCCATTTGCATGCCTTCTTTGGAGAAGTGTCTATTCATGTCTTCTGCCAGTTTCTTAACTGGATTATTTATTTTTTGCATGTTCAGTTTGATAAGTTCCTTATAGATTTTCGATACTAACCCTTTACCCAATGTATCATTTGCACATATCTTCATCCATTCCATAGGCTGCCTTTTAGTTTTGTCGATTGTTTCCTTCACTGTGCAGAAGATTTTTATCTTGATGAAGTCCCAATAGTTCATATTTGTTTTTATTTCCCTTGCCTCTGGAGATGTGTCTAATAAGAAGTTGCTACAGACAAGGTCAGGAGGCTGCTGCCTGTGTTCTCCTCTAGATCTTGATGATTTATGCCTCATAATTAGGTGTCTCACCAATTTTGAATTTATTTTGTGTATGGTGTAAGGAAGTGGTCCAGTTTCATTCTTCTGCATGTTGCTTTCCAGTTTTCCCAGCACCATTTGTTGAAGAGACTTTTTTTTTTTCCATTGGATATGCTTTCCTGCTTTGTCAAAGATTAGTTGGCTATATAGTTGTGGGTCCACTTCTGTGTTCTCTATTCTATTCCATTGATGTATGTGTCTGTTTTTGTGCCAATACCATACTATCTGGATGATTACAGCTTTGTAATACAGCTTGAAGTCCAGAATTGTGACACCTCCAACTTTGTTTTCGGTTTTCAACATTACTTTGGCCTTTTGGGGTCTTTTCTGGTTCCACACAAATTTTAGAACTGTTTGTTCTAGCTGTGCAAAAATGCTGGTGGTGTTTTGATACGGATTACATTGAATATGCAGATTGCTTTGGGTGGTATAGACATTTCAACAATATTTGTTCTTCCAGTCCAGGAGCATGGAATATTTTTTCATTTCCCTGTGTCTTTTTCAATTTGTTTCGTAAGTGTTCTAGAGTTTACAGAGTATAGATCTTTTACCTCTTTTGTTAGGTTTATTCATAAGTATCTTATGGATTTTGTGCAATTGTAAATAGGATCGATTCTTTGATTACTTTTCTACTGCTTCATTATTGGTGTGTAGAAATGCAAGATATTTCTGTATGTTGTTTATGTATTCTGCGATTTTACTCAACTCATGTATCTGCTCCAGCAATATACTGGTGGAGTCTCCTAGATTTTCCATGAAGAGTATCATGTCATCCGAGAAGAGTGAAAGTTTGACTTCTTCCTTGCCAACTGTATGCCTTTTATTTCTTTTTGTTGTATGATTGTGAGGCTAGGACTTCCAGTACTATGTTGAACAACACTGGTGTCATGTTCCTGACCTTAGGAGAAAAGCTCTCAGTTTTTCCCCATTGAGAATGGTATTAGCTGTGGGTCTTTCATATATGGATTTTATGATGTTGAGGTGTCCCACTTTCTTGAGGGTTTTTATCAAGAAAGGATGCTGTATTTTGTAAATGCTTTTTTTGCATCTATTGAGAGGATCACATGGTTCTTATCCACCAAACATGTGGTGTACCATGTTGATTGATTTGTGAATATTGAACCACTCTGACAATTGGTATGTAATTCTCCTTCTTAGGGGTTCTTTGTCTGTTTTTGGAATCAAGGTAATGTTGTCCTCATAGATGAATTTGGAAGTTTTCCTTCCATTTCGACTTTTTGGAACAGTTTGAGAAGAATAGGTATTAATTCTTTTTTAAATGTTTGGTAGAATTCCCCAGGGAAGCCATCTGGCCCTGGACTTTTGTTGTTGGGAGATTTCTGATTACTGATTCCATTTCAGTAGATTGGAATCTCTCCATTTCAGGAGAGATTGTGATCTCTCCTCTTTCATTTGTGTTTTTATTTATTTGGGTCATTTCTCTTTTCTTTATGATAAGTCTGGCTAGGAGTTTATCAGTTTTGTTAATCTTTCAAAGAATCAGCTCCTAGTTTTGTTGATCTGTTCTGTTTTTTAAATTTCTATATCATTTATTTCTGGTCTAATCTTTATTATTTCCCTCCATATGCTGGTTTTAGGCTTTATTTGCTGTTATTTTTCCAGCTCCTTTAAGTTTAGTGTTAGGTTGTGTATTTTAGAATTTTCTTCTTGAGGAAAACCCAGATTGCCATATACTTCCCTCTTATGACTGCTTTTGCTGTATGCCAAAAGTTTTGGACTGTCATGTTTTCATTTTCATTGGCTTCCATGTATTTTTAATTTCTTCTTTAGTTTCCTAGTTAACCCTTTAATTCTTTAATAGGATGTTCTTTAACTTCCATTATTTGCAGTCTTTCTTTTTGTGGTTGACTTCAAGTTTCGTGGTGTTGTGGTCCGAAAATATGCATGGCCTTATCTCAATTTTTTTTTTTTTTTTTTTTTTTTTTTTTTTTTTTTACTGGCCGAGGCCTTATTTGTGACCCTGTATGTGGTCTTTTCTGGAGAATGTTCTATGTGCACTCAAAAAGAATGTTCATTCTGTTGCTTTAGGGTGAAATGCTCTAAATACATCTGTTAATTCCATTGGGTCCAATGTGTCATTCAAAGCCATTGTTTCCTTGTTGATCTTCTGCTTACATGATCTGTCCATTGCTATAAGTGGGGTGTTAAAGTCTCCTACTATTAATGTATTATTATCAAATGCATTTCTTTAAATTTGTTATTAGTTGATTTATATATTTGGGTGTTCCAAATTTGGGACATAAATATTTATAATTGTCAGATCTTGTTGGATAGACCCCTTTATTATGATACAGTGCTCTTCTTCATCTCTTATTAAAGTCTTTGTTTTAAAATCTAGTTTATCTGATCTATGTATGGCTACTCCAACTTTCTTTTGATGTCTGTTAGCATGATGGGTCTCCGCCCCCTTAGTTTCTACCCAGAAGTATCTTTGGGTTCTAAAATGAGTCTCTTGTAAGCAACATATTATGGGTCTCATTTTTTTTTAAAGCTATTCTGATACCTTCTGTCTTTTCATTGGCACATTTAGTCCATTTACATTCAGAGTAATTATTGATCAATATGAATTTAATGCCATTGTATTGCCTGTAAAATCACTGTTCTTGTAGATTGTCTCTGTTCCTTTCCAGTCTTTGTTGCTTTTGGTCTCTCTTTCCCACTCAAAGTGTACCCTTTAATAATTCTTGCAGAGCTAGTTTAGTGTTCACAAACTCTTTCAGTTTTTGCTTGTCTTGGAAACTCTTTCTCTCTCCTTATGTTCTGAATGACAGCCTTGTTGGATAAAGTATTTTTGCTTGCGTATTTTTCATGTTTAGCACATTGAATATATCATGCCACTCCCTTCTGGCCTGCCAAGTGTCTGCTGCTAACCTTGTGTGTCTACCCTTGTATATTAAGGTCCTTTTGTCCCTAGCTGCTTTCAGAATTCTCTTTATCTTTGTATTTTGCAAGTTTCACTATGGTATGTCTTGGTATTGATCTGTTTTTGTTGATTTTTAGGGGAGTTCTCTGTGCCTCTTGGACTTGGATGTCTGTTACCTTCCTCAGATTAGTGATGCTTTCAGCTATAATTTGTCTAAATAAACCTTCTGTTCCTTTTTCCTGCTTTTCTCCTGGGACTCTGATGATATGGATATTATTGTACTTTCTGGAATTGTGGATTTCCCTAGGTCTATATTCATGATCTAATAGTTTTCTTTTCCTTTTCTTTTTAGCTTCATTATTTTCCACAGCTTTATCTACTATATCACTTATTCAATCCTCTGCTTTTTCCATCCTCATTGTGATTACATCCAGTTGGTTTTGCATCTCCATTATAGTATTTTTTAATTTCAGCCTGACTAGTTTTATCTCTGCAGCAAGGATTTCTCTGGTGTCTTTTTGCTTTTTATTTTCAAGCCCAACTAGTATTTTTATGACTGTTGTTCTAAATTCTTGTTCTGATATATTAGTTATATCTCTTTTGAGCAAATCCCTGGCTGTGGTTTCTTTGTGATCTTTCTTTGGGGGAGAATTCCTCCATCTTGTCATTTCGTCTAGATTTCTGGTTTGTGTGTGTTATGAAAGCTTATTCTGTTTCCTGCTCCTGAGGGTAATGCTATATGAAGAAGGGGTTATACACTGCCCAGAGTCTGGTGCTTCAGGAAGTGTTTCTGGTATATGCTGTGTGCACTCTGCTGTTGTGATTTGGCTGCTCTTTTCCCCAGGTCAGTCCCCTGCAGAGTTCCCCTTTGCTTGTAGTGGGGAGTGTTTGGACCTTCAACTGGTATGTTTTGATTTGTTTGTTAAAATAAGCCTGGTTTAAAACAACAACAACAAAAGACCTGAAGCAAAATAAAAGGAAAAGAACAAAAATCTCCAAATAGACAAACAGAAGACTATAAGCCTGATTCCAAAGAAAAATAAGGAAAAAAAGAAGAAAAAGAACGAAAGAAAAAGAAGCCTGACCCAAAAAACGGGAAAAGAAAATAAAAAGCAAATAGACAAAAAATATCAGCCTGATTAAAAAAAAAAAAAAAAAAAAAAGCCTGTTCGTATTTCCATCAAAACTGAAAAACTGAAGCTGATGCTTTGGAGCACACTATGATCAGTTAATTTGGTGCATGTGGGGGAGTCGGGGACAGGGAGTCTATGCTCATCCTCTGAGGGAAAAAGGCCTGCTGTGCTGGCTCACAGCCAGACCTCACCTCTCCTAGCCCCTTTAAGATGCAGGGGAGTGGGGATTGGTGTAAGCAGCTCCTCCGCCACTGGGGGCGCTGTGTTGCTCACTGAAGGCCGACTAAGCTGGTGTGTCGGGCAAGATGGCATCACACCGCTCTCTGGTCCCAGGTAAGGGAGCTGGCACCTCTCTTCAGGTAGCCCTCACAGACAGGCAAACACTCTTCCCTCCTTTGTCCCAGGCTTCTGTCAGATCCCTCCTCTCAACCTTTCTGTGCCGGGTGCCACAGCTCTCCTGTGTTTTATCTCCGGTGCAAATCTTACAGGACTGGGTAACAGGCATACCTGCTTCCCTCCTCCAGAAGAGACCCCTGCAGTGCTATGCCTGGCACTTTTCTGTCCCAGAAAAGTAGTCGCACAGCAGTGCAGGTGCCTAGAGCTTATGGTGATGCACAGGGAAAAGCTGCGACCACTATAGCTGCCCTCTACATGTGTTTCTGTCCCCTGCTGTTAATTGGCTGCTCAAAGGCACCAACTGGGTGCTTTTGTCCTTGGAGAGGCAATATACTTTCTTCCCAATGCATTCCAGGGAGAGGAACATTCGCTACCAGTGTGGCCCAGGGGATTCCCTACACTGTTGGCTGTCCATTCAGGCCCCCACCCCCCTTCTCCCCAGGTGCATTGCTGCCGGCCCTACTCCAGATTTCCTAAAACTCAGAATTTCAGCTCACTTGTTTGCAAAAATTTTCTATAGTCCGTTACTCGTCAGTGGTTTTGGGGGAGTACTTTTCTTGCATGAACCCAATACACTGCTCTCTCTCTCCCTGTCTTTTTCTCTCCATGAAGAGTCTCCCACCCCTCAGCACCACGGCTTTTCTCTCCCCCAATTTCCCTCTCTGCGCCACGCATCTGCCACGTTCTCTCCCTCAAATTATGCAGATTGTTCTCTTAAGCCTCATCAATTTCCCAGGTGTTCAAAATGATTTGATGTTGATCTAGCTGTGTTGGAGGAATGAGACTAGCCAGGGTCCTCCTCCTACTCTGCCATTTTAACTCTTCTCCTCCCCCCCCACCTTTTTAAAGTTTTTATTTAAATTCCAGTTGATTAACATACAGTGTAATACTAGTTTCAGGTGTAGAATTTAGTGATTCATCACTTACAACTTCTAGTGCTCATCATGACAAATGCACTCCTTAATACCCACTGATCTCCTGTCCAGCAAGCCTCAGTTTGTTCTCCATAGTTGAGTCTGTTTTCTATTTACCTCTCTTTTATGTCCCCCTATGTTCATCTGTTTAATTTTTTTTAATTAAACTTTTTATTTGGAGGTAATTGTAGACTCAAATTCAGTTGTAAGAAGGAACACAGAGAAACCCATGTACCCTTTATCCAGTTTTCACCAATAGCAACAGCTTGAAAAACTATAGTACTATATCACAGACAAGATATTGACATTGGTAAGAGGAAAGATAAAAACATTTCTATCACTACGAGGATCCCTGGTGTTTTCCTTGTATGGCCACACTCACTTCCCTCTGGTCCCATCTCCTTCTTAATCCCTGGGCAACCACTAAGCTGTTCTCCATTTCTAGAATTTTGTCATTTCAAGAATATTATATAAATGGAATAATACAGTATGTAATTTTTGGTACAATCTTTTAAAAATATTTTGTGATTAGTAATATTTGTGTTGTATCCCATTAGTATGTAACTTTCCAAATTAGTTCTTTCCCTTTTTAATTTCAGAAGTACCTCATAAACCAGTCTTCTCTGATATGACACTTCCCCCAAAGGAGACAGCCATTCTGAAAAAAAAATTGAAATTTTCTAGATGTTTCAAGTTTAGATAAATTCTTCAAATGTAAACTTGAACCCATATGTTTTTCTATCACTCTAGTATTATTCTTATGCTTTTGACTCTTTCCATTTTCTTTTTTTTAATGTTTATTCATTTCTGAGAGACAGAGTGCAAGTGGGGTGGGGGTCGGATTGTCAGAGGGAGAGAGAGAGACACAGAATCCAAAGCCGGCTCCAGGTTCTGAGCTGTCAGCACAGAGCCTGATGCGGGGCTCGAACTCATGAATCATGAGATCATGACCTGAACCAAATTCAGATGCTTAACCAACTGAGCCACCCAGGCACCCTTCTTTTTGTTTTCTGCTTTCCTTTCTTTGTGTTTTCTTCCTAGAATTGGTGCCAAGGCAACTGAGGTTCTGTGATATTGCCAGTGAGCTCCATTGCCTCACTTATTTAGCCTATCAGTATGTAGCTGAGCCCATACAGTAAAGCCCAGGGTTTGGATATCTCAGAGCTGTAATACCAGTTTGGATATCCCAGGATAAAGCTAAACAGAAGCCAAACAGGACATTTTGCTGCTGAAGAGAAAATATATTTTGGGCCTGAAAGTAATTGCTTAAGTTATGAGTACCCAAGGGACACCAGGTCCTGATTAGGTGTTTGGATTCAAACTCTGGAAAGCAATCAGCTCTAGACCTGAAAGATATTGTCAGGAAGTGGTGTACCTGGGTTAAATCTGATCTTCTCAGGCCCTCTTTTTGTTAGCCAAGATGTTGTTAAAGGTATGGCAGCTAAACCCCAAGGGCTGTTGGATGGACTCTACTTTAGGCAGTATGGCCCAGGATATTTAGGTTCCTATCTTTGTCAGCCTTCCAGAGGCCATATGTAAAGACTCTGAAGAGTGCTTTGTTCCCTGTGAAATTTGGGGGAAAGAGAGAGAAGTGGCCAAATATACACACTTGGTAATTTCATAATTGAATTAGTTTTTTTACTTTTCTTTTTTTAAATTTGAGTATAGTTGACACCCATTATTACATTAGTTTCGGATATACAACATAGTGATTTGACAAGTCTATATGTGATTCTGTGCTCACCAGAAATGTAGCTAACATCTGTCACCATGCAACACTATTACAATACTCTTGACTGTATTTCTTATGCTGTGCCTTTTAGTCCTGTGACTTTTTCATTACATAACTGGAAGCCTGTATATCCCACTCCCCTTCACCAATTTTTCCCATCATCCCACCCCACTCTGGCAACCATCAGCTCGTTCACTGTATTTATAGGTCTCATTTGTTTTTTTTGTTTTTTTGTTTATTTTAGATTCCACATATAAGTGAAATCATATGGCATTTGTCTTTTTCATTCTGACTTATTTTAGCTAGCATAATACCCTCTAGGTCCATCCATGTTGTCATCAGAAATGGCACGATCTCATTCTGTTTATGGCTAGATAATACTCCATTGTTATACCACATCTTCCTTTTCCATTTGTCTATCGTTGGACACATAAGTTGCTTCTATATCTTGGCTTCTGTAAATAATGCTGCAATAAATATAGGGGTGCATATACCTTTTTGAATTAGCATTTTCACTTTCTTTGGATAAATACCCAGTAGTGGAATTACTGAATCATATGGTATTTCTATTTTTACTTTTCTGAGGAAAATACATATTATTTTTCACAGTGCCTGTACTAACACTGTATGAGTGTTCCTTTTTCTCCACATCCTCACCAACACTTTTTGATTTTAGCCACTCTGACAGGTGTAAGGTGAAATCTAGTTGTGATTTTGATTTGCATTTCCCTGATAGTGATGTTGAGCATGTTTTTATGTTTCTAGTGGCCATTTGTATGTCTTCTTTGGAAAAATGTCTACTTAGGTCTATGTCCATTTTTTTTTTAATATATGAAATTTATTGTCAAATTGGTTTCCATACAACACTCAGTGCTCATCCCAAAAGGTGCCCTCCTCAATACCCATCACCCACCCTCCCCTCCTTCCCACCCCCCATCAACCCTCAGTTTGTTCTCAGTTTTTAACAGTCTCTTATGCTTAGGCTCTCTCCCACTCTGACCTCTTTTTTTTTTTTTCCTTCCCCTCCCCCATGGGTTTCTGTTAAGTTTCTCAAGATCCACATAAGAGTGAAACCATATGGTATCTGTCTTTCTCTGTATGGCTTATTTCACTTAGCATCACACTCTCCAGTTCCATCCACGTTGCTACAAAAGGCCATATTTCATTCTTTCTCATTGCCACATAGCATTCCATTGTGTATATAAACCACGATTTCTTTATCCATTCATCAGTTGATGGACATTTAGGCTCTTTCCATAATTTGGCTATTGTTGAAAGTGCTGTTATAAACATTGGGGTACAAGTGCCCCTCTGCATCAGCACTCCTGTATCCCTTGGGTAAATTCCTAGCAGTGCTATTTCTGGGTCATAGGGTAGATCTATTTTTAATTTTCTGAGGAACCTCCACACTGCTTTCCAGAGAGGCTGCACCAGTTTGCATTCCCACCAACAGTGCAAGAGGGTTCCCGTTTCTCCACATCCTCTCCAGCATCTATAGTCTCCTGATTTGTTCATTTTGGCCACTCTGACTGGCGTGAGGTGATATCTGAGTGTGGTTTTGATTTGTATTTCCCTGGTAAGGAGCGACGTTGAGCATCTTTTCATGTGCCTGTTGGCCATCCGGATGTCTTCTTTAGAGAAGTGTCTATTCATGTTTTCTGCCCATTTCTTCACTGGGTTATTTGTTTTTCGGGTGTGGAGTTTGGTGAGCTCTTGATAGATTTTGGATACTAGCCCTTTGTCCGATATGTCATTTGCAAATATCTTTTCCCATTCCGTTGGTTGCCTTTTAGTTTTGTTGGTTGTTTCCTTTGCTGGCAGAAGCTTTTTATCTTCATAACGTCCCAGTAATTCACTTTTGCTTTTAATTCCCTTGCCTTTGGGGATGTGTCGAGTAAGAGGTTGCTACGGCTGAGGTCAGAGAGGTCTTTTCCTGCTTTCTCCTCTAGGGTTTTGATGGTTTCCTGTCTCCCATTCAGGTCCTTTATCCATTTTGAGTTTATTTTTGTGAATGGTGTGAGAAAATGGTCTAGTTTCAACATTCTGCATGTTGCTGTCCAGTCCTCCCAGCACCATTTGTTAAAGAGACTGTCTTTTTTCCATTGGATGTTCTTTCCTGCTTTGTCAAAGATGAGTTGGCCATACGTTTGTGGGTCTAGTTCTGGGGTTTCTATTCTCTTCCATTGGTCTATGTGTCTGTTTTTGTGCCAATACCATGCTGTCTTGATGATGACAGCTTTGTAGTAGAGGCTAAAGTCTGGGATTGTGATGCCTCCTGCTTTGGTCTTCTTCTTCAAAATTACTTTGGCTATTCGGGGGCTTTTGTGGTTCCATATGAATTTTAGGATTGCTTGTTCTAGTTTCAAGAAGAATGCTGGTGCAATTTTGATTGGGATTGCACTGAATGTGTACATAGCTTTGGGTAGTATTGACATTTTGACAATATTTATTCTTCCAATCCATGATCAGGGAATGTCTTTCCGTTTCTTTATATCTTCTTCAATTTCCTTCATAAGCTTTCTATAGTTTTCAGCATACAGATCTTTTACATCTTTGGTTAGATTTATTCCTAGGTATTTTATGCTTCTTGGTGCAATTGTGAATGGGATCAGTTTCTTTATTTGTCTTTCTGTTGCTTCATTGTTAGTGTATAAGAATGCACCTGATTTCTGTACATTGATTTTGTATCCTGCAACTTTGCTGAATTCATGTATCAGTTCTAGCAGACTTTTGGTGGAGTCTATCGGATTTTCCATGTATAATATCATGTCGTCTGCAAAAAGCGAAAGCTTGACTTCATCTTTGCCAATTTTGATGCCTTTGATTTCCTTTTGTTGTCTGATTGCTGATGCTAGAACTTCCAGCACTATGTTAAACAACAGCGGTGAGAGTGGGCATCCCTGTCGTGTTCCTGATCTCAGGGAAAAAGCTCTCATTTTTTCCCCATTGAGGAGGATGTTAGCTGTGGGGTTTTCATAAATGGCTTTTATGATCTTTAAGTATGTTCCTTCTATCCCGAGTTTCTCAAGGGTTTTTATTAAGAAAGGGTGCTGGATTTTGTCAAAGGCCTTTTCTGCATCAATTGACAGGATCGTATGGTTCTTCTCTTTTTTTTTTTTGTTAATGTGATGTATCACGTTGATTGATTTGCAAATGTTGAACCAGCCCTGCATCCCAGGAATGAATCCCACTTGATCATGGTGAATAATTCTTTTTATATGCCGTTGAATTCGATTTGCTAGTATCTTATTGAGAATTTTTGCATCCATGTTCATCAGGGATATTGGCCTGTAGTTCTCTTTTTTTACTGGGTCTCTGGTTTAGGAATCAAAGTAATACTGGCTTCATAGAATGAGTCTGGAAGTTTTCCTTCCCTTTCTATTTCTTGGAATAGCTTGAGAAGGATAGGTATTATCTCTGCTTTAAACATCTGGTAGAACTCCCCTGGGAAGCCATCTGGTCCTGGACTCTTATTTGTTGGGAGATTTTTGATAACCGATTCAATTTCTTTGCTGGTTATGGGTCTGTTCAAGCTTTCTATTTCCTCCTGATTGAGTTTTGGAAGAGTGTGGGTGTTTAGGAATTTGTCCATTTCTTCCAGCTTGTCCAGTATGTTGGCATATAATTTTTCATAGTATTCCCTGATAATTGTTTGTATCTCTGAGGGATTGGTGTAATAATTCCATTTTCATTCATGATTTTATCTATTTGGGTCATCTCCCTTTTCTTTTTGAGAAGCCTGGCTAGAGGTTTGTCAATTTTGTTTATGTTTTCAAAAAACCAGCTCTTGGTTTCGTTGATCTGCTCTACAGTTTTTTTAGATTCTATATTGTTTATTTCTGCTCTGATCTTTATTATTTCTCTTCTTCTGCTGGGTTTAGGCTGCCTTTGCTGTTCTGCTTCTATGTCCTTTAGGTGTGCTGTTAGATTTTGTATTTGGGATTTTTCTTGTTTCTTGAGATAGGCCTGGATTGCAATGTATTTTCCTCTCAGGACTGCCTTCGCTGCGTCCCAAAGCGTTTGGATTGTTGTATTTTCATTTTCGTTTGTTTCCATATATATTTTAATTTCTTCTCTAATTGCCTGGTTGACCCACTCATTCGTTAGTAGGGTGTTCTTTAACCTCCATGCTTTTGGAGGTTTTCCAGACTTTTTCCTGTGGTTGATTTCAAGCTTCATAGCATTGTGGTCTGAAAGTATGCATGGTATAATTTCAATTCTTGTAAACTTATGAAGGGCTGTTTTGTGACCCAGTATATGATCTCTCTTGGAGAATGTTCCATGTGCACTCGAGAAGAAAGTATATTCTGTTGCTTTGGGATGCAGAGTTCTAAATATATCTGTCAAGTCCATCTGATCCAATGTATCATTCAGGGCCTTTGTTTCTTTATTGACCGTGTGTCTAGATGATCTATCCATTTCTGTAAGTGGAGTGTTAAAGTCCCCTGCAATGACCACATTCTTATCAATAAGATTGCTTATGTTTATGAGTAATTGTTTTATATATTTGGGGGCTCCGGTATTCGGCACATAGACATTTATAATTGTTAGCTCTTCCTGATGGATAGACCCTGTAATTATTATATAATGCCCTTCTTCATCTCTTGTTACAGCCTTTAATTTAAAGTCTAGTTTGTCTGATATAAGTATGGCTACTCCAGCTTTCTTTTGGCTTCCAGTAGCATGATAAATAGTTCTCCATCCCCTCACTCTCAATCTAAAGGTGTCCTCAGATCTAAAATGAGTCTCTTGTAGACAGCAAAGAGATGGGTCTTGTTTTTTTATCCATTCTGATACCCTATGTCTTTTGGTTGGCGCATTTAATCCATTTACATTCAGTGTTATTATAGAAAGATACGGGTTTAGAGACATTGTGATGTCTGTATGTTTTATGCTTGTAGTGATGTCTCTGGTACTTTGTCTCACAGGGTCCCTCCTTAGGATCTCTTGTAGGGCTGGTTTAGTGGTGACGAATTCCTTCAGTTTTTGTTTGTTTGGGAAGACCTTTATCTCTCCTTCTATTCTAAATGACAGACTTGCTGGATAAAGGATTCTCGGCTGCATATTTTTTCTGTTTAGCACACTGAAGATCTCGTGCCAATCCTTTCTGGCCTGCCAAGTTTCAAAAGAGAGATCAGTCACAAGTCTTACAGGTCTCCCTTTATATGTGAGGGCACGTTTATCCCTTGCTGCTTTCAGAATATTCTCTTTATCCTTGTATTTTGCCAGTTTCACTATGATATGTCGTGCAGAAGGTCGATTCAAGTTACGTCTGAAGGGAGTTCTCTGTGCCTCTTGGATTTCAATGCCTTTTTCCTTCCCCAGTTCAGGGAAGTTCTCAGCTATAATTTCTTCAAGTACCCCTTCAGCACCTTTCCCTCTCTCTTCCTCCTCTGGGATACCAATTATGCGTATATTATTTCTTTTTAGTGTATCACTTAGTTCTCTAATTTTCCCCTCATACTCCTGGATTTTTTTATCTCTCTTTCTCTCAGCTTCCTCTTTTTCCATAACTTTATCTTCTAGTTCACCTATTCTCTCCTCTGCCTCTTCAAGCCGAGCTGTTGTGGTTTCCATTTTGTTTTGCATTTCGTTTAAAGCGCTTTTCAGCTCCTCGTGACTGTTCCTTAGTCCCTTGATCTCTGTAGCAAGAGATTCTCTGCTGTCCTGTATAGTGTTTTCAAGCCCAGCGATTAATTTTATGACTATTATTCTAAATTCATTTTCTGTTATATTATTTAAATCCTTTTTGATCAGTTCATTAGCTGTTGTTATATTTCCTGGAGATTCTTCTGAGGGGAATTCTTCCGTTTGGTCATTTTGGATAGTCCCTGGAGTGGTGAGGACCTGCAGGGCACTTCCCCTGTGCTGTGGTGTATAACTGGAGTTGGTGGGCGGGGCTGTAGTCAGACCTGATGTCTGCCCCCAGCCCATCACTGGGGCCACAGTCAGACTGGTGTGTGCCTTCTCTTCCCCTCTCCTAGGGGCGGGATTCACTGTGGGGTGGTGTGGCCCGTCTGGGCTACTTGCACACTGCCAGGCTTGTGGTGCTGGGGATATGGCGTATTAGCTGGGTGGGTAGGCAAGGTGCACGGGGGCAGGAGGGGCAGGCTTAGCTCGCTTCTCCTTAGGTGATCCACTTCAGGAGGGGCCCTGTGGCAGCAGGAGGGAGTCAGATCCGCTGCCGGAGGTTTGGCTCTGCAGAAGCACAGAGTTGGGTGTTTGCGCGGAGCGAGCAAGTTCCCTGGCAGGAACTGGTTCCCTTTGGGATTTTGGCTGGGGGATGGGCAGGGGAGATGGCGCTGGCGAGCGCCTTTGTTCCCCACCAAACTGAGTTCTGTCGTCTGGGGGCTCAGCAGCTCTCCCTCCCTTTGTCCTCCAGCCTTCCCGCTTTCCGAGCAGAGCTGTTAACTTATGACCTCCCAGACGCTAAGTCACGCTTGCTGTCGGAACACAGTCCGTCCGGCCCTTCTGCTTTTGCCAGCCAGACTCGGGGGCTCAGCTTGCCCGGCGAGCCGCCCCTCCACCCCGGCTCCCTCCCGCCAGTCCGTGGAGCGCGCACCACCTCGCCGCCCTTCCTACCTTCTTCTGTGGGCCTCCTGTCTGCACTTGGCTCCGGAGATTCCATTCTGCTAATCCTCTGGCGGTTTTCTGAGTTATTTAGGCAGGTGTAGGTGGAGTCTAAGTGATCATCAGGACGCGCGGTGAGCCCAGCATCCTCCTATGCCGCCATCTTCCCTCTCCTATGTCCATTTTGAAATTGGATTTTTTTTTTGGTATGAGTTGTATGAGTTCTTTATTTTGGATATTAACTCCTTATTGAATGTATCATTTGCAAATATCTTCAGCTGATTAGGTTGCCTTTTCACTTTGCTGATGGTTTCAGGTGCTGTGCATAAGATTTTTATTTTGGTCTAGGCCCAGAAGTTTATTTTTTTTTTTGTTTCCCTTGCTTGTGGAGACCTATCTAGAAAAATGTTGTTAACGCTGATGTCAAAGAAATTACTGCCTATATTTTCTTTTAGGAGTTTTATGGATTTAGCTCTCACATTTAGGTCTTTAATACATTTTGATTTTATTTTGTGTATGGTGCAAGAAAGTGGTCCAGTTTCATTTTTTTGGATGTAACTGTCCAGTTTTCCCAGCACCGCTTATAGAAAAAGCTGTTTTTCTCATTGTATATTCATGCCTCCTTTCTTATAGATTGACCCCATAAGTGTGGCTTCATTTTCTCGTCTGTTTATTCTATTCCATTGATTTAAGTGTCTATTTTTGTGCCAGTACCATACTGTTTTGATTACTATAGTTTTGTAGTATATTTTGAAGTCTGGGATTGTGATACCACCACTTTTGTTATTTTTAAGATTTCTTTGGTTATTCAAAGTATTTTATGATTTCATGCAAATTTTAGAATTATTTGCTCTAGTTTTGTGAAAAATGCTGTTGTGATTTTGATAGGATTTGCACTGAATTTTTAGATTACTTTGGATAGCATGGGCATTTTAACAATATTAATTCTTCCAATCCATGAACATGGTATATCTTTACATTTGCAGTTTCCCAATCTTTAAAATTTGACATGGATAATAACCTGCTCTAGAGGGTTGTTGCATATAATAGGTAAAGTGACTGTTTTCAAAAATATTTAGTGAAATAGTCTAATGAGTGATTTGGGGGAAAGGAGTTATCCTGTCAAAAGTGGATATAGCTCCATCCTAAAATATTTATTTTGGGGATTTATAATGCTTATGATGTTCTTGAAGACTTCACAGATTAGCTTAGTTTGTTGTAAGCCATTATTTGCTTTATTTAAATATAGGACTTTTTTTTTTTTAATTGAGAAGACCCCTTCCCACTCTTTTCTATTAATTTCACATGGATTATTCGCTTAAAATACTTTGGATGAAAAAAAGGGAGGGAGTCAAACCATAAGAGACTCTTAAAAACTGAGAATAAACTGAGGGTTGGTGGGGGGGTGGGAGGGTGGGGAGGGTGGGTGATGGGCATTGAGGAGGGCACCTGTTAGGATGAACACTGGGTGTTGTATGGAAACCAATTTGACAATAAATTTCATACTAAAAAAAAGAGGTTCTGGGGCCAAAAAAAATATATTTTGGAAAATTTGAAGATAATATATATGTGGTTTATCTCTGTGATTAGCAGCTATAAATGCTCAAATATTAGTGCGTATTGTTGAAATAAATGAAGGAGGCTGCAAGGTTATCCTCTGTATTTGAGGAGGTAAGAATTTATTGTATGGTTTGAAAATAATGCAACTCTTTGGTAGTGGTTGAGGTGTGTGAGGGAAATTATGAAGACAAGAAATCATATATTGAGTAGGATAGACTTTGTCTCCTTATAAATAGTTCATCTATTAAACTAAATTAGAAAAAGTAGACAAAAATTTCAAATTTTTTATCTCTATATTCTTAATTTATAAAATCCTAAATTCAGCAAAATTTGCTAAATAAGTTGGATTTCATTCCATAAGTGGCAGCAACCTGAAATAGTAGGTGAAAGTGTTCCTGGGGTTTGGGAAGTCTCATTGTAAAGCTTATTAGTTAATTATTAACTCAAAGTTGATTATAAGTGCACAAACCACACACATTTAGAAAGAACCAACAGCACATTTTATTAATTACCGCACAGTTTCATCTCTTTTTCAATCTGCTAAGAAATGTCGATGACCATAGAGTGAATAAACCATAAGCCCCTGGAGGGGAATCATAATTAAAATAATCAAAAAAGTATTACCATCATAGAACTATATTAAAGATATTTTAGAATGAGTTCTTAATTAAGGTTTATTGCTTATATTATTAATTTGTCTAGGCAACTGCCAGTCATTCAACTCACTTTGCTTCTGTGAAATAGAACAAAGAAAACCTCTCTTTTGTTATTAAACCCTCAGAAATCCTCCTGCTCTAGGTCCAGACTACCTCAAATCCTCGGTTCTTTCCTAAAGGACATCCAGTTACAGTTACATTTTCACTTTGTGGAAGGGATCTCTTTCTGAAGGCTGTAAATGTGGCTCTGTATATGGCATCTTATTTTCCTATTGCCTTTTATTACATTTTAGAGAGTTACACCAGAAAAAAAAATAGATGGCTAACGGTTAAAATAAAATGTATGTTAAAACCAACAATTGTGATTATATATTTTAAAGACTAGATGATCTTTAGAGGTATTTTGGGTAATACTTAAATATGCCACACAGAAAAAATAGTGAAATAAAATGTGGTTCTAAAAATAGTCAATTCACACTAGATTTTCAGGAAAGGAAGTTAAATCCTGGCTATTGCCTGGCTCTTTACATTTAGCATCTATCTTAATCCTACTAGAGATAAGCAATAGTCACAAAATTCCTAATTCTTATTTTGAGTGCTCTCTGATTGACTACTTACTACCCAGCTAAGGCTATTGTTTCATGACCAAAGGTCCCACTAAAAAGGAGAATTACAGACCAATATCCCAGATGAACATGGATGCAAAAAATTCTCAACAAGAAAGATACTAGCAAATTGAATCCAATAGTACATTAAAAGAATTATTCACCATGATCAAGTGGGATTTATTCCTGGGCTGCAGGGGTGGTTCAGTTTCTGAAAATCAATCGATGGGATACATCACATTAATAAAAGAAAGGATAAGAACCATACGATCCTCTCAACAGGTGCAGAAGAAGCATTTGAGAAAGAGTAGTATCCTTTCTTGTTAAGAACCCTCAAGAAAGTAGGGGAAAAAAGGAACATACCTCAACAAAATAAAGCCATATATGAAAGACCCATAGCTAATATCTTCCTCAATGGGAAAAAACTGAGAGATTTTCCCCTAAGGAAGATGACATGGATGTTCATTCTCACCACTGTTGTCCAACATAATGCTGGAAGTCTTAGCCTCAGCAATCACACAACAAAAGAAATAAAAGGCATCCAAATTGGTAAGGAGAAGTCAAATTTTCACTCTTCTCAGATGACATCATAGTCTACATGGAAAACCCAAAAGACACTGGCAAAAAATTGCTAGAACTGATATATAAACTCAGAAAAGCCACAGGATGTAAAATCAATATACAAAAATAGATTGCATTTCTATATACCAATAATGAAGCAGCAGAAAAAGAAATCAAGGAATCAATCCCATTTACAATTGCACCAAAACCCATAATATACCTAGGAATAAACCTAACCAAAGAGGTAAAAGATTTGTACTGTGTGAACTATAGAACACTTGTGAAAGAAATTGAAGAAGACACAAAGAAATGGAAAAGCATTCCATGCTCATGGATTGGAGGAACAAATAATGTTAAAATGTCTATACTACTGAAAGCAATCTACACATTCAATGTAATCCCTATCAAAATAACACTAGGATTTTTCAGAGAACTAGAACAAATAATTCAAAAGTTTGTATGGAACCAGAAGAGATCCCAAAAGGCCAAAGTAGTGTTGAAAAAGAAAAGCAAAGTGGGAGGTGTCACAATTCTGGACTTCATCAAGACGGTATGGTACTGGCACAAAAACAGACACATCAATGGAACAGAATAGAGAACCCAGAAATGGGCCCACAACTATATGGCCAACTAATCTTTGACAAAGAAGGAAAGCATATCCAATGGAAAAAAGACAGTCTCTTCAACAAATCGTGTTGAGAGAACTGGAAAGCAACATGCAGAAGAATGAAACTGGACCACTTTCTTACACCATACACAAAATAAATTCAAAAATTGGTGATACACCTAAATATGAGGCAGGAAGCCATCAGAATCCTAGAGGAGAACATAGCAGCAACCTTCTGACCTTGGCTGTAGCAACTTCTTATTAGACACATCTCCAGAGGCAAGGGAAATAAAGACAAATATGAACTATTGGGACTTGATCAGAATAAAAATCTTCTGCACAGTGAAGGAAACAATCAACAAAACTAAAAGGCAGCCTATGGGATGGATGAAGATATGTGCAAATGATACATTGGGTAAAGGGTTAGTATCGAAAATCTATAAGGAACTTATCAAACACAACATGCAGAAAATAAATAATCCAGTTAAGAAACTGGCAGAAGACATGAATAGACACTTCTCCAAAGAAGATATACAAATGGCCAACAAACACATGAAGAGATGCTCAACATCATTCATCATCAGATAATACAAATCAAAACCACAGTGAGATACCACCTCACACCTGTCAGAATGGATAAAATGAGAAATTCAAGAAACAAAAGATGTTGGGAGGATGTGGAGAAAGGGGAACCTTCCTACACTGTTGGTGGGAAGGAAAACTGATATAGCCACACTGGAAAACAGTGTAGAGGTGCCTCAGAAAGTTAAAGATGGAACTACCCAATGTCCCAGCAATTGCGCTACTAGGTATTTTCCAGAGGATTCAAAAATACTGATTCGAAGGGGCATATGCACCCCAATGTTTATAGCAGCACTATCAACAATAGCCAAATTATGGAAAGAAACCAAATTCCCATAGAATGATGAATATATAAAGAGGTGGTATATATGTGTGTGTGTAATGTGTGTGGAATGGAATATTACTCAGCCATCAAAAAGAATAAAATCTTGCTATTTGAAATTACATGGATGAAGCTAGAGTATATTGTTATGGAAAATAAGTCAGAGAAAGAAATATATGATTTCACTTATATGTGGAATTTACGAAATGAAACAGATGAACATAGGGGAAGGGAAGGAAAAATAAAATAAGATATAAACAGAGAGGGAGGCAAACCATAAGAGACTCTTAATGATAGAGAACAAACTAAGAGTTGCTGGGGGGGAGGTGGGTGGGGAGATGGGCTAAATGGGTGATGGGCATTAAGGAGGGCACGTGTTGGGATGATCCCTGAGTGTTATATGTAAGTGATGACTCACTGGGGTCTACTCCTTAAACCAATACTACATATATGTTAACTAACTTGAATTTAAATCAAATCTTAGAAAAAAATCCTTAAGTAAAAGCATGCATCATTCTTTGGAGGTAGAGTGATAAGATCATACCTGCAAAGTTGGACTTTCTCATACAGATATCCTTCCTTTTATTCAGTAACTACCAGTGGAGAAGAATTTGTTTATAGTGTTAACTCCCAAAGAAATTTATGACCATGTTATACCCTTATCTTGTGCTCCAATTCTGAAGTACAAAGTAGATTTATACTTCCTTAGAAACTCAGTTATATAAAAAGAGTTCCTAAAACAATTTAATTTCTTAAAACTATCCCATCATGTAGTGAGGGTTATTTATGATGATGATGGGCTTGGGGTACCTGGGTGGCTCAATTGGTTAAGCATCTGACTCTTGGTTTTGGCTCAGGTAATGATCTTACAGTTTCATAAGTTCAAGTCCCCCTTCAGTCTCTGTGCTCACAGTGTGGAGCTTGCTTGGGATTCTCTCTCTCCCTTTCTCTCTGCTCCTCCCCTACTCACCTGTCTCTGCCTCTCTCAAAATAATAAATTTTTTAAAAAGTTAAAAAAAAGATCATGGTGGGCTTTATTGTAACAATTCCCTAACCAAAATTAATGAATTCTCTAGAAAAGTATCTTGTTCATATCTTATTAAGATAGGTTGCAGTAGGAACATAGTTCACTGTGACTTCTGATTTATATTTTATGAGCAGGTATTTCAGTCCTAAAGACTTTCCTTAGGGCAGTCTTCATTTCCTTGTTCCTTAGGCTGTAAATTAGAGGATTACAGAGGGGTGTTATCACAGAATAAAACAAGGTCACAATTTTCTGCACTTGCACTGGGTGTCCTGATCTAGGACTAACATACATCACCATAATAGAGCCAAAAAACAGGATCACCACCGCCAGATGAGAAGCACAAGTGGAGAAAGCCTTGCGTTTGCCTGCTGCTGAGGGCATCCTTAGCACAGCCACAATCACCAGAGCATAGGAACAAAGAACAAAGAGAAAGGTTCCAATCATGAAAACAGCATTGAAAGTAGAGTAAATGAACTGTGTTGTGGTGTCTTCAGAACAGGACAGCATCATCAATGGGGCAGGATCACACAAGAAATGGTTGATGGTATTTGGGCCACAGTAGGGTAACTGTGAAATGAGAACAACTGGGGTTAGGAAGAGGACGAACCCGCACGACCAGCCAAAGATGGCAAGGCCAGTGTACAGCTGTTTCGTCATAATGCGTGGGTAATGCAGAGGACGACAGATGGCAAGGTACCTGTCAAAGGCCATGATGCAGAGGAAGAAACCCTCATCACACCCCAGAGAGAAGAAGAAGTAGAACTGTGCAAAACAGTTCACAAAGGAAATGGACTTGCTTGAGGACAGGAAATTGGCCAACATGTTAGGGACGGTCGTGGTGACATAACATATTTCCAGGAGAGAGAAATTCCCCAAGAGGATGTACATGGGCGTGTGAAGACGCCGTTCCCACCGCACTGCACAGACAATGGCTGCGTTCCCCATGAGAGTCAGTGTGTAGACTACTGAGAAGAGCCCGAAGTAGAGGAGCTGCATTTCTGGGCTTGAGGGAAAGCCCACGAGGATAAAGTGGCTAACGGAGTTGGTGGTTTCTGTGCCGGACACATTCATTGGTCTGGAAGACATGGAGATGACTTTGTTATAGCACTCTTAATGGAGTATGCTGGTTCTCTCAGAAAACACCAAATTCTTGACCATTTTTTGATAAAGTAACAAACCATGAGTTTTCTGTTAAGCAACAAAGCTGTGATTATCACAACATGTTCTCCAAAGCATGACTTCATTTTGATAAGATGTAAGTAATAATATAAATAAAAACATGGTGTGGGACTATCATTAAACTGGGTCAGGAGACTGGATTACATATTAGTGCAAAATTGATATTTCTTTCTAAAGAATAATGTAAAATTAATTTATTGGAATTAGTAATGTTGATAAGAACAGCAAATGAAGTCCTATTTATATTAAGACATTCCAAAAAGTTCTTTCTCACTGAGATAGAAAGTGAAAGGGCACAGGGAATATTGCTTTTTGTACTTGTTTGTGCTGTTGTCAAGTGATGACCAAAATGGCTCTCTGGTTCCACCATAGATGATTCACTACATGACTAGACAGACATGTTTGGTACATAAAAAATGCTTTCTCTCTATCCAGCCTCTTGGATTGAGCTTCATAGCATGGGGAAAAGCCTTATACTTTGGCACCTAAAAGTCCTCCCAGTTTGTTGTTGTTGAATCACAGCTTAACTTGTACATGTGTTATTTCCTTAGAAATCTACTCTTGGCTATCACATTTGGCATCTAATGTGGAAGGACTGCTTTTTATGTATACTTGTTGCCCATGGGGCTGTGTAGACTGTGTCAAGTCTGAATGCAACCTGGTGGTTCAGTCCATTTGTTTTCCATAGCAATCTTATCATGTCATATGGCAGTATAGAGCAGGTAGAGGAAATTCTCCAATTACAGAAGTTTGTGTGTGTGTGTGTGTGTGTGTGTGTGTGTGTATGTGTGTGTGTGTGTGTGAGAGAGAGAGAGTGTGTGTTTTCCCCCTGTCCTGGAAGACAGTGTCTCCCTTGATTTGTTGTGAATATATAGTAAGATTAAAATTTTTTTTTAACGTTTATTTTTTTGAGACAGAGAGAGACAGAGCATGAACGGGGGAGGGTCAGAGAGAGAGGGAGACACAGAATCTGAAACAGGCTCCAGGCTCTGAGCTGTCAGCACAGAGCCCAACGTGGGGCTCGAACTCACGGACCGTGAGATCATGACCTGAGCCAAAGTCGGATGCTTAACCGACTGAGCCACCCAGGCACCCCTAGTAAGATTTAAAAAAAAGTTTATTTAGGATTTTTATCCTGAAGAATGGTATGATTTTCTCATTGAGTTTGTTGTATAGGATCTGAGAAAGAATTAAGCATCATTTTTTATAGAGACAGCAAGGTATGGAACTTGTGAGTCTTGGCCATTCACCTAGAAATGAAAAATAGAATTCCTTTAACTTAACTACATTTAAATTTTACTTATGTATAGTGAGGACAAAATATGCAGAAGCAAAGACAAAAAGCATAATATTACTATTAATGTAACAGGCATTAATATTCTTATGTTTCAAAAATACTCTTACCAATGGGATGCCCACAAATTATTGTGCTGCATTCTTATGAAGAAAAGACTCTCTAATATACCTATTGGGTCTTAGTGGTTATCTGCATAACTCATTCAACTGAATTTTTAAAACTATTTTTGTCCTTTTTACTCTGGCCTGTGTCCTGATACATTGGTATCTTACTCTAAGCCATTTTAATTAAGATTTTGATTGACAGTGGGACACTAACAGTGGTATATCAAATCAGTATCAATACTCACCCTATTTGTGTCTCCTGTTACAGTATTTTTTGGGAATACTAACTGTATAAAGTCGAAATCCAAAGAAGAACCTATAAATGCAAGAAACAGCACACAGATGCTGAATGGTTTTGTCATTAAAGGAAATTATTTCACATAAAATCAAGGCATATTAGTAAGATTGAGAGCAATATATGATCTAGATAGTATATCAGTGGAATCATAGATTTGGTATATTTTCTCTGTTGAACAAGCAACAGAATTCATCATTCACCTACCTCCAGTAGTTTATTAATTATACATTTTCACACAAAATCCTCAGGCCCCTCTTGTAAATAATACTTATCTGTATTTTAAAGGGATAAGAAATCTAGATAAATATATTTCCCTATGCTGGGGTAAACAAGAGAAAAATTAATATTTTAATACTTTTCCATCTGAAGTTTATTCTAATCAGATATTTTTATTTTCAGAGCAAACAGAAAGCACTTGCCAGCAAATCCATTTCTGCAGAAAACTCAGCATTTGTAATAGGGAACACAATTTTAACTCACTCCTTGGATATGTACCAAGAAAAATAAATGTGAGAGGGGAAATAAAATACTACCAGAGAGTGAAAATCCTGTGAGGAACTTTAGAACAGTTGAAGAATACAGGTGGTAACCTGCCATGAATTGCAAAGAGTAAATTTTAAAAGATTTTTTCTCCCTAGCTGCAAAACTCATGTTTATGGTTAAGATAAAGCCTAGGTGAAGGTATGATCTATATTTATTTCTTTGCATCATAGTCTTTTGAGATTTGGGACTCTCTCCCATGATACTTGTAAAGTATTTGTTCAATAGATGAGCTTGTTTTGAATTTTATTTATCTCCAATGAAATCCCAGGCCCTACTATCCCCTGAGGATTGGTGTATTGCAGAACTAGGTTCTTCTCTTATGCTTTTACTAAATAGGCATTGCAAAATGTTCCTGGGGACTAATTAAATAGTAATAGAGCTTTCTGGAATAACTATAATATGAACATGCACCTTTGAATTCCCTGTTTCTATTTTGAAGAAAGAAAATTCTTCGCTTGTCAGTATTAGTTCTCAAAAAAATTGTTAGAGACGTTTCAGTCACAATTTTATTGTATCCATTAGTGGTAAAACTGGTATGAGGATATTTAACAAATATTTATTGAGTGCTTACCAGGCACTGGGAATATATCTAGGCAAACAAAATAGAAATAAGTTCCTACCTACATAGAACAATTCAATGGGGGTAAGGAAAGAAATAGAAGACAAACAACATCAGTAAATGAACAATAATTTTTTTCATTTGAGAAGAATAGTGTGGGAATGGAATGGATCATAAATAGGGCAGGACTTGTATTGTATTGTATTGTATTTTAGTTTAGTTTAAATTCTAGTTAGTTAATATACAGTGCAATATTAGTTTCAGGGGTAGAATTCAGTGATTCATCACTTACATACAACACCCATTGCTCATCATATCAAGTACCCCCCTTAATACCCATCACCCATGTAGCCCATCTCATTCCCAACTAGCTCCATCAACCTGCCGTTTGTTCTCATAATAGTCTCTCATGTTTTGTTTCCCCTTTCTCTTTCCCCCATCCCATATGTTCATATGTTTTGTTTCTTAAATTCCACATATGAGTGACATTATGTGGTATTTGTCTTTCTCTGACTTATTTCACTTAGCATAACACATTCTAGCTCCATCCACATCATTGTAAGTGGCAAGATTTCATTCTTTTTGCTGGTGGAGTAATATTCCATGGCATATATATACCACATCTTCTTTATCCATTCATCAGTCAATGGATATTTAGGTTCTCTCCATAGCTTGGCTATTGTTGATAGTGCTGCTATAAACATTGGGGAGCATGTACCCCTTTGAATATGTACTTTTGTATCCTTTGGATAAATACCTAGTAGTCCAACTGCTGGGTCATAGGGTAGTTCTATTTTTAACTTTTCAAGGAACCTCCATATTCTTTCCCAGAGTGTCTGCACCAGTTTGCATTCCCACTAACAGTGTAAGAGGGTTCCCCTTTCTCCACATTCTCACCAGCACCTGTTGTTTCTTTTGTTGTCAGTTTTAGCCATTCTGACAAGGTGTGAGGTGGTATCTTACTGTGGTTTTGATTTATATTTCCCTCGTGATGAGTGATGTTGAACATCTTTTCATGTGTCTATTAGCCATCTGGATATCTTCTTTGGAAAAATGTCTGTTCATGTCTTCTGCCCATTTCTTACCTGGATTATTTGTTTTTTGGGTGTTGAGTTTACTAAATTCTTTATAGGTTTTCTGTACTAGCCCTTTATTTGATGTCACTTGTAAATATCTTCGTCCATTCCATGGTCTGCCTTTTAGTTTTGTTGATTGTTTCCTTCACCGTGCAGAAGTTTTTATCTTGATGAAGTCCCAATAGTTCATTTTTATTTTATTTCCCTTGATTCTGGTGACATGTCGAGGATGAAGTTATTATAGCTGAGGTCAAAGAGGTTGCTACCTATGTTCTCCTCTAGGATTCTGATGGTTTCCTGTCTCACATTCAGGTCTTTCATTGATTTTGAATTTATTTTTGTATATGGTATAAGAAAATGGTCCAGTTTCATTCTTCTGTATGTTGCTGTCCAGTTTTCCCAACAACATTTGTTGAAAAGACTGTCTTTTTTTTCCCCATTACTTGTAATTTTAAACAAGGTCTTGAACAAAGCCTAACAGAGATACTAATATTTGAGCAGATGCTTGAAAAAGTGAGGGAAAAAACCAAGAGTATATCAAGAAAGATTCCAGGCAGAAGGAACAGCTGATGCTAGGAATATGTTAAGTATGTCAGGAAAAGAGCAAAGTGGTCAGTGTGCTGCAGTTGTGTAAACTGGGGAGATGGCCTCTTTCTGGCATCCACTCCTGTTATCTGAATTTCTTCTTTGTTTCACATCTGTACTTCAGTGTAGTCTTTTTTACTTAAAATTTTTTTCACTGGATTTATTGGGCTATATTTGACATATAATATGTAGTAACAATATATAAGTTTAAGGTATACAATGTACTGATTTGACACATTCACATATTGTGAAATGATTACCACCATAATATTAGCTAACAGCTTCATCACCTTGCATAAATATCCTTTTTCTCTTGTGGTGAAAACAGTGAAGATCTACTTTGTTAGCAACTTTAATTATATAGTATGGTGTTGTTGACAGTAATCACCATGATGTACATTAGATATCCAAAATGTATTTATTCTATAACTGGAAATTTATATCCTTCGACAAACATCTTCCCCATTTCCCCTACCTCACAGCCTCTGGCAATCACCAATCTTTTCTCTGTTTCTAGTTCACATTTTTGAAATTCTACATACAAGTGATGTACAGTATTTGTCTGACTTACTTCACTTAGCATAACACCTTCATGGTCCCCCTGTGTTCTCACAGATGGCAGGATTTCCCTTTTTCTTATGGCTGAGTAATATTCCATTATATATATAACCATATATTCTTTATCCATTCATCTGTAGATGGAAATTTAGTTTGTTTCTGTATCTTGGGTATTGTGAGTAATGCTGCAGTAAACATGGGAGTGCAAATATTTTTGACGTAGTGATTTCATTTTCTTCACATATATACCCAGAAGTGAAATTGATGGATCACATGATAATTCTACTTTTTATTTTTTGAGGAGCCTTCATACTGTCTTTCATGGTGTCTGTACCAGTTTGCATTGCCACCAACAATGAACCAGGGCTCCCTTTTCTTTTACAACACCTGTTATCTCTTGCCTTTTATTTTTATTTTTAATTTTTATTTATTTTTGAGAGAGAGAGAGAGAGAGAGAGAGAGAGAATATGAATACAATCAGGGGTGGGGCAGAGAGAGAGAGGGAGCCACAGAATCCGAAGCAAGCTCCAGGCTCCAGGCTTCAAGCTGTCAGTGCAGAGCCTGATGCAGGGCTTGAGCTCTAGAATTGTGAGATCATGAACTCAGCTGAAGTCAGACACTTAACAGACTGAGCCACCCAGGCACCCCATCTCTTATCTTTTTGGTACTAGCCATTCTTACAGACATGAAGTATCTTTTGTGGTTTTGATTTGTATTTCCCTGATGATTAGTGATGTTGAGTAACTTTTCATGTACCTGTTGGCCATTTGTATATCTTTTTTTGAAATCAGTCTATAAAGATCCTGAGCCCATTTTAAGTTTATTTATATGTATTTATACTTTGTTTTATAGTTGTATGAGCTCCTTATATATCTTGGATATTAACCTTTTATCAGATAAACAGTTTGTAAATATTTTCTCCCATTCTCTGGGTTGTCTTTGTATCTTAGTTAATTGTTCCCTTACTGTACAAAGCTTTTAGTTTGATATAGGTCCGCTTGCTAAATTTTGCTTTTGTTGCCTGTGCTTTTTTTTTTATTTATCAAACCCAAACCCCCAAAATCATTGGTAAGATTATGAGGAAAATTTTCTCTATGTTATCATCTGTGAGTTTTATAGTTTCAGGTCTTTTGTTTAAGTCTTTCATCTGTTTCAAGTTGATTTTTGGGTATGGTGTAAGAGAGGGTCTGCTTATTCTTTTGCATGTGAATATCTAGTTTTTCATTTTATTAAAGAGACTGTCTTTTCCCCATTAGGTATTCTTGGTACCCTTATCATAGATTTGTTGACCATATATGCATGGTTTTATTTCTGGGGTATGTATTCTGTTCCAATGGTCTATGTGTATGTTTTTATGTCAGTATCATATTGTTTTGGTTACTATAATTTTGTAATGTAACTTGGAACCAGAGAGTGTGATGCTTCTAGTTTTGGTCTTCTTTCTCAAAATTGCTTTGGTTATTTGGACTCTTTTGTGGTTCCATAGAAATTTTAGGATTATTTTTTCTATTTATGTGAAAAGTGCCATTGGAGTTTTGAGAGGGATTTCATTAACTAGCTTGCTTTGAGTGGTCTGGACATTTTAACAATATTAATTCTTACAATTCACAAACATGGGTTATCTTTCTATTTATTTGTGCCTCTTTCAATTTCTATCATCAGTATCTTACAGTTTTAAGTGTAGAGATCTTTTACCTCCTTGGTTAAATTTATTCCTTTGTATTTTATTCTTTTTGATGCTCTTGTGAATGGAATTGTTAATTTCTTAATTTCTTTTTTGGACATCTTAGTGTATAGAAACACAACTTGTTTTTTGTATATTGATTTTGTATTTTGGAAATTTACTGAATTATTAGTTCTTCAGTTCTACAGTTTTGTGGGATTGTAGTTGTATGGGATTTGAGCCAGGTCATGTGGCTGCTGCTGGGTCTGCAATGGAGTTTGATGTCAGGACTGCTTGCAGGGTTTTGGGCAGGTGTGGATCCTTTCTTATGGGGGAATCCTTGGATGGGGGAGTCACCTCAGGACCATGGTCCATAGGGCTGGTGCTGAGACAAGTGCCAAATGCAGGGACAAGGTTTCTCTCGCTGGGTCCCTGAAAGGGCCTCTGCCAAGTCTCTGGGTGGGTACGTAGGCAGGGAGGATTAATGTAAAAAAAATAGTAGAGAGGGTCTATAGCCAAATCACAGGGCTAATTCAGTCTCTGCAATTAAGATGGAGATAAGCCAGCAGGCCTCTGGGAGCATCGATGGGCATGTCTCCTGCCAGTTCCCTGAGAAGGCAGAATTGCTTTCAGACTAGCTGGGAAGAGATAGAGCTTTCAGACAGGCTGCCTCAGGTCCATATCCAGGATCATGTCGAGATTAATTTTCTGTGCCAGATGTATTTTTGAAGAGCAGCTTAACATAATCTAAGTAAATATTATGTAGACACTGATCTGCTCTTTCCCACATTATCAGAAAAACACAAATCAGAAAGAATTCCTACTCACATGGAACAGGTTACATGGCTATGTTCCTCCCATCTGCTATGACAGTATTGTCCAATAAGACCTTGAATGGTAGACATCCTGCAGAACATCACACTAACCCACTATGTCAATGACATCATGCTCATTGGATTGGATAAGCAAGAAGTGGATAGTTTATTGGAAACTACAGAGGGTGGGATAAAGCCCTGTGAGGATGCAGACTTCTACTATATTAGTAAAATGCATGTTTTTTTCTAAAATACTGGCATAAATAGCACCAATGCTGTCCCTTAGTGACATCAGCACAGCATCAGGTGGCTGGTATCCCCTTCTGAGAAGTCTGATTTTCAGCTTCAGAGCTGAAATAAATAAATAAATAAATAAATAAATAAATAAATAAATGTGTGTGTGCACACACGAGACAAAAGAAAAAATAGATTATATAATATTTATTATATAAATATATAATTCCAAATTTTCCCCTTTGTTGCCCCAGAACTAAGAGTGGCATCTGGCTCATGCAATTTCCGGCTTAGTATTCCCTGTTTCCTTTCTTTTCTTTTTTTTGGGGGGGGGGCATTTCTTTATTACCTTAGTAATCTCTTCTTTATATTAAGTTATTTGTGTTACAATAATCTGAGGGTTTTATTTATTTATTTTATTTTATTTATTTAAAAAAAATTTTTTTTAACGTTTATTTATTTTTGAGACAGAGAGAGACAGAGAATGAATGGGGGAGGGTCAGAGAGAGGGAGACACAGAATCTGAAACAGGCTCCGGGCTCTGAGCTGTCAGCACAGGGGCCCGATGCGGGGCTCGAACTCACAGACCGCAAGATCGTGACCTGAGCCGAAGTCGGCGCTCAACCGACTGAGCCACCCAGGCGCACCTAATCTGAGGGTTTCATATCTACTGACTGGACCTTTCTGATGCAGAAGTTGGTGCCAGGAAGAGTCCCTGGAAACATCCTCAACAGTGGTAGTTTGGGACTACTTTGGTTTTGTTTTGTGGCTTAACACGGTGCTTACTAACTTGTCCATTCTAGTAGAATTCTAGTAATCTATAGGTAGTATTTAATGACATAATATTTAATAGGGTTGTTTTCAATAAATTGTGCAGGGACAGTTAGATATTCACATGCAAAAGAATGAAATTCGTATGCACAATCTCACACTACATACAAAAATTAACTCAAAATGGATCATACCTAAAAGCAAAAGTTTATACTATAAAACTCATAGAAAAAAATTATAAATTTAAGTATTTGTTTAGGCAAATATTTGATTAGGCAGTGGTTTCTTACAACATTAAAAGCACAGGAGACAAAAGAAAAAATAGATTTGACTTACTCAAAATGAGAAATTTTTGTATTTCAAAGGATACCATCAAGAAAGTGAAAATACAACCCACAGGAGAAAATATTTACAAATCATATATCTGATAAGGAACTTATATTCAGAACATGTAAAGTACTTTTACAACTCAACAATAAAAAGACAACCCATTTTAAAAATGGTCAAAGAATTTATATAGTTTTCTAGTGAAGATATGCCAGTAGTCAATAAGCACATGAAAAGTGCTCATTTTCATTAGGGAAATGCAAATTGAAACTATAATGAGATGCCAATTCACACCCACTAGTTTGGCTAAAAAACAAGTGATTCAAAATAACTGGTGTTGGCGAGGATATGGAGAAATTGGACTATCATATATTCCCAGTGGGATTGTAAAATGCCATAGCCAATGTGGAGAATAGTTTGTAAGTTCTTCAAAATGTTAAGCATAGACTTAGCATATGATGCAGAAATTCTACCCCTAATATATATCCAAGAGAATTTGAAATATGTGTGAATAAAAAGTTGGAAAAAAAAAAAGAAAATGAGTCCACAGAAAAACTTGCATGAGAGTTTTCATGGTAGCATTATTCACAATAGCCAAAAAGTAAAACAATTCACGTGCTCAGCAACAGATAAATAGACAACTGAAATGTTGTGGCATATCCGTACAATGGAGTATTATCTGGCATTACAAAGGAATGCAGAGAAAGGGGAACACTTTTGCACTCCTGGTGGAATGCAAACTGGTGCAGTTTCCACTCTGGAAAACAGTATGGAGGTTCCTCAAAAAATTAAAGCTTAGAACTACCCTACAACCCAACAATTGCACTACTAGGTATTTATCAAAAGGTGTATCTGTACAAAATACAGATTCAAAGGAGTACCTGTTCCCTGATGTTTACAGAAGCAGTATCAACCATAGCCAAGCTATGGAGAGAACCCAAATGTCCACTGACTGACGAATTGATAATGAAGAGGTGGTGTGTGTTTGTGTGTGTGTATGTGTGTGTGTGTATATATATATGTATGTATACATATATATATACATATGTATATATGCATGCTATATATATGTGCATGTGTGTGTATGTGTGTGTATATATACACACACACATATATATATATATATATATATATATATATATATATATATATATATATGCATGCCACAATGGAATATTACTGGGGGATCAAAAAAAAAATGAAATCTTGCCATTTGCAGTGACGTGGATGGAGCTAGAGTATATTATGCTAAGTGAAATAAGTCAGAGAAAGATAAATATATTATTTCACTCATATGTGGAATTTAAGAAACACAATAGATGAACATAGGGTAAAGGAAGGAAATATATTATAAAAAAAGAGAGGCAGGAAAACCATAAGAGGCCCTTAAATACACAGAACAAACTGAGGGTTGCTGGAGGGGAGGTGTAGGGTGTAGGGATGGGCTAAATGGGTGATGGGCGTTAAGGAGAGCACTTGTTGGGATGAGTACTGGGTGTTATATGTAAATGATGAATCACTAAATTCTCCTAAAACTGACACTACACAGTATGCTAAATAACTTGAATTTAAATAAATATTTTTTTTAAAAAAGGAATGAAGTACTGATAGATGTACAACATGGATGAATCTTGAAAATATTATACTGATTTTGAAAATATCATACTAATCTTGAAAATATTATACTAAGTTAAAGAAGCCATTGAAAAAGACAGAGTGTAGATTAGTGGTTGGGTACAGAGTTTCATTTTGTCATGTTGAGAATGGTCTAAAATCAGTGATGATGGTTTCATGACTCTGTGAATATACTAAAACCACTGAATTGTATACTTCAAAAGGGTAAATTTTTTAGTAAGTGATTTATATTTTAATAAAGCCTTTATAAAAAATAAAAGTCAGGAAACTATAAAAAATAAGTTGTCACTTGTTGGCTGTAATTAAGTGCCTTTGTCAAGCAAGTGGCTTCTGAACTTGACTATTATGGCAGCAATGATGACTCTAAGAACTGTGGCATGGGATGGCTTTCTCTGAGTGTACTGGAGCATTGGTAGAAACAAAAGGATAAGGTCAGATCTTTAAAATCCAAGTTGAAGTCATGGTCAGTGAAACAGAGAGTTTCTATAGCAGCCATATCTTATTTCTGATAGCCACGGTGCTGATCTTGCTGTAAATGAGATGCAAAATTGTGTCAATGTCAGGATTATAAAATGAGTTCAAAGTCTTGCCAGTGTCTTACAAGCAAGTCAGGATGCTGGTTGGGAGAAATACCACCAGTTTGGTCTAAAACAGAGACAGTTCAAATTTAAAAGATACTTCTCTGCCTCCAAACTTTTATGAGGAGGAAACAGGCTAAGAAAGCTACTTCGTTATACACCACATGGTCTTTGTTAAGTTTCTCAGGATCCACATAAGAGTGAACACATATGGTATCTGTCTTTCTCTGTATGACTTATTTCACTTAGCATAACACTCTCCAGTTCCATCCACGTTGCTACAAAGGGCCATATTTCATTCTTTCTCATTGCTGTGTAGTACTCCATTGTGTATATAAACCACAATTTCTTATCCATTCATCAGTTGATGGTCATTTAGGCTCTTTCTGTAGTTTGGCTATTGTTGAAAGTGCTGCTGTAAACACTGGGGTACAAGTGCCCCTATGCATTAGTACTCCTATATCCCTTGGGTAAATTCCTAGCAGTGCTATTTCTGGGTCATAAGGTATATCTATTTTTAATTTTTGGAGGAACCTCCACACTGTTTTCCAGAGTGGCTGCACCAGTTTGCATTCCCACCAACAGTGCAAGAGGGTTCCCGTTTCTCCACATCCTCTCCAGCATCTATAGTCTCCTAATTTTTTCATTTTGGCCACTCTGACTGGCGTGAGGTGACATCTGACTGTGGATTTGATTTGTATTTTCCTGATGAGGAGCGACGTTGAGCATCTTTTCGTGTGCCTGTTGACCATCTGGATGACTTCTTTAGAGAAGTGTCTGTTCATGTTTTCTGCCCATTTCTTCACTGGATTATTTGTTTTTTAGGTGTAACTTAACAGAAGACCATGGGGGAAGGGAAGAAAAAAAAAGTTAGGGAGGGAGCCAAACCATAAGAGACTCTTAAAAACTGAGAATAAACTGAGGGTTGATGGGGGGTGGGAGGGAGGGGAAAGTGGGTGATGGGCATTAAGGAGGCACCTGTTGGGTTGAGCACTGGGTGCTGTATGGAAACCAGTTTGACAATAAATTTCATACTTAAAAAAAACCAAATAATTTCTTTTTTTTTCAATATATGAAGTTTATTGTCAAATTCGTTTCCATACAACACCCAGTGCTCATCCCAACAGGTGCCCTTCTCAATACCCATCACCCACCCTCCCCTCCCTCCCACCCCCCCATCAATCCTGTTTATTGTCAGTTTTTAAGAGTCTCTTATAGTTTGGCTCTCTCCCTCTCTAACTTTTTTTTCCCTTCCCCTCCCCCATGGTCTTCTGTTAAGTTTCCAGAATCCACATGAGAGTGAAAATTTATGGTATCTATCTTTCTCTGTATGACTTACTTCACTTAGCATAACACTCTCCAGTTCCATCTGCGTTGCTACAAAAGGCCATATTTCATTCTTTCTCATTGCCAAGTAGTATTCCATTGTGTCTATAAACCACAATTTCTTTATCCTTTCATCAGTTGATGTACATTTAGGCTCTTTCCATAATTTGGTTATTGTTGAGAGTGCTGCTATAAACATTGGGGTACAAGTGCCCTTATGCATCAGCACTCCTATATCCCTTGGGCAAATTCCTAGCAGTGATATTGTTGGGTCATAGGGTAGATCTATTTTTAATTTTTTGAGGAACCTCCACACTATCTCCCTTCTTTTAAATTTTTTTTTGTTTATGTATTTAATTTGAGAGGGAGAGGGAGTGAGAGAAAGAGCATGAACAGAGGAGGGACAGAGAGAGCAGGAGAGAGAGGATCCCAAGCAATGTCTGTGCCACCAGTGTAGAGCCTAACATGAGACTTGAACCCACAAACTGGCAGGTCATGACCTGAACCGAAATCAAGAGTCCAACCCTTAACCAGCTAAGTCATCAGGTGCCCCAGTCCTCCTTTCTTTTAAACAGAAATGAGTATTGCAATTATCTTGCCAGGTCACTGTACCCAGGAACTTCATGCATCATTTTAAGTGATCAGATTCTGCACTAATGCCTGATACCATAAGGGGAGAACATTTGGGGGAGGAGTTGAATATATTTAACATGTGGAAGTGATGTGATTGGTTAGGATCGGAGAGTAGACTCTCTGGTTGATTGTGTTTTCAAAGATGTCCCAAAAAACATCACTGTCTTACATGCTCTTTATTTTTTTATTTTTATTTTTATTTTTTTAATATATGAAATTTATTGTCAAATTGGTTTCCATACAACACCCAGTGCTCCACCCAACAGGTGCCCTCCTCAATACGCATCACCCACTTTCCCCTCCCTCCCACCCCCCATCAACCCTCAGTTTATTCTCAGTTTTTAAGAGTCTCTTATGGTTTGGCTCCCTCCCTAACTTTTTTTTTCTTCCCTTCCCCCATGGTGTTCTGTTAAGTTACACCTAAAAAACAAATAATCCAGTGAAGAAATGGGCAGAAAACATGAACAGACACTTCTCTAAAGAAGTCATCCAGATGGTCAACAGGCACACAAAAAGATGCTCAACATCGCTCCTCATCAGGAAAATACAAATCCCCCTCCCCTCCCTCCCACCCCCAGTCAGCCCTCAGTTTGTTTTCAGTTTTTAAGACTCTCTTATGTTTTGGCTCTCTCCCACTCTAACCTCTTTTTTTTTTCCTTCCCCTCCCCAATGGGATCCTGTTAACTTTCTCAGGGTCCACATAAGAGTGAACACATATGGTATCTGTCTTTCTCTGTATGGCTTATTTCACTTAGCATCACATTCTCCAATTCCATCCACGTTGCTACAAAGGGCCATATTTCATTCTTTCTCATTGCCACGTAGTACTCCATTGTGTATATAAACCACAATTTCTTTATCCATTCATCAGTTTATGGACAGTTAGGCTTTTCCCACAATTTGGCTATTGTTGAGAGTGCTGCTATAAACATTGGGGTAAAAGTGCCCCTATGCATCAGTACTCCTGTATCCCTTGGGTAAATTCCCAGCAGTGCTATTGCTAGGTCATAGGGTAGGTCTATTTTTAATTTTTTGAGGAACCTGCACACTGTTTTCCAGAGCACCTGCACCAGTTTGCATTCCCACCAACAGTGCAAGAGGGTTCCCGTTTCTCCACATCCTCTCCAGCATCTATAGTCTCCTGATTTGTTCATTTTGGCCACTCTGACTGGTGTGAGGTGATATCTGAGTGTGGTTTTGATTTGTATTTCCCTGATGAGGAGCGACGTTGAGCATCTTTTCATGTGCCTATTGGCCATCTGGATGTCTTCTTTAGAGAAGTGTCTATTCATGTTTTCTGCCCATTTCTTCACTGGATTATTTGTTTTTCAGGTGTGGAGTTTGGTGAGCTCTTTATAGATTTTGGATACTAGCCCTTTGTCCGATATGTCACTTGCAAATATCTTTTCCCATTCCATTGGTTGCCTTTTAGTTATGTTGATTGTTTCCTTTGCTGTGCAGAAGCTTTTTATCTTCATGAGGTCCCAATATCTCATTTTTGCTTTTAATTCCCTTGCCTTTGGGGATGTGTCAAGTAAGAAATTGCTGCGGCTGAGGTCAGAGAGGTTTTTTTCCTGCTTTCTCCTCTAGGGTTTTGATGGTTTCCTGTCTCCCATTCAGGTCCTTTATCCATTTTGAGTTTATTTTTGTGAATGGTGTGAGAAAGTGGTCTAGTTTCATCCTTCTGCATGTTGCTGTCCAGTTCTCCCAGCACCATTTGTTAAAGAGACTGTCTTGTTTCCATTGGATATTCTTTCCTGCTTTGTCAAAGACGAGTTGGCCATACGTTTGTGGGTCTAGTTCTGAGGTTTCTATTCTCTTCCATTGGTCTATGTGTCTGTTTTTGTGCCAATACCATGCTGTCTTGATGATTACAGCTTTGGAGTAGAGGCTAAAGTCTGGGATTGTGATGCCTCCTGCTTTGGTCTTCTTCAAAATTACTTTGGCTATTCAGGGCCTTTTGTGGTTCCATATGAATTTTAGGATTGCTTGTTCTAGCTTTGAGAAGAATGCTGGTGCAATTTTGATTGGGATTACATTGAATGTGTAGGTAGCTTTGGGTAGTATTGACATTTTGACAATATTTATTCTCCCAACCCATGAGCATGGAATGTTTTTCCATTTCTTTATATCTTCTTCAATTTCCTTCTTAAGCTTTCTATAGTTTTCAGCATACAGATCTTTTACATATTTGGTTAGATTTATTCCTAGGTATTTTATGCTTCTTGGTGCAATTGTGAATGGTATCAGTTTCTTTATTTGTCTTTCTGTTGCTTTATTATTAGTGTACAAGAATGCTACTGATTTCTGTACATTAATTTTTTATCCTGCGGCTTTGTTGAATTCATGTATCAGTTCTAGCAGACTTTTGGTGGAGTCTGTCAGGTTTTCCATGTATAATATCATGTCATCTGCAAAAAGTGAAAGCTTGACTTCATCTTTGCCAATTTTGATGCCTTTGATTTCCTTTTGTTGTCTGATTGCTGATGCTAGCACTTCCAACACTGTGTGAAACAAGAGCAGTGAGAGTGGACATCCCTGTTGTGTTCCTGATCTCGGGGAAAGCTCTCAGTTTTTCCCCATTGAGGATGATATTAGCTGTGGGCTTTTCATAAATGGCTTTTATGATGTTTAAGTATGTTCCTTCTACCCTGACTTTCTCGAGGGTTTTTATTAAGAAAGTCTGCTGCATTTTGTCAAATGCTTTTTCTGCATTGTTGACAGGATCATATGGTTCTTATCTTTTCTTTTATTAATGTGATGTATCATGTTGATTGATTTGTGAATGTTGAACCAGCCCTGCATCCCAGGAATGAATCCCACTTGATCATGGTGAATAATTCTTTTTATATGCTGTTGAATTCGATTTGCTAGTATCTTCTAGAGAATTTTTGTATCCATATTCATCAGGAATATTGGCCTGTAGTTCTCTTTTTTTACTGGGCCTCTGTCTGGTTTAGGAATCAAAGTAATACTGGTTCATAGAAAGAGTCTGGAAGTTTTCCTTCCATTTCTATTTTTTGGAATAGCTTGAGAAGGATAAGTATTATCTCTGCTTTAAATGTCTAGTAGAATTCCCCAGGGAAGCCATCTGGTCTTGGACTCTTATTTGTTGGGAGATTTTTGATAACTGATAATTTCTTCGCTGGTTATGGGTCTGTTCAAGCTTTCTACTTCCTCTTTTTTGAGTTTTGGAAGTGTGTGTGTGTTTAGGAATTTGTCCATTTCTTCCAGGTTGTCCAGTTTGTTGGCATATAATTTTTCATAGTATTCCCTGATAATTGCTTGTATCTCTGAGGGATTGGTTGTAAGAATTCCATTTTCATTCATCATTTTATCTATTTGAGTCATCTCTCTTTTCTTTTTGAGAAGCCTGGCTAGAGGTGTTTATTTTTTCAAAAAACCAACTCTTGGTTTCCTTGACCTGCTCTACAGTTTTTTAGATTCTATATTATTTCTGCTCTGATCTTTTTATTTCTCTTCTTCTGCTGGGTTTAGGCTGCCTTTGCTGGTCTGCTTCTATTTCCTTTAGGTGTGCTATTAGATTTTGTATTTGGGATTTTTCTTGTTTCTTGAGATAGGCCTGGATTGCAATGTATTTTCCTCTCAGGACTGCCTTTGCTGCATCCCAAAGCGTTTTGATTGTTGTATTTTCATTTTCGTTTGTTTGCATGTATGTTTTAATTTCTTCTCTAATTGCCTGGTTGACCCATTCATTCTTTAGTAGGGTGTTCTTTAACCTCCATGCTTTTGGAAGTTTTCCAGACTTTTTCCTGTGGTTGATTTCAAGCTTCATAGCAATGTGGTCTGAAAGTATGCATGGTATGATTTCAATTCTTGTATACTTATAAAGGGCTGTTTTGTGACCCAGTATATGATCTGTCTTGGAGAATGTTCCATGTGCACTCGAGAAGAAAGTATATTCTGTTGCTTTGGGATGCAGAGTTCTAAATATATCTGTCAAGTCCATCTGATTCGATGTATCATTCAGGGCCCTTGTTTCTTTATTGACCGTGTGTCTAGATGATCTATCCATTTCTGTAAGTGGAGTGTTAAAGTCCCCTGCAATGACCACATTCTTATCAATAAGGTTGCTTATGTTTGTGACTGATTTATATGTTTTGGGGCTCCCATATTCGGCGCATAGACATTTATAATTGTTAGCTCTTCCTGATGGATAGACCCTGTAATTATTATATAATGTCCTTCTTCATCTCTTCTTACAACCTTTAATTTAAAGTCTAGTTTGTCTGATATAAGTATGGCTACTCCAGTTTTCTTTTGACTTCCAGTAGAATGATAAATAGTTCTCCATCCCCTCACTTTCAATCTGAAGGTTTCCTCAGGTCTAAAATGAGTCTCTTGTAGACAGCAAATAGATGGGTCTTGTTTTTTATCCATTCTGATACCCTATGTCTTTTGGTTGGCGCATTTAGTCCATTTACATTCAGTGTTATTATAGAAAGATATTGGTTTAGAGTCATTGTGATGTTCCTAGGTTTCATGCTTGTAGTGATGTCTCTGGTACTTTGTCTCACAGGATCTCCTTAGGATCTCTTGTAGGGCTGGTTTATTGGTGACAAATTCCTTCAGTTTTTGTTTGTTTGGGAAGACCTTTATCTCTCCTTATTCTAAATGACAGACTTGCTGGATAAAGGATTCTTGGCTGCATATTTTTTCTGTTGATCACATTGAAGATTTACTGCCATTCCTTTCTGGCCTGCCAAGTTTCAGTAGAGAGATCAGTCACGAGTCTTATAGGTCTCCCTTTATATGTTAGGGCACGTTTATCCCTAGCTGCTTTCAGAATTTTCTCTTTATCCTTGTATTTTGCCAGTTTCACTGTGATATGTCGTGCAGAAGATCGATTCAAGTTACGTCTGAAGGGAGTTCTCTGTGCCTCTTGGATTTCAATGCCTTTTTTATTCCCCAGATCAGGGAAGTTCTCAGCTGTTGTTTCTTCAAGTACACCTTCAACACCTTTCCCTCTCTCTTCCTCCTCTGGAATACCAATTATGCATAGATTATTTGTCTGTAGTGCATCACCGAGTTCTCTAATTTTCCCCTCATACTCCTGGATTTTTTTTTTATCTCTCTTTTTCTCAGCTTCTTCTTTCTCCATAATTTTATCTTGTAGTTCCCCTATTCTCTCCTCTGCCTCTTCAATCCAAGCTGTGGTTGTCTCCATTTTATTTTGCAGCTCATTAATAGCATTTTTTAGCTCCTCCTGGCTGTTCCTTAGTCCCTTGATCTCTGTAGCAATAGATTCTCTGCTGTCCTGTATATTGTTTTCAAGCCCAGCGATTAATTTTATGACTATTATTCTAAATTCGCTTTCTGTTATATTGTTTAAATCGTTTTTGATCACTTCGTTAGCTGTCATTATTTCCTGGAGGTTTTTTTGAGGGGAATTCTTCCCTTTCATCATTTTGGATAGTCACTGGAGTGGTGCAGAACTGCGGGCACTTCCTTTGTGCTGTCTTGAATAACCTGCGTTGGTGGGCAGGGCCGCAGTCAGACCTGATGTCTGCCCTCAGCCCACCGCTGGGGCCACAATCAGACTGGTGTATACCTTCTCTTGCCCTCTTGTATGGGCGGGTTTCACTGTGGGGTGGCGTGGCTCCTCTGGGCTACTTGCACACTGCCAGGCTTGTGGTGCTGGGGATCTAGTGTATTAGCTCGGGTGGACAGGCAAGGTGCACAGGGGCGGGAGTGGCAGGCTCAGCTCACTTTTCCTTTGGAAGTCCACTTTGGGAGGGGCCCTGTGGCACCAGGAGGGAGTCAGACCCACCGGAGAGATGGATCTGCAGAAGCACAGTGTTGGGTGTTTGCGTGGTGCAAGCAAGTTCCCTGGCAGGAACTGGTTCCCTTTGGGATTTTGGCTGGGGATGGGCGAGGGAGATGGTGCTGCCAAGTGCCTTTTTCCCCTGCCTAGCTGAGCTCTGTTGTCCGGGGCTCAACAACTCTCCCTCCCGTTGTCCTCCAGCCCTCCCACTCTCTGATCAGAGCTGTTAACTTATAACCTTCCAGATGTTAAGTCCCGCTTGCTGTCTGAACACACTTTGTCCGGCCCCTCTGCTTTTGCAAGCCAGACTCAGGGGCTCTGCTTTGCCGGTGGGCTGCCCCTCTGCCCTGGCTCCCTCCCGCCAGTCCGTGTAGCGTGCACCGCCTCTCCGCCCTTCCTACCCTCTTCGGTGGGCTCTCATCTGTGCTTGGCTCCAGAGACTCCGTTCTGCTAGTCTTCTGGTGATTTTCTGGGTTATTTAGGCAGGTGTGGGTGGAATCTAAGTCATCTGCAGGACGTGTTGAGCCCAGTGTCCTCCTAATCCACCATCTTCCCAGAAGCCTGCTCCCCCCCCAGTTGCATTCTTATACACTAATAATGAAGCAACAGAAAGACAAAGAAACTGATCCCATTCACAATTGCACCAAGAAGCATAAAATACCTAGGAATAAACCTAACCAAAGATGTAAAAGGTCTGTATGCTGAAAAGTATAGAAAGCTTATGAAGGAAATTGAAGAAGTTATAAAGAAATGGAAAAACATTCCATGCTCATGGATTGGAAGAACAAACATTATTAAAATGTCAATACTACCCAAAGCCATCTACATATTCAATGCAATCTCAGTCAGAATTGTACCTGCATTCTTCTTGAAGAATGCCTGAAGCTAGAACAAGCAATCCTAAAATTCATATGGAACCACAAAAGGCCCTGAATAGCCAAAGTAATTTTGAAGAAGATCAAAGCAGGAGGCATCACAATCCCAGACTTTAGCCTCTACTCCAAAGCTGTAATCATCAAGACAGCATGGTATTGGCACAAAAACAGACACATAGACCAATGGAAGAGAATAGAAACCCCAGAACTAGACCCACAAACGTACGGCCAACTCATCTTTGACAAAGCCGGAAACAATATCCAATGGAAACAAGACAGTCTCTTTAACAAATGGTGCTGGGAGGACTGGACAGCAACATGCAGAAGGATGAAACTAGACCACTTTCTCACACCATTCACAAAAATAAACTCAAAATGGATAAAGGACCTGAATGGGAGACAGGAAACCATCAAAACCCTAGAGGAGAAAGCAGGAAAAAACCTCTCTGACCTCAGCCGCAGCAATTTCTTACTTGACACATCCCCAAAGGCAAGGGAATTAAAAGCAAAAATGAGCTATTGGGACCTCATGAAGATAAAAAGCTTCTGCACAGCAAAGGAAACAATCAACACAACTAAAAGGCAACCAATGGAATGGGAAAAGATATTTGCAAGTGACATATTGGACAAAGGGCTAGTATCCAAAATCTATAAAGAGCTCACCAAACTCCACACCTGAAAAACAAATAATCCAGTGAAGAAATGGGCCGAAAACATGAACAGATACTTCTCTAAAGAAGACAATCGGATGGCCATCAGGCACATTAAAAGATACTCAACGTCACTCCTCTTCATGGAAATACAAATCAAAAACCACTCTGAGATATCACTTCACACCAGTCAGAGTGGTGAAAATGAACAAATCAGGAGACTATAGATGCTGAAGCGGATGTGGAGAAACGGGAACCCTCTTGCACTGTTGGTGGGAATGCAAACTGGTGCAGCCGCTCTGGAAAACAGTGTGCAGGTTCCTCAAAAAATTAAAAATAGATCTACCCTATAACCCAGCAGTAGCACTGCTAGGAATTTACCCAAGGGATACAGGAGTGCTGATGCATAGGGGCACTTGTACCCCAATGTTTATAGCAGCACTTTCAACAATAGCCAAATTATGGAAAGAGCCTAAATGTCCATCAACTGATGAATGGATAAAAAAATCGTGGTTTATATACACAATGGAATGCTATGTGGCAATGAGAAAGAATGAAATATGGCCTATTGTAGCAATGTTGATGGGACTAGAGAGTGTTATGCTAAGTGAAATAAGTCACACAGAGAAAGACAGATACCATATGTTTTCACTCTTTTGTGGATCCTGAGAAACTTAACAGAAGACCATGGGGGAGGGGAAGGAAAAAAAAGTTAGAGAGGGAGAGAGCCAAAACATAAGAGAGTCTTAAAAACTGAGAACAAACTGAGGGTTGATGGGCGGTGGGAGGGAAGGGATAGTGGGTGATGGGTATTGAGGGCACCTGTTGGGATGAGCACTGGGTGTTGTATGGGAACCAGTTTGACAATAGATTTCATATTAAAATAAATTAATTTAATTAAATTTTTAAAAGAGAGCATAGGTGTTAACTCTTCCTTAAATGTGTGTTAGAATTCCCTTGGAAAGCCATCTGGCCCTGGACTATTGTTTTTTGGGTGATTTTTGATTATTAATTATATTTCTTTACTGGTTATGGGTGTGTTCAAATTTCTGTTTCTTCCTGTTTCAGTTTTGGTGGTTTATATGTTCCTAGGAATTTGTGTATTTCTTCCAGATTGCCCAATTTATTGGTGTACAGGATCTCATATTATTCTCTTATTATTGTTTGTATTTCTGTTGTTTTGGTTGTGATCTTTCCTCTTTCATTCTTGATTTTAGTATTTGGGTTCTTTCCTTTTTCTTTTTGATTAAACTGGCTAGTGGTTTATCAATTTTGTTATTTCTTTCAAAGAACCAACTTCTGGTTTCATTGATCTACTTTTTTGTGTGTGTGTGTTTTTTGGGTTTTTTCTGTTTCAGTGCGTTAATTTCTGCTCTAAACTTTATTATTTCCTGTCTTCTGCTATATTTGCTGTTGTTTTTCCAGCTCTTTAGGGTGTAAGGTTAGGTTGTGTATCTGAGACATTTCTTCCTGTTTAGGAAGCCCTGGACTGCTATATGCTTTCCTCTTATGACTGCCTTTGCTGCATCCCAGAGGAGAAAATAAATATTTTAAAATTTTATTCATTTATTTTTTTATATTCCAGTATTATGAGGAGCACTGAGTAATGTATAGATGTTGAATCACTGTATTCTATACCTGAAACTATTTAACACTGTATGTTAACTACATAGGAATTAAAATAAAAACATATTTAAAAATTGAATAAAGAGACGGAACAAAAGAAAAAGTAAAGTTGTGTTAACCTTATAATTGAACATGGAGATATTTACATACATCAAAGGCTAACCATAGGGAAATGTTGATGGATCAATATAATTTTGGTTTATCTTTGTAATATGCCATAACTCACTGAGATAGGTCACTAATAAAATATATTGAGAAAGAAATTCTAGTGTAATTAACATATAGTGTTATATTTGTTTCAGGTGTACAATATAGGGGTTCAAAAAACTCTTAATTCCATACACCTCATTCACCCATCCCTCCACTTACCTCCCCTTTTTCAACCACCAGTTTGTTCTTTATTATTTAAGGATCGGGTTTTGTTTGTTTTTTTGTTTTGTTTTTGGTCTCTTTCTTTGTTCATTTGGTTCTTAATTTCCACCTATGAGTGAAATAATATGCTCTTTTGTCTTTCTCTGTCTGACTTACTTTGCTTAGCATCATATTCTGTAGGTCCATCCATGTTATTGCAAATGGAAAAATTTCATTCTTTTTATGGTTGAGCAATAGTCCATTGTATGTGTATGTATACATAGACATATCTATCTTCTTTATCTTCCATATGTTCTTTATCTATTCATCTATGGGTGGGCATTGGATTGCTGTCATATCTTGGCTATTGTAAATAATGCTACAGTGGACCTGGGGTGCCTGCATCACCTCAAATTAGCATTTTCATTTTCTGTGGGTAAATATCCAATAGTAGAATAACTGGATCATATGGTAATTCTATTTTTAATTTTTAAGGAACCTCCATACTGTTTTCTATGGTAGCTGCACCAGTTTGTATTCCCACCAACAGTACATGAGTTTCCTTTTTCCTCCACATCCTTGCCAATGCTAGTTTCTTGTGTTTTTTTTATTTTAGCCATTCTGACAAGTGTGAAGTTTATGGAAATAGTTTTAAGATGGTTATGGCATTAAAATAAGTCACACAGTGTTAAAATTAAACCACACATGGTACTAGAAACTGTTGTTTAACTGTATTTACCCCAAGCTGAGTTATGCCTTGAGTAATGTCCTGGACTTTATGTTTAGCTCTTATCTTTACCGTATTCTAGGTAGCTAATACACTGTAAATTCCTAATCCTTGTCCTATGCCCTCTGAAAAATCATTAATATCCAGCTAAGGCTATTAGTCTGTTTCCTTAAAGATGCATACTTTGACAGGGTAGACTTCCTTCAAATTTGCATCTTCCTTCTCAGTAAGTATGTCTCAGTGGAGAATTATTGGCTTACAGTGTTAATGCCCAAAGCAATCTGTGCTCTCTATTACATGTGTATCAGTTGTTTCAACTCAGTAATGCAAAATAGACCTCTGTCTTTTTAGAAATTGCATTACATATAGAGGGACTAATGGGCTTAGATACTAAAATTTCACTTACATGATAAATAGCTTCAAAACAAAATTGAATCCACTTGCTAAAATACATTCTTAAATAAGACTACTACAATTTGTGGTGAGTGGTGTTTAAGATGATAATGGGCTTTCATTTTAGTAGTTTTGAAATACAGTTTAGTGAATTTTCAGACAAATATATCACTCATGTTTTGTTAAGGGAAGTTACACTCCAGTGATGGAATTTGACTCTGATTTACATTTTATGAATACCATGCTCAGTGCCAAAGATTTTCTTCAGAGCAGTCTTCATTTCCTTGTTCCTAAGGCTATAGATTAGAGGATTACAGAGGGGTGTTATCACAGAATAAAGTAAGGTCACAATTTTCTGCATTTTCACTGGGCGTCCTGATCCAGGACTAACATACATCACCATAACAGAGCCAAAAAACAGGATCACCACTGCCAGATGAGAAGCACAAGTGGAGAAAGCCTTGCGTTTGCCTGCTGCTGAGGGCATCCTTAGCACAGCCACAATCACCAGAGCATAGGAACAAAGAACAAAGAGAAAGGTTCCAATCATGAAAACAGCATTGAAAGTAGAGTAAATGAACTGTGTTGTGGTGTCTTCAGAACAGGACAGCATCATCAATGGGGCAGGATCACACAAGAAATGGTTGATGGTATTTGGGCCACAGTAGGGTAACTGTGAAATGAGAACAACTGGGGTTAGGAAGAGGACGAACCCGCATGACCAGCCAAAGATGGCAAGGCCAGTGTACAGCTGTTTCGTCATAATGAGTGGGTAATGCAGAGGACGACAGATGGCAAGGTACCTGTCAAAGGCCATGATGCAGAGGAAGAAGCCCTCATCACACCCCAGAGAGAAGAAGAAGTAGAACTGTGCAAAACAGTTCACAAAGGAAATGGACTTGCTTGAGGACAGGAAATTGGCCAACATGTTAGGGACGGTCGTGGTGACATAACATATTTCCAGGAGAGAGAAATTCCCCAAGAGGATGTACATGGGCGTGTGAAGACGCCGTTCCCACCGCACTGCACAGACAATGGCTGCGTTCCCCATGAGAGTCAGCGTGTAGACTACTGAGAAGAGCCCGAAGTAGAAGAGCTGCATTTCTGGGCTTGAGGGAAAGCCCACGAGGATAAAGTGGCTAACGGAGTTGGTGGTTTCTGTGCTGGACACATTCATTGGTCTGGAAGACATGGAGATGACTTTGTTATAGCACTCTTAATGGAGTATGCTGGTTCTTCCTGAAAACATTAAATTTCTTTATTTTTTATTTCATAAAGTAGTAAACAGACTTTTGCTTAAACAGCAAAACTGTGACTTACATTACTCAGCCCTGAACATATATTATTTAAAAAGGCGCAGTACTAGAAAAGAAGGAAAACATGAGTTGGAGACAAATTTTTCCCTTTCTAAGAATGCTAGACTAGATACTAGGAATGCAATCTTGTGATTCTGATAAATTACCGGTGTTAGTTTACTTTTCATATGTTTACCTGCACTATTGATACTATATTTCTGTGCATGTGAATATATTTCAACAGTCTATGAGTACTTGATATTCTATGATTTATAACTGACTTAATAAAAAGACTAAATGAAGACACCTAAGAATCTAAGGGTAGTGCCATGACAGGACACAAACTAATATTTATTTTCATTTTCAGTTCCTCCAGGTTACTCATGGAGTTTTAAAGTAACCTAAAAAAACCTCTATCATTCCAGGATTTATTCATTTTTTTAATGATACTTAAGTATTCATACCAGTGTTTAGTATAAAAATGCTTCCTTTACTTTTTTGGCAACTGAATGCACTATATATTGTGAGAAAGAGCCCTATACCTTGGCCTCTAAGTTGCTCTGGCTAAATATTTTGATGTGTTTCTGTGTCGATATATGTACCACATAGGCCCGTAATGGCAATTGACCTAAGGGAAAGCAGCTAGTTTGAGTCACAGTGACCAAGTTCATTGTCCTTATACTTGTACCCGTGGTCAAGTTGGCTGTAAGAAAATTGGAAAAATAGGTTTCATACTTTTGTGAGAATTTACATAGTATTTTTTTTTTACCTCCTTCCCACCCCCAGTCTTTGCCCACATGTTCTTTTTTTCTCTCTTTTAGACAGAACTTTCATATCTTTTTACATCTCACTAAGCCCCATCTAGGCCTTTCATGTCTGGGCAAATGAGAAACAATGAGCTTTGCACTTCTCTCTGGGTACTTCCATCCCAAGTAGTTGTTCCTAAATAAAAAAAAACTCAGTTCTCCTGTTTCCTCAGTACCTTTACTCTGACCTTTTGCATTAAGCAAGGTAATTCATTCAAAAATACTTATTAAACTTCTTCATTGTATCAAGTTGTCTTTTAAGTGCTGAAGAAACAGCTGTGGGTATGCCAGATCTTGCACTTATGGAACTTATAATCAAGAGATTAACAATATATTTTAATACATTTTTTGCTGAATTTTTTTTTGTTTTATTCTCCTGGAAATATTTTTTACATTTTATAAGGAATAATCTAATAAATCAAAGAAGATTTTTCAAAGTAGAAATCCAAGACTCTAAGTCAGGGAAATCCTGGACTTACTTGTGTAAAGGTCAGACCACATAGATGGCTGACTCTTTTATTTGACCGTTGAGATGGCATCTAGATTGGAAGGACTACTATTTATAGATTCTTTTTGCCTTGTAATTGTATATATGGTTATAGAAGGTCAGGTCAGCCAAATCCTTGGCTCTATTGGTTTTCTAAAACACTTTATTAATGTTTTTAAGAACAGAATTTACTCATTTACACAGGGATTTTGAGAAATCATGTCCCTAAATTCCTTTTTGAAAGATTTTTTATTATTATCATTGAGGTATAATTGACATACAACGTTCTATTAATTTCAGGTGTACAACATAGTGATTTGACAATTTTATACATATTGGAATGCTTGCCACGATAAGTGTAGTTACCATGTTACCAAATATGTTATAATATTATTGAGGATATTTTCCACATTGTACTTTTTTATATTCCAATGGATTGTCCTTTTGTCCTTTAGGCATTCCTGTGGTCCTGTTTACTCAGCACCCTAGTGTCATCATCTCAGTTTAATTATTAAGAGGTAGGTCGTTGACAAAGGATTTGTTTCAAATCATTATTGACCCTTAGCCCCCTTATTTTAGAATATTTCCTGGAGATAGTAATTGTCCAAAGCCAGAGTTTAGGGTACATCCTGTATGATTAATAAAAATAACAATAAAAACATGCTGGAAACTTTTGTTACTTCAAAAAGAATCCCCATTAAACCAGGGCTTATTAATGTGATGGGACTGAAAAGTAATAAATGGGTTTTGGAAAGAAGATATCACTGGAGAGAGAAATTTGCCATATTTATTCACCAAGCAACAAAAATCATCAAAATAAATCCTTCTCCAGCAATTGTCAGTTGATATACCTCTTCACTTAAAATCCTAAGCCCTTGTATGTATCTCTTATTTATCTTTTAGAGTGATACACAAACTAAGTGAAAAATATTCCCCAGAATTCAGGGAAACAAGAAGGAAATTAATATTTTTAGGTTTTATTTATTTGTCAGCATTTCAGTCTAATGAAATATTTTCAGCTTTTTTAAAGATAAAAAATTTCTTATGAAATTATTTTTGCAAAAACTTTGAGTACATGTGGCTCACATGTTAGACAATTTCCACTTACTCCTTGGATGAATGCTGAGAAGAGGGTCAGAGACCAGACATAAAATATTACTCCATGGAGCAACAGGCATGTGAAGGACTTCCAAGAAATTGGATGATCCAGTTTGTAATCTCTCATGGATTGCAAAGAGTAAGCCTTACAAGATACTTTTTCTCTAGTTTGAAAGCACATGTTTATGGTAAAAATGAAAGCCCAGAAGAAGGTATTATATATGTCTACTTTCTTGCATCATGACCTTTTGGGATTTGGGATTTATCCTCTTGACGATTTGATAGTATTTGTTCAAAAGAGGAGATAATTTTTGAATTTTCACTTATTTATAATTAAACACCAAGTCTTAGTATTCCACAAGGAATAGTGAAGATAAAGAATCAATTCTATCTTTTCTTTTTTCTCTAGTAGTCATATATCATTGAAGGTTTTTGGGGAATAATTAGTCATAATAGGGATTGTTATAATAGCTGTAATAGCAAGCTCATAGGAATCCCTTTGTCTATTTTGAAGAAGAAGAAATCATTCTTTGACCACCAAATGTCTGTACTTAGGTAGTTTGTTAGAGATATCTGGGGTGCATTTTATTTATTTATTTATTTATTTATTTATTTATTTATTTATTTATTTTTGGGTTTTTTTGTTGTTGTTTCAATATATGAATTTATTGTCAAATTGTTTTCCATACAACACCCAGTGCTCATCCCAACAGTTGCCCTCCTCAATGCCCATCACCCACTTTCTTCTCCCCCCCACCCCCCATCAACCCTCAGTTCTCAGTTTTTAAGTCTCTTATGTTTTGGCTCCCTCCCTCTCTAATTTTTTTTTCCTTCCCCTCCCCCATGGTCTTCTGTTAAGTTTCTCAGGATCCACAAAAGAGTGAAAACATATGGTATCTGTCTTTCTCTGTGTGACTTATTTCACTTAGCATAACACTCTCCAGTTCCATCCACGTTGCTACAAAAGGCCATATTTCATTCTTTCTCATTGCCACATAGCATTCCATTGTGTATATAAACCACGATTTCTTTATCCATTCATCAGTTGATGGACATTTAGGCTCTTTCCATAATTTGGCTATTGTTGAAAGTGCTGTTATAAACATTGGGGTACAAGTGCCCCTCTGCATCAGCACTCCTGTATCCCTTGGGTAAATTCCTAGCAGTGCTATTTCTGGGTCATAGGGTAGATCTATTTTTAATTTTGGGGGGAACCTGCACACTGTTTTCCAGAGCGGTTGCACCAGTTTGCATTCCCACCAACAGTGCAAGAGGGTTCCCGTTTCTCCACATCCGCTTCAGCATCTGTAGTCTCCTGATTTGTTCATTTTCACCACCCTGACTGGCCTGAGGTGATATCTGAGTGTGGTTTTGGTTTGTATTTCCCTGATGAGGAGCGCGTTGAGTATCTTTTCATGTGCCTGCTGGCCATCTGGATTTCTTCTTTAGAAAAGTGTCTATTCATGTTTTCTACCCATTTCTTCACTGGATTATTTGTTTTTCAGGTGTGGAGTTTGGTGAGCTCTTTATAGATTTTGGATACTAGCCCTTTGTCCGATATGTCATTTGCAAATATCTTTTCCCATTCCATTGGTTGCCTTTTAGTTGTGTTGATTGTTTCCTTTGCTGTGCAGAAGCTTTTTATCTTCATGAGGTCCCAATAGTTCATTTTTGCTTTTAATTCCCTTGCCTTTGGGGATGTGTCAAGTAAGACATTGCTGCGGCTGAGGTCAGAGAGGTTTTTTTCCTGCTTTCTCCTCTAGGGTTTTGATGGTTTCCTGTCTCCCATTCAGGTCCTTTATCCATTTTGAGTTTATTTTTGTGAATGGTGTGAGAAAGTGGTCTAGTTTCATCCTTCTGCATGTTGCTGTCCAGTTCTCCCAGCACCATTTTTTAAAGAGACTGTCTTGTTTCCATTGGATGTTCTTTCCTGCTTTGTCAAAGATGAGTTGGCCGTACGTTTGTGGGTCTAGTTCTGGGGTTTCTATTCTCTTCCATTGGTCTATGTGTCTGTTTTTGTGCCAATACCATGCTGTCTTGATGATTACAGCTTTGGAGTAGAGGCTAAAGTCTGGGATTGTGATGCCTCCTGCTTTGGTCTTCTTCAAAATTACTTTGGCTATTCGGGGCCTTTTGTGGTTCCATATGAATTTTAGGATTGCTTGTTCTAGTTTCAAGAAGAATGCTGGTGCAATTTTGATTGGGATTGCATTGAATGTGTAGATAGCTTTGGGTAGTATTGACATTTTGACAATATTTATTCTCCCAACCCATGAGCATGGAATGTTTTTCCATTTCTTTATATCTCCTTCAATTTCCTTCATAAGCTTTCTATAGTTTTCAGCATACAGATCTTTTACATCTTTGGTTAGGTTTATTCCTAGGTATTTTATGCTTCTTGGTGCAATTGTGAATGGGATCAGTTTCTTTGTCTTTCTGTTGCTTAATTATTAGTGTATAAGAATGCAACTGATATCTGTACATTAATTTTGTATCCTGCGACTTTGTTGAATTCATGTATCAGTTCTAGCAGACTTTTGGTGGAGTCTATCGGGTTTTCCATGTATAATATCATGTCATCTGCAAAAAGTGAAAGCTTGACTTCATCTTTGCCAGTTTTGATGCCTTTGATTTCCTTTTGTTGTCTGATTGCTGATACTAGCACTTCTAACACTATGTGAAACAACAGCAGTGAGAGTGGACATCCCTGTTGTGTTCCTGATCTCGGGGAAAGTTCTCGGTTTTTCCCCATTGAGGATGATATTAGCTGTGGGCTTTTCATAAATGGCTTTTATGATGTTTAAGTATGTTCCTTCTACCCTGACTTTCTTGAGGGTTTTTATTAAGAAAGGATGCTGAATTTTGTCAAATGCTTTTTCTGCATTGATTGACAGGGTCATATGGTTCTTTTGTGCTGTCTGGAGTAACTTGTGTTGGTGGGCCACACAACCAACACTGAGGGCCACAGTCAGACCGATGTCTGTCCCCAGCCCACTGCTGGGGCCACAATCAGACTGGTGTGTACTTTATCTTCCCCTCTCCCAAGGGCAGGACTCACTGTGGCTGGTTTGGCCCCTGTCTGGGCTACTTGCACACTGCCAGGCTTGTGGTGCTGCTTTGATGGGATCTTGTGTGTTAGTCGGGGTGGATCTCCAAGGTGCACAGGGGTGGGAAGGGCAGGCTTAGCTCACTTTGCCCTAGGTGGTCCCCTGCGGGAGGGGCCCTGCATCACCAGGAGGGAGGCAGGCAGACCCGTTGGAGGGATGGATCCACAGAAGTACAGCGTTGGGTGTTTGCAGGGTGCAAGCAGGATCGGTGCCGGGAACTGGTTCCCTTTGGGATTTCAGTTGGGGAATGGGAGAGGGAGATGGCACTGGCCAGTGCCTTGGTTCCCCACCGAGCTGAGCTCTGTCTTCCAGGGCTCAACACCTCTCCTTCCCAGTGTCCTCTCTCCCTCCCGCTCTCGGAGCAGAGCTGTTGAGTTTTCACATTCCGGATGATAAGTCCCATTGGCTGTCAGAACTCACGCATTCTGGCCCCTCTGCTTTTGCAAGCCAGACTTGGGGATTCTGCCTTGCCGGGAGGGCTGCCCCTCCACCGCCCTGGCTGGCTCCCACCAGTCCGTGTAGTGCGCACTGCCTCTCCACCCTTCCTACCCTCTTCCGTGGGCTTCTTGTCTACACTTGGCTCTGGAGAGTCCGTTGTGCTAGTTCTGGCAGTTTTCTGGGTTATTTAGGCAGATGTGGGTAGAATCTAAGTGATCAGCAGGATGCAGTGAGCCCAACGTCCTCCTATGTCACCATCTTCTCCCTCTGTTCTTTTACTGTAGATCAGAAAGAATTGGCAGCTTAAACTTATAGAGACAAATTTAGAATGGGGATTCTGGGACTGGGAGATGAAGGAAATGAGGTGATGTTGGTCAAAGAGCACAAACTTCTGGCTCTAACATGAATAAGTTCTCATTAGAACACTAGTACAGCATGGTGGTTATAGTTCACACTTCTACATTATGTACTTGAAAGTCACTAAGAAAGTAGATTTTAAGTGGTCTCACTGCCAAGAAAAAAAAGTAATTATGGAGGTGATGGAGGTGTCAACTAACCTTATTATGGTAATCATTTCACAGTATACACATGTATAAAATCCATATTATAATGTTATACACCTCAAACTTAGAAATTATTTTTTAATATAATTTATTGCCAAATTGGCTTCCATACAATACCCAGTGCTCATCCCAGCAAGTGCCCTCCTCAGTGCCCATCACCCACTTTCCCCTCTTCTCTACCTCCCATCATCTCTCAATTTGTTCTCTATATTTAGAAGTCTTTTATCATTTGCCTTCCTCTCTGTTTGTAAATTTTTCCCCCCTTCCCTTCCTCCATGGTCTACTATTAAGTTTCTCAAGATCCACATATGAGTGAAAACATGGTTCTGTGTTTGTCTCACTGACTTACTTCACTTAGTATAACACCCTCCAGTTCCATCCACATTGCTACAAATGGCATGTTTCATTCTTTCTCATTGCCAAGTAGTATTCCATTGTGTATATAAACCACATCTTCTTTATCCATTCATCAGTTGATGGACATTTAGGCTCTTTCCACAATTTGGCTATTGTTGAAAGTGTTGCAATATACATTGGGGTATAAGTGCCCCTATGCATCAGCACTCCTGTATCCCTTGGGTAAATTCCTAGCAATGCTATTGCTGGGTCATAGGGAAGTTCTATTTTTAATTTTTTGAGGAGCCTCACACTGTTTTCCAGAGTGGCCGCACCAGTTTGCATTCTGACCAACATTGCAAAAGCGTTCCCCTCACCAACATGTATTCTACATCTCTCTCGGCGTATGCTTGCAAGAATTTATGTTGCATATCCATGAAACTGCTGGATTCCAGGGAATGTATATATTCAACCGTAACAGATAATGTTAGAGAGTATTCCAAAGTGGTTGCTAAAATGTACACTCTCATGAGTAGTATATGATAATCCTCATTATTCTGTTTATTTTTTATTTTTATTTTGGTCAGTTTTTGTTTTTTTTGGTTTTCAAAAAACATTTAGGAAAACACATTCTGTTTTATATTTGTATATACTTTTTTTAAAAATAATGACTTTTCAAGAGTCTTGCTCTTTTTTAAACTACTGGGAATTTGTTAATACTTTAAAGATTTAAAAAATATATTCTGAAAGCAAGCCTTTAATCAGTTATATGTATTCCAAATATTTTCTCTGGTTTATGCAGGCTTATTTTTCTAGTCTCATAATTTCTTTTTAATGAAAAGAAGTTCTTTTTAAAAAAAATTTAATTCCAGTGCAGTTGATAAACAGTGTTATATTCGTTTCAGGTATACAACGTAGTGATTCAACAATTCTATACATTACTCAGTGGTCATCGTAATAAGTGCCCTCCTTAATCCCCTTCACCTAGTTCACCCATTCCCCCACCCACCTCCCTTCTGGTAACCAGAAATTTGTTCTCTGTGGTTAAGAGTCTGTTTTTTATTTATTGCTCTTTTCTTTTCCCCTTTATTTATCTTGTTTCTTAAATTCCACATATGAATAAAATCATCTGGTATTTGTCTTTCTCTGACTGGTTTATTAATGAGCAGAAATTCTTATTTTTAATGCACCTGATTTATCAGTCAAGTTTCTTTTTTTTTTTAAGTTTATTTATTTATTTTGAAAGAGAGAGAGATAGAGAACTCTGAAGGGGCAGAGGGAGAGAGAGAGAGGGAGAGAGAGATTGCTAAGCAGGCTCTGCACCATCAGCACAGAGCCCAGTGCAGGGCTTGAAGTATAAACTGTGAGATCATGACCTGAGCCCAAATCAAGAGTTGGTTGTTTAATGGACTGAGCCACCCAGGCACCCCTCAATCAAGTTTCTTTATAGCTAGTTCTTTTTGCTTATTTCAAGGTTATGAAAATATTATTTAGAAGTGTTAATATCTTTCAAATTTAAAATCTGCAATTATACTGGTCATAGTTTTTATGTATGGTATGAAATATAGGTCAAATTTCAGTTTTCCACATGAGAATCCATTTGACCTAGAAATTTTCTTTGTTAAACCTGTATTCTATGCCTGCTGTGTAGTCCTATTTTTTTTTTTACCATAAATTAAGTGTCCATATATGCATGGGTTGGTTTCTGCATTCTCTATTTAATTTCATCTTTCTTTTTGTTCCTATTGCACCAATAGCACATTTTCCTAATTATGGTAGCTTATAATGAGTCTTGATATCTAAAATAGGTAAGTCCTACCAATTTCTTTCTCTTCAAACTCTTTTTGCCCATTGCCTTTCCATATAAATTTAGAATTCTTTTGTCAATTTGCACAACAATTATTTCTGGAATTTGATTGGGATTGCTTTGAATGGGGAGGTTAATTGTCATCTACACAATAATTACTCTTACAGTCCATGGGCTTGGCATATCTTCCTATTATATCTTCGTGAATTTCTTTCAACAAAGTTTTATTGTTTTCTGTATAGAAGACTTGCCAAATATATATATATATTTTTCCTTTTTCCCTCTGATCCCCTTTCCCATTGTTTGCCATTGTTATAATATAGAAGGATAGCTTTTGGGGGCAAATTGTAACATGGGAATCTGTAGCCAGTTGCAAGGCCGTTTGTGAAATTGTGGACTGGCTTGTTGACCTCATTCCAAACTTGACCAGTTTGAAGTCAATTTCTTACCAACTCCAGTTGGGGATCTTTTTACTAGATGAAGCAGTAAAATCAGAGAAGTGGGGAGGTCTAAGCTTCTTCTACAGCTATCTTGCTATCTTAAGTCCCCTGAATTTCTGGGTCATTTAACCCCCTTCCTCTGGTTCCTCTCTGTTTGACTAGGGTCCCCTCAGTCTGTTTTCCTCCCAATTTTATTGAGAAATAACTGACACACATCACTGTATAAGTTTAAGTTGTATAGCATAATAATTTGATTTACATGTGTTGTGAAATGATTACCACAATAGGCTTAGTTAACCTCCATCATCTCATATAGAAATAATGAAAAGAGAGAACTTCTTGAGATGACAACACTTAGTGTCTACTCTCTTAATAACTGTAAGTCTCTAAGGTCTGTGAGTATTTTGCACTTCTTTATTTCTCCAAACCTGGGCTCAATACTTAGCACATAGAGGACACTCAGTAAAAGTTTGGGAGATGAATATATAAAAAAGTGAATAAATGAGTGAAGGAATGTTTCAAAGGAGGAAAATAAAATTGTCGGAAAATACATCATAGTACAGTATCCAAATAATAGATCCTGATAATTTAGTTTTAGTATCTTTGAGTGTGTTTGGGATGAGGAAATAGTGTGGATTTTGTCAGAAGTAAACCCATGGCTTGGGGAGTTTCTATAAGAATAATGTGAACAAAATTTGGTTTCCAGGGTGGGATGTAGTTTCAGGATCAATAAAACCATTAATCTGGGCCTAAGATCTTAAAGACAGTGTAGGACATATTGTGTTAGGAGATGAAATTCAAGAGGAAATTCAGGAAAAATTCCTGACTAAATTGACAGGGAAGCCTGAGAAAATATGGGGAAAGCTCAAGGCACAACTATTGAAGAAATTAAGCTTGTCAAAACACACAGATCAGGTCACTTTTCCATACACAGGGCTGATAGTTAGAACCCTGGGAAGATAACTGTTTTAGGGAGACAACTTTGAAGATCTGAGAGTTGCCTGCCTAAATCTGTTCCAGAATATTTCTTCTAGTGCACTCTCATCTCAGAAATAGCACCTTTAATAGCTTTTGCACTTATATAAAGATTTTTATCATTTTAAGTTGCAGACCACTGTAGGACATTTGCTCTTTGACTTGTTACTCATCATTTACACCCTGCCAGAAAATTATATACATTTTAAATGACTATTTAAAAATTTCTTTTTAATGTTTATTTATTTTTGAGATAGAGACAGAGCATGAACGGGGGAGGGTCAGAGAGAGAGACACACAGAATCTGAAGCAGGCTCCAGGCTCTGAGCTGTCAGCACAGAGCCCGACGCAGGGCTCGAACTCACGGCCTGAGAGATCATGACCTGAGCTGAAGTCGGCTGCCCAACCAACTGAGCCAACCAGACGCCCCTAAATTACTATTTTAGAAAATAAAATGAAAAGAAAAATGGTAAATATGAAAAAAAATTATTAATGGCATTACTAGTGCCTCTAAATCAAACTGTTAGTAGTACATTGTTTTATTTCCTCATATCTCCTATTTCTAGTTTATTCTTAATCATTCCACAGCAATTTTTTGCATGTCTTTATAAAAGTTTTTTAAATTTATTTTTTTATTGAAGTATAGTTGACAATGTTACATTAGTTTCAGGTGTACAACACAGTGATTCAATGACTATACATTATGCTATGCTCACCACAAGTGTAGCTACCAACAATTAGCATACAATGCTATTGCAGTACTATTGGCTATGTTCCCTGTGCTGTAGCTTTTATTCCAAAGACTTCCTCATTCCATAATTGGAAACCTGCATCTCCCACTTTCCTTTACCCATTTTGCATTTCCCCTTACCTTTTTCCTCTGACAAGTGGAAGTACTGGACTGTGGTATTAATATTTTAAATTTTTTGAGGAACCTCCATACTGCTTTTCACAGTTACTATACCAATTACATTCCAGCCAATGGTGCACAAGTGTTTTCTTTTTCCCACATCTTCACCAACACTTGTTATTTCTTGTCTCTTTCATGCTAGCCATTTTGACATGTGTAAACTGCTATCTCGTAATTTTGATTTGCATTTCTGTGATGATGACTGATATTGAGCATCTTTTCATGTGTTTATTGGACATCTGTATGTCTTCTTTGGAAAACTGTTTAGATCCTCTACCAATTTTTTAATCAGATTTTGTTTGGTGTTGAGTTGTATAAGTTCTTTATATATTTTGGGTATTAACCCTTTATTGGATACATCATTAGCAAATATCTTCTCCCATTCACTAAGTTGCCCTTTTCCTTTGCTAATGGTTTCCTATGCTGTGCATAAGTTGCTGTTGTTGTTGTCTTTAATTTTGGTATGGGCCCAATAGTTTATTTTTGCTTTTGTTTCCCTTGCCTTTGGAGATATATCTGGAAAAATGTTGCTAAGGCTGATGTAAAAAAATTACTGCCTATGTTATCTTCTAGGAGTTTTATGGTTTTAGGTCTCACATCTAGGAGTTTAGTAAATTTTGAGTTTATTTTTGTGTATGATGTAAGAAAGTGGCCCAGTTTCATTCTTTTGCTTGTAGGTATCCAGTTTTCTCAACACCATTTATTGAAAAGTAGTCATACTATCTTATTTCTAGCCTTAGACTCATATGCACTATTCTCTTTGCATGGTTTGTATTAATTCTAATACATATAGGGAGAAAAACCTCTTTAAAATCATGAAGCATTTAAAATATGAATTATTTTCTGATTAAGTTTCTTACAGGTAGTCTTGTTTCCAGGTCTCACCCTGTTTCAGTACATATATTCTTTTGTACTGAGTGGTACTGGGTGGTACTAAGATAAGGAAAATAATGAGTTATAAGGACCCTAAAACAACCCAAAAAAGTAAACATTTGGAAAAAAACCCACTATTTTCACAAAGTCCTATTTAAGAATTAAGTTTGCTGAGGAGAAATTTTTTGACAAGCCCAGCTGAGGAAGAGTCCGAAACTGCCAAGGACCTACATATGGAAGACATTTATTCTGAATAAGAAAGGGAAGGATGTTCTGGTCATTCTGGTGGGTGGTGGGAAGAGGATGAGGAAGGAAGAAGAAGAGGCAGACCAGGTATAATATGAGAAACTGACTGGGTGTTCAGCACGGTAGCCTTTCCTATGACTCTCCCTAACCCCAGCTGGTAGTCAGGTTAATAAACCCACACAAAAATGGAATTACTTTGGTTTTGGATAAAATGTTGAAGGAGATGAGTCTCACATCCAGACTGGTGTGATCAAAATAAGACAGGAGGTAGATTCAGGGATTGGAAGAGAAAAGCACACACGAACATGTTTGATGGTGTGTGTGTGTGTGTGTGTGTGTGTGTGTGTGTGTGTGTGTAGGGAGAGAGTGATGGGTGCTTTAGACACCTGAGCATTGTGAATCTGGGGGTCAGGGACAAATTTACCTATATCTGCAAAAGATAGAAACTGATCTGTTGACATCTGGGTTATATATGATTTTTCTGCAAAAAGGACTGAAAATGTCTCACATTTTCCTGTTTCCATGCAAGGTGCACAGGAATATTAATACATTATAGCCTAGTACAAATGATTTATGCAAGGTCTTGTAAGATTTTGTTTTCTATTTGCTTCATTGAAATGTATTTCTAAAAATATTCCCTGGGATATGGGAAACATATCTGTCTCTCAAATTTGCATAAGACCATTAACCTCCTATAATTTTATATCACTATATGTCCAACACATATATGGATTCTAGTTCTTGAGAGGCTGCCTTTGACCAAGTCTCATAATCCTAAATAGTTTTCTCAGGGCCTGCTTCATCTCCTTATTCCGGAGGCTATAGATCAAGGGATTGAAAAGTGGAGTCATCACAGAATAAAATAAAGTCACAATTTTCTGAATCCCTGCTGGATTGCCTGCTGTTGGACTCACATACATCACCATGATGGAGCCATAGAACAGGGACACCACAGCCAGATGGGAGCCACACGTGGAGAAGGCCTTATGCCGACCTTCTGCTGAGGGGACCCTCAGCACAGCTCTGATCACCAAGGTGTAGGAGCTGGTAATGAAGAGGAAGGTGGAGAAAATGAGGACTGAGTTAAAGATGGCACAGATGATCTCAGTGGCAGGAGCTGCCACACAAGACAGATTCATAAGGGGTCCTGGATCACATAAAAAATGATCAATTGTATTGGGACCACAAAAAGGAAGCTGGGAGATGAGGTAAACTGGGAGGAGAAAACAAGAGAAGCCACACACCCAGCACCCAGCTCCTATTCTGATGCAGCGCTGAACTGTCATGACAGCGGGGTAATGCAGGGGCCTGCAGATAGCAAGGTACCTGTCAAAGGCCATGGCAGACAAGAAGAAGGTCTCAGTGGTGCCCATGGAGAAGAAGAAGTAGAACTGGATGAAGCAGCCATAGAAGGAGATGGAATTGGTCTCGGAGAGAAAGTTGGCCAGCATATTAGGGACAGTAGAAGTGACATACCAGATCTCCAGGAAGGAAAAATTGGCCAGTAGGATGTACATGGGAGTGTGGAGATGGTCATTCCACCACACTGCACAGATGATACACAGATTTCCCATTAATGTCAGGACATAGATCACAAAGAAGATTGAGAAGAGGAGGATCTGGACCTCCCAGATGCAAGGGAAGCCAAGAAGAATGAATTCACTGACAGGGTCAGAGTGGTTGTTTTCAGCTGGGATTTTCATGTTTCTCTCCCTCAAACTGCAATAACAAGACATTACCATGTTACAGATGACTTTGCAGAAGTTTTCTCATTAAGGTAGTCTCTGATTTTCTTTACAATTCAATTAGCACAGTTTAGGTTAAACATTTTCAGCATTCTTTGACCCAGTGATATTGGGAGGAATAAGGCACTTGGAGATGTGGATGCTTATTACAGCTTTACCATCATGATCACCATGCCCATCGTGGGCCATTAAACACCTGCCTTTGTTTAGTGTCCTCAGCACTATATAAAATTAATTAGATGCTTCTTGTCATTGAGAGGCTTCAACCTAGGTCAGAAACATCAACTTAAAAGCAGTTATTTATTTTGAGAGAGAGAGAGAGCACAGGCAAGAGTAGGGGAGGGACACAGAGAGAAAGAAAGAATCCCAAGCAGCCTCCATGCCCAGCATGGAGCCTGACGCGGGACTCGATCTCACAACTGTGAGATGATGACCTGAGCTGAAACCAACAGTCTGATGCTGTACGGACTGAGCCACGTAGGTGTCCCAGCAACCTCAACTTTTAATCAATGATGGCTTACAGCAAATTTTCTCTCCATATTTAGTGACATATGCAAAATTCTTCAAAGTACTCCTCATTTTTAACTTGGTTCTCTTTGCGTTTAAAAAATTGTTGCTGAAGAGGAGTAAGTTTCTTATATTCTCACCTTGAATAACATTTTAAATGAAATTGGTATGAATGAATGAGGTTCAGACTAAAGACTAATGATTCTTTTTTAACAGAGATTTTCCCTAACTAGAATACACAAGCTTCAGTCCTCAGCTGAAATTTATCACATGCAGGGAAAGTACCTCACAGTGACAGTCTATATACATTTTGCCAGGTAAACTAAAAATAATTATAGTGTTATGTCACTGAAAGCATTCTGAGATTTGAACAACAATTCGAGATCTGTGCATGGACTGTTTGGTTTCATTTCTCCTTATATATTATTTCAGGCTTCTATGTCAGAGTTCCTCCTGATTGACCTGACCTGTATATGTTTTTTTCAGGTCATAATCCTTGATATTTTTCCTTCTCCAACTATACTCTTTCTGTAAGTGACCTGACACTAGCCCCTTGATATAAAAACTATGTGAGATAAAGCCAGATTTTTCTCTCCCTAGCTATGAAATCTCTTCTGCAACCTGGATTTTTCTACCCAATTTCTTACTTACCATCTCCATTTGATATCTAATGTAACATGCCTATGACTAAACTGTTTTTTGATTATTCTCCCCTCAGACTAGCCAATCCTTCTTTCTCTGCCATATCACTACATGGCACCTCCATTCACTCAGTTGCCCGGGCCATACACTTTAGCCACATCACTTCTATCCCTCTCACTACTCTACATCCAAAACCATCAGCAAATACTCTAGGCCTCATATTCAAAGCATTCAGAATGTGCACAATTTTTATCATTCTTATCAGCTTTCACCCTGGTGCACCCTACCACGGAATTCTCATTTTGACTACTTACAAAAACCTCTTAAATTGCTTGTTTCCATTTTTATATGCCAAGACTGTTAGCCACATAATAGCTAGATGACAGTTTTTTAAAAACCTGATCATGTCAACTACTTGCTCTCAATCTTTTAAACACAGTTAACATACCTCCCAATTCCTTTCCATGGCTAAGAAGACCAGTAAGGCCTTCCTCCATGTCCTAATTTCCTACCACTTTTCCTCCTATTAGCCCCACTCCAGCCATACTGATACTTGATTATGCTATGTGTGGCCCATATCAAGGCCTGGAACGTCCCTATCTCAGTCCTTCTCTCTGCTCTGCCAATATTCACATGTCTTAATTTGTTACTCGATTCCAGATTTCTGGTAAAAATCAGGAGGAGGACATTACTTAGCTCACCAACATATTCCCAGAAACTAGGACACTATCTGGTATGAGTGTTTATTAAACATTTGTTGTCTTAATCAATGAACACGCCTAATAGTAACCAATTGGGGAAATAATTATCTATAGCCAGAGGAAAAAAGTTAAATGCAAACACTAGAAAACTCCAGTTGGCTAAAAACAAAATCAAGACAACAGAGATTTAGTTTGTTATGAGGATGCACCATCAGTCCAAGTAAACAGGAGGACATCCATGACAGGAGCCATCTTAAGACAACCCTATTTGAATCATCTTTCTTTAGGTCTCTCTCATCCACTCTGTTTTGTGTTGTGAGCTTTCTTATTGTTGCTAAGTAATAATCATGCTGTAAGGATGTGTGTATTGTGTGTGTATACTGTTTCTTGCTGTCTTCTCTCTCAGTCTCTAATTGTCCCTATCTTTAAATGTTTTTATTAGATGGCCTTTACAACATTTCCCTCTCATTTTTAAATAGGTATGTGAATTGTTTTAAACTATTCCCTCTTAAAAGGAATGTGTTTATAATCTATAAATGACACCCCCCCACACCATTTCCTTTAATAGAAAAATGTCCTGGTGTGCCTGGGTGGCTCAGTCAGTTAAGCATCTGACTTCAGCTCAGGTCATGATCTCACCGTTCGGGAGTTTGAGCCCCACGTCAGGCTCTGTGCTGACAGCTCAGAACCTGGACCCTGCTACAGATTCTGTGTTTCCCTCTCTCTGTGCCCCTCCCCAACTTGCACTCTGTCTCTCTCAAAAATAAACATTAAAAACAATTTTTTTAATAAAAAAAGAAAAATGTCCATCTCTTGCCCCATATTCAGGGTCAGGAAATCTGGTATATATAATCTGAATAAATAATAATGTATAGAATGAAGTTTTCATTTCACAATTTATTCTTGGCCCATGTGGTTCAGCTAACATCTCAAGTAAAATACTGTTATTTTTATTAACTATATTTACTGATATATTTATAAATAAAACACATGTGACCTACGATTTATTTAGACCAGTTCTGATGCTGGAGGCTATGTTATGTAGTTGAGAATGTAACCACTGTCTATTAGGACGAAGCTATTTTAACTCACATTTTCATATGGAGAAAACACAAGACAGGGTTAGAGAAAAGTGAAAAAGACATTACAAAGAAATCTGAGCTATGCCTTACCTAAAGCTGTTATGCGAGGATTATAGAATCTGGTAGAGGGGAGATGTTCTCTCTCTCCTGGAGTCAGTTTCAGCCTCTTTGTTCTCTCATTTCAGTGGGAGAAAGTGTGCAGCCAAACTAATCACAGTGGTGCTTGCATCCACATTCCTTAGCAGGCTTCTGAAAGAGGGTGAGTGTTCGAAGGTAATATTATCAAGAATAGGGTCACCTGGGTTGCTTAGCCCATTAAGCATCTGACTCTTGATCTCAGCTCAGGTCATGATCTCACAGTTCGTGAGTTCGAGTCCCAAGTCAGGCTCTGAGCTGACAAGGTGGAGCCTGCTTGGGATTCTCTCTCTCCTTCTCTCTCTCTCTCTCAAGATAAAAGAATAAATATTTTTAAAAAGTTATCCAGAATAGCAATTATTTGAAGCCCATACAGTGACTGTATTGACCTTCTCAAGCTGGTTACATGAAGTTGGAAAGGGCACTGTGGTCTGTCCTGATTTGGGAATGAGTGATTACACCCCTGCTTCTAAAGGAGGGTATATAGCAAACCCATTCTGAGCCATGATTATTCCATTCTCCACGGTCCATCTTGGAGGTGTGGTGATCCAGAACACTGTGTGTGTGCACTCAGGCCTTACTTTCAGCTGCATTGTACTTTTGAATATATGTGCCAAGGTTTGCTTCTGACCCTTCTGGATTATCTGACTTTTCCCAGAGGACTCATCTAGGAATAACAATGATAAAGCTTTGGCTAGATCTCAGAAAGCATTTCTTTAACTGAGGTCTAAATTGATCCAACCTCTAGGGGAAAAGAGGCCTGAATCTAAGCTGAAGAATAAGTTGGCCTTAAGCTTTGGATCAGAGTGTTAAATATAATCAGAAGCATCTGTGTATATGTTTATAGTAATGCAGCTGTGTTTTCTCGCAAAAAGACACTGAATTTAAGGATGAAAATGTAGGAGCAAAGGGTTCTACTTTTGAGGCAGTACCATATTGTTTTGATTACTAACACTTTGTAGTATACTAACACTTTGCAGGTCTCCTTGAAATCTGAAATTGTGATGCCTCTGGCTTTGTTCTTCTTTTTCAAGATTGCTTTGGCTAGGGAGCTTGTACTTTCATGCACTTTTTCTGGGAATCTGTTATATTTTTCCTTTAGAAAAAATTATTGGAAACAGATCATATGTGCACATTTTTAAGATGTTTGGCACACAATTTCGTATTTTGATTTGATGGTCTTTCCACTAAAGAAGTCCTCAGGTGGGGCTGAGGAAACATTTCAAGTGAAGTTTCACCATTGAGTTTATGTTGAGTTTATGAAGAGAGTCTCTTGGGGCACCTGGGTGGCTCTGTCGGTTAAGCATCCGACTTCGGCTCAGGTCATGATCTCACAGTCTGTGAGTTCAAGCCCCATGTCGGGCTCTGAGCTGAGCGCTCAGAGCCTGGAGCCTGCTTCCGATTCTGTGTCTCCCTCTTTCTCTGTCCCTCCCCCACTCATGCTCTGTCTCTCTCTTTCTCTCAAAAATAAATAAACGTAAAAAAAAATAAAAAAAATATGAAGAGAGTCAAAATTTAGTTCATGCAAGATATAAAGACAGTAGAGAAAGTTGAACTGGAGGATGAAGCAGAGGAAAAAGCACTAAAGCAAAAAATGAAGTCTTGATAGTTTTGTGTTCAGAATATAGTGATGGAGGTAGGAAGTTCCATTGACCCTTACTGCTTTCTTATTCCTCTCCTATGGTAAGGCCTCCAGTTCCCCATTATTAAGTGAGCAGTAACCATATGTCTCCCTTGTAGGTCTCAGAGAAGATAGAAAAAGGCAGGAGACCAGTCGGGTGCTCTGGCAGAGAGAGATGTCAGCAAACCACAGTGAAAGGCCTGTGTGGACAACCACAGTGATTGTCCTCCTGACAGGGTCTGGCTTATTCAGTAACTCAGGCCTTTGGGCAAAGGAGGATTTGGTATTAAAAGATACTTTACCTTTTAAAAGCCCTTGAGAGCTTTTCTGTCTTCCACTTGAGTTTGCCCTGTGGATAACATGCCTGAGAGATCACATAAAGCTGGCTCTGGAAGCACTGAAGCTCCCTTTCCTTGAGCACCAGACTTGTGTATGCTTCAGAGTTCAGAAGAGGCTGGAGAAAGGCCAGGGGATTCGTTGTCAAGATGACTTGACCTTGCAAAACTGTCAACCTCATTGTGAATGTTACTCAACATACTTGATACTCAACATTTCTGTGCTGACAGCTCAAAACCTGGAGCCTGCTTCAGATTCTGTCTCTCTCTCTCTCTCTCTCTCTCTGCTCCTCCCTTGCTTGCACTTTGTCTCTCTCAAAAATATTTTAAAAAAAGATTTCTGTATATTCATTTTTCTTTCACATTACTTTAATTAGCTGATACACATAAGTGACAACTGTAGAAGCCTGGATATCCATCAACACAAATGAAGGAATAATGTTTGTTTCCAAGGCATTATATGCCCCAGTGGCAGAACCCGAGTTATTGTAAAATTTATTTTCATGCTCAAATGCTTCAAATTTGTGTGTGTGTCTCAAGATATGAATATTCACATCAAACTCCCTCTGCAACAGGGCTAAAGTGGCCATATTCCCCATAGAGTAACATGATACCCATGGATCAAATTAATTTTGAACTGCCAACAGTCACAACTTTCTGTTCTGGATAATTCAGATTCTCATTGAAGTCTCCTCTCACAACATGAACATCACTGACCAGAGTCTTGAGATAGTCTTAACTCTCTTTGGGGCAAAGGTTTCCAGTACAGAGAATGTGTTGACTCTTTTCCTGGGACCTGCAGTTTTTTTAAATGTAGCCAGCAAACTTGTTGGACTGGTATAGAATGTGTAGGTCTCCTAATACCAACACCAAATGAAGAGAGAATAGTCTTCATCTTTAGACAGGGATTCTTTCAGATATGGATTGGAGTACTTGGTTAATGTGGGAAGCATCCTGTCACTGGGCTCAGCTTAGTCACCACAACTGCTGCTGCCTTCTTTCTTGGGCTCCTCTGCAACCCTCTTGCATTTTAGAAAAGCCCTTCCTTCCTTCCTTCCTTCCTTCCTTCCTTCCTTCCTTTCTGAAAAAGTTTTTTAGTGTTTATTCATTTTTGGGAGAGGGAGAGAGAGTGAGCATGAGCAGGGGAGGGGCAGAGAGAGAGGGAGAGAGAATCCAAAGCAGCTCTAGGCTCTGAGCTGTCAGCATGGAGCCTGATGTGGGGCTCAAACCCATGAACCCATGAGATGATGACCTGAGCCAAAGTTGGCCATTTAACCAACTGAGCCACCCAGGTACCCCAAGAAAAGCTGTTTCTTAAGCTCACACTACATTCCATCACTGTCAGTCCCTGACAGGATGACAGGATGTCCTGTTATTCTTGGTCTTCCCTCTCTATTCTAGTATCTAGGAGATTTCAAAGTCTGTAATAGATCTCAGACCAAAGAGACACAATGTCCATGGGCAGAGATCCTAGGAATATAGACTAATTCTAGACTGTGGAGTGAACATTCTTTGTCCTTAGGAAATTAATTTTGATGGCATTATCTGAGTCATCACTCAGATTTTCCACAAATGACAGTTCCTCATTTGGCCAGTTAAATTGTGGCAAGCTTTAACCCAGATGTTTCCCCTTAATCTCTGCCTAACCCCTGTCTAGCTTGAGGCCTCTCTGGCTTCCCCTGGAGAAGGCCAGGATCTCTATGTAGGGAGAGTCTCCATTTTTTGCTTTCTTCCTTATCACTTTCTACTACTCATTCTTCTACTTTGTCCAGAAAACTTAAGTTGTAGTAGGGTAGCAGTTAATTTACCCTTAAGCAGAGGAAATGGAGCTCAGTGGAGACAGAGTTGAAATTTCTTAGGAAGGATTCTCCTGTAACAAAGATATAAAAGCCTTTCTTCTGTGATTCTTTTTCTATATTGACCTCTTCACTCTCACACATAGGTGTGACACCTCTGTTAAGTTAAAGGTGGGAAGAGCCAGGGCAAAGGGAAGAGTGCTTTGTTAACTTCTCCCAAATATGCATTTTTTTCCTAATTTCCCTCTTACCAACACTTTCTACTTCATGATTTCCTCTTTTCTAGTCTGGTTTGGGGATTTCAGTTCTCACTGCATTTGCATTATATCCTTCTGACATTTGAAAGAAAAAGACCCTTCTTCATTTTCCAGGAGAATTTTCTTTCTTCCTTGCAATAAGAGCAACCCACTATGTCCGTCATTTCTATCTCTTTCCTCTCCATCTTCCCAGTAGTCTTAACATTAAGCTCCTTTGTAGCAGGAAATTGAAGAAGACCCCATAATATTATAAGAGAGAATTTGACCTATACACTGAGGAAGTTTTGAAATGAGAGCCAGGACTGAGTTTGGGTCATCTAGTATCCCAAAGATAGAAAGGTTTCCCACTCTCTGAGTCCTATCATGCTTACTTTGATTGAAACTCTCTTTAAATTTTTTTGCCTGTTTTTGGAGTAACAATTATATAAATTTTATTATAGAGATATTAAAATATTTTTTCATCTATCTTCCCAATAATTCATTTTTCTTAAGTACTACATGAGGTACTTTTGTTTGTTGAAGTTTGGGAAACAAATTTATATTTAATTTTTCCATACACATTCATGAGTTTTGATTAAATTCTTAGGCAGTGTGGTGCCTCGTGTTTTTTGTTGTTGTTTCTGTTCTTTTTTTTTAAATTTTTTTTTAACGTTTATTTATTTTTGAGACAGAGAGAGACAGAGCATGAACAGGGGAGGAGCAGAGAGAGAGGGAGACACAGAATCTGAAACAGGCTCCAGGCTCTGAGCTGTCAACACAGAGCCTGACACAGGGCTCGAACTCACAGACCATGAGATCATGACCTGAGCCCAAGTCAGATGCTTAACCGACGAGCCACCCAGGCGCCCCATGTTGTTTCTGTTCTTAACATTTTTGTTTTTCAAGACTTTTCTCTTGAATCAGTTTCTCTTGCTGTTCATTTGGATATGAATATTTGCTTGAATATCAACCTCCTAAAGTGGTATAATTGAGAAAAGGGTATATTTCTAAATTTCCATCACTGTAGTCATTTTCTCCTTTTTTGCTCAATCCATGCATGGCAGAGGTACATTAGCTTCATACTTACTACTTACTATCCATTTTTCTTATCTTTCTGCCTAATACAGTCTTCTATTCTGGTGGCAATGTGCTCAGCTTGAGAAATCAAATGGTGTAGTCTCCTTTATATAGGGGTCATTGAGTGGCACACTTCTGTTCAGAGTTATAAGTGGAGTAGAGATTGGCCTCCTTCTTGAAGTCTGCCACTTTAGCTCCTATCTTAAGACAATAAGGTGATTTGGGGATGAAAATACTAAGAAGGATTTATCAAAAAGCCAGGAGAGGTTGAGTCCCTCAGGACATCTTGGAACTGCCTACCTCTGAACTGGCATAGACTATCTATCTCTAGAAGTATATATGTGAGGGAAAAAAACCCCAAATATTTACCTTGTATAAGTTGCTGTTACTTGGATTTCTGTTATACACAACTGAATCTAAGGCTAATATATTCAACCATTCTGGGTTCCTGGGTAGATCTTGAGTTTCCTTTTTGTTTTCATCACTCAAGTGGGTAAAATCTGGAATGATTGAATTACCTAATAAAAAGTAATTATTGCTTCCAACTTTTAAAAATGGAAATATAGTTGACTTACAATATTGTATTAGTTTTAGGTATACAACATAGTGATTTAAAAATTATATACATTATGCAATGCTCAGCATAATAAGTATAGTTACCATATGTCATGATACAGGTTATTACAGTATTATATTGACTGTATTCCAATTCTTTCATTCTGGATTATCTGCTTCTTTTTGAGATAGTTGAATGATCATTTAAAAAAGTGGCTCTATTTTTATTATGATGACTTAAAGTATATATTTTGACAGAGAAAGAAATGGCCTGTGTTCTTTAAAAGAGATGGACATTTGAAACAGGTTGTTTTAAAAAAACAGAAGTGCATAAAAGGCAAGTGTTGAAAGCATAATAATTCAAGCTCTCTTTTAATGAAAAGTTGTTCTTATACTAATAATAAGCAGGGGCTTATGTGAGAGATAGAAAAATGTAGAGGGGAAGTCCCCAGGGAAGATTTTCCTCTTTTTGAAGATTCACTTGATTGCATGGTATGTCTATTTCCTCCATTTTCTTTCTGTTCTGAGCATCTAGAACAAAAACTACAAAGCCAGAGTTTGCTGCCAAGAATCTCTTTATGATTTACAGAAAGAACTGATTTTGAGTGAAATAGAAGCATGAGGAAGCCAAATTTACTTCTCTCCACAATGTGACCCCACATGGAAGTCTTTGAGTAGCTCTGGAAAGGCACCTGTTATAAGGCTTACCAAAGACAGTAGCATTATCCTTTCTTAATGCACAAAATAGAAACCTTAGGTTAAAATATCTAAAGGAGTTGCTCTAAGTTATATATCCCTTTATAAACATTGATTTTTTAAACTGCACATCCTTTGTAAATTAGATGAAGTATATATGCCTATCATGGAAAAATTAGGAAATAAACAGTAACATAAAAGAAAAAAAAAGAATCTAAACCACCCATAATACCATCACTCTATTTAAGTATGCTTACGTAATAATAGTGTTTCATGATCCGCCTTTTCATTCAGTAACATAATATTTTACCTATTGAATATTTATTACATAAGTCTTCATGTAATGTGTGTAGTTACTGTCTTAAAACAATTGAGGAGAAATTCCTATAAGCATATCTCCTACATGCATATCTCTTCTACAGTATTCATTTCCTAGATAAATCCAGCTTTTTGACCTGCATTGCCATGAAGTTCTGAAGGTAACTACACAGGACACAGCCAGGGTTTCCAGGAGAGGAGGTACGGCACAGCAGAATTCTTACTGATCTGGAAGTCAGCACAACTGCTTCCTTCACTTCCTTGTGCGACCTTGGACAACACACTTGCTTTCACTTGGTCTCATCTATGGAATGACTATGAGAATGTCTACCCTAATTCTGTCACAGAGTGTGTGAGGTTGAATTGAGAGAGTATGTCAAAGTATTTTGTAAATGATAAAGAGCTTTCCAAGTGAAAAGTATTAATATTAACTGAAATCAATCAATCATATATACTATGTATAAGATTCTATTCTAATTAATCTCCTTTATTCATGACAGCCTTTCTGTGAGGGAAGTATTATCATTAGCTCTAGTCTATAGATTTAAAAAATCAAGAAAGAAAGGATAACTTGGGTAAGCTCACACAGTTAGCGATAGTACTTAAATTTGTAACCAATTTATTTTTCAGAGCGTTGGCCCTTCTCCTTGATAGTAGCAGGAAAGTGTGGGCCTTGTAGTTAGCCCACCTGGGATCCAAATACTATCTCTGACTATGTAAGTTTCTCCTTGTGCCTGTTTCATTATTGGAAAATCAGAGATACTATAACACCGACCTGACCTCTTTGGGTTGTTATGAGTAGAAAATAAAGACTTACTTGTAAAGGACTTGGAACAGGTGCCAGGCCCCAAACAAGTGACTCAAAATGTTAATTATTATTCTTGTCAATAAGGATAACCCTTTCTATAAGAGCAAACCCTGTGGTGGTGAATTTGCACATCTAAACTTGTTAAAGTAATAAATGCACTTTCTATTTTCCTATGATATTGTTTCCCCACGTGTCCATGCTCTTACTTTTCCTAAAATCTTGAACATACATAATTTTTGGTTTTATGAATAGCTTTTACTTTGTGAGGAAGTTAGTTACAGTTGAGGGATATTCAACATTTAGCTTACCAAGGGTTTAAAGGCAGTTAGTAAACATCACGACTACATTTGAAAGTAAAAACTAGACATGTTTTTTTTTTCATTTTTCCCAAGAAAACTAACAATAGGTTTTTAACTATGATCTTGCTTTTTTTTTTAATTTTTTAACGTTTATTTATTTTTGAGACAGAGAGAGAGAGAGAGAGAGAGCATGAACAGGGGAGGGTCAGAGAAAGAGGGAGACACAGAATCTGAAACAGGCTCCAGGCTCTGAGCAGTCAGCACAGAGCCCGACGCGGGGCTCGAACTCACGGACCGTGAGATCATGACCTGAGCCGAAGTCGGACACTTAACCGACTGAGCCACCCAGGCGCCCCAATCTTGCTTTTTTTTTTTAAGTTTAAATGCTCAGAAAAGAAAGAACACTATCTTTATACTGCTCTCCCTAAAACCGTTTCTCTCTCCCTCTCTTTTTGGGATGCAGTTTGGCTTTGAGAAAATATTGTATAAAATGGTAGTGGTATATCAAATAATTTAATACTATGGAAAGGATTGTGAACCAATCATAATATTTGGAATTGCAAGAAGGGATCATTGAAGAGTTAGTGGCTGCGTAAATGTATTAACTGAATAAACCCAAAGTGGAGATTTTTAACATTATGGTAGAAATATTTTCTGGCTTGACTACCTATTCTTCAGCTCTTTGATTTTCGGATCTCAGGAAACTGAAAAGTCACATATCCTGGGAAGGGGTATAAATTAGAAAACATCCTCAAAGGACTGGTTAAGTGAGAGATACATGGCAGGGTTCTGGTAAGTAAAATTGACTAAGGAGCTCAACAATTTCTCATATCAAAGGGAAAAATAATTGTTCTATCTAGAAAGTCTGTTTCAAAAATCACAAATCCATAATGTGCAAATCTTTCGAACTGAGTAATCCATTTCTTTACCAGGAAACTGTTCTAAGATAAAAACCCCAGAGGGAAAATTGATATATGCATATAGTAGTCTTACATCCTGGATTTTATGGGGGCAGTTTTTGGATTAGATGATGAGTCCAATCCAGTTCGAAAACATCATTATGGCAAATCTTTATGAAGATTTAATTGAGGTATTAATTTTTACACTAAAATAGTGGAAATACTGTAATGTATAATGAAAGGATTGGTGGTAGATGGAAGGAAGATCTGAATCCCTGGATAATAATGAAGTGGTCATTATTGCATAATGGTGGCATTCATTTTTCTCCTAATCCCCCTTCTGGAAATTCCCTTTCTTGCACAAGTCAGCTTCAAGCTACTTGGAAGGACAATCCTCCTTCTAGGAAAATATTCATCTCACCACATAAAAAATTACAATCCATACTGTATTAGTATGAATGGAATGTTATAGTTCCTAAAAAACAATAATTATAAAAACTTGCTATAGTATAGGAACGAGTTTGATGTTATAGTAAGCAAAGCATATGTATAAATGAAAATACCTTACAGGGATTGAATTCTAGATGCTTTTCTTCTTTACTGATTTTCCTTAATGTTATTTTTACACTGTTTTAACAACAAATAACAATGAACTGTCACTTATTTTTTTAAACTTAGGTAATTTATTATAAAGTAGATCATTTCCCTCTCCAGTTTTAGTAGGAGATAACCTATCATCTAAAACCTAACTAATTGACTAATTAAGCTTTTGGTAGCACTTTGTCTAGGTAAAAGTATTGGCAATCAGAATACTGTATTTTGGAGTATTTTGATTGATGTTGTTAGAATTAGAATTTGCTCCTTAAGGAGTTTAGAAAGAGGTAATGTGTAAGGAAAACAAATGACATATGTCTAAATGTCTTTAGGCTACCATAGCATTACTGTCCCATAGAAATTTTGGATAATTGCTTTTAACGGTTTATTTGCCAGGGGTGACCACATCACCAAAATAGTACGGTCAAATATGAAAAGAATGACAAACAGAAAAAAATACATCTCCTTCTTTTATTTACAATCAGACAACTAAACAAACAAAATGACATAATTTTATTGATCCCAGAACTGTTAATCTAAATTATCAAATAGAACACAGATATTTTCATATGAACACTCCAGAAAACACCTAGATGTGTACATTCCTTAGGTCATATACACTCTAAATGGCAAAGTGGAACCCAGTACTTCCATGTATTTATATATAACCTGGCCACTTTATGATTGTAAGTGGCCTCATAGATGCTTAATTTCATAAGCTGATATAGTTAATATCACTAGACTTATATTTGAAGATTTGAATAACTGTATAATCCTGACTGCTTTTTGTGAGACTATACTGACCTGATAATGGAGGGATCATCAAGTGTATCTTGGATTATGTTGAGATGCCCCAGAACTTTCCTCAGGGCTGCCTTTATCTCCTTATTCCGGAGGCTGTAGATGAGGGGGTTGAAGAGTGGGGTTACCATAGCATAGAACAAAGTTGCAACTTTCTGTATACCAGCAGAATGTCTGAGTCTAGGGCTCACATACATGACCATCAAGGAGCCATAGAAGAGTGATACCACAGCCAAATGAGACCCACAGGTAGAGAAGGCCTTATGTCTCCCAGTGGCAGAAGGCATACGCAACACAGCTAATAAGACAAGCGTATAGGATCCAAGGATGAAGAGGAAGTTACCAAATATAACTAATGAGCTTAGAGTGTAGCAAAGCTGTTGGGTTGTTGGGGCAGAGGCACATGCCAATGCAAACAGTGGCCCTGGGTCACACACAACATGGTCAATAACGTTCGGACCACAGAAGGGCATCTGAGAGATGAATACAATGGGGATCACGAACCACAGAAATCCACAAACCCAGCAGATAATGACCAGTTTGGTACAGAAATGCCCAGTCATGATATTAGGGTAGTGCAAGGGACGGCAGATAGCAAGGTACCGATCAAAGGCCATGACGGCCAAGAGGAAACATTCAGATGTTCCCAAAGAGAAAAAGAAATAAAATTGGAGGAAACATCCAGCAAATGAGATGGTCTTTTTGTCTGAGAGGAAGTTGACCAACATCTTGGGGACTGTAGAAGAGACATACCAGATCTCTAGAAAGGAGAAATTCCCCAGGAATCTGTACATGGGGATGTGGAGTCTCCATTCACACCACAGAGCACAGACAATGGCCCCGTTCCCTGTTACAGTCAAAGCATACATTGTAGTAAAGAGTGAAAATAGGAGGATCTGAATTTTCCACTCACAGGAAAAACCTAAGAGTATAAATTCTCTTACAGAAGCAAAGCTGGAATATGGCTCAGAGACATTCATTGAGTCACTAACCTGCAAGATCAAGAGACATATTGTTATCAGTTAGGACTGGTTTCAAATGTGCTCCTTTTTCAGGGTAAAGAGAAGACAATGAACATGGGGTCATCAGGAAGAGAATGTAGTCTACTTGTTCTTGGCTATATACTCTGAGTTTTGGGCATAGTAGGTAGCTGGCTGCACAGAAACAAACTTTTGCCTGCTTCTGAATCTCTCCCTCATTATGCCACCATGATAGAACTAGGCAAAATTAAACTCACTTTGTAAAGCTTGTTATTTTTGGGTGGGGAATGATCTATGATAGTTTCTGAGTAGCATATAACACAGAGTTAACACTTAGTTTCTTATCCTAAACCCATTTTATAGTGCAAGAGACTCAGTAAAGAAGGTTTTAATTTTACCATTAACATCTCAATTAAATATATTACTTAACATATCATTTAAATATGAAAAGAAATGGACATATTGTATAGCAATTTGGCAGTAAGTTTAAAGCCAATATCCCTGTATTTTGGTTGTTACTGCTGTTAACTTAAGTATCATAAAAATGTAATTCTATAATTTTACTTATCAACACTGACTTTTAATATTGCAGTTCTTCAGTGTCTTCTGTAGGAAGCAGTGGCTTTAAGTTTTCACTTAATCTTTCACCTGTAAAAGTTTGCAAAATAACAGCTAGGTATGGGACTTTTTTTGAAGTCTTTTTCTTTCCATAAAATTTGGGATTGATTTTTCTTATATGCTTGTTTAAATTAAAAATTTGTACCAGATGGGGTGCCTGGGTGGCTCAGTTGGTTAAGCGACTGACTGTGGCACAGGTCATGATCTCGCAGTTTGTGAGTTCGAGCCCCACGTCAGGCTGTGTGCTGACAGAGCCTGTAGCCTGCTTCAGATTCTGTGTCTCCCTCTCTCTCTACCCCTCCCCTGCTCACGCTCTGTGTCTCTCCATCTCTCAATAATAAATAAATATTAAGAAAACTTAAAAAAATTGCACCAGAAAAGAGAAGTCAAATACTTTTTCTTTAAGTACACTTACTTTATCCTACATTCTCATGGAAAATGTGTCAGGGATCTGAGTTTCCTGAGTGTGTGTGCATGTGTGCGTGCATGTGTGCGTGTGTGTGTGTGTGTGTGTGTGTGTTGTGTGGCAATATGCAGGGATGTGAGTTCTGAAAGTTGTAAAGGCTTACATTTGGGTCACAAACACAAAATTTTCAAAAACAAATTTGCTTCTAAACTATTGTCCATACCAGTGCTCTGAGAAGTCTTTTATAATGATTTGGTGGAAGCTGTCTTTGTGCTTTTAGTAGCATGTATCTATTTTTTAAACGTTCCCAAACAGGAATATTAATATTAGAATTAAGAAATTCTGGAATGAAAGAGAATTGACACGGAGGTATCATGACTTTCTGCAGTGCTCAAAAGGTAAAAATACCATAGTTTTGACATCTACCAAATCTCTAGGGAACCTGGGTGATGAACCATATACTTCTTTGGATAAAGAGTTTTATTGCTTCACAAAAATTAAGAATGTACTTTCTTTATCACACGTTCTCCTGGGACTTGGCGTCTATGGCATTAGGAAAGTTCTTCTCTAAGCTGATGGATACTTAAAAAGTTAATGATTGCATGTTCTTTCAGGAGTCAGTAAAGAGTGACAACTTCTCTGAGGCACTATTATTTACAAATAGTTTGCCTACCTGGAATATAGATTCTAAAAAGTTTTTAGAAGACAAAATTTGAGGAACAATAAAGCAAAATGTGTCATCAAAAGTTTTTTTTTATTTTTTAAATGTTTATTATGATAGAGAGAGGGAAACAGAGCATGAGTGGGGGAGGGACAGAGAGAGACGGAGACACAGAATCCAAAGTACGCTTCAGGCTCTGAGCTGTCAGTACAGAGCCCGATGCGGGGCTCGAACTCACAAACTGCCAAGTCATGACCTGACCTGAAGTTGTACACTTAACCGACTGAGTCACCCAGGTGCCCTTACCAAAAGTTTTGATATGAGTTTCAGGAACACTTCTAATGTCTGTGCACATGTTGGAAGATACAGAAATGAAGTACAGTGAGCTCGATGAGGAAAATGTCGAGGTATAGAACACTGTAGGACATTGACAATAAAATTTGTAGAAGTTAGAAGTAGCTTTTAAAAGGACAGCTTGTCAGAATTCTTTAGGTAGGAGAGAAAAGAGCAAGAAGTGTCAGTTTTTTTTTAACGTTTTTTATTTATTTTTGAGGCAGAGAGAGACAGAGCATGAACGGGGGAGGGGCAGAGAGAGAGGGAGACACAGAATCGGAAGCAGGCTCCAGGCTCTGAGCCATCAGCCCAGAGCCCGACGCGGGGCTCGAACTCACGGACCGCGAGATCGTGACCTGAGCCGAAGTCGGACGCCCAACCGACTGAGCCACCCAGGCGCCCCTGAAGTGTCAGTTTTTTAAGGTAACTGACTTCAATACTACAGAGGAACATGTGGCTTCCCAGTTAATATGAGAGGAGTATTTGATGTCATTGATTGGTGTCCCCTTTTTACCTTATGGCATATGAAATTTATGTAGTATGACTAAAACCCCCAGGTGGGAATGATGCTCATACCACATGGTGTAAACTGATAGAGAACATCATGATTGTATTCCATAGGAACGCGGGTCTGTGGACGACAGAATGACTGAGGAATATCTAAAAACAAACTCCTCACATGGAAAGACTAAGGAGGAAAAATGGTACTTAGACCTTTATTACCTCTTAGTTATACTACTTCAGGACTTAGAAACTCCTAAAACATAGCCTTGATCTTATTACTTGCCTGATAAAAAACATCAATGGTTTTATTCAGAAATTCTCAAGTTATCCATAAATTGGTATCAATTTTCTTATCTTTCCTTACTCCCTTTTATACATAGATTGGACAGCATTTTATTCTCTAGATAGCTTTGAATTTCCCATATTCATTTCTTTGTGGTCTCTCTGTTTAGAATCTTCATTACTTCCATATACACCTGCAAAAACCCCATCTATCCTTCAAGGTCTATTTCAAATGACATTTTTCCGTAATGCTTTTCCTTATTCCCCTAACCAAAGCAACTTTCCCATCTCTGAATTTTTATTTAACCATCTTTGTATCTTTCCTAAAACATTTGTCACAAGCTGCTGTATGTTATCGTTATTTGTGTACTTATCTTTTCTCTCCTCCCACATTGTTAAGTCTTTTGAAGTTGAGAACAAACATCAATCAACTTAGAATTAATCAAGGTGAAAAAATACATGCATCTACTGGTCCTCATTAAATATTTGTCATATAAATGACATTTTAAAAATTATATGAGTTTTATTATTTGTAAAACCAACACCTGGCATACCAAAGTTAATAAAGACAACTCCAAGGTGCATGACTGCATTATCCTGTATTTACAGATGTGAAAGAAATTTGGAGGAAGGGAGAAATCTATACAGTTTAAAACTCCCTATGACAGACATCTTAGTTCATTGAAGAGGGCTTGAGGTATGACGTAGAATAATGCTACTCAAAGTATGGTCAGTGCACCAATGCAGTCCTCAAATTGTTACCAGTCCATGAAAAATACAGAAATCAAGAGTAAGCATTTAAACACACACACACACACACACACACACACACACACACACACACACACACATTATTAACAATAGACTAATTATGGAAAGAACCCAAATGTCCTTTACTGATGAATGGATAAAGAAGATGTGATATACATACACAAGAACTATTACTCAACCATAAACAAGAATGAAATCTTGCCATTTGCAATAACATGGATAGAGCTAGAGAGTATTATGGAAGAGAAATACGTCAGTCAGAGAAAGACAAATAGCATATGATTTCACTCATATGTGGAATTTAAGAAACAAATCAAACTAACATGGGGAGAAAAAAGAGAGGCAAACCAAGAAACAGACTCTTAACTATAGAGAATAAACGTATGGTTACTAGAGGGGAGGTGGGTGGGGAATGGGTTACATAGATGATGGGGATTAAGGAGGTCACTGGTGATGAGCACTGGGTGTTGGATGGAAATGTTGAATCACTATATGGTACACCTGAAACTAATATCACACTGTATGTTAACTAACTGTAATGTCAATAAAAAGCTGAGAAAGAAAACACTGAAATAAAAACATTTATGGGAAACAAGTTTTATGTGTGTTTAATAATACAGAATGGGCTATATATATGTTTTTATATTTCAGTTTCTACTTATTTTTACCTTACAAAATTGTCAACTAATGAATTGGAAAAAAAAGCTAGGCTTCACTTAAGGTAGTTTCACAAACATTGAATTAGAGGACAAATGAATTTACTTTTATTTTTTATTTTTTAATACTTTTTTCAAAATTTTTAATTATTTTCATTTTGAGTATAGTTGACATAATGTTACATTAATTTCAGGTGTACAAATTAGTGATTGGACAAGTTTACATATTATACTGTGTTCTGCACACTTATAGCTATAATCTGTCCTGTTACATTGCTACTACAGTATCACTGAATGTATTCCTTATGCTCTGCTTTTTATTCCTGAGTTGTTAAATCCGTAGCTGGAGACCTGTATCTCCCCCTCCCCTTCATCAGTTTTGCCCAGCTCCCCACCCCCTTCCTTTCTGGCAACCACTAGTTCTCTGTATTTATAGGTCTGATTCTGCTTTTTCTTTTTCTTTTTCTTTTTTTTTTTTGTTTGTTTTTTAAGATTCTGTTTATGAGTAGAATCATATGATATTTGTCTTTCCTGGTCTGACTTATTTCACTCAGCATTATACTCTCTAGGTCCACCAATGTTGTCTCAAATGGCATAATCTATTGCATCCTTTTTATGGCTATATAATATTCCTGTGTGTGTGTGTGTGTGTGTGTGTGTGTGTGTGTGTGTGTACGCACCACATTTTCCTTATCCATTCATCTATTGATGAACACTTAGGTTGCTTTCTTAGGTTGTCTTGACTATTGTAAACAATGGTACAATAAACATAGGAGGCACATATATCTTTCTGACTTAGTGTTTTTGTTTTCCCTGGGTAAATACCCAATAGTGGAATTATTAGATCATATGGTATTTCTACTTTTAACTTTTTGAGGAAACTCCATACTGTTTTCCACAGTGGCTATACCAATTTACATTAATAACAATTGGTGCATGAGGGTTCCTTTTCTCCTCATCCTTGCCACCACTTACTATTTCTTGTCCTTTTTATTTTAGTCATCCTAACAGATGTGAAGTGACATCTCATGGTGGTTTTGATTTGCATTTTTCTGATGATTAGTGATGTTTAGCATCTCTTCATGTGTCTGCTGGCCAACTGTCTTCTTTGGAAAAATGTCTGTTCAGATCCTTTGCCCACTTTTAAATTTGATTATTTTATTTATTTATTTATTTATTTATTTATTTATTTATTTATTTATTTAAATTAATTAATTTATTTGATGTTGAGTCGTGTAAGTTCTTTATAGATGTTGGATATTACCCCTTATTGGATATATCATTTACAAATGTCTTCTTCCATTCAGAAAGCTGTCTTTTTATTTTGTTGATGGTTTCCTTCTCTGTACAAAAGGTTTTTATTTTGACATTGTTCCAGTAATTTATTTTTGCTATTGTTTCTCTTGCCTCAGGAAAACTATCTAGGAAAATGTTGCTATGGCCAATGTCAGAGAAATTACTGCCTATGATCCCTTCTAGGAGTTTTATGGTTTCAGGTCTCATGTTTAAGTCTTTAGTTCATTTTGAGTTTACTTTTGTATATGGTGTAAGAAAGTGTTCCAGTGTCATTCTTTTGCATGTAGCTGTCCAGTTTTCCCAGAACCATTTATTGAAAAGACTGCCTTTTCCCCATGGTGCATTCTTACCTTCTTTTTCATGGATTAATTGACCATATAAGTATGAGCTTATATTTGGGTTCTATCATGTTCTATTTTTTTTTATTTTTCTATTTTATTTATTTTTTAAAGCTTTTTTTATTTTTGAGAGAGGGAGGGAGAGAGCAAGCGAGTGAGAGAGAGAGATGAGTTAGTGCATGTGGGAGAGGCAGAAAGAGAGGAAAAGAGAGAGAATCCCAAGCAGGTTCCATACTGTCAGCACGGAGCCAATTTCGGGGCTCAGACTCACAAATTGTGAGATCATGACCTGAGCTGAGATCAAGAGTTGGGTGCTAACCCGACTGAACCACCCAGGTGCCCCTCTATCCTGTTCTATAGATCTATGTATGTATTTTGTGCCAGTACCATATTGTTGATAACTAGTATATCTTGAAATCTGGATTTGTGACACCTCCAGCTTCATTCTTTCTCAAGATTGCTTTGGCTATTTAGGGTCTTCTGTGTTTGCATATGAATTTTAGTATTCTAGTTTGGTGAAAAATACTGTTGGTGTCTTAACAGGTATTGCTTTGATTTTGTAGATTATTTTGGGTAGTATGGCCATTTTGAAAATGTTAATTCTTTCAATCCTGAAGCTTGGAATATTTTTCCATTTGTTTGTGTCATATTGAATCCCTTCATCAGTGTTTTATAGTTTTCAGAGTACAGGTTAAGTACTCACCTCTTGGTTAAGTTTATTCTTAGGTATTTTATTCTTTTGTTTTTACTTTCTTTTCTTTTTCTTTCAAGTTTTTATTTAAATTTTATATTTCAGGTGTAGAATTTAGTGATTCATGAGTTACACAAAACATCCAGTGCTCATCACAACAAGTGCCCTCACCTCTAGTAACCCTCAGTTTTTTCTCTATACTTAAGGTTTCCTTCCTCATCTGTTTTTTGGAATAGTTTGAGGAGAATAGGTATTAGTTCTTCTTTAAAGTCTGGTAGAATTCACTTGTGAGTGCATATGGTCCTAGACTTTTATTTTTTGTTTGTTTTTTTGATTACCAATTCAATTTTGTTACTTATAATTGATCTGTTTAGATTTTCTATTTCTTCCTGGGTCAGTTTTGGGAGGTTATACATTTCTAGAAATTTATCCATTTCTTCTAGATTGACCAGATTGTTGGCATATAATTTTTAATAGTATTCTCACAATCCTCTGTATTTCTGAGGTGTCAGTTGTCATTTATCTCTTATTACTGATTTTATTTATTTAGGTCTTTTCTCTTTCTTTTCTTGATGAGCCTGGCTAAGGGTTTTTAGTTTAGTTTAGTTTTTTTTTTTTCCAGAAAACCAGCTTTTGGTTTTGTTGATTTTTTTCTGTTGTTTTTTTAAGTCTTTACATCATTAATTTCTGCTCTGATCTTTAATATTTCCTTTCTTCTACTCATGTTTGACTTTATTTTTTCTTTTTTTTCTAGTTCCTTTAGGTGTAAGGTTAAATTGTTTAAGTTTTTTCTTGTTTCTTGAGGTAAGCCTGTTTGCTTTATATTTCCCTCACAGAACCACTTTTTGCTGTGTCTCAATGATTATTTGGACTGTTGTATTTTCATTTTCATTTGTCTCCATGTATTTTTCTATTTCCTCTTTGCTTCATTGATCCATTGGTTGTTTAGTATCATTTAGTCTCCATGTGTTCGTGTTTTTCTTAGTTTTTTTTTTCTTTTGTGATTTATTTCTAGTTTCATAGCATTTTGCTCAGAAATCATGCATGGTATGATCTCAATCTTCTTAAATTTATTGAGGCTTATTTTATGACCTAATATGTGATCTAATCTGGAGGATTTTCCATGTGCACTTGAAAAGAACATATATTCTGTTCTTTTGGGATCTAATATTTTACATGTATATGTTCTGTTCATCTGGTGCATGTGTTATTCAAAGACATTATTTCCTTATTAATTTTGTGTCTGAATGATCTATTCATTGATGTAAGTGGAATGTTAAAGTCTCTTACTTTTATTTTATAACCATCAATTTCTCTCTTTATGTCTGTTAATATCTGCTTTATGCATTTAGATATTACAGTGTTGGGTGCACAGATATTTAAAATTGTTATCCTCTTGCTAGGTTGATCCCTTTATCATTTAATGCCCTTCTTTGTCTCTTGTTACACTCTTTGTTTTAAAGTCTATTTTGTCTTGTCTAAGTATTACTACCCCAGCTTTTGTTTCCACTTCTATTTGCATGGTGAATGTCTTATCATCACTTCACTTTCAGTCTGTTTGCATCCCTAGGGCTGAGATGAATCTTTTGTAGGCAGTATATGGATGGGTCTTATTTTTTTTTTATCCATATCACCACTCTATGTCTTTTGATTGGAGAATTTAAGATTCTCCATTTAGATTTAAAGTCTTTATTGATGGGCATGTACTTATTATCATTTAATCTAAAATTTGTTTCCTGATTGTTTTTGTAGTCATTTTTTGTTCCTTTCTTCTTCTCTTGCCCTCTTTCTTTGTAATGGATGAGTATCATAGTGTTTTGTTTGGCTTTCTTTCTCTTTATTTTTGTGTGTCTGTCATAGGTTTTGGGTTTGTAGTTATCATGAGGTTCAAAGAGAACAGTGGAACTCACCTGAATGAGGAGGGCATTCTAGCTAGGAGAAACTGTGTATAGAGAACCTTGATGGAAAGGGTGGTTTAGCTGTGATGTGAATTTTTGGGATGCTAAGAGGGGGAAGGGAGAGGATGGGAGTGGGTAAGGAAGAAAGCCTTACAGTAAGGAAGCTACTTTGGATGAACCAGAGAATGAAAAAGAAATAGGCAGATTAGAGACCCATCAAGTCAACAAATTGCTTCTCTCAAGTAATGTCAATCTAAAAATTTTTTGTTTTCATGATCCATCCCCTCAGACCTTGTGTCCTCCATCTATTACAAGTTCCTAAAACAACAAATAGCTAGAGGACTAGTTTAAATATTAATAATGTCACTACCCACATCTACTGCAATTAGTTTCTTTTCTTCATTCTCTAATATGCTTTGCCTTAAGTCTGCCCAAACTCATAGGATCTCTTTCCCTTATTGTTGTCTCAGTATTTGTTTTACGGTATTATCAGTGAGAAGACTTACGCTCAAAGCAGGAAAAACAAATAATGGTGATTTAGATTAATTTGATTTTAATTGTCCATTTTAGTAAATGAAGTGATTGTGTTGAGATGAGTTTATTTTCATTTATTTTTAAAATTTTTTAACTTTTTTTTATTTAAGAGAGAGAGAGTACATGAGCATGGGAGAGAGGCAGAGGGAGAGAGAGAATCTTAAACAGGCTCCATGCACAGCACAGGGCCTGACATGGGCCTTTATGCCATAACCCTGGGATCATGACCTAAGTCGAAAGCAAGAGTCTGATGCTCAAATGACTGAACCACCCAGGTATCCCTCAGATAAGTTTATTTTTAGCCTTGACCTGTTGATATATTTTATAAGCATATATATTTTATTGTCCCCCCAGGTCCCCCAAAATTTTTAAAGACCTTTTAAATATTTTTATTGAGACATAAGTAACATATAACATGTTAGTTTCACATGTAGAAAATAGTGATTCAATATTTGTATATATCACAACATGATTTCCACAGTAAGTCTAGTTAACACCCATAACCATCACCACACAAAATTACAAGGATTTTTTTTTTCTTGGGCAGAAATCAAATAACTTTCTCATCACTGGATGGGAATTCAATACGTTAGAGAACCAGTTGTTGGGGTGGAGCATTAGATGTATAGCTGAATGGGCTTATCTAGAAGTTTCTTTGCATTCTTAAGAATCTGTGACTGAATGATATGTAAACCTCATTATTTGCTAAAGATAGTTCAACAATGATTATGCATCATTTGACAAATGCTATCCTGAGTGTGGCCATAATACCTACAAGGAAGAGAATTAAAAACTAGAGAGTTTTGCAATTCTCAACATATTTTATGATAGCACAAAGTTGCCAATGTGGGGTGGTTTTGTCATTGTATGACACCAGAAAAACCAGGCTGCATGTGAGGGGTTTATGCTTGGAAAGGTCATGGTACTAAAAAGCTATCTAATTCCTGAAGTGTCTTAGTCTGTTTCCTGCTGTAACAAAATTACTATAGACTGGCTGGCATATCAATAACAGAAATCTATTTCTCACAAATCTAGAAACTGGAAAGTCCAAGGTGCCAGCAGATTCAGAGTCTGGTGAGGACATGCTTCTTATTCACAGATGGTTGTCACTGTGAATACTCACACAGTGGAAGAGCCAGGGATCTCTCGGGGGTCATTTTTATAAGAACACTAATCCCACTCATGATGGCTCCACTCTTGTGACCTCCCGATACTGTAATATCACATTGAGAATTAGCATTTCAATGTATTATTTTGGGGCAACACAAATACTCAGTCCATAGCATGAAGGTTGTAAGGCTTTCAGGGCAAAGGAATACACATATCCCCTGCACAAAAATGATCTTTTCCAGATTTAGCAGTGGAAACAACTCTGATTCACAAATAATAGATACTGAGTTTTTGTTTTGATATGTAAGAGCATTTATACAGGTCATGATATGATTAGATAGAACTCTGGCTTGAGAGTCAGGAAAGAGTTTAGTTATGTAGCAACAAAATTATCACAGAGTAAATGGTATCTGTATAGTGGAGAAGACTATTTTTAGAAACTGCCTAACTTGAAGGCAAATTCTTTTTCTGCCAAAAGCCAGAGATATCCCTGAGAATATTTGGAGAGAGAGAGAGAGAATGAGAGAGAGGAAAAGGAAGAGAGGAAAGGGAAGAGAGATTGAGACCACTCTCATAGGTAACTGCAGTCTAAAATTTTTCTAAAACTTTATGAAGAACACATTCTTTGAGTCCTGTCTTTTGCATGGATTTTAGCAGTAATTTAACAACAGCAAATAGAGTGGTAGAACTGTAGTTGCTTAGGATTCTGTAGAAAGAATTTAAAATTGGAGTATTGTAAATAGAATGATTAGGTTTTCTCTTCAATTAGTGCATTGACTTTGTATTAAAGAAGAGCCACAGGGATTTTAGCTGATTTGGAATGTGGACAGTGTGGGCTACAGCAGAGGGTCATTATTCTCTGATGAGAATAATGGAAGAAGAGGATTTGAATAGGAGCAGGAAACAGTTTTTTTTCTTATTAATGTAATTTATTGTCAAATTGGCTTACATACAACACCCAGTACTCATCCCAACAAGTGCCCTCCTCAATGCCCATCACCCATTTTCCCTGCCCCCCCAAACATTCCACCCCCCTAAATGCTCAGATTGTTCTCTGTATTTAAGTCTCTTATTGTTTGTATCCCTTTCTGTTTGTAACTTTTTTTTCCCTTCCCTTTCCTATGGTCCTCTGTTAAGTTTCTCAAATTCCACATATGAGTGAAAATATATGATATCTGTCTTTTCCTGACTAACTTATTTCACTTAGCATAATACACTCCATTTCCATCCACATTGTTGCAAATGGCAAGATTTCATTCTTTTTCATTGCCAAGAAGTATTCCATTGTATATGTATACCACATCTTCTTTATCCATTCTTCAGTTGATGGACATGTAGGCTCTTTCCATAATTTGGCTATTGTTGAAAGTGCTGCTATAAACATTGGGGTACATGTGCCCCTATGAATCAGTACTCCTTTATCCTTTAGATAAATTCCTAGTGGTGCTATTGCTGGGTTGTAGGGTAATTGTATTTTTAATTTTTTGAGGAACCTCCACACTGTTTTTCCGAGTGGCTGCACTAGTTTACAATCCCAATAGTGCAAGAGGGTTCCCCCTTTTCCACATCCTTGCCAACATCTATGGTTTCCTGAGTTGTTAATTTTAGCCACTCTGACCAGTGTGAGGTGTTATCTCAATGTGGTTTTGATTCGTAAAATTGCTTTTCTTAACTGGGTTGTGTGAACATGACTCATCTATAGAGATTTTGTTACAAAATTGACATGTTAAGACACATCATTCGTCTTCTGAATTAGAATCTCCAGGGACAGGGTTCAGGCAAATATAATTTGTAGAAAGGGCCTATTGATTTTGATAGATACTCCTAGTTGAGAAAGAATGATATATAGCAATATTTGAAGTAAAGAGGTTAACTAGGAATTTGAAGAAGACAGAGAGCATATTATCTATGAAAGTCCAACCTATAAAAATAAGAAATGTATATGATCTTCAATATAATGTATTCATTAAACTATAAGTATTACACAATAAACTATTGAAAGTAGAAATCTGATATAAAGTTCTAGTTCCTTCTCATGAAATAAGTGCCTATGATAATAACATAATAATCTGTTTCATTCTGGGGTACATTTGTTTATAAATGTTTTTATAATGTGCTGGCTATACTGGTAATTTTCTGCATGTCTTATGTTCTTTTACATGAGGGCTTTTTTTTTTTTTTTAATATGGGTGATTCAGCATTTGCATGTGCATTTGCTCATAACCTATGTTAAGATAGTCTTTGTCAGTTGTATTGCTGAGAAAGTCTGCTTTTCCTTTAAGACACTAATATTTCTGCTTTGTGACTCAGGAATGCCTATATTATTGGTATATTCTATACTCTATCACACTCTGATCTGAGTATGCATTGTTTCGACTAGTTAACTCTGTTCTAATGCCTATGTTTTCAGCTACATTCTAGTAATTGGGAATTTTCTTTTGGACGGAAAATTAACTTCCAAATGAGAGCCTGTACTGAGAAAAAATTATCTGTAGACAGAAGAACAAAATATCATAATGATGGAGGTAGTTTAGTATTCACTTTTGCTAGGTTCTCTGACAAGTACATGAATTCACTTTATCCTTACCACAGCACTATAAAGAAAGTTCTCTTATTGTTACCTCTTTAAATATGAAATAATGGAATCATGCAGATGGGAGGGGCCAGGATTTGAATTCAAACAGCCTGATTCTTACCACTACCACATTTTGCCTGTTAACTACAAAATTATTTGTAATTGTCTGTTAAGCAAATCAATTAAGTAGCCTCTGTACTGAATGTTTTTGAGCTTCCTGACCCACCTCTGATTTTGACTGCATAGAGTCCCTTGGGAGCTCAGAATCAGCCTGATGGCATCCCTTCCCCCTCACTCCACACCCATGTGTTGTTCTGCTTTCTTCCCAGGGCATTTTCTGAAGTCACAGCCGCTGGCTTAGCATACCAGCCAATACATTTTGGAAACATAAGGAGTAAAGGTGCAGCCATAGTTATTTGATAAACGTTTTAGCCTCATGCCATTCAAATAGACACTTCTCAGAGGTTCTAGGGGAATCAATCCCTCAGTGATTACTGTAGCTTCTTCTTAGTCCTCATTCCTGTTTCCTGAATCTACTTCCCAATAAACTACCTGCACCCAAGGCCTTGCCTCAGTTTTTCTTTTGGGACAACCCCAAAAAGCCATTCTACTTTAATTGTGTTGGAAACAAATAATTGGTAAACCACCTGTTAACAAAAGGATTTATTATCTGACAGTTAAGTTCACTCACTCTCACAGTAGAGAGATCAGTATTTCAAATGACTCATTTAATGCCCTAACTAGAAGTATATATACTTAAGCAATGTTAATATTAAGATCAGAATAGGTGAAAGGCAAGCTTTATATTTGAAGTGGGAGAAGAGTGATTGTGTGAAATGAGGCCGTATGAAGCTCCAGCAACCTGTGTGTTCCCAGGCACAGCAGATTTAGGAAATGTACATATGTAAGTGGAGGATCCGGAAATTGACCTATCTATGCTTATGTACCTCTTGGAAAGTCTTCATGTATTCCCATGGATATACAAAAGCCAGTTTGAGGATTAATTCTTTAGAATACTGTGTGTGCATGTACACCAAAACTAAACCAAACCAAAGAAAAACTTAATCACAGGGTATTTTGGATGTAAATGAAAGAAATCTACTCTATGTCCCAAGAAAAGTCGAGGAGATCTGTTGTAAAAGGGCTTTGCCGATAGTAATGGGAGGTGACTTACGTGCGGAGTCTGTGATTTCTTTTGATTTTGTTAAAGAACATGAAAACACAGAATTCATAAATATTCATATTCATTTAACATTTATTGCATGCTTTCTATGTGCAAGAGATGTCTCATTATCTCAGTAGAACCACACACTAATTGTTCTCTTGTGTAGAAATTACCATTCCAATTTTAGTTGAAATTAAGTGACTTGCCAAATTCACATAGTTGATTGATGGAAGAATTAGTTCCTATCCAGACCTTCTGATTTAAAGTCCCATATCCTTTCAAAGACATCACAATGTAATTGAAAAATCTAGCTAGAAGCTGAACAGAAACATAAGGCTTTCCCTATTCCCACCACAGACACAAATGTCTCGTATTGCTTTGACTGAAGTTTTCCTTAACACTAATTTCTACCACCACAAAACCCAGGCAAAATTAAATGTTTCTTTCTTTGTGTTTCTGTGACAAATTGTATGTATATTGATAAGAACATTTATTGGATTTTATGGCGATTATCTTCTTACTTGTCTGTCTCCCCTACCAGATTGTTATTTGATGGAAGAGACTCGGTCTGATTTATCTTCCTAATTATCTTTATAATCCAGTGCCAAGCAAAGTGTCTAATATGGAGGAGGCTTTCAGTGACTATATGTCCAATGAATGACTGCTCAAGTGAATTAAAGTAAAAGGGTGGCCATTTCACCCATATCATACTAAACTAGATTATTTCACACTTCTGCTGGGTCTGCTGTCAAAGACTTTTAAAGACATTTTAAACTTTTCCAGAACTTTCCAGAGAGCATTTTTCATTTCCCTATTCCTAAGACTATAAATCAAAGGGTTGAAGAGTGGAGTCACCATTGCATAGAACAAGGTCATGATCTTTGGCATCAGGGTAGAATGGCTGGATCCAGGGCTCACATGCATCACCATAATCGTCCCGTAGAATAACAGCACCACGGACAAATGGGATCCACATGTTGAAAAGGCCTTATGCCGACTGGATGCTGAAGGCAACTGAAGCACAGCAAGTAGAACCAGGGCATAGGAGATGAGGATGAAGAAAAAGCTAAGGAGGATGATGAGGGAGCTTAGGGTATAGCTGATGAGCTTGGACACGGGGGCAGGAGCACATGAAAGGGTCAGCAGTGGGCCTGAGTCACATACAAAGTGGTCAATTGCATTAGGACCACAGAAAGGCAGTTGGGAGATAAGAATAACAGGTACCAGATACCAGAGAAAGCCACATACCCAACAGGAAATTGCTAGGTTGAAAGACTGTTGTCTGGTCATAACTGTAGCATAATGCAGAGGATGACAGATGGCAAAATAGCGATCAAAGGCCATTGCTGAGAGAAAGAAGCACTCAGTGGAGCCCATGGAAAAGAAAAAATATAATTGAAGGAAGCATCCAGTGAAAGAGATGGTCTTGGTCTCTGAGAGGAAGTCGATCAGTGTGTTTGGAACAGTGGAATTGACATACCAGATCTCCAGGAATGCAAAATTCCCAAGCAGGATGTACATGGGGGTGTGGAGATGTTGATCCCAAAAAACAGCACAGATAATGGCTCCATTTCCCATGAGAGTCAGGAGGTAGATGATGGAAAAGAACATAAACAGGATGACCTGAATATCCCTGCTGCAGGGAAAACCCAGAAGGATGAATTCTCTCACTGACTCAGAAGAGGATCCTGATCCAGAGATGTTCATTTAGGATGTAATCTGTGCAGCAATGAGACATCACCATGAGACCAAATCCTAACAACTGAGCATAACATACAATGTCCTTCATGATCTGATCTTTATCTACTTATTTAAACTCATCTCTTTCCCTGTGCACCTTTGAGCTCAGTGTCCAATAAGAATAGTTGCATTTCCACCAAATGACATGCTGTTCTCCCTACCTAAGGTGTCTTTTGCTCCTTCCTTCTTTCTTTCTATCTTTTTGCTTTTCTATCTCTTCAGTGTATAAGCTTTATGAGACAGAAGTTATGTTTTTCATTTCTATATTATCAATGCCTAGTGCAGTGCAGCCTCTATAGCCATGCCCACATATTTGCTGAATCAACATTAAACAAATGACTCATTATTTTTTTAAGCTAGAATGAATGAGAAGTAACATTCTAAAATCTCTGGTAGTTTTCTGCACTAAATAATTTACACCTTATACTTTGTATCATGGATATTTCTTTACATGTTTTAGCTTACCTACTAGACTATCAACCTCTGAGAATACAGACCAACTGTTAATCATCTTTGATTCTTTTTCTGTATCTAATACATTATGTTTTAGGCCATATGTACTATGTAATTGTTAAATGAGTAAATCATTATACCTTCAGTTGAATCTTAATTCAGATTTCTATCTAGAAGCCCTTAGTCATTTCATGTATGTAGGGAAAGAAACATTCCATTAGACCTTGAAGCTGGGAGGGAAGTTGTAGGGGCAGATGAGAGTAAGGGCATATACAAAGGGGAGGTAGTAGACCAATATGGTATGTGATTAGAGTAACCAAATGTACCTGTTTGTCTGGAACTGTCCCAATTTTAGCATTGGCAGCCTTGTGATTCAGGAAACCCATTAGGCCCAGGGAAGCAGGATGGATGGTTAGTCATCCTATTTGAGATCCTGAAGTGGACCCAGCCTACACTAAAAATGTATATGCACTGGTTCCTTTGGGTCCTATTGAAGCCTATTCCTTTCAGTTGTCCACAGAGAAAAGGGAAAGGTTGTAAATATGACCTATGAAAGTACTGAGAAGATACCTGGGAACCATAACAAGGAGCTGCCCAAATTGCTTTTCTAGGACTTCTCGATGTCTGTGCCATCTGAATACTCTATTTATCAAATACAGCTACATGACCAAGGTCCTAGGGTGGGTAGATGTAGCCCTGATACATTTCTTTCCCTCAAGACTAAATTACTCAGTAAAGCAGCACTATGGACCCAGATTTTCTTTGAGAAACTCTGCTTTTCTCTGCTCTTGTGGCCCACTTCAGACAGTTGCCACTTCAATTAATATTTCTGTAAAAGTATTATTAAAAGAAAAGTACTCCATGAAGCCCAAGAAGAAATATAACTGGAGGAAGCAGCCAGTGAGACAGATTGACTTAGTATTTAAGAAGAAATAGGAATTTGTGTTCTGATCTAGATTGAGTTGATTATTTCCCCAAACATTTAATGATCTGGTTTCTCTGGCCAACCTAATGAAGAAAATGTATAGCAACTCAGGGAAGAGGAAAGACCTGAAATAGTTTGATTTGGTTTCTTCACTTAAGGTAAAGAAATACTTCGCTCTTCCCAAGGAGTCTTCTGGTGTTGGTATTAAGTATGTTTATGTCTGACATATCCTGTAGGACTTTTAATTTCTCCATGCCATTATCTTGGTTTGGCCAGGTTTTCTGCCTGGGTCTGCTTCTCTCAGCTTGCAGTGATATCATAGGATCTATTTTTACCAGATAAAACCATTACTGTGATTTTCCCAGCTGTGGCTACTCATGAGTTAAATATGTATGTGTGTGTTTACATATATATACACACGACATGAAGAGCCAACATTAGTTTTAAATGCATTTATGAAACATCTCAAAACTGATTTGCTTTTCCTAATTTCATAACCTGCTAAGACTTCCTAGTGAATGGTATTTGTATTGTGACTTTGTCTTCAGTGCTATGTCTCTTTGGAACCCTGGAGTGATGTGTACATACAGCTCCTAAAATGGAATCAGGGAAACAATGCTTTCAGTCTTGTTTAACATTATCTTCTATGAGTTCTTGACATAACTGACTCTTGTTTTCAAAAGAACCTATCTTGGAGTTGTGAAAAAGCTAGAAAAATTAATGTTTTAGAAAGCTGATTCATCTATACTTACCTCAGTTAGTGGCAAACACCACGACTTTGCCAGGAATTAAAGCTATTTGGATTTTGTTCTTCAGATCTTTCATCAAAGATACTAAAAACAATAACAAAAATTAGGCTTATTTCTCTAGGGAAAAAAAAAAGGTAGGAGCATGATGCAATTTCTGCATACTGGTAGCTATGTCTGGGAAGAGTGGGTCAGCTATGCCCTTTCTTCTCAGTCTCAATTTTAGTCTCAAAAGTGTGGATTCCAAGACCTTCACTGAAAAACAAACTCTCTTTTGTTCAATTAACTGTGCAGTGGTTGCCAGAGTCTCATCAGGGGAGATGCCTGGAAGATGATGTGGGAAAGATACTGGAAATTGTTTCCAGTTTTTAATTTGGACGAAAGGATTCAAGTAACACCTACATAAAACATTTAATATAGAAATGGAGTTCTGGAGAGGACCCTATTCTCTATATATTTCTAGTCTGTATTTCCAGAGATTGGCTCCTTGTGTACTTTAAAAAGTGACTTCTCACCTCAGTAGTCCTTTGGTAGTCCTTTGGGTAGGCTAGTCTCTCAGGCCAGCATCTGCCTTTACCTTCTGTGATTAGGTGTCTTTGGTAGAAGAACTAGGAAAAATAAATAGTTGTGTAAGATGAATATGTGGCTGTGTCTCCTGAACTCAAAGCTAATTATGAATTGTCCTTTACTTTGTAAAACCAAGGTTCCTCTAGGGAAAGGAGGCAGCCCTATTGTCAATCCCCAGAGAGATGTAGAAAAAAAATTTCTGGCTTATGAGGAAAAAAAAATGGACAGCTTAAAGACTGTGAAATATTTGTTTCTAGTGCAGGAAGTAAATCCATTATGGTACATTTTACATTTTTGGTTTTCTTCAGAATTAATGTCTTATTGTATTAGCTTTGTAGTGTCATAGCATGATGAGCTCTCTCAAGATTCTCTTAACATTCTTCTAAGCTTTTGTTTTTTTAAGTCTATTTATTTTGAGAGAGAGGGATAGAGAGAAAGAGAGTGCATGAGCAGGAGAGGGATAGAGAGAGAGGAGAGAGAATCTGTCAGTGCAGAGCCTGGCATAGGTCTCGATCCCAGGAACCTGAGATCATGACCTGAGCAGAAATCAAGACTTGGATGCTCAAGTGACTGAGCCATCCAGGTATCCCTCTTATAAGCTTTTGTGTGTGCATGTACTTTTTTTTTTTTTAAGAATTATCCTTTTTTTGTTGAGTATAAGGGGCCCATATAATCATATTACAAAAATATTTCCTCTAATATGTTTCCTGTATATTTCTTTTTTTTTTAACGTTTTTATTTATTTTTGAGACAGAGAGAGACAGAGCATGAATGGGGGAGAGTCAGAGAGAGGGAGACACAGAATCTGAAACAGGCTCCGGGCTCTGAGCTGTCAGCACAGGGGCCCCATGCGGGGCTCGAACTCACGGACCGCGAGATCGTGACCTGAGCCAAAGTCCGCGCTCAACCGACTGAGCCACCCAGGCTCCCCTATTTCCTGTATATTTCTTTAAGATCTCACCATCTGACTGACTTTTTAGGGAATTTCTGGAATCAGGCATAGTAACAAAGAATAATCAAATTCCCATTTGTATTTGGCATTTGAGCAAAAAAAAAAAATTGAAGAATAAAACATTTATAGGTCATTATAGTGCAATGCGGGGATCTTTGAGCATCAAGAGTCAGTGTGAGTTAGAACCACAATATGTATATGGTGATTGGGAAGAATTACAAAAGGTAGAGTGAACAGGAACCAAGATATAGTTGCCCACTTAATAATTTTGTCTAGGATCAGTTCTTTCCATCTTAATGTCATCTGTGGTAGACATACCACAGGTTGTCAACTATTATCTTTTGTACCAATCCAAATGAAAATATGTCCATTTTGTAATGAAGAAATTTTTTCCAAAATTTGTTCACATCATGGTGGGGAATTGCCCACTGTGATGGAGATACTTTTATTAGCATCAAGTTTGCAAGGATATTGGAAATTCACTGGAATTTTCTTCTGCCTTAGTGAACAGTAACATTTGGCATGTAGATTTGTTTTCTGTGGTATTTAGATTCACTTTTTGCTGACACATCCCCACCACTGGGTTAGCAGCTGGCAGGCATTTCTTCTCCATAAAAGCTAAAGGTCAGCATCATTTTTAAAAAATTTTTTTTTTCAACGTTTTTTATTTATTTTTGGGACAGAGAGAGACAGAGCATGAACGGGGGAGGGGCAGAGAGAGAGGGAGACACAGAATCGGAAACAGGTTCCAGGCTCCGAGCCATCAGCCCAGAGCCTGACGCGGGGCTCGAACTCACGGACCGCGAGATCGTGACCTGGCTGAAGTCGGACGCTTAACCGACTGCGCCACCCAGCGCCCCAGCATCATTTTTTTAACATCCATCCCTCCCATCCCTAACAGACTTCTTCCATCATGGCAATTGATTTCAACTTCTCTATTGTGTAACATCCACATCCAATGACACCAGGCAGATGTATAAACAGGCTGATTAATGGATATTAGGATATATTTTTTTTGAGAAAAGATAACTATCCAGAAATAAAAATGAAAATATAATGAAAATTAAAAATTTATGGACAGGTTTAATAGTGGATGGGACAGCAAATAAGAAAATAAATTAACTGGAGACTACATCAGAAAACTTTCTACATTAATGCATTTTGAATAGACAAAAAAAAAGAGAGAAAAATGGAAGAGAGGTTAAACATGGAAGTCTAACAGTTTAATTAGTAATCCTGAAGAAAGGAAAAGTCAGAAACAATATTTAAAGAGATCATATCTGAAAAATTTTTTAGACTTGGTCAAGCATAAAAAACTAAAACTTCAAAGAGTAAGTCCAATACATTCTAACACTGAAAATAAAAAATTCACACTCTACAAATTATAAACAATGGAAACTAAAGACAAAAATAATAGCTGTAAAGGAACGTCAAGAAAAATAGACTCTAGTTCCTGCCTTCTAGTTCTGTGACTTATTCACTCCATAATTGGAAGCCTGCAACTCCTAATCTCCTTTACCCATTTTGCCCATTTTCCCATCCTCCTCCCCTCTTTCAATCATCAGTTTGTTCTCTGTATTTATAGATATGATTTTTTGTTTATTCATTTGTTTTGTACTTTAGGTTCCACATATAAATGAAAACGTGATATTTGTCTTTCTCAGTCCAACTTATTTTATTAGCATAATGTTCTCTAGGTCCATCCATGTTATTGCAAATGGCAACAACAAGTCCTTTTTTTGTGACTGAGAAATATTCCATTGTGTGTGTGTGTGTGTGTGTGTGTGTGTGTGTATACCTATATCATTCATCTATCTATCTATCTATCTATCTATCTATCTATCTATCTATCTCTATCTGCCACATCTTCCTTATCCATTTATCTACTCATGGACACTTAGATTGCTTCCATACCTGGGCTACTGTAAATAATGCTGAAATAAATATAGCACATGTCTTTTTGAATTAATGTCTTTGTTTTCCTTGGGTAAATACCCAGTAGTTCTGTTTTCCACTTATCCTAAAGATATAACTCTTTGTGTCCCCCTTTGTGTGCTTAAGATGAAGAGTATTTATTATAAGGCTCCCCATGTAGGGAAGACCCTGGGCCTTAACTTCTTTTTGCAAAGCTTCTGAAATGAATCCCTCATTTGCCCTGACACAATCCTGTCAGGGAAAATGAAGGTTTCGTGCTCCACTGTTTTGTTTATTTCTCTGGGTTCTGAATCACCCAAAGAATCCAGTGTTGTTGTTCCCTTCTATCTTGTTAGTTTTTTGATGCATTTTATCATTTTTTTTCTGTTGGTAGTAGGTCTAAACAATTTAGGTTTCTATTATTAGTAATTAAGGCAACTCTTGTCATTTCTACTTCTAAAAAAATCTTAATTTGTCCATTTCTCTTTGTTTCTACTGCTTTTACATTAATCCATGCTTAAAAATGTCTGATCTCTTAAAAATATCAAATCTAGGGGCGCCAGGGTGGCTCAGTCGGTTGAGCGGCCGACTTCAGCTCAGGTCAGGATCTCGCGGTCTGTGAGTTCGAGCCCCGCATTGGGCTCTGTGCTGACAGCTCAGAGCCTGGAGCCTGTTTCAGATTCTGTGTCTCCCTCTCTCTGACCCTCCCCTGTTCATGCGCTGTCTCTCTCTGTCTCAAAAATAAATAAATGTTAAAAAAATTAAAAAAAAATAAAAATATCAAATCTATCCATTTATGCCTATTTCCTTTGCCAGTATCCTAGTGTAACTATTATTAGTTCTTTTCTGGAAGGCAGCCAGTTACCTGCTTTCCCATTTTCCTCTATCTGATCCTTCTAGAGTGATACTATAAAAAAATTTATGAAATAATTTCAGTTACTTTTTAAAAATTACTTCAAATTCTTTCCACTCTTTTTAGAATAAAGTCCAAACTCCTCACCATGACCTATAGGACTCTGGCTACCTATTGAAACTCATCTCATATTTCCCCTTGTTCACTGTATTTTAGTCACCATGCTCTCTAACGTTGGTGCCTCTCACTTGCTCTCTATTACATCACCCTGTTTTTTTCATTCATAGCAGTTATCAAAATCTGCAATTATTTTATACCTTGTCTGTCTTTCATATTAGAATGTGTACTCTGTGAGGGACAGTGTCTCTTCTGTTCAAAATAATTATGAACTTAGTCATTAGCGTAGTGCCTGGCATATATTTGCAGCATTATAAATAATTGTTGAATGAAAATACATGTTCTTTTTTTTTCTATAGGAATTTTTACATGTTATCTGTGTTCATATTTTTTTTAACCTATGGTTGGATTTGTTAACTGCAGCTGAAAGTTCTCTTTGTGTATGTAAATGATGAAATATTTTATCCTTCTTGTATGAGTGCTAAATATGTTCTTGTTCCTAGAAGAAATCTATATATTATATTGTAGAGCTTCTTCAATTTAATGGCGCTCTAATTCTAGTTGGTTATGGAGAATAAGTTCTTTCACAAATTTTAAATAAGGGAAAGAAATAAATTGAATTTCTAACAATTTAAATGCGCTAGCCTTTTAAGAAAAAATGAACAGCTTCTAACAGAAACTGGTAGCCCAGAAGCGTTTATATGTAAGAATCCAAGTTCAGGTATTCAGAATAATTCCTTGGACAAATCAAAAGGGCTGGTTAGTTTGGTTTAGAAGGAACTATAAGTTTTTCTTCATCATTTTATAATAGATTAGAATATAACACAAATTTACATTTTATTTTTTGTAAGACCACTTTGTTTTCACATAGGAAAATTGGTTAATATGAATTTAATAAACTTCATCTATTGGTTTTACTGATCAGATGAGCTAGCATTACTTTCACATATCTAGCATTATTAAAAATGTAAAATTATGTGTTCAACCAAATTGAATGTTTTCTAATAAATAGTTTATAAATAGTAATTGTGTTGCTCTGTAATGTCATTTTATATATAATTTCCAATATCCTTTATTAACTTTAAGACCTTGACTAACACTAACTTGATAATTGATGAAAAATCTTTGGATACCTAGACAACTCTTAATAAGATAGCACACAAAAATATTGATTGTGAGGCCCAATTTTAATTTGCTTCCTATTTAAGAAATATAAAAAGAGATGCATGGGATTATAGGCATTTATGAAATGTATGCAATATGGTGATCTGCTGAGATGCTTGTGTGTGAAAGATATTCTCAAATATCAACTCTTCTGTTTGTGCTAGTGAGGAAATAGAAGTTAGTTACTCTCTTAGTTCTTTTGGGCTGCTATAACAAAAATACCATAGATTAGGTGACATATAAACAAATTTATTTCTCATAGTTCTGGATGCTGAGAAGAGAGATGTAATAGAAAACTGCTAAATTGTGTTAATTTTCTTTTTAGTGTGGTAGAAAAGGTAATCCCAAAGGTTAAGATTGTGTTGCCCTTTAGGACACTAACCAGTTTACATATAACTTAGAAATTTTATTTCAATGTTTTTTTTTTAAATACTCTATATGAAGCCACATTTTTATTTTTTATTTTTCATTTTTTTTGAAATTTATTGTCAAATTGGTTTCCATACAACACCCAGTGCTCATCCCAAAAGGTGCCCTCCTCAATACCTATCACCCACCCTCCCCTCCCTCCCACCCCCCATCAACCCTCAGTTTGTTCTCAGTTTTTAAGGGTCTCTTATGCTTTGGCTCTCTACCACTCTAACCTCTTTTTTTTTCCTTCCCCTCCCCCATGGGTTTCTGTTAAGTTTCTCAGGATCCACGTAAGAGTGAACACATATGGTATCTGTCTTTCTCTGTATGGCTTCTTTCACTTAGCATCACACTCTCCAGTTCCATCCACGTTGCTACAAAAGGCCAAATTTCATTCTTTCTCATTGCCACGTAGTATTCCATTGTGTATATAAACCACAATTTCTTTATCCATTCATCAGTTGATGGACATTTAGGCTCTTTCCATAATTTGGCTATTGTTGAGAGTGCTGCTATAAACATTGGGGTACAAGTGGCCCTATGCATCAGTACTCCTGTATCTCTTGGGTAAATTCCTAGCAGTGCTACTCCTCGGTCATAGGGTAGGTCTATTTTTAATTTTTTAAAGAACCTCCACACTGTTTTCCAGAGTTGAAGCCACATTTTTATATTATCTTTTGAACTGGCTTCATTATCCTGCTCTTCTTCATTAAGAGTTAAATATAATTTTTGACATGTTTTAAGCACCTTTTTGAGAATTTTGTTTATAACATTTAAAAAATTATATTTGACAGCAACAATTTATAAAAAATATTCAATTACTAATCACAGCAGCTGTGTTTTCTGTATAAGATCCATACATAGGCACCAATTAGATAAGTTGCTTGAAGTATCATCAAGAGACTCGGGTATTGTAATGAAGGCTCTGTAACACCTTGAGGGAAGTGTTTCTGCTTCTATAGCTTGCAGTGCTAACTTAGTATTTATCATTCAGCCTTGCTTACTTCAGGACCACGTTTCATATAGAAAGCAGTGAGAATCATTTTACTCAGGTATAGATTGACACATGGAAATTGGTAGCATAACCAGTGCCAAATTAATCAATCCAAAGTAAGTAAAAGGGGTGGGCTGTGTTATGCAATAAGGTCTGACTGTTTTGGAGTCTGTGGGGTCTAAGCTCAGCTTTTTAGCAAGAACTGAGATTCAGACAACAGCAGCCTAGAGAATCCTAAGGCTCATTAGGCTGAGCAATGGCATAAGAACCATAAAAGCCTCAGACACATCCAGAGCCCTGGGGACAAGAGGTCTTTCCAATTGTACAGCCAGGCCTCAACTAGAGCGTGACTTATAAGAAAGCAGTTAGGGCACAGACTCGGGCAACTATGATGATCATCTGAGAATTTATAATTTTGCTGGTCTGAAAGTATGAAGAGATTGGTGGGAGGAATAGCAGGGTAACACATTCCTTCCTCAAACCCACATAGCTCCTGACATGTAATCATGTAAGTTTCTAAAATGTGTTTTTTTAAAGCTCCACTCACCCCATTTGCTCCTCTTTCTAGCTCTGAAACCGTATTTATACCTCTCTGACATTCATTGTTTTTAAATTTAAGAAATCATTTGAGTTTGTTCTAGGTTTATACCCTTAGATGCATTCACAGAGCAATGAAATTCTCATAGCATCAGGGAATTCTAGGACTGGTGATGTCTTGGAAGGTAAAAACAAGGTTTGGATAAAATAGGATCAGCTTAATATAACAAAAGCACTGGACCCATGGCAGTATTGTCTTAGGATTACCTAATTCTACAGTAGTTCCTCTTAGATCCTATTTTCCATTTATTTATTTCAGTTGCTTTTTGCTAAATTCTTAATTTCTCCCAAATGAAATTTAAGATGCAATATTTCAAACAAAGATTAGAGCAGAAAGATTAGAGCAGAAAGATTATACCTTCCTTCTCAGTTGGAGATACCATCATAGGTATCATCTTCAATGAATGGTGTACATTTCCTGGTGTTACAGGAGAAATTAGAAAATACATCAGATGCCCCCAAAAGAAGTTCATATAGCATTTAAGCCTCAACTGGTAAATCTCTTTCTGTCATTGTTGTGGTCAAATTTCTTCTTCTGAGAATACTTTTAGCTCAACACAGGCAAAAATAGACAAAATAGCAAAATACATTGTTTGAAAAAACCACAACCACTCCCACAAGGAAAATTTTATTCCTTTTTTTAAGTATTTTCTGTGTAGACCTCTCTTTTTCCTTGCATAGAAAAACTAGAGTAGTTGCTTAACTGTCCACAAATAGCCCTTGATTTTTTAAAGAGTTTGGTTTTGTTCTCTTTCCTCCGTGCTGCTTTGGGTATTTCCATAAAGGCTTTCACTTCTCATTAAGCATTCTCCTCAATTCCTTTGTCTCTTTTTGCCAACTTAAAAACATATTTATTGACTTTCACGAATTCTTAGTTTATTCTTTGAATGTGAAGCATGAAACACTTGATAGGGTGAATGTTGCTTCCCAGATCCCAGCAGGGGGTCAGCCTAGGAAAATGTTGTGGTGGAAGGTATTTTTAGGTGATGGACAGTCCCTCATGCTTAGAGATAGTGCTGGTTTTGTCCTTCACAGAATACTCACAGGCTGGATTTCTTACTGTGAGCAGAGACTTCAGAAATACAGAAACTGGAAATATTTCTTCCAAACATGGCAGTTAATACTGCAAGTGAACTTTCTATATTGGTTGGCATTGTGTTTTCATATTATCTGAAGGCAGAAAATTTCTTCCGTTCGTAAGAAATTTAAGAATAACCAGAATCTAGCCCATACCTCAATTAAAACTCAAATATAGAGTTGTCTGTATTTGTCTCATGAAATGTAATGATTTCAACATCACTATTAGTGAAGTCCTATTATGCTAATGTCCTAGGGATGATCTGAAAATATTTATTGTACTGAAGTCCCTGAATATTAAATATTACTTTAAAAAGTTAGATCATAGACTAAGACTTAACAATGTTTTGGAGTAATTAGGTTTTAATATTTTTTACATACTCTTAATCTACCCTTCTGATTGGTTTAATTTTGTCTGTTTTAGTACAAGCTTATCTTTATATCTGTCCCATGGAAATAATAAGTGTGTAATACAAGTGACTACCCTTTGCATATTGTTTTCACATTAGGAAATAATCACATTATTACTCAGCCATAAATTATAAGAATACTTTGGGTCTGCTTTTCCACTTGTTTTTTTCTTCCTTGTTTTCAGAAACCTCTTTTGAATTTTAAAAAATAATTTTGGTTGTTCTTTCTCAGGCTCTTTCTAGTTTTCCAAAGATGAGGTTTGAAATTAGATGCAGAATTTCAATGAAAACTTGACCTCGTCTAATTAAATATTTTAGATAATTGGAAAGAACACCAGATTGCCATTTCCATATGGAAATTCACAATCTTTGGTATATCCAAAGAGGATTGGGAAACTTCCATTCTATTAGAGTTCAAGTAGGGCTGTACATATGACAGAAAATGGTTTCCTGTCTTTTTTGCTTTGTTTTGTTTTCCAAAATGAATCTACAGAGTGAGATTGTTCCCCCCATTATTTATCAGATTGTAGAATTAGATGCACCTGGGCACCTGATATAGGCAGGTGAAGAGGATGGTCACATATGTGGTATGATCAAGACATCCAAAAGTTCCTTTGGCCCCAAATCTCTCTCTCACTTGCTTATCTTGAAACAATGTGTAAAGCAAAATTTCTTGGTATTAAGAATTCTTATTTTTGGATTATCTGAATAATTATCAGTATCAGATAACTTTACCTGACTTATTTGAGAGAACCAAGTACAACCTGGAATGCATAACTGAGACTGAAGACAGAAAAAATACAAATTTTGTCTCACTTAATATTTTACCAAGAGCTAGTTCTAGATTGAAAATCTAATCTAGATGGAGAAACATCTGCTAATTCTTAACCACTTCAATGGAAAGAATGTACCAATGTTCCCTGATTTTTTTATTTGTAATCTGAGATATTCTCACCCAATATTGCAAGTGAATGTAAATGTAGAGAAGGAGAAAATGGATAAAACAATATCTTAGTGTAAACTTTATTTCTTTTAAGTGTACCTATGGTTGTTGAAAAGTCCAAAAGCAGCATAATTCTGACTTCCCTCATTATCCTTTCCTATGAAATGGGTCATAATGAGCCTCTTTTGTACCTGTCTCAATGATAAGGATCATTGCCCTTGGTCTCTGCTTTTGGTGATTAGTGTGTTCTAGCCACTATCCTACTCATCTTAAGTTAGATGATTCCTTAAACTTTAAAGGCAAAGATTTAATTTCCTGTTACCCAGTTTCTACAAATTTTCCAACCTCCATCACCTATGATAATAAATAAAAACAAAGAACATGAGCTTCTTTTCAATCCTTCCTAAATAATTTGTTTCTTAACATGTGCATTTATAATAGTTACTAACTTTGTACAGTATAGTAATTTATAGTACAAAGCATTATTCCTTCAATTTGATAAATTATTACACAGTAAGCATTGTGGTGTAAGTATAGAGATTAATAAGAAATACTGCCCCACTTTAGGGAGTTAAGTAATTTTTTTTTAAGTGCATTTTGTTCATAGATTATATTTGATTCTCAAAACAACCTTGGAGGATATTATTATGCCTATATTAGATTGAATAAACAAAGAATGAAACTGGGTTTGATACCTTGCCTGAGGTCACTGAATTGGTGAGTGGTTGAGTTGGGCATTGGATCTAGACTTCATTCCAGAACTCTTGCCATTAAAGGCTATAGTTTTGTCTCTTACAAAAATGGAATGATTTTCACGTTCTCATCACCTCATGTCCAGGTAATTTTCTCCCTCCCTAGTTTGTTGTAAATGTAACTTAAAAGCATTATAAGAATGAAGGGTTGGAACGAATGCAATGTTCTATTTATACAGGAATATATTTCTTGTTCTATTTTTACAGGAATATATATTTCCTACCTCACAGAAATTGCTTAAGATTTTTCATGTTGGGGGCGCCTGGGTGGCTCAGTTGGTTAAGCGTCCAACTGTGGCTTGGGTCATGATCTCACTGTGCATGAGTTTGAGCCCCGCATTGGGCTCTGTGCTGAGCTCAGAGCCTGGAACCTACTTTGGATTCTGTGTCTCCTTCTCTCACTTTGTGTCTCCCACACTCATGCTGTGTCTCTCAAGAATGAATAAACGTTAAAAAAATTTTTTTAAAAAGGTTTTTCATCTTGGAATATGATTCCATAAACACCAGACCCCAAATCATATATATATATATGTGTATATATATGTATATATATACACATATATATACACATATATATATATATATACACATATATATGTATATATATATATATATATGTATGTGTGTGTATATATATATAAATTTTTGTCTAAGTTAAATCTTCTTCCAATTCTTCTTTCTCTAGGTCACTTGGTATTCTTGACTTGATGAAAAAAAGAAATGATTCTAAAGTGACAGAATTTGTTCTTCTGGGCCTATCATCCTCTTGGGAGCTACAGCTATTTCTCTTCTTAATATTTTTGTTTTTTTACATGACTGTTGTTTTGGGAAACCTCTTGATAATTGTAACAGTACGAGCTGATGCTCACCTGCTCCAATCTCCTATGTACTATTTTTTGGGCCATCTGTCCTTCATTGACCTATGCCTGAGCTGTGTTACTGTGCCCAAGATGTTAGGAGATTTCCTACAGCAAGACAAGATCATCTCTTTTTCAGGATGCTTGGCCCAGATCTACTTCCTGCACTTTCTGGGAGCCAGTGAGATGTTTCTGCTGACAGTCATGGCCTATGATAGGTATGTTGCCATATGTAATCCTTTGCACTACTTGACAGTCATGAATCGTCAGCTATGCTTTCAGTTGGTTTTTGCCTGTTGGTGTGGGGGTTTCATCCATTCTATCACACAGGTCACACTGGTCATACAGCTGCCCTTCTGTGGTCCCATTGAACTGGACAACTTCTACTGTGATGTCCCACAGGTCATCAAGCTAGCGTGTACGGACACATATGTAGTAGAGGTGCTGATGGTCTCAAACAGTGGTCTGTTATCTCTCGTCTGCTTTTTGGTCTTGCTATTCTCTTATGCCATCATCCTCATCACTGTGAGAACTCGCTTCCGTCAGGGCTACAGCAAGTCACTCTCTACCTGTGCCTCCCACCTCACAGTGGTCAGCCTGATCTTTGTGCCATGTGTATTCATCTACCTGAGGCCTTTCTGCAGCTTCTCCGTGGATAAGGTATTCTCTGTCTTTTACACAGTGATCACACCTATGTTGAATCCTCTCATCTACACACTCAGAAATGCTGAAATGAAGACAGTCATGAAGAAGCTGAGAAAAAAGCATGTGGCATCCTTCTGCCATATTAAAGGATGAACAGGAAGATGTGATTTATAAAACATAACTTTCTTGGGACATTCTTGACTCATCCTGTACATGAGTACATGCATGAAACCAATTTGATGACTTTGGTATAAAATCCAGCATAAACATTATAATTGCTGTTGATTGCTATTGAGGCATAGTGACTTTGTCAGATGTTAAATATTAAATAGGGAAGTCAGGAATGTGTAATGGCCCAGGTATTGAGTACTAGGCTCAAGAGGACACCTTGAAAGTCCAACTCTTCTATCCTTTTGTCTGTAACTAGTCTTTAAGTCATTTCACTTTGATTTTTTATTTTATTTTTTAAACAATCCTTTTTTAAAGTTTATGTATTTATTTATTTTGAGAGAGAGAAAGTGAGTGTGAGCAAGGGAGGGGCAGATAGAGAGGGGGAGAGAGAGAGAATCTCAAGCAAGCTCTGCACTGTCAGCACAGAACCTGATGCAAGGCTCAAACTCAGGAACTGTGAGATCATGACCTGAGCTGAAATCAAGTTGGACACTTAACCCACTGAGCCAACCAGGGGCCCCTCATTTTACTTTTAACTTCTCTTCAAATGAAAAAAGGTATCCCATCACCTTTTTTTTTTTTTTGTCCTGGTCCTCTGGCTGTAACAACTTCTAGTGTCAGGAAGTTCCTTCTGATATATCATCAGAGTCTCTTCTGAAGCAGTGTGAATCCCTCTCATCCTGTCTCTAACAAAACCTGAAACAGCACTAACCACCCCACATATTAATGTTCACCCAGGAACTATGTTTTATATTGTGCCAAATTTTAGAAATGCACTTGAATTCAACTCACATAGTGAGCAATGCTCTTAGTGAAGCTTACGTGTGAAGGGAAGGAAGTGCCAGGTGATGGAAACTCCTAGTGTCCTGCTGTGGAGGCTTCTCTAGAAGAGGCATGCCATTCCTCTTGAGTTTCTCTTTGGGTGGAATCACACTGGGGCAAGTTGATAAGCTAGCTCTTCAACTGATCATAATGTTTAAGAGCTCTGACCTGTAAGGGGAGGGGTGAAGAAATGAACTGTGGTTTAAAGTACTCATAGTTATTACCTCTAAGTCTCAAAAGTACTTTGCGGAGTAGGTAATATTATTCAACTTCAATTTTACAAACAAACAGATTTATTAAATGACTTTCATAAGATCACTCAGAAAAAATATGATCGAGTAAGAAATTAGGAATTTTAGATAATTAAGATTAAGCTAATATTTTTCTTTCCAGAAAGTCTTTACCCTAATTAGATGGACTAATTGTATATTTTCTGTTTTACCTAGAGAGGAACTTCAGAGGTAGGAGATCACTAAAAACATGCACAAAACATTTATGTTTAAGGTTATCTGTTTCTGGCATAAGGATCTTTGCAACTTTTTATGTCTATGGAAGGGTATTAATTCTATTTACTAAATAATGCTTTAATTATGGGTTTTTAGCAATATTTTTGTATGTGCCCACTTATTTCCTGATCAGTTGCAGTGGAGAGGGTTTTTTTTAAATCACTTAGCTAAAAAACATAACTAAGGAAAGAATATTCGAAATTCCACCTAATATTAAGATTTACTAGGTAAATTGCAATGCCTGTGGTCATGTAAGAGCTTGGATGATTTCTTGATAGTTTGAGTGGGTTAGTATCCCTGGTACAGATCATACTCTTTCACTCCACAACATTTCTACAGAGGTCCTTTGCCTGTAGTGAACATCTAGAAGAGCAGACAGGAGGACATTGTTAGCTACAGAGTAATGTGTGAGTTGACAAGAAGGTTTAAGTGGTGTTGTGGGTTAGCCAGACACATTGCAGGGACATGAAGTTCCAGGCTTTCTTTTCATATCAGCTGGACGCAACCTCCCTTTTTCTAATGTTCCTCTTTCCTAGCAAAATTTAGAGTCTTGGGAAATCATTTCAAATGTCCTGTTCATATCTGGGATTGGTAGCATTATATTCAGAAAAGCAAGACTTGTGTGTGTTTCCTTTTGCATAATTAATCCTCCAATAGTTGCTTAATCCATTATCTATATTAAAATTCTCTTTATTAATAAGTTGATAACATTTCTATTTTTCAGACTGTACACAATTGCTATCATCTCCAGAGTTCTCTTCTTAAATGCCTTGAGCCTACTTCCAGGGCCTGCCTGAGCCTCTTCTTTGGGTCTATCCCCCTGAGGGCAGACCATATCACTGGCATGGGAACCTTCAGGTTGAGGGCACTGTGTGTAAAGTAGGGGACAGAGCCTGGAAATCTGGGCTGCAGAGTCCATATTCATACATGAGAGGCCTCTTGTGTTGGGCTTTAGAGCCAGAAGAAGAGGTGGGCTGGGGACTAAGGGCCAAATCTTGCTCTTTCCACACTACCATTCTGGTGTACAAATTCAAGGAGTCGGAGGATTTTGTAGCAAATATGAGAGTATGAGAATATTGTTCTCGGAGTATGAAAATTTAAGTTTATTAAAATTGATTTAAAGCTGTTAGCCATATGTTATTTGGGCTGCGTTTGTATTCTTGCTCTGGGTCCCATGGATATTTGGGGTAGGTCTGCCCCCTGTTTCCAGATCATATGGTCCTTTGAGGGGGTACTGAAATAACTGAAAGGAGACAAAGACAAGCCTGGTTTATCATATCATAAGAGGATTATTGACTTAATATTTCCAGAACACATGTAAAGTAAGATTGCATATTTATAAACTAGCTCCAAAGTACACATTGTGAATGGGCCAATGTGGTAAGAAAATCCTCCTTCCAGGGTGCCTGGGTGGCTTAGTCAGTTAAGCCTCTGCCTTTGGCTCAGGTCATGATGTCACAGTTCGTGAGTTCGAGACCTGCATCAGGATCTATGTGGACACCTCAGAGCCTGGAGCCTTGGATTCTGTCTCCCTCTCTCTCTGTCCCTTCCCCACTTGTGCTCTCTGTCTCTCTCTCTCTTTCAAAAATAAGCATTAAAAACAAATAAAAAAATAAAAACAATTAAAAAAAAAGAAGACAAAATCCCACTTCCCTTTGTCAAATTTCTCCCTTTAAGGGCCCTAGAAACTACAGAGTATTATTGGAGAGAAGTCAGCATGCCACCACAATATATACTTCTTTCTTTCTTTCTTTCTTTCTTTCTTTCTTTCTTTCTTTCTTTCTTTCTCTCTCTCTCTCTCTCTTTCTTTTTCTTTCTTTCTTTCTTTTTCTTTCTTTCTCTTTCTTCCTCCCTCTTTCTTTCTTTCTTTCTTTCTTTCTTTCTTTCTCTCTCTCTCTTTCTCTCTCTCTCTCTTTCTTTCTTTCAATGTTTATTTTTGAGGGAGGGAGATGGAAACAGAGAAAAAAAGAGAGAGAGAGAATGAGTGGCGGTGGAGCTGAGAGAGAGGGGAACAGAGGATCTGAAGAGCTCTGCACTGACAGCAGAGAGCCAGATGCAGGGTTTGAACTCAGATACTGTGAGATCATGACCTGAGCTGGTCAGACACAACTGGCTGAGCCACCCCAGTGCCACACATTTACTTTTCATTTATAGAAAACATTTCCTGGGAGATATTCCTCTGATAAACAACTCTTGGTGATTTTTTTGATCTTTTAATATTCATTCACTCATTATTAATTCATTAATTCATTATTAATCTACTATCCATTTATTATTTTAACAACTGTTTCCAGAGTGCCTCTTGTGTGCCTAGAAATGCGGTAGACATCTTGCCGTTTGGGTGTTCCACCAAACATCAACAGACTGCCCAAATATCTAATTATGAAGTCTCTCAATAAACACCAGAGGAATGTGAAGAGCATTCTAAGACAGTATGTAAGTCCAGATAATTGGGGAGAATAGAGCACAGAGGAGAGAGTAAGTCAGAAGTGTGGACCCTGGTGTGAGACAGCTTCATCATGCCCAGCTCACCACTTACTAGGGCACAAGGAACTTAATCTCTCAATGCTCCTTTGAGTATACAGTGAGGACAATAATAGCGTACAGAGCATAAGGTTCTCAGGAAAGCTACACAAAATAATACTTGTAAAGCCCTAACAAGCATTTCTGCATAAGACAGAACTCAGTAAGTATTGACTGCTTATGTTACCATTACTATTATATTTTATGTTAAAAGGGAAATAGAGGCTGAAAGAAGACTGTACAATTGTTTGATCCTGAAGAATCACAGGACAGAAAGATGAATTAAGAGTTTTTGACTCCAGATCCATGCCATATGATAGTAAAATCCCTGGTAACTCCCCCATTGACATTGAAACCAACCTTGACACGAAATGTCATATTGGGCAATATATGCACTCTCAAAATTATGTTAAAAAAATCACATTTTAAGTGTTTTTGAAATGTTCTGGTTAGTTAAATGTATAGAAAAGCTACAAAGATAGTACAGAGTTTCTGTACAGCTTGCACCATTTCTCCTATTGTTAACATCTTACATGATATGGCATATTTGTCAGAACTAATGAGCCAAAGCTGATACATACTATTAGCTAAACTCCATATTTTATTTATATTTGTTTTATTAGATTATATTTCAGTAGTTTTTCCTTAATGAATAGGCTTATCTAAGTTATCCATTTTTTATTTATTGTATTTTTAGTTATTATCTTTATGCTTATTATGTTTCCAAGACGCTTTTTGTAATTATCCCATAAACAAAGCACCTGGTGAGATTCTTTTACTTAGAGAAAATGGTGAAATCTATAATGTAAATACTCACAGTACAGTCTGCTTCCTCTCTTAAGTGAATAAATATTTCCTGTCCCTATCAATCTTGTCCTCTTTTTTTCTTCAGATATATAGTTTCTTATCTGCAAGTTGTATCTTGTCCTAGACTCTGGTACAAATATTATCATGGAATCTGTAGGGAAATAGAGTATACATGGGGATAAGAAAATCTAGGGTAATGCCTAGGAGTCCCCACATTATTCACTGGGCTACAGTACCACTCTAAACCTTGGGCTCAGGTCTACTGACTACGCTTGTTCTGAGACCAAGTCATGGTCCCAGTCCTCCTTTATGGTTTCAGTCCTGTCGCGTTGCTTGAGCCTGTAAACTACTTGCTGTTCTCCTCATATCTTCATGCCTCTGAAGATGTTGCTGCCTCTGCTGGAATTAGTGACCCACTTCTTGCCTTCAGTACTCAGATTGAGTCTTATTTTCTTGCAAGTCATCTCTGAGCCTGTCTTTGTAGAGTTTTATTTATTGGTCCTCATATGAATTCTCATAGCTTGGTGTGCTTATCTTTCATCAGCATAACACACACCATAGTTATTGTACTTTTGTTCCCTCACTCATTGGGCTGCCCCATTATTCAGTGGTTGTTGTATCTGGAGTGTCTGGCATGGTGCCCAGCACCAATAAATTCTTGATAAGGTTTTTTTTTTTTCCAGATTGAGATACAATTGACCTATAACATTTTGTAATTTTAACATGTAAAATATGTTAGTTTGATGTTTATATATCGCAACATGGTTACTACTATAACTTTGGCCAACTCTTCTATCACATCATGTTATTATTATTTCTTTTCTGTGGGAAGAACATTTCAGATCTAATCTCTTAGCAGTTTTGAAGTAATTATTGACTACAGTTGGTACGTTGTGCATTAGATCTCTAGAACTTATTGATCTTCTAGTTGTAAGCTTGTTCCCCTTCACAACATCTCCCCAATTCTCCTACCCCCACCCTTGGTAGCTACCATTCTACTCTCTGTTTCTACAAGTTTGGCTTTTTTAGACTCCACATATAAATGAAATCATACAACACTTGTCTTTCTTTGTCTGGCTAAATGTGTTTTTAAAGAAAGGAATGAAGGAAATGAAATAAAAGAAGGAACTTAGGCAGGAAGAAAGGGAGGGAGGAAGAAAGGAAAGAAAAGAAAGATAAGAAAGAGAAGCACATGACAATTTTTCATCTCAAAAAGAATTTGAGTGGGGAATCCAGTGAACACAGTATGCTCACAGTTAGCCATTCCTTGTCTGAACAGCCTCTTTATTTATAACCTAGAGTCATGGGACAATAAACTGCTGCTGACAACAACAAAAGGCCTTTCTAGGCTGCAATGTGATCATCCTTTCTGCCTTAGAAAAGCACCCTAACTGAGGTGAATGCTATTTGAATTACTGTATTTTCTCTTGTTGTGGTTGTGCCATTCAAACACACAGAACTTTAGGCATGACCTGGAAGTTCATGCTGCAATTCAATAACACATTTTATACTAGAGGGCAGAGGTGTAATCCTCAATTTTTGTCAAGCCCCCTTGACCTAAGTTCTTAGAAACTCATGCATGTAATAATAGGACTGAGGCAGTATCTTTACTGTGTCACTAAATAAAACATTTTGCTTGTGTACTTGAGCTTCAGTAGTTTTTAAAATGAATTTTTAAATGAAAACACTTTAATAGTTTTATAAACTAATATACTTGGGTTAGTGGTCCAATATAGTGATACTTAGCATCACCAAGTTTCCTTTGCCCCAACTTTAGCTATGAGTAAATTGTGCAAAGCTGCAAAAATGGCCTGCTTATTTTTAACTAGCAATTTACCAAGTAGCCTTCAGTATGGTTTTACAAGGGGTCACTTAATGGGAATTATACTTGGCACTTTCCTGCCTAATAATACTCTCTAGATGCTACCTAATCACCTGGCCAGCCATTCCCTCAGGACTCTGATGATGCATAAAGATTGCTGACAGTTTCTTTCTCCTGGCAGCCAGGAAGACAGAAATAAAGTCTTACAGACCAAGATCAGAAGCCATGCCATGGCTATAAGCTCATAAAATCCTGAGAGAAAGAAGGAGAGAACAAATGAACAAACAGGACCTCTTCTCAGGCTGTAGGCATAATCGTCTTGTGAAATGCAACACACACATAAGAGAAACATCACTGTACACATTTCAATCTTGTAGCGTGAATATCTAGATATAGATCACATTTCCATCTCAGAAAGGTTTATTGATCTAAGAAGATCTCAGGTTGTCCAAATCCATGTCGTGGGACCACACTCAAGAAGACAGCCAGAGTAAGTTTCCCATCTGTAATGATAAGTTAACAACCAGGGTGAGAGGCAAGGGCAATTTTCATTGATTCAAATCATATTCAGGGATAAAGAGAAATCATTAAATTCTTCATCCACTTACAACATCTGTTCTAATAATTCTTTTAAGTGATTTAGGAAATAGTTTGCTGTAGTTTAAGATGTGTATCAATATTATTTCAGTTGGAATTTAGTTCTAGCTTTATCACTAGCAGTGCAGCCTACATAATTCAATTTCCTCTTACACTTCACTAGTTTCACTCATGGTTAGATGAGTGGAATGAAGTCAAGTAATTACTAATATTTTTTTTATCTATGTAAGTATAAGATTTTACATAAGTTATGGTTCAATGTAAGAGGATTTGAGAAGGCCTTTTAAACATATTACTCTAAAATGAATGACTATGTCAGGTATTGGGTTTTACTTACCTTTTTTATATTCACGGCATAACACCAGACACAGAGAATGTGCTCAATAAATATTTATTAAGTGAAAGGATAAATAAATATTGGTGTTGCCTGAAATATAGAAGATGATATGGATGGTACCTTAAATAACCTACATTGTGTTACATTAACACATTTGCAAGTCGTTTTGAAGACTTATTCAGATTATTATTCCTTATCTCTCAGTTCCACACATAATTAGTAAGTTTCTTTCTCAATTGTAGACAATTAGAGGGACAGGATAAATTAGGACTTTAAATTTTTCTATAGGTAAAAGTTCAAAGTATCTACAGGTAATAAAATGATGTCAAATGACCAGAGGCATGAAAACGTACATGTTTTCTGTGTACATGTCTCTATGAGGGATATTGATGTCAAGGACACTATTGCGCAAAGAGCTTGCCGTGGGATGGAACTTGGTGTTAGGAAGGAGAAACAGAATATTTAATCCCTGTTCTTTGCAAATTGTTCACAGAAGAAACTAAGACTAAATCTCTTTCTCAGAGAATTTCAGGGCACTGCAGTCTTGCTATTTATTTTATTTGAAATAATTCAAGTGGGCTTATGGAGTTAAATAAATGAGCGATCTTATTTCTTTAACAGCAGAGGTACCATTATAACTAGTGTATATTCTTTGGCATTATCTGAGAGACAAAATTTGACCTAAGAACCTGTACAGACCAGTGGAAATGCTGATGAGTCCCATACAAGCCCTGGTCCACAGTGTTCAGACATTGGATACTGATGCTTCTGAATTTTTTTCACTGAAATGATTATGAGTTAGTTTTACAGGTAACTTATTGTTTTAGTGTCCATTAATTAATTTGATCCTTACCATGTGTGGCATTATTCTTTCACAGGAGAGGACTCTGAAGTTAATAGAAGTAAGGAAAATGGTGTTAAGATCACATAGCCTGTAAGAGGCAGAGCTGTTGAATCAGGCTCTGTTGTTCTATCTTTAAATCCTGTTCTCTTTCTCCCAGTAAAGATAGTAGAAGGATCTTGGTCTTAGAGTTGAATTACCTTAATCAGCTTCTGAGGTGATCCCGGATAAAGTTGAGATTGTCACTACTCAAGAAGAATACTGTAGCTGCCCAAACATCTTTGGTATCCTTGCTTGAATTCTTAAAGTGATTAAAAAATATGCACTATTTTCTGCTACTACTCTAAGTCAAAGAATATATTTGAGAAAGTGGGTGTCATCAGTAGGTAAGTTTTGTAAAAATGGAAAGCATGGAAATACATATAAATGGGAATTAGGAGATGAATGTAGTAAGGAATTTAGCATCTTACAATGACTCCTATCCAGGCTTTTCTCCTTCCTTCCAGTCAGCATATTCTCTGGTCACAAAGATGGGGATGATGATTATGTGTTCACTTATAGTGTGCCATGTACATAAGTGCTTTACATAAGATGCACACCTAATCCTTACAGCAATTATGTGCTGGTGTGCTATTTCCTTTAAAAAATTTTTTTAATGTTTATTTATTTTTGAAGGAAAGAGAGACAGAGCGTGAGTGGGGGAGGGGCAGAGAGAGAGGGAGACACAGAATCTGAAGCAGGCTCCCGGCCTCAAGCTGTCAGCACAGAGCCTGTTGCGGGGCTCTAATTCACAAACTGTGAGATCATAACCTGAGCAGAAGTCAGAAGCTTAACCAACTGAGCCACCCAGGCGCCCCAGTGCTGTGTGGTATTTTTATCTACATTTAACCCTTGAGAAAACTGAGGAAAGGGAAGTTAAGTAACTTTCCTAAAGTCCTAATGTGAACAAATAGGGGAGCTTGAATTTGAACCTAGGAAAGTTGGGTTTCAGGCTTCTTTGTAACAGCTACTCTTCAGCACCTATTCCTGCTGCCCTCCTGCTGCTAGAGTGATCTTTCTTCATGATCTGCCAAATCATTCACAATAAATTCCAACTCCTCAACTTAACATACAAGACTATGATCTGAGCTCCTCTTCCTTTTTAGCCTCACTTCCTGACACTTGCTTTCATGTATTCTGTGTTGAATCATGTCAAACCTGTTGGCATTCCCCAGTGGGGATGCTATGATGATTTACACTGTCTTCATGTATTCCAGTCCATTAGGCCTGGAATGTCCTTCCTGCCCTGCCCTGTCTTTTCTGCCCTCACCCTGCAGTCTTCTTCATCATCAGGTTAACTCTAATTCACCTTCCAACATTCCATTCAGTGAAGACCTTCTCTGGAGACATGTCTCCGACTCTCCTCTAGACCTGGGATTGCTGGTTTACATGCGGGCCTCCTCTGGCAACACATGTCAATGAAATAACATCAAGATTATCAGTACCACATCGCTTATGACATCCTCAGTGTAAGTTTAAGCAAAGTTGGGCACAAACTCTGAATGTTGTGATGATCTTGCCAGTTGTAAATGTAGTGTTTGCCTCAAAGTACTGGATACAGCTTTACAAAATTTCACAATTAGGGGTGCCTGGCTGGCTCAGTCATTGAGAGTCTGAGTCTTGACTTCAGCTCAGGTCATGATCTCATGGTTTTCTCATGGTTCGTGAGTTCAAGCCCTGCATTGGGATTCTCTGCCTCCCTCTCTTTCTGCCCCTCCCCCACTCTCTCTCTCAAAATAAATAAATAAACTTAAAATAAAACAAAAAAAACAAAAAAACCCTTCACAATTAGCAGAAAAGGAGTCTTTTGGCTATTACAGAAATTTTAAGACTTTTAAATGAGAAAGAAGGCATGCTGACTTTATGCCCACAGTCCCACAGCTCCAGGAGTATGCATCATATGAGAACTTTAAGAGACAAAACAGATGAGCATAAGGAAAGAGAAACAAAAATAATATAAAAACAGGGAGGGGGACAAAAACATAAGAGACTCTTAAATATGGAGAACAAACAGAGGGTTACTGGAGGGGTTGTGGGAGGGGGGATGGGGTAAATGGGTAAGGGGCACTAAGGAATCTACTCCTGAAATCATTGTTGCACTATATGCTAACTAACTTGGATGTAAATTAAAAAAAATAAAATTAATAAAAAAATAAAATAAACTTTAAAGTCCTTTTGCCTAGGTTCCAATACCAACTCTGTCAATTACCTAGCTCTGTGACCTTGGGCAGGTTATGCACTTTCTCTGTGCTTCAGTTTCCTCATCTCTGAAGTGGGGATAATGATGATAGCCTACACTGTAAGAATGTTATGAGGATTAAATGAATTATTACCACTTAGACAATAGTAAGTACAATAGAAATTTTCTATTATTACCTAAATGATTTTCAACCCTTATGATTCTGCCATTTGGTTATGACTGAGAACAATTTGGCTTTGCTGTTGTAGTGTCAGAATATTCAAAGATGTTGAGGACTTGGAGTGTATCCTCTAATCAAAGGACTTTACACCATAAGAGCACAGTTGATTTTTAAAAAGAGGAATTCCTTTTCATGAGAAGTTTATCTTCTTTCTTTCTTTTTCTATTTCTAGTTCTTTCTTTCATCTATCATCTATCTATCTATCATCTATCATTATCATCTTTTCACTTATTGTTCTACCTATTATTTATTTAGGGGGATGAGTGTTGTGTGGGTTTTGGAATCGGAATGTCTCAATTCAAATACCAGCCTCTTCACTGACTGTGTTTTACTAGATAATTTACCTAATCTCTTCAAAATTTTGTGCTCCTTAAAATGGAGATAGAAATTAAAATGTTGCTGTGAGGATAGATGGGGTAACATATGCTAATAGTTTAGCATATAATCCTGCACATAGTAAAGTGCTTAGTAAATATTTACTACCAGTATCACCACTATTAATAATATGTCTACCATGGAGATGGACAGATATTATTGTTTATTATCTCAGGAATAAAATTATGGATAAATTTTAATATTTTCTATATAATTTTTATATAATGAATAGATCAAATGAAAACTTATACTTACTAAAAAGATCCCACACTTCACAGACTCAAATGACAAAGTAAATCATCTCATAAATACAAAAAAAGTTACACAAATGATCTCATTTTATTTCTGTAACAGTTCTGTGAAGTAAAATAATTTTTGTTACCCATCTTTTATAAATGAGAAGACTGAGATTGAGAAAATAGATTTACTTAAAGTAATCCATTTGGTGGGGGTGTTCAAACTTAAATCACTCAGCTTTCACTATCCAGGCAGAGAAAAGGTGTTCCTAGCAAAGATGAAAGATAGCTAGTAATTTGCAATGCTTCAGAAAAGCCATTTTTTATTCTGAGGAACTTCTTTAGATCCTGTCTTATGATTTAACTCTTTCAAGAATTTTTCCTTGATAATTTTTACTCAATATTTTTATCTGTATTCCCTGAGCATCCCTGTGTATAGTTTGTAAAATGGTGTTAGACTTATTCTTTAACTACCATTTATAGCTTTTCTGTATGGAAATTTAACTACTGATTTTTACCTCTGATTACAAGGACAGAAGGCTATTTCAAGGCAAAGGGATTGAGAATGATAGGGGCCTCAGTATGTTTTAGCTTTTCAACTCTTTAGAGCAACATAGAGAAAAGCATTTCTCTGTATAGGTTGACCACTCTTCAGGTATTCCTTACTGACAAGCAAAATGAAATTTTCACATGCATACTAAGTCTTAGGACTCAAACTCCCAGGATGTTATTTATAAGCATGGGTTTTTGGTAAGCAGGAGACCTCTGTTTCTTCTGTTGTTCATCACTAAAAATGACTTAATCTTTAATTGTATTGAAACTCCCAACCTAATTTAGAAACTAAAAACAGTCTTTATCATTTGATTGAGTAGAATGTTATTCTTCTAAAGTTGATCTCTGTACATTATGTTAAAAAAGATCCATCTAAGAAATTTGGTATCAAATCTCGGATTCTGACTTCTTATACTTGCCTTAAGCCTCAAAAATTTATTTAATAATTGATTTAAAATTTTCCATCTGAAAGAGAATTTCTGGCAATACAAGAGAGAGAGACAGAGAGAGGGAGGATTAGGGATCAACATTAAATCCAATAAAAAAAATCGTCATATTCTCTAGATTATTATTTGAGAGAAAAGAACTATAGGTCTGAGTGTAACAGAAATCAAATGTGAGTCAATAATGTGGTAAGAAAATTGACTATGCCTAAGAAATATGAAGTTTCCTCTCCTATATTTAGCATCACTTAAATATTTTAATAAGACTTCTCCTTTAGGCTGTACCATGCTTACAGTGGTTTATATTTATTTATTTTTGCAGAGAACCAGAGCCACCAAGCCAGTACCATCTGGGTCCCCATGGAAGTGGCTAATAATGTCACTGAATTTATATTCCTAGGACTTTCCCAAGATCCTGGAATGCAACTGATGTTCTTTGCCTTATTTCTCCTCTTCTACATCGTGATCATGGTGGGAAATCTGCTCATTTTGCTTACGGTCTTTTCTGATCCCCAGCTCCAAACGCCCATGTACTTCTTCCTCAGTAACCTGTCCTTTGTGGACATTGCCTATTCCTCAGCCACAGCACCCAAGATGATTGCAGACTTTATTTCTGAGAAAAAGACCATTTCCTACTGGGGCTGTGTAACTCAGATGTTTACCTTCCACTTTTTTGGGTGTGCGGAGATTTTTGTTTTGACTGTTATGGCTTTCGACCGTTATGCTGCCATCTGCCAACCTCTCCGTTATACTACCATCATGAGTGCCAATGTTTGTATTGTTCTGGCATCATTGTCCTGGTTAGGAGCCCTGGGTCATTCCTTTGTTCAGACCCTTCTGACCTTTCAGCTGCCTTTCTGCAATGATCAGGTCATTGACCACTACTTTTGTGATGTCCACCCAGTCCTAAAGCTTGCCTGTGCTGATACAACCCTCGTAAATATGTTGGTGGTTGCCAACAGTGGCCTCATCTCTCTGGGGTGTTTCCTCATTCTTCTGGCCTCCTACACGGTCATTCTGTTTAGTCTTCGTAAGCGGTCTTCAGAGAGCCGGCGCAAGGCTCTCTCTACCTGTGGGTCTCATTTCACTGTAGTAACTTTCTTCTTTGTCCCTTGTATATTTATTTATCTTCGTCCCTCCACTACTTTCCCACTGGATAAGGCTGTGTCTGTGTTTTATACTACCATTACCCCAATGCTAAACCCACTCATCTATACTCTGAGGAATGAGGATGTAAAGAATGCCATGAAACGGATATGGAGTCGCAAGGTCTCCTTGAAGGAAAAGGAGAAGGGATAGCTTGTCAGAATTGCAAAATCAGAGAATAAGCTAATACCTTCAATTATCTGTAACTTATTAATGATTTTTAAGGAATAGTCCCTAAAATTCAATTATCTTGTACTTTTCATTTAACCAGGAATAATTTGAGACTCTTTTTTCTATGTTTAGGTGGGCTAAACTTAAGCCTTTCTATACCGTCTAGGTTTCTATACTGTCAAGGTTTATCCTCTCTTACTTTTAGAGTAGGAGAGTAAACACTCTGAGCCAGTATCTCTTTAACTGCTTTATGTCCCTTCAATTCAAATTAAGCTTTCTTAAACTATAATTCAACAATGTAGAATGATGTTACAAGAGAAAGATCTCTGAGGAATCTGACCATTTCTCTTAAAAACAGAAGTCTAACTTCCCAGAAACTGCCTCCTTGTCTCCCAATCTCCCTCCCTTCCCTCTCTTCCTCCCTCCTCCTTTCTTTCCTTCCTTCTTTTTTTTTCCTTCTTTTTTCCTTTCCTAGTCTTTCCCCACAAATATCATATAATCTAGTAGGGGAAATGGATTCATAAAGAAATAATGATAGTACATACATAGAATGCAGTGAAAATGCATACATAGAAATATACGCTGCATACAATTAAGAGGTTAGTGTACATTCATAAACTACCCAAAGGATTGTTTCTTTAGAGGGGGAAAAGGGGTACATTTTACATATTTTGTGTGGAGCAATTTTTTAAAGATCCTGTTGGAAAATTTGAATACTCTCTATAATCCTAGTAGTATATTATTTGTACTAAAAGTTATCCTACTTTTATTTTTGCAATACATAGAACAGACTAATTAAAGCAACTAAAATGAATTGACATTTGAACTATTGCAATGACTAAGTCAAGGAGATATATTATACATTTTTGGTTAAATTTATTTTCAATTTTTGAAAGGGACAGAATAGATTCTTTTCTGTTGTGTTCTTAGTAAGGTCAGAGGATAGCTGGATGGTCTCAGTACTTCAGAAAAGCAATTTTATTCTGAGGAACTTCTTAGATCTTGTTTCTATATCTCTATATCTTTCAAGAATTCTGCCCTGACTATTTTCATCCAACATCTGTTTTCTGTGTGCCTTAAGCACACCTCCATATGGTTTATAAAATGGTATCAGACATTTTTCCCAGTTTTTGTTCCCTTACTGGATTTTACCTCATTTCTGTAATTTATTAATGATATAAATAACATATCTTACCTTTTTTCTACTCCCTATGTATGGCACAGAGCTGGATGCACAATACCTATTTGTGACAGAGTCTACCTGTTGTTATCCCAGTATCCACTGTTCCTTTTTTCCCTTAGTAACAGAGACGACATTATTTATGGTGACCCCGTTAAAATATTAAAATACCACCACTAACCTTTTGTTGCATTTCCCTATAGTTATTTTTCATATTACCTTTCCTCTGTGAAAAAGGATCATTCTATCCTTTTAAAAAATAACAAATATACTGAACTTATATTTAAAATTGTGGGCTACATGAGTTTTCCTTTTTCCTCCGAAGATCTAAATAAAATAGCAATAACAACAAACGAGAAAAAAGTTTAGACTCACAAATAGGACAGAAGTTAGATGCAGACAAAAGATTTCAACATATGTTTGGAAAAGACAAGACAAAGGCGGGGTAACTGATATGGCAGAGGAGAGAAGGCTAACATGAAAGTAGCAACTGAGAGGAATATTGAGGAGAAATAGACAGATTTATCTCCCAGAATCCCTGACATGTTTGAGATGCCAGGGCACCAGGCAAGGATGATAGTGGGGTTCAGGGCTAGTTATAGGGCAATTAAAAGAAAGGAATGGTTCAGTCTACCACCTTTTCTTTTCACCCCTCACTCGCAGATGCTCACACAGGCATACACTTCACAAACAGAATACTGACATCTTTGCATTAAGAAATTAAACTATGTTAGAGAAAAGTCTTTCACATTTTTCCTTTGGAGATCACAAATGGAATGGCTGCCTCTCTGCTAGAACCTTGATCAGAAGCCCAGCAGTCAGTAAGCTCTGCTCTGTTGATCTCTGCCTTTGGTCAAAGTTTTGGTGCCTAAGTCTTTAATATACATAAGGTAGTTGAAGTAAAACGTGAGCTGTTAGGAAGGCAAAAGGGAATTTTGGAATTAGAGATAACACAAATTCATTGTAAAAACCATTGATATCTTTTTGTTTTAATGTTTATTTGTTTGTTTTGAGAGAGAGAGAGAGAGAGAGAGAGAGAGAGAATGAGCAGGAGGGGGCAGAGGCAGGGAGAGAGAGAGAGAATCCCAAGCAGGTTCTGCACTGTCAGCAGAGAGCCCAACTTGGGACATGATCTCACAAACTGTGAGATCATGACCTGACCTGGATGCTTAACCAACTGAGCCATCCAGTCACCTCCAAACAACTGAATATGAAAATTCAAGTCAAGAGGTAAAACACTTAACTCATATTTGTCCCAGGAGAACAGAGAAGACAGAGGGGAAGAATTTAAAAGAAACAATGAAAAGAAAACTCAGAGCAGGAGGGTTTAAGTCTCCAGATACAAAAGATGTACTGAGTGCCTACCCTAGTGATGAGAAAACAGTAACTAAGGCACATTATTATGAAATTGTATTACCCTAGAGATTGATAAGATTATAAAATTATTGAGAGAGGAAAAATACAGGCCACAAAAAAAGTATGCAAAATCCAAAAGGCACTAGAGTATTCAATAACAACACTGGTCCCTTCAATACAGTGGAAAAGTGACTGAAACTGATTCTCAGGCAAGAATTCTATATAGAACAAAACCATCAATCAGGTGTGAAAGTAGAATAAAACATTTTCAGTCATGCAAAGATTTATAAAATTTACTCTATAAGTACACTTTCTTTGAAAGTATGGGAGGATGTGTCCCAGGAAAAACAACTAAGAGGAGATAGGCTCAAGAAATCAATGCAGCGGTGGCCAAAAGCACTTTTAAGATGAGAGCTGTGAAGCAGGCATAGGGGGCAGTAGAAATGGATGAAAGCAGAAGGATAGAAGCCCCAGGAAGGGAGGCTTTGGAAAACAGAGAGAGAATGGGAATTTATATTATTTAAGATGATGATGGAGCATCTTAATTATAAAGGTATAGGCAATAGGATGGAGCAAGTTGATGGGTTTAAGGGCACATTTATAGAAAACTGTATCATTTAGGACTCTTATCAGAGAGCTGATGACACACTCAAGATAGGATAATTCACAAAGAGAAATTCACAGAGGGACTGTCTATAAAATTGTAGATATGGAGGAGTCACACGGGACAGCATATAACCAAGGGTAAGGAGCAGGAGAGCTGTTAATACCTTTGTGCCTGAAGGGAATGGCAGACAGTAGATATAGAAACCTGAAAGGAGAGAGATTTTCTTTCTCCTGATTTTTTAAAAATTAAGACTAAATTTTCCTAGAGCAGTTTTTGGGTTCACAGAAAAATTAAAGGTACTAGGATTTCTCATATACTTCCTGCCCCAACACATGCATAACTCCCCTCATTATCGGTGTTCCCCAACAGAGTGATCTATTTGTTACAGCATATCATAATCACCCAAAGTCTAGTTTACATTATGATTTATGCTTACTGTTGCATATTTTGTGGGCTTGGAAAAATGTATAATGATATGTATCCATCATTATATTATTATACAGAGTAGTTTCACTGCCCTAAAAATCCTCTGTGCTCTGCCTTTTCATCTTTCCCTTTCCCAATCCCCAAACCCCAAGCCCTGGCAACCACTGATCTTTTTACTGACTCCATAGTTTTACCTTTTCCAGAATGTCATATAGTTGGAATGAAACAGTAGGTAGCCTTTCAGATTGGCTTCTTTCATTTAGTAATATGTATTTAATTTTCCTCCATGTTTCCCTCTCTTTAAAATTGAAATCTGATTGACACACAATGTCACATTAGTTTTACATGTGCACCATAGTGATTCAATAAGTCTATACATTATGCTATGCTCTTCACTGGCATAGCTATCATCTGTCATTTTACACTATTACAATACCATTAACCATATTCCATATGCTGTATCTTTTATCCCTGTGATTTGTATATTCCATAACTGGAAACCTGCATCTCCCAATCCCTTTAACTTATTTTGCCAATCCCCAAAACTTCCTTCCTTCTGGAAACCAATTAGTTTGTTCCCTGTATTTGTGGGTCTGTTTCTGTTTGTTTGTTTGTTTATTTATTTATTTATTTATTTAGTTAGTTTTTTAGATTCCACATGTAAGTAAAATCATATGGCATTTGTCTTTCCCTGTCTTATTTCACTTAGCATAATACCCTCTAAATCCATACATGTTGTTACAAATGGCAAGATCTCATTCTTTTTTTATGGCTGAATAGTATTCTATTGTAGCTATATACTACATCCTTTTTTTTAAATCCATTCATCTATCTGTGGGCACTTGGGTTGCTTCCATATCTTAGCTATTGTATATAATACTGCAATAAATATACAGGTGCATATATCCTTTTGATATCCAGTATCAGATATCAGTATCAGAATTACTGGACCATATGGTATTTCTGTTTTTAATTTTTTGTTACATCCATGTTGTTTTCTGTAGTGGTTGCACCAATTTACATTCCCACCAACAATGCATAAAATTTCCTTTTTCTCCATATCTTTACCAATACTTGCTATTTCTTGTCTTTTTGATTTTAGCCACTCTGACAGGTATAAGGTGATATCTCATTGTGGCTTTGATTTTCATTTCCCTGATGATTAGTGATGTTGAGCATCTCTTCATGTGTCTGTTGGCCAATTGTTACCTTTGGAAAAGTGTCTATTCAGATCCTCTTCCCATTTTTAAATTGGGTTATTTGTTATTATTTTTGATGTTGAGTTGTATTAAGTTCTTTCTTAATATGTTTTGGATATTAACTCCTTATTGGATATATCATTTGTAAATATTGCCTTCCATTCAGTAGGCTGCCTTTATGCTTTATTGGCTGTTTCCTTTGCTGTGTAGAAACTTTTTATTTTGATGTAGTCCTAACAGTTTATTTTTGCTCTTGTTTCTCTTGCCTGAGGAGACATATCTTGAAAAATATTGCTGTGGCTGATGTCAAAGAAATTACTGCCTATGTTCTTTTCAGGAGTTTTATGATTTGGAGTGTCACATTTAAGTTTTTACCCATACTGAATTTATTTTTATGTATGGTATAAGAAAGTGGTCCAGTTTCGTTCTTATGCATGTACCTGTCCAGTCTTCCCAGCACCATTTGTTGAAGAGACAGTCTTTTCCTCATTGTACACTCTTGCCTCCTTTGTCATGGATTAATTGTATAAATGTGAGTTTATTTCTGGGCTCTCTATCTTCTTCCATTGATCTATGTGTCTACTTTTGTTCCAGTTCCATACTGTTTTCAATTATTGTCACTTTATAGTACATAGTTAAATATGGCATTGTGATACTTGTAGCTTTGTTTTCCTTTATCAAGATTTATTTAGCTATTCATGGTCTTTTTTGCTTCCATACACATTTTAGGATTATTTTTGCTAGTTCTGTGAAAAAATCCTGTTGGTATTTTGATAGGGATTGCATTGAATCTGTAGATTTCTTTGGATAGTAAGGCCATTTTAACATCAGTTCTTCCAATCCATGAGTGTAGAATATCTTTCCATTTGTTTGTGTTGTCTTCAATTTCTTTGACCAGTGTTTTATAATTTTCAGAGTATAGTTGTTTAACAGCTTTGGTTAAGTTTATTTCTAGATATTTTATTCTTTTTGGCATGGTTGTAAGTGGGATAATTTTTAAACTTCTCTTTCTGGTATTTGTTATTAGTGTACATAAATGAAACCACTTTCTTCATATTAACTTTGTATCCTGCAACTTTACTAAAGGTAACTCAGTCATCCTTACTTTACAAACAGAGAGTTTAATATAAAGATAATTTTAGGAGGAAAAATATCTGAAAGATAAGAGATGGAGATCAAGCTGATAGAATAAAATTGAGATAGAACCTAAAATTCTTTTTCTTTCTTTCTCTTTCTTTCTTTTTCTTTTCTTTTCTTTTCTTTTCTTTTCTTTTCTTTTCTTTCTTTTTCTTTCTTTCTTTCTTTCTTTCTTTCTTTCTTTCTTTCTTTCTCTTTCTATCATAATCATCATCTATCTATCATCTATCTATATATCTGTCCATCCATCCATCTATCTATCATCTACCTTACCTACCTAAAGTTTTCAGAGAACATTTCTAGGTGAGAGGTATAGGCAAGTGTTTGTGTATTCATAGGTGTACAATAATTTATAGGTTGATTTAGGGAAATAGGGACAGTTCCTCTCTTGCTCATCATTATAAGCCTGGTGCCTACTACCATGTCTGACATATAGTAGCTAAGCACATGAAGAAGACATTGAATAAAAGTTAGAGATTTTAAGGAGTTATTACTTAAGATCTTTATTGCAAACATCACCAAACTGTTCAAGTAATTCAGGCAGTATTAGATTTTGATAGATCTCCATTTTCCTAAGGATCCAACATCTCTAAGTGAATTGGAACTACACATCATAGTTTAGAGAGCATATCCCACATCATAACATTTTGTAGTTATAACTTAGGGGAGTGAGCCGTTTTCCTTACTTGTTCTGGAAAATTCAGATATTGTGATTCTATGTTCCTTGGATGAAGAACACATCAACTTTTAAATTATTCCCTCAGTGTTTTGATTCCTAACTGGCTGGCCCTGGCCTCCAGAGAATTGATTTTCTTAGTCAAAATCCATGATGCTAGTTAGCTCATTGTTACATCAGGGAAGGAACTGATATATACCAAAATACAGAAACAAAGCTTTCTGTTGTGGATGGGGGAAGAGGCACCTCTACCCCCTCTATAGTCCTTGACTACATCAGGACTGTCACTAGCAACTGGTAGGTGGAATAATGGTGTTAGAATATTTACATAAACCACTCTATTTTTTGAAACTATGAGGTAGATATAATAATAAGAATGATTATGTAAAATACTCAAAGAATAGTGGTAAGCAGAAGCTTCTAGTAAGGAAAGGTGTTAGGGAAACATGGTGATCATATAGAGCCGACCTTAACCATGGTGGACAAACTATTTCTTCTTTTGTTTCATGTCCACAGGTATTTTTAAACCCAACTCTGAACTGGACGTTTAGAAGATGACTTCGTCATCTCATACTTGCAGGATGAGACATTCTTAAACAGTCTCAATCAGAGAAAGTTTTTCTGTCTTGTGGGTCTTCAGTAAGTACCAAACCATTAAAAGAACCTTCCAAAATTTTGAATCCTGTCACTCCTGAAATGAAGTTAGGAAAAACCTCACTTATGATAGTTCTTCAGGATGATTTCTGTGAATATGGGGGAGATAGGGCCTGATATGTTTCATTTTGAAGGGACTGGAGTTGGTAGTCATGACAACTCTGTAAGTGAAAATAGAAAAAAACCCTTAAAAGCAGACTTTCATTTGAAATTAATATGGGTAGAATAGGTATCTTAAAAAAGAGGATTCCAGGAAATAAAATCAAGAATCATGAATCAGAGTCAGAAAACACCAAATGGATTAATAAAACATTTAGATTTAGAAGTATTTGACATTTTTTCCTATAAAGTCATCAACTAGTTTATTCACTTATAAATTCATTCATTCATTCATTCATTCATTCATTCATTCAATAAACACATCTTAGTGACTGTAGTGGGGCAGAAGCTATCTTAGGCACTAGCCAGATATATAAATGAGACATGCTTCATGTCCTCAAGGGGCTTAGAGTTTCAGTTGCATTTTGGCCAAAATATAAACTGATGTGAATAGATGTGAATAGAGCATTACTATGCAAGCCCAAATTTCTCTGGTGTTTGTTAGAAATCATTCATACAGATTTCAGTCATTATAGAAAAGGGCCTCTGAGACTAGTCAGAGGACTGAATAATAGTGATTTATCAACAGTCACATAGGATTAGAGTCTAGGGAAAACAGGAGAAGATAGTAGTGTTTAGAAGTCAGATGTTCTTGACCTCTTCTCTAAGCTATTTCTCAAATTTAGTCTTCTGGATCCAAGGAGAGTAGTTGGGGATAGAGAAATACAAATAGACATTAAAGGGCAATATTTTAGAAATTATGTATAAGAAGAATAGTTTTTCTATTGAGCTTGATTCTTTGCAAAGGGAATATAAACATCATCATTATCATAATAATGACATTAATAATAGTAATTTAAGTAAGTATGAACTATATTTTTCTGAACTTTACATGCATTAGCTCATTAATCCCTACAATAAAAACTATGAAGTTGGTACTATTACTATCTCCATTGCACTTATGGACACATTAAGGAAGAGGAGTGAGTTGTTCAAGATCACATAGTTAGTAACTGGTCAGCTGCAATTAGAACCAAGGCACTTACACTGCATATCTATTTTAAGAGAAATGCACAAGCAGCAAATGATCCTCTCATACTGAAATAAGCCCTTCTCAGATCCTAATGCTTTCTTCTTGCCTAGTTTATTGTGGGCAACAAAATATCTAGGAAATCTAGATAATTACTACATTGTAGTATTCTCTGCTGTTGGTTTATTTGTGAGACTCAAGATGCCTGGTCTCCACATACCCCTGTATGTGGTGCAGATGCTTTTACCTCCTCCCTATCTTACATAATAAGATAGGTAAGCTCGATGTCTTAGGAATAGGGAAAATGAATTTAAGTTATGTATTTTATGTGCTGTGTATATCTACAATGGTGATTAAATCACTATCCCTCCACGTCGTCACCCATATTGTTCTTAATTTTATCTTCATAGAATAGAGAATTATACAGTAGGTTATTCATTAAAATTCTAGTTGAAATCCCTCATGTTGCTAGGAAGAAGCTGCTGTAGAGGGAAGTTGAATGACCTTTTTAAGGTCACACAGATTTTGGTGGCTAAGCTGTCATGGGAATCCAAGTTTCTTAATTCTTGTTCAGAGCTCTTTATAGATGCCCTTTAAATTGGAGTATGCATCATATAAATATCCTACACTGTGTAAAATTCACCTCTTTATAAATATTTTGGAGAAATTAAAGGAATATGTAATACATATGTCTGTATGTGTAATATATGAGTTATAAAGACAAAACAAAAGATTTCAAATAATGACTTTGTTTTTGATTCCTTATCCTACTATTCTAAAAATATCTTTTTTTCTTAATGATTTGCTTTAACATGGATCTTACTGAGGTAGAGTACTCTTTAAAATTCAAGTCCACATGTCTCTATTTTCTAAAAATTTAGTACCTTCCTGCCATGCTTGCCTATAGCCTCCCTTTCTCACTTGACCTTAGTCCCCATTTTTCAAGGTCCCCTAGCTTAGTAAGGCTAAAGCTCTCCTACATAGTCTTCACCATTGTCCCATGATCAGTGGGTTTGGAAGGCTAAAGTACTTTTCTTCTCTGGGGAAGAATTTTCAATAAATCATCACTTGAACCTATTTATGAACATTTTTATTTATTTTATAAAACTATTTTACTTTTTCATTTAAATGAATACTCACTGGTAGCAACGTGACCCATAAAGATGGGCTGTTTTCATCGTCAGAAGAAATGCCTGACTAATAACTTCCTCTTTCTTTTACAGCCTTTTTTCCCCTTCATCAATACAACATTTCCTTTTCTTCCATTTTCCCAGCCTCTCAGTTTCAGCTTACTCCTTCTACATGATGTTATTGAAGCAGAGTCTGAAAGCAGTTCTTATGGTTGTGAGTTTTTGGTTTTTGGGAGGAGCTAGGATGAGTGACTTTTACTCTGGAAGACACTGGCTTCTTCATTCACATCTTCATCTAAGGAAAGAGAATTGACAGTGGTCATAGATGATAGCTAATGTTTTAAAAATGCCTCTTGTATGAAGGTAACTGCATATCTCTTGAGTCGTTTCATCTTTTACTATTTCAGGATCTATGTGATAGCATCCCTAATTCCTCAAGATATCTATTGGCAAGATATCTATTCTTCATGTGATTACTGAGAGCTTGGCTAGATACATGGATGCCCACTGCATTGTTGGTAAGAAGTTCTGCACAGATTCTTAATTTTCCCCAAAGCATTTTTTCCCTTGAGGAGAGTTCACAGTTCATTCACCTGTAGGGAGAGCATCTGTACTTCTAGGTATCTCCCATAGTCATCCTCTAGATACTATATCCCTACAGATTAAGCACAGAATGGGAATTCGCTAGATGTTGTTAAAAGAGGAGCAGGCTTTTTTAGAATCCACATATAAGTAAGCTCATGCAGTATTTCTTTGTCTGGCTTATTTCACTTAGCATAACATCCTCCAAGTTCATTCATGTTGTTGTAAATGTTAGATCTCTTTTTTTTTAAAGACAGAATTATATATATTATTATATCGTAATTTCTTTAGCCATGTGAGAGGAGAATGGTTGTTACCAGGGACAGAGAGGTGGGGGAAAATAGAGAGATGTTGCTCAAAAACAAATTTGCAGTTATGCAGAATGAATGAATAAGTCTAGAGATCTCATGTACAGAATGATGACTATCATTAATAATTCTGTACTGAATACTGAAAATTTGCTGAGAGAGTAATTTTTAGGTGTTCTTGTCACTGAAAAAAAAAGGTAACTGTGTGAAGAGATTATATTAATTAACTTGATAATAGGACTCATTTCACTATGAATATGTACATCAGATTGCCATGTTGTACACCTTAAATATATGCAATTTTTATTAAAAGAGAACAAAAAGAAGAGAGGGCTTGTATCAAGAAACTTAGGAGGCATAGGTGTAGGCAGGATGAATTAAAATCCACTTGACCAAGCAACATAGCTGCTCTAAGAGTAAGCAGTGGCTTGGAATAGTTATTTCCTAAATGGCAGCCTAGGAAGGAAATGCCCTACCTCAGTTTCCATAGGTGGCTTAGCTCCCTGCAGAATTTCCACAGACATGATTCCTTGCTCCCGGCTCTATTGGCACAATCCCAAGCTTTCCTTAGGGGGTGGACAGAGCATCCCTAAATAGTTATGGCAGATTCACTCAAATTTTATTAAAAACCTCAATGTGCTGGATGAACCTCATTTCTGACACAGAAGATTTAAAGATGCATTTTTTAGTAGTTTGCCATTATGGTGCTCAAATTCTGACTGACTTTGGTAGTGGGACAATGACAATATACAATTCAACATTAAATCCTGCCAATTGGATCTCCTAAGTATTTTCTAAAGAAAACACTTCGTTTCTCTTAATAGCTGTTGCTGTATCTGTAGTTTAACCCACACCTAATCCTACTTCAATTTATTTGCAAAGAGGCAAGGGTGATATTTCTAAATCACAAATCTTGTTAAGTTATTCTTTAGATTTTATTCTAAAATATATTGGAAGCTATTAAAATATAATTTTCTTCCTAAAAGACACAATACTTGGTCCTTTGGCTATCTCTATTCTGTTTTTGTGCTTCAGCAAGTTGCAGATCTTCTATAGCTCCTAGAAACCCTTCCCAATCACAAGGACTTTGCATTTGCTCTTCCCTATTCCTAGAATGCTTTTTCTCTTGCTTTCAATTAGTTGAAATGTCACTAGTTCAAAGATGCTCTTCTAAAAAAGCCATCACCATCACCACCATGTGCCACTACCATTTATTTTCTATCATAATCCCCTTTTTACTTCACTCTTGTCTCTTATCAATAGTGGTAATTATTTGTTTTGATTATTTATCATTCATTTATTTACTTATTGCTTGTTTACTAATTAGTTTTGTGTCAATCTTCTAAAATGGAAGTTTAAGTGAGTCAGAAACCAAGTCTTCTTGTTCATTGTTGTATTCTCAGCAGTTAAGACATAGTAGATATCCTCTAAATAGTTGTTGAATAAACAAATGGGTAATTTATAGAAGTGACACAGACGCTATATGTTTTGGGATAGAGCTTTCAATATCGTGTGTAAAGTTTTATGGAGGCTATCAGGCACCCTCTCCAGGTAAATATAGTAAAACCATTGCTTTCTGGATTCCTAGGAAATATGTCAATCTGGATAACCATGCTTTTAAGAAAGTTGAGGATTGAAAATTGGCAGCATTATCTTTCTTTTGATTAAAAATTTTCCAAACTGAATTTTAAATTTCACTGTCTTACTAAACGTGATTAATTAACTCACTAAGGCTCACCTTGGGCTATTCATGAGTGGGAATATTTATCCTTTTGCTAAAAAGTCCCACAATGCTGAACCTTCTCAGTGTTTTTGTTTTCTTCCTTTTGTGTCAGATTTCTGGCAAATACTGGTCTTTTCTCAGTGTGTTGACTTATAGTGAACCATCCCTTCTTTAGCATTATTTTCTTGCTTTTATAACATATTAGTTCTGAAAGTCATGTCTATGGTCATTAAAATTATGCACAAATTGAGTGGGTAGCTTTGAAGGAAGAAACACTGGATTACTTCAGTCAATAGTATACATAATCTTTATTGCTTGGATGCTGTTTCATCCACTTGGTTTTATAGAATCTTAACTCTGTTTTTCTATGCTTACCTCCTGAGGAGAGGCAATATTATAAAACAGCACATCAGTAGAACAGAAGCAACTCTTTCATATTGGTTGTTGGCTATAAGAAATACTTACTTTGATGGGCAGTGTTTATATTACCTAAAAGAGGAAGCATATTTGGTAAAGTGAATGATTATATTATTTTTATTCAATGGGTTTTGTTTTATCTAATAGTAGTAGGTTCAAGACTAGGCCTTGAGCAAAATTTTAACAATAATCTTATTCCCACTGTCATCTTGAAATGGCAGAATGCGTCAGCTTGGGTAGTAAGCAAACCCATTTCTTAGATCTCTATATCTTCTTCCTACCTTCCTGGGGCAGTGGATAAAATGCATGGTCAGTGAAGTAATGAGATCTGATCGCAGCCCAAAGAATTTTCATCTATGACCCTGCATTGTTGTATATTGTGGCTGCTTACCTATTACCAAGGATTAAGCTGTATAGGCTTTGGTTAAAGAAGAAATGTCCATTCATTACACATGAAGCCCTGGGATCTTTTTGAAAGATTAAAAAGAAAATACTGCCAGATCAGTGTACCCAATATTAGACAAGCAAGTTTCCAAGTTGGCTAGATTTCTTAACAACAACAAAAAATCTAGAAATAACAGCTCTTTTTCTTATTACCAGTCTACAATTTGGCTTATCTTATAAGTAGCTGCATATATTTCTTACTAAGGTAGATGCATGGGGAAAGAATTAGTACACTGCTGAGTTTCACAAAAAATAGAAATTAATAACATTAATAGATTGGTTGGTTTCTGATATGTGACACACTTCATATGATTTCAGTGTTTCTAATTTTCAGGTCATCACTTACTTTTCCCCTATTTTGGCTTATCAGACATCAAATGGGACAATCAGATGTATCCTAATACAGTCTCTTAATAACAGAGGCCAATCTGATGATTTCAAAAGCAGTAAAATAATGCTATTTGGAGTAATTGCAATTTCTTTATTTTTTTTATAGCCACATTATTTTTAAAAAGTGAAGAAATGGAACCTGCAAATTACACCAGAGTGACAGAGTTTGTTCTCACTGGCCTATCCCAGACTCGAGAGGTACAACTAGTCCTATTTGTTATATTTCTATCCTTCTATTTGTTCATCCTTCCAGGAAATATTCTTATTATTTGCACAATCAGGCTTGACCCTCATTTGACCTCACCCATGTATTTCCTGTTGGCTAATCTGGCCTTCCTTGACATTTGGTACTCCTCCATCACAGCCCCTAAAATGCTCATAGACTTCTTTGTGGAAAGGAAGAGAATTTCCTTTGGTGGGTGCATTGCACAGCTCTTTTTCTTGCACTTTGTGGGAGCCTCAGAGATGTTCCTGCTCACAGTAATGGCGTTTGACCGCTATGCTGCTATCTGCCGTCCTCTCCACTATGCTACTATCATGAATCGACGTCTCTGCAGTATCCTGGTGGTTCTCTCCTGGTTGGGGGGCTTTATTCATTCTATAATACAAGTGGCTCTCATTGTTCGACTTCCGTTCTGTGGGCCCAATGAGTTAGACAGTTACTTCTGTGACATCACGCAGGTTATCCGGATTGCCTGTGCCAATACCTTCCCGGAGGAATTAGTGATGATTTTTAGCAGTGGTCTGATCTCTGTGGTATGTTTCATTGCTCTCTTAATGTCCTACGCCTTCCTCCTGGCCATGCTTAAGAAACATTCAGGCTCAGATGAGAGTACCAGCCGGGCCATGTCCACCTGCTATTCCCACATCACCATTGTGGTATTTATGTTTGGGCCATCCATCTACATTTATGCTCGCCCATTTGACTCTTTTTCCCTAGATAAAGTGGTGTCAGTGTTCCATACTGTGATATTCCCTTTACTTAATCCCATTATCTATACCTTGCGAAATAAGGAAGTAAAGACAGCCATGAGGAAGTTGGTCAACAGATACATTTTATGTAAAGAGAAGTGAAAGTGGCATATTCTAGAATCTTTCTGAAGGTCATTGTCCTAAAGTAGGAAGCATTTGCAGTGGTAATAGTACTGCTTTTCATCTGAGTTCTTAAATTCCTACCAGATTTTTTTCCCTCAATTCACTGAAAAAACAAAGAAATTAAGACAAAAATAAGTTTATTCACACCCTCCATGAAACTTACAGCAGATCACCATTAGAAATTAAGATATAATGATGGTGTAGGGGCACCTGGGTGGCTCAGTTGGTTAAGCATCTGATTTCGGCTCAGGTCATGATCTCGCAATGAGTTTGAACCCCACGTCAGGTTCTGTGCTGACAGCTCAGAGCCTGGAACCTGCTCCAGGTTCTGTGTCTCCCACTCTCTCTGCCTCTCCCCTGCTCATGCTCTGTCTCTGTCTCTCTCTCTCAAAAGGAAATAAAGATTAAAACAAAATTAAAAAAAAAGATATAGTGATGGTCTGCTAAACATATTTTCACTAATTGTTTATTGAATGAGTATTCTGAAGAGGCTTTGGCTGTGAGGAGAATGTTTGTTGAGAAATAATAAAATAAATAAGACCTGGGAGACATGTTGTTAATGAATATGAAGAAGTAAGTGGCTAGCATATGAATATGAGTAGCTTCAAGTAACCAAATTAAATATTGTTCCCATGGTTCAGTCCTAGCCCAGTGGGATGGTGTTTGGTAACCCACCTTCCTGGGACTAGAAAAATAGATTATTTTGTACTTTATCTTTTCCTACTCCAAGAATTCATGATGGAAACTGAGGATTCATTTACACAAGCTGTTTTAAGTCATATTTCATGTGGCAACCACTCAACAGTATTGGTGACAGAACTCAAGATTTTGTCATAGCCTACAGCAATTTTTATGAATTCATAGCAGAGTTTGTTACTATGTGAGACTGTGAGACCCCCTCTCATTCCAGCGGAAGTCTCCAGCCAAGTAGTGCTTTTTATAGCCAGTCTCTACTTACATCCTCCAGTGTGAAAGCAGACTTGGAGGAAAGGGATTCTAGGCTGACTGGAATGAACAGACATCTAGCTGTGTGATTTTTAAAAGGTTAATATTTCCTTTGCAATTTTTTTTGTGTTTTCTGTATTTGCTAATTCTTGTTCTCATGTTAAATTAGTTTAGTAGGGTGCTGCTTTTGTTAGCCCTATAATTCAGAGTTCTTTCCCATTAACCCATTTTTTTTCATTACTGCATATGGAAGAGACCTAGATGTATTGGTTTTAATAATCTTTTAGTGATTTATTTATTAGAGATCAATTTACTATTGCTGACACTAAGAACCCAATTATTATTTTTTTTTCAATATATGAAATTTATTGTCAAATTGGTTTCCATACAACACCCAGTGCTCATCCCAAAAGGTGCCCTCCTCAATACCCATCACCCACCCTCCCCTCCCTCCCACCCCCCATCAACCCTCAGTTTGTTCTCAGTTTTTAACAGTCTCTTATGACCTCAGCCGTAGCAATCTCTTACTCGACACATCTATGTATCTAGATTTTATATTTCCTTACTGTTATTTCTCTCTATCTGAACCAGATAGACTTGTATTCATTTGGTCACTTATTCTTCATTTAGGTAGAATGAATGTTTTTGGGGAAAAGACTACTGACTCAATATGCTCTTCAAACACTATTATACTGCTACTACTGAAGGATATTTGCTGAAAATATTGAAGCTAGGAATAAGAAGAAAAGATATCAAACATAGCAGTGTAAAGAAAATATTAACGGTATCTCAATATTAATAAGATGGACTTTACTGTTACAGCTGGTAAAAACATCTCTATTATCCAAACAAAAATAAAGGTCTTCTGTTTTTTTAATTAATAGAATAGGTTCATTAAAAATATAAGAACTTGTAAGTAGAAAAACAAACATTACTGGCAGTCTTTTTTTCCCCAGGGATTGGGGTTTTTGTTTAACAAAATTTGTGAAGTTTCACCCAACCGGCTCAATTGGAAGCAGGCCAGTTTGCCTGCCTGCATTGCTACAAAACGCAATAAACTAACATTAAGTGAAGGTGAGGTGGAACACAAATCTTCAGACAAGTAAGTGTAAAACTCAGATTTTATACCTAGCAAAACTGGCATTTAATTTAAAAGGCTACGACTACCATCAGGTTTAAGCATTAAACAAAATTCTGGGAATGTGGTTTTCAAGAAATTCTTGAAGAAACTATCAGAATAAACTTCAGTCAGTCATGAAGATCGAGGAGCTAGGACAGAAGTATGGGTACTGAATATTAAATATATTACACTATATCTAAGACTGAAACTAATGTGGTGATTTGCATGATCAAACAGTATGAAATGCCACATGCCTTGTAATGCAGAAATGATAGAGCTGCATTCTATTTCCGTCTGTGGCACATTAGAGAGCTTTACTGAACCTGTCACTAAAAATGAATACACACGTTGGATAAACATTTTTTTTGAAATCCTTTGATTAGCTAGCAAAAAGAAAATGACAGCATAGAATATTGAGAATCTGGAAATCAAATGAAATTGGGAACCCAGAGAAATAAATGGTGAATAAAAATCATCTTTTATTGTGAAAACTTGTGTTCTGTTTTTAAGGCCAGAGTTTGTGTGGTAGGGACAGAGATGGATAGGAGACAAAGCCCTGGGCTCACACAAGGAAATATTCCACAACAAGCTGAGATCTCAAAGGATATATTCTCAGGGTAGTGGTGAAATAAAGTTTTCAAAAAAAACACCACCCAAAATGCTAAAAAGAGAAAAAAGAATTATGAACTATAAGTGAGATCACACATATTTTTTGAGTTTGAGTTTATACTATTGAGTAGTCTGAATCACTACTAGTTGATAATTTTATTTACAGTTTCTGGTTCCAGAGTTGTAATGCCTCCTGATAGAAGGAAAGACAAATACCATATGGAGTATGTTGCCATTATCCCAAGACTTTTAAAGTATATTCTACATATAAGAAATAAGAGTTTACAATCTGACATCATGAGCACACAAGAAAGCAAGGCTCTGTGAGTGAGAGCCAGAAGAACAACAGAAAAGCAGGAAAAAAAAACACTACAGAATATAAATTGAATATATTTAGTATTCTTTGAGAAATAGAAAAAGGGTTGGAAATATGAAAATGGAGGACACTATAAAAACAAATAGGAAAATTATATGAAAAACAAAGAGAACTTAGATTCAGTTAAAAAACTCCATAGATGCATCTGAATGCAAATTAGACACATTCAGAGAAGAAATAGTAATCTAGAATATAGAGTTGAGTAAACTACCAACATTGCAGGGCAGAAGCCAAATGGGATAAAAAGGATGAAAGAAAGAGTAAGAGACATTGAGAACTGAATAAAAGTTCAGAGTTTCCAGAGAAGAGGGTAGACAAAATGTGGCAGAGGCAATTTTGAAGAGACAATGTGAGACACATCATAAAATCCATAAGGACAACTGAGCAGATGTTGAAAGTATCTGAATAGAAAAGCAGGAATTACCCTCAAGGGAAAGGTAGTTAACAACAGACTGCCTTAACAGCAAAAATGTAAAACAATGATGAGTTATATTCAATGTTCAGAGATAAAATAATCATCAACTCTGTGAGAATAAAATAAAAACATCCTTAGGAAGAAAAAAAAAAAACAACAAACTTGCTGCTAGCAGACAATCAACTTAGAGGAATCTTGTAGGATACGCTTGAAATAAGGAAATGATCCCAGCTGGGAGATTTGAGATGACAGAAAAAGAATGGCAAGTATGTGGTAAATCTAAACAAACTTCTGTATTTAACTACCAACAGCAACAAACAAACTTCTGAAGTTTAGAAAAAGTAAGAACTAAAGTTCATGGAAATAACATTTACATAAGAGTTGTGTGATTGGAGTTAAATGTAATAGTCTTTGTATTTTTCAGGAAGATGGTGAGGATACTGGTTTACTTTAACTCTGGGTGACTATCAGACTTAATAGGTTATGCCACAGAAAGAAAGATCATTGGTTTTACACATCAGAAGTTTACTTCTCACTTACATAAGGCCTGTTGCAGGTTTGGGTGACACCCCAGAACACTGAAAAAACAAGGTTAAAATGAAAAATAACAAATAAATTAGAAAGAATATAAAGTTAAATTAAAGTTCATGTATTATCCTAGAATTGTGCTATGCAATACATGGGCTACATATGACTTTAAAAATTTTAACTAACAAAATTTAAAATTTCATTTCCTCAGCTTGTAGCCACATTTCAAATGCTCAATAGTCACATATGGCTGATGGCCACATCACTTTTCCAGGATTTGTCTTTATATCATATAATAAAATAATTTCTGGAATTTTTAATAATATCAATAGATCCATATCATGAGCAAAGATAAAATTAGTATAAACCTTTCTTTCCTCTTCTTCAACCCAGATTGTAGTGATGAAAAGTTTTATCATTCTTAATTTTACCTTTCTATTGCTTATGCTTCAGTTATTTAATTACAGCTTTAATAATAGACTTTGACTTCTAGAGATGACATATGAAGCAATTACTATAAACTGTCTCTTATTTTTAATCTCCTAAATAGGATTTTGTTATAGGACTTCTTTTTTTTTTTTCTGATTTATGGAGTCTTATCTATTAAAGGATATGATGAGCATAGAAATTATAATAATATAAACCCAGGCACACCCTATCACCCTTTATAAGTAAAGGTATTAGCATTATCTTTGTGGTGTGCTATATGCCCTTTAGTCCCATTTTTCCCCCCTCTCTGGTCAGAAGGATACTGCTATCCTGTTTTATCTGTTTGCTGAAGATTCCTCACTGTTCTCTTGGTTGGAAGAAATTTGTCCTTAATATTACACAGGGAAGGTGCATGAATATAAATTTCTGGGTTAATGCATGTTTAAAACTGTCTTCAGACTTTACAGATAGCTTAGATTACATAAAATCCTTGTATACTTTACGTTTTTGAAAATATTGCTTCACTTAAAAAAACAACAATTTTCTGGGGCACCTGTGTGGCTCAGTTGGTTGAGTGTCCAACTTCGGTTCAGGTGATGATCTCCCGGTTCATGAGTTCAAGCCCCATGTCAGGTTCTGTGCACTCAGCTCAGAGCCTGGAGCCTGCTTCAGATTCTGTGTCTCCCTCGCTCTCTGCCTCTCCCCTGCTCATGCTCTGTCTCTCTCTCTCTTTCAAAAATAAATAGACATTAAAAAAATTAAAATAAAACAAAACATCTTTCTCTGTTGCTATTGAAAGAAGTCTGATGTTAACCTGCAGAGGAAAAACTTTTGTAGGTTTTAATTAATTAATTAATTAATTGATTAATTAATGAGAGGTGAGGGTTAGGGGGAGGGGCAGAGGGAGAAGGAGAGAGAGAATCGTAAGCAGGCTCCATGCCCAGCACTGAGCCCCACTTGGGGTTCCATTTCACAACTGTGAGATCATGACCTGAGCCAAAATCAAGAGTCCAACACTTAACCTGAGTGCTCTGTTGGTTAAGCATCCATCTCTTGTTCTACCTCCTAGCCTAACTTATCAACATCTCTTGTCTACAGTACTTCAAATGCTCCCTAACTGGTCTCCTTGCTTCTACTCTTGGCTTCTAAAACCCATTCTTTACCAGTATCAGAATAATCTTTAAAAAATGTAAATCAGATATTGTCACTCATCTGTTTATAACATCTCAAATGAAATGATGACCAATTGGCATTTGATCCATATCTGGCCCTTCCTCTCTATCTTGCCTAACACTTTTTAAAAATTCCATTTGGCCACTACTCTCTTGCCATAGTGGCCTTTCTCTTTCTTTCTTTTCCTTTCTGCTGCTTAGTGCATCATTCTCTTCCTGCTTCATGGCCTTCTATCAGCTCTTCAGATATCCACATAGTGGGATTATTCAGACATTCAGATATCTGTTGAAATGCCAGCTGTTCAGCAAGACTCTCCCTGGCTAGCTCACCTAGCACAGCAGCCTCTTCCCCGACTCTTTCCAGCATATCACTTGGTTATATTTCTACCCAGCACTCACCACAGTCAGATGTTTCCTTTCTGGTGTGTTTGTTTATTGTCTTCTCCATGCATTTGAATGTCAAATTCCCAGGAACTTTTTTTTTTTTTTTTGCCTCATTCAGTGCTACATTGCTGACACTATAATGCTAACTAGCTCATGATTTTAGTTTCTAAGATTGTCTAAAATGATAAATTTTTCCCAGCAGAAATAAGAAGTCTCCAGTCTGAAAACTAGTTTAGATCATCAGGTTAATTTTAAGTGCTGTGGTAAACATTAGAAGGCAAGGTCCCTGTTTATGTATAGTTATGAAAAAAAAACCCACACATTTTAAGTCTTTGGTGGCAATAGACTGTAACATTCTCCAAGATGAATTTTCTCCTCATATTTCATTGTTCGTTTCTTTTCTTATTTTTTGAAAGGCAACCAATTTATTAGATTTATTCTTAGATACATTGTTGTTACTTTAAGCAATATCTTTTTTTTTAAATATGAAATGTATTGTCAACTTGGTTTCCATACAACACCCAGTGCTCATCCCAACAGGTGCCCTCCTCAATCCTCAGATTGTTCTCAGTTTTTAAGAGTCTCTTATGGTTTAGCTCCCTCCCTTTCTTTTTTTTTCCTTCCCCTCCCCCATGGTCTTCTGTTAAGTTTCTCAGGATACACCTAAGAGTGAAAACATATGGTATCTTTCTCTGTATGACTTATTTCACTTAGCATAACACTCTCCAGTTCCATCCACGTTGCAATAAAAGGCCATGTTTCATTCGTTCTCATTGCCACGTAATATTCCATTGTGTATATAAACCACAATTTCTTGATCCATTCATCAGTTGATGGACATTTAGGCTCTTTCCATAATTTGGCTATTGTTGAAAGGATATGGAGAAATGGGAACCCTCTTGCACTGTTGGTGGGAATGCAAACTGGTGCAGCCACTCTGGAAAACAGTGTGGAGGTTCCTCAAAAAATTAAGCAATATCTTTCTAATATTATACTGTTGATCCTCGAACAACACAGGTTTAAACCATGCAAGTCCACTTCTACATGGACATTTTTTTGACACAGTACAGTACTGTAAGTCTATGTTCTCTTTCTTACGATCTTTTTAATAACATTTTCTTTTCTCTAGCTTACTTTCTTGTCAGAATATAATGCATAATACACATAACATACAAAACATGTGTTCATCAACTATTTATGTTTATTGGTAAGGCTTCCAGTCAACAGTTGGCTATTAATAGTTAAAATTTGGGGTAGTTAAAAGTATACATGGAGAATCAACTGCATGGGAGGTGGTTCCCCTAACCCCCAGGTTATTCCAGGGTCAACTATATTTTCAAATTGTTTATTGCTAGTTATACAAAAAAGCTACTGCTTTTTATAAATTGATCTTCTACCCAGTAAACATGCTCAGCAGGCTTAATCTAATATTTTAATTGCAGATACTCTTGAGGTTTTTCATGTAGACAATTGTATTGTCACTGAATAAGGTCAGCTTTGTTTCTTCCTTTCCAATCCATATAGTTGTTTCCTTCATCTTTATATCACTAGGTTACCCCCCACACTGCAATGCTGATGGTCCTGAATTTTCTTGCCCACCATTCTGAGCGTGTCGTTGCCTGTAGGGTGATATATATATATATACATACTCTGCAGAACCCTCTGGAGCTACTGGCTGGCACCCACTTCTTAATGGCATCATCATAAAGCATTACAGCAGCTCTTGCCTGACAGATATTCTGTTCTTTCAGGTCATGGTGCCACTGCCCAGGGATGTTGACTTAGGGGCTGGGGTGGGCTGCAAGCAGGGCCTCTCCTCCCTGTGCTTTGCCATGTCCCCCACACAAAGCAATGGTGGCACAGGGGAGGCCAGGAGGGCCATGACTTCCAGGGCAGAGGAGGGTGGAGCCCCAGCTCCCCTTGGCCCCCATGCAGGGGCACCTGCAGCCTGTGAAGGAGCCGGTCTCAGGGCATAGTGCAGGTGGCGCCTTGGCCACCGAGGAGAGCCACAAACGCCAAGGCCGTGTGTGTCATTTTTTAAAAAATAACTTTCTTTTACTGTCGAGTTTTTTGTATATAAGGTTTTACAAAATATGCATTTCCGTGTCTGTCTTTCCATGTTCATTTCCTATTTTCCTAATATAGTTTTATAATTGTTCTTGTTTTTAATTTCCCCTTCCTGTTTATATTATTATAATATCATGTATCTCTTACTTCCTCTATTCTTTCCATTTGAGAGTCTTCCCACTTCTCTTTGGTGAGCTGGATGTAAATTAGAGTGAAATGTTTTTATTTTCCTCTCCTTTTGTTATTTTATTTTATTATTATTTTCATTAAAGTGCTCTCCTTAATCCCTAACACCTATTTCACCCCTCCTCTACCAGGTTACCCCTGGTAACCATCCGTTTGTTCTCTTTAGTTTACAGTCTGTTAATTGGTTTGTCTCTCTCATTTTTTTCCCTTTAACTTTGCTTTGTTTCTTAAATTCCACATATGAGTGAAATCATAGTATTTTTCCTTCTCCGACTTATTTCGCTTAGAATTATACTCTAGATCTATCCATGTTGTTGCAAATGGCAAAATATTTCATTCTTTTTTATGGTTGAATGGTATTCAATGCGCGCACGTGCATATCACATCATCTTCATTCATCAGTTGATGAACACTTGGGCTGCTTCCATAGTCCGGCTATTATAAATAATGATGCAATAAACATAGAGGCGCATTTACCCCTTTTAATTAGCATTTCTGTATTTTTTGGATAAATACCTAGTACTGTGATTACTGGATCATGGGGTAGTTCTGTTTTTAACTTTTTGAGTAAGCTTCATACTGTTTTCCACAGTGTCTGCACCAATTTGCATTCCTTCCAACAGTACAAGAGGGTTCCTGTTTTCCCACATCCTTGCCAATACCAGTTGTTTCTTGTGTTTTTGATTTTAGTCATTCTGGTGTGTATGAGATGATATCTCATTGTGGTTTTGATTTGCATTTCCCTGATGTTTAGAGTTGTCGAACATCTTTTCATGTGTCTATTGGCCATCTGTATGTCTCAGGTTCTCCATCCATTATTTAATTAAAAAAAGTTTTTTATGTGAAGTTGTATAAGTTCTTTTTATATTTTGAATATTAGCCCCTTATCAGATATATCATTTGAAAATATCTTCTCCTATTCATCAGGTTGCCTTTTTGTTTTGTTCAGTTTCCTTTACTGCACAAAAGCTTTTTAATTTTGATGAAGTCCCAAATGGTTCATTTTTGCTTTTGTTTCGCTTACCTGAGGAGACATATCCAGAAAAATGTTTCTGTAGCACATATCAAAGAAATTACTACTTATGATTTCTTCTAGGAGTTTTGTAGTTTCAGGTATCACATGTAGGTCTTTAATCCATTTTGAGTTTAATTTGTGTATGGTGTAAGAAAGTGGCCTGGTGTCATTCTCTGGCATGTAGCTGTCCAGTTTTCCCAGCACCATTTGTTGAAGACTGTCTTTTTCCCTTTGTGTATTCATTTCTTTGTAGAACATTAATTGACCACATAATTATAGGTTTATTTCTGGGTTTTCTATTTTATTCCATTGATTTATATGTCTATTTTTATGCCTCTACCGTAGTGTTTTAATTACTACCATTTGGTAGTATAACTGAAATCTGGAATTGTGATATTTCAAGTTTGGTTTTTCTTTTGCAAGATTGCTTTGGCTATTTGAAGTCTTTTGTGGATCCACTCAAATTTTAGGATTGTTTGTTCTAGTTTGTGAAAAATGCGATTGGTATTTTGATAGTGATTGCACTAAATCTGTATATTGCTCTGGGTAGTATGGACATTTTAACAATATTTACTATTTCAGCCTAGGAGCATAAAAAGTCTTTCCATTTCTTTGGGTCATCTTGACTTTCAGCAGTGTTTTATAATTTTCAGTGTACAGATTTTTCACCTCTTTGGGTAAGTTCATTTATAGATATTTTCTTGGTTTTGGTGCAATTGTAAATAGGATTGTTTTCCTAATTTCACTCTCTGCCACTTCATTATTAGTGCATAGGAATGCAACAGGTTTCTGTACATGGATTTTGTATCCTGCAATCTTACTGAATTTATTATCAGTTCTAGTAGGTTTTGATGGAGTCTTCTGGCTTTTATACATAGTATCACGTCATCTGCAAATACTGAAAGTTTTACTTCTTCCTTATCACTTTTGACACCTTTTATTTCTTTCTATTGTCTGATTGTTGTGGGTAAGACTTCTTTTACTATGTTGAATAAAAGTGGTGAGAGTAGACATCCGTCCTGTTCTTGACCTTAGAAAGAGCTCTCTCAGTTTTTCTCCATTGGCTGTGATGTTAGCTATGGGTTTTTTACACATGGCCTTTATTATATTGAGGTAAGTTCTCTTTAGACCTACCTTGCAGAGAGTTTTTACCATGAATTGATGTTGTACTATGTCAAATGCTTTTTCTGCATTGAAACAATCATACAGTTTTTATCTTTTCTCTTGTTGATGTGCTCTATCATGTTGATTGTTTTGTGAATATTAAACGCCCTTGCATCCCAGGAATAAATCCCACTTGATAGTTGTGCATGATTTTTTAAAATGTATTGTTGGATTCGGTTTGCTAATATTTTGCTGAGGATTTTTGCATCTATATTTATGAGATACTGTTCTGTGGTTTGTTTCTTTGTGGTGTCTTTATCTGGTTTTCGTGTCAGGGTGATACTGGCTTCATAGAATGAATTTGGAAGTTTTCTTTCCTCTTATATTACTGGAATAGTTTGAGAGGAATAGGTATTAACTCTTCTTTAACTTTTTGGTAGAAACTGTGAAGCCTTCTTGTCCTGCATTTTTATTTTTTGATTAGTGATTAAATTTCGTTGCTGGCAATTGGTGTGTTCAAATTTTCTATTTCTTCCTACTTTGGTTTTGGCATGTTATATGTTTTTAAGAATTTATCTGTTTCTTCTAAGTTGTCCAATCTGTTGGCACATAGGTTTTCATAATATTCTGTTATAATCCTTTGTATTTCTTGGTGTTTGTTGTTACTTCTCCTCTTCATTAGTGATTTTATTTATTTGGCTAAGACTGCAAACTTTCTCTCTCTCTCTGTCTCTGTTGATGAGTCCAGCTTATCAATTTTGCTTTATCAATTTTGTTGATCTTTTCAAAGAACCACCTCCCGATTTCATTGATCTGTTTGATTGTGGTTTTAGTTTATAAATCATTTATTTCTGCTCTATTTATTTTTTAATATTTATTTATTTATTTTCAGAGAGAGAGAGAGAGAGAGTGAGAAAGGGGGGAAGGGCAGAGAGAGGGGAAAGAGAGAATCTCGAGCAGGCTCCACGTTGTCAGTGCAGCTCCATCTCACAAACCCTGAGATCAGGACCTGAGCTGAAATAAGGATGCTTAACCAATTGAGCCACCTAGGCGCCCTTCTGCTCTAATTGTTATTATTGCCTTTCTTTTGATGGGTTTGGGTTTTGCTTGTTCTTTTTCTAGCTCCTTTAGGTGTAAGGTTAGTTTGATATTTTTCTTGCTTCTGGAGGTTTTCTTGCTTTCTGACTTCCCTCTTAAAACCACTTTTGTTGCCTGCCAAAGATTTTGGAACATTGTGTTTTCATTTTCCTTTGCTTCCATATAATTTTTTATTTCTTCCTTGATTTTGTGGTTGACCCATTGTTAAGCAGCATGTTATTTAAGCTCCATGTATTTGTGGTCTTCCCAGGTTTTCTCTTGTGGTTGATTTCTAGTTTTATAGTGTTTTGGTCAGAAAAGATGCATGGTATGACTTTGATTTTTTTTTAATTTGTTCAGACTTGTTTTGTGACCCAATATGGGATCTGTTCTAGAAAATGTTCTGTGTACACTTGAAAACAATGTGTATTCTGCTGTTTTAGGATGGAATGTTCTGAATATGTCTGCTAAATCCAACTGGTGCAGTGTGCCATTCAAAGCTACTGTTTCCTTGTTGATTTTCTGTTTGGACGATCTGTCCATTGATGTAACTGGGGTGTTAAAGTCCCCTAATATTATTGTATGAGAATGAAATGTCTTTGATTATGCATTATATTAAATTTTTTTTCAATGTTTATTTTTGAGAGAGACAGAACGCAACAGGGGAGGGGCAGAAAGACAAAGGGAGACACAGAATCTGAAGCAGGCTCCAGGCTCTGAACTGTCAGCACAGAGCCAAATGCGGGGCTTGAACCCATGAACCATGAGATCATGACCTGAGTTGAAGTCAGACATTCAATCGACTGAAACACCCAGGTGCCCCTATGCATTGCATTTTTTAAAGAAACATTTTATGTTTAGCATTTTGATTTTTTAGTAGTTTGAAAAATCTTTCTCTTTAAAACAAAATCAAATCTAAAATTTAAATTTTGTTACCTTCTACTACATGATTCTTATTATTTAGTTTAATAATAATAAACTAAGAATATATATTTGAAAAGGAAATAGTTCCTCATTATTGCTTCAGCAGAGCATAGGAGACAGTTATGTCTAAAATGAAAACAACAAACACCAAGGGCATAATACGGTCTATTTGGAGGACATCCTCTCTTTCCATGGAAAGTCCAAAGGACTCTTTGTAAGCATCATTTATTTTGTCTTTGGCTATTTTTTGTCACCAGAAATATGTTGAATCTAATATATTTACCTAATTGACCACATTAATTGTTTCCTGATGTAGCTATGATTTCCTAGCAATTATACTATTTTTCTTTTTTTGAATTGCAGTGTAAAATATAAAACAATTTTCCTGTGGCTTTCTACTCACTGAGACCTAATAAACATGCTTGACATTCCATTGTCTCTGTCACTGCTGGAATGTTGATTTTTAAATCCCAGCAGTGACACAGTGTCTCTTTAACTGAGTGTATTTGAATATTTGTACCTAAAGGCTCTTTAGTCTAAACTTTGATTACATCTTGTTGGCATTCTAATAATTCCCATTGAAAGCATTCTATAGCTTTGTTAGCCTTTAAATTCCCAAAGTACATTCTCCATTTCATCACAAATTGGCTGTGTATTTCAAAATGTAAGAGCCTCCTCTGTGAGAAGAGATATTTAAGAACAAAGGCAGGAATAATCAGTAATTGTTCCTTCCATTAAGAGGTGATTGCTGTTGTGTGAGTGTAGTGTTGGATTGCTAGAGAGGTAAATCTTTTTGTCTTCATATTTACGAAGTTTAGAAAGAAGGAATAAATGGAAAGCTATTATAATTCTTCAGGTGGTGCATTTGCTGTCATGGAATGTAATGGTCAGAATTATAGTAGAAATAGACTAATATGTGAAGTCTGAATTCAACAATACAGCAACACCTTTTATCTGTTAGTACAACACCTTTTATCTGTTAATATAGCTTTAGTTCTTCCTCATATTTAAAATTATTGGAGATATACAAAGCTTTTATTAAAGTACCAATTGTCTTGGGAATGTTAATACTGGGTCTTAATTTCACACATCATATATTAACTGAGAGAAGTGAGGGATGTTAGATGGTAATGAATCCCATCTGTTAAAGAGTTAATAGAACAGAAGTCTATGATAGGAAATAAAACACAACATACAGTGGAAGAGCCTGTAGCTCTTAACCTTACAGGAGCTTAAAGATTTCTTCTATGTCTTAAAGGCAGAATCACTGTTTGAAAGACTATGAAATAACCACTGTATAATACTGTGCAAGATGCACACTAAGAATTAAGTATAGAGGGATTCCTGATTAATTTTTCTAACAGCAGATTTTATGCACAAAAGGAATTATAAATATTGAAGCCAGTGAATGCTAAAGGAAGGAAGGAAGGAAGGAGAGAGAGAAGAAAAAGGAAAGGAAAGGAGAGGAGAGGGAGGGAAAGGAAGAAAAGAAAAGAAAAAGACGGAAACAGAAAAGCTGATTTGGATGGCGCCATTTGTAAATTTTTGTACTTCAGTTTTGCTTAGGAAACTGTGTGTGCATATATGTGCCTTTTGATGTAAAGTACCTATTTCATAATTCCCAACTTAAACTATACATGGAAATATCAGTTACTAATTAATCTATTTAGGTTTAGACATCCAAAATGCAGGTATTTTGATGTTTTGAATAGATGTGCCATTGTAAAAATCTCCCTTGGTTTCTTAACTTGGGACTTTATTGCTTTTCTTTTTTTCTTTCTCTCTTTCATTCTCTCCCCTCTTACATATACTTAGTGGACCCTTCTTGCCCTCTTCTCTACACTCTATATTTCACAACAATTTAAAAACAAGTGTGCCATGTAACTGAAAGCATGTGAATTATTGTTTTAAATCACCAGTAGTTTGTTCTTGTTCAAATATCTTCAAGCTTTTAAAATTTTCCATTTCAATAAAAACCATTTTGAACATGCGCAAGCAACATCTATATTTTATTTGTATATTTTATATTCAATTATGTCATGATTCTATATAAACTATAACACTTTTAAAAGTAGAACATCAAAGAATGTGATATAATAATATATATATATATATAGAAATTCTACCATTATTGTTTTCATGCCAATAAATTATAATGTGTGTTGGGTGACCACATTCCCAATTTAGATGCCACTATTACAGATAAGCCTCAGATCTTAATTTCTCCAGAATGACCAGGATTTTTAAAATTTTAGACCAGGTTGATGGGTTGATATTCTATAAAGGAGAAGGACATATTTCAAGTAAACAGTTTTTTCTTAGCTTTTTAAGTCAGCATTCCTAAGGTATAATTTACATAAAGTAAATGTACCGATTTCTGTATAGTTTAGTACTTTTTTGCAAAAGAACAGACACTGGTAATCATTACAGTCAAGATATGGAACATTTCTGTCACCTTAAAAAACTGTCATTCCTGTTTGCTGTCAATCCCTACCTTAACCCTCATTCAAATAAAAACTTGAAGAACTTGATAACTGGGGTTAAGTTTTTTCTCAGTCAGAAACATTTTCTTATGTCTCATGCAAATCATAAACTAGTCCAGGGCAGGGGCATTGCAGAGTCCCACGTGAGAGAATAGTTAATAGCAGCACAGGACTGAAGAAGCAGAGAGTGTGGCTTTAAGATCAGGGTGTTGGGGGCGCCTGGGTGGCTCAGTCGGTTAAGTGTCCTACTTCAGCTCAGGTCACAATCTCACGGTCCGTGAGTTCGAGCCCCGCGTCGGGCTCTGGGCTGATGGCTCAGAGCCTGGAGCCTGCTTCCGATTCTGTGTCTCCCTCTCTCTCTGCCCCTCCCCCGTTCATGCTCTGTCTCTCTCTGTCTCAAAAATAAATAAACGTTAAAAAAAAAAAAATTAAGATCAGGGTGTTGGCAGAATAAATGGTAGAAAAGATTTCTTAGGTTGTGGGACAGTGATGGTGTGACAGATGTGGCATAACTTTTAGTTTGAAAAGAACTATGATCTAGATGCAAGAGATGAAAATAAACTATTCCTTGATGTTCTATAGGCAGAAAAGATGGATCTAGAAAACGGCACGATGGTGAAAGAATTCATCCTTCTTGGTCTGACCCAGTCTCGAAATATTCAGCTCCTGGTCTTTGTGTTGATCTTAATTTTCTATCTCATTATCCTTCCTGGAAATTTCCTCATCATCCTCACCATTAGATCAGACCCTGGTCTCACAGCCCCCCTCTACTTCTTTCTGGGCAACTTGGCTTTCCTGGATGCATCCTACTCCTTCATTGTGGCTCCCAGGATGCTGGTGGACTTCCTCTCTGAGAAGAAGGTAATCTCCTACAGGGGCTGCATCATTCAGCTCTTTTTCTTGCACTTCCTTGGAGGAGGGGAAGGGTTACTCCTTGTTGTGATGGCCTTTGACCGCTATATCGCCATCTGTCGGCCTTTACACTATTCCACAGTCATGAACCCTAGAGCCTGCTGTGCCTTGCTGTTGGCCCTGTGGCTTGGAGGCTTTGTCCACTCCATTATCCAGGTGGCCCTCATCCTCCACTTGCCCTTCTGTGGCCCAAACCAACTGGATAACTTCTTCTGTGATGTGCCACAGGTCATCAAGCTGGCCTGCACAGACACCCTCGTGGTGGAGCTTCTAATGGTCTTCAACAGTGGCCTGCTCACCCTCCTGTGCTTCCTGGGGCTTTTGTCTTCCTATGCAGTCATCCTTTGCCATGTACATGGGTCTGCTTCTGAAGGGAAGAGCAAAGCACTGTCCACATGCACCACTCATATCATTATTATACTTCTCATGTTTGGACCTGCCATCTTCATCTATACTCGCCCCTTCAGGGCCTTACCAGCAGACAAGGTAGTTTCCTTCTTCCACACAGTGATCTTTCCATTGATGAATCCTGTGATTTATACCCTTCGCAATCAGGAAGTGAAATCCTCCATGAGGAGGTTACTGAGTCGGCATGTTGTCTGCTGAATAGATTTTATAAAAAGAAGTCAAGAAGAGGGAATTCTTGCTATAAATCATACATTCATTAACAAATACTATTTCACTGAGTACCTCCCATTTGTCAGGTACTATTGTGGGCAATGAGGGAGAGTTATACATAATTAGGGAATAAGCTTGGTATGCCTAAAGAATATAAAACAAACACCTGAATGGTTGGAACATGATGAATACTTATGAGAGATTTAAGGGTTAAATTTTATGTGACTGTAAGGGTCAAATCACTAAGGTCTGTTAGGCTGAGATAAGGAATTTTATTTTATTCTAAATACTGTAAAAAATACATGTTAACATTTTAAGCAAGAGAGTCACTCATCCACAGTTGTTTCTTCTGTGGTTTAGAGCAACATCAGGATTCTGGGCAGAGATCAATAAGTTGCAAAACTCCATTAAGAGCTAAATGCTATTCTGCAGACTTGTTTTGAAAAAATCTCTCTCTCCCCCTGCCCTCTTTCTCTGTATATGATTCTCTCTAACATATATATTTATTTACCTTACCCCCCCATTTGCTTAATGGGTATGAAAGGAAGGTAATTGGTTTCATAGAAAAATGTCATGAAATTATTTCATCTGACTTTTTCAGAGCTTCGTGATTATTACTAATGGGTTTTTACAAATCCTCCCTTTATGTTAAACCTTGCCCTCAATTGATTTTACTCATTATGATAATGATAATTATTTGCTACTATAGATCTGTTGGAGATTACATAAATTATTATTTTAAATGCAATGGGTTTAATGTGGGAAATTAGGTACTTGCAAAATCTTTGAAGGGATAGAATACTATTTTCTTTTTCTTTATTTTATTTTATTTATTTATTTATTTATTTATTTATTTATTTTTCCAATATATGAAATTTACTGTCAAATTGGTTTCCATACAACACCCAGTGCTCATCCCAAAAGGTGCCGTCCTCAATACCCATCCCCCACCCTCCCCTCCCTCCCACCCCCCATCAACCCTCAGTTTGTTCTCAGTTTTTAACAGTCTCTTATGACCTCAGCCGTAGCAATCTCTTACTCGACACATCCCCAAAGTCAAGGGAATTAAAAGCAAAAATGAATTACTGGGACCTTATGAAGATAAAAAGCTTCTGCACAGCAAAGGAAACAACCAACAAAACTAAAAGGCAACCAACAGAATGGGAAAAGATATTTGCAAATGACATATCGAACAAAGGGCTAGTATCCAAAATCTATAAAGAGCTCACCAAACTCCACACCCGAAAAACAAATAACCCAGTGAAGAAATGGGCAGAAAACATGAATAGACACTTCTCTAAAGAAGACATCCGGATGGCCAACAGGCACATGAAAAGATGTTCAACGTCGCTCCTTATCAGGGATATACAAATCAAAACCACACTCAGATATCACCTCACGCCAGTCAGAGTGGCCAAAATGAACAAATCAGGAGACTATAGATGCTGGAGAGGACGTGGAGAAACAGGAACCCTCTTGCACTGTTGGTGGGAATGCAAATTGGTGCAGCCGCTCTGGAAAGCAGTGTGGAGGTTCCTCAGAAAATTAAAAATAGACCTACCCTATGACCCAGCAATAGCACTGCTAGGAATTTACCCAAGGGATACAGGAGTACTGATGCATAGGGGCACTTGTACCCCAATGTTTATAGCAGCACTCTCAACAATAGCCAAATTATGGAAAGAGCCTAAATGTCCATCAACTGATGAATGGATAAAGAAATTGTGGTTTATATACTATTTTCTATGCTGGGAATCCAGACATGATTGCCAGAAAAACAGTAAAAAACTAACCTGCCAAGTGATCTATCCCTACAATAATCAGGAGATGGGGAACCAAGAAGCTATTTTGCCAATTCTTGACTGAAGGACTATATCTAAATTAGCCATGGTCTGGGAACAGGAGGATGATACAGAATACCTTTAATGTTATCACCTCTCCAATTAATTTTTTCTAAATTCAAGTTTTACATAAGTACATTTGATAGTCAGAATTTGGAACCCTAGATACAAAGGTTCTAGAAGAACCTGTGTATATGTTCTCAGTTTTATAACAATAAAACAATGCCAAAAATGGTAAAATGTAGGATAATAGTATTACAGTATTGGAAGTGTGAAAGGCCACTGAAGTAGGATATAAAAATAGTAAATGGAAAGAAAAAATTATATTTTACATAGTAAAAAATATATATGTGTAGGCAAAAGTTAAAAAAAAAACTGATGAAAATCAATTTACCACATATATATGGGCAGATTATTTTCTCAACAATTATAGAGGCTTGCATGAACATTGAATTGAATGTTTCCTCCCTATCCCAGGATTGTACAAGGGAGTACCTATGCAAAAAATTAAAATAAAAAAGCTGTTAACTAAAAATTAATAAAAATGATAAAAGATTAATTCACTAATACATAAGGAATTTCAATAAATGAATGTGAAATAGATCATACCCAGAAGGAAACTAGAAATGGGCATTGAAACCAACAAAGTTAACAAAGGAAAAATGGAAAAGCTTATCAACATAATTTTATTCTCAAAAACAAATGATGAGAATACAGACTACTGATTCTGGTTAGCTTGTAGAAGAATGTTGCTCATGTATTAGCAACAAAAAGTGCAGAAATAAAATTATACTTTTCTCTGAGGCTAAAAAAAAGAGTGGATGAAGCAAGGAAACCTTATTACAGAGATCCAAAAATGGACAAAGTCCATCTAAGACGAGCAGAGAGCTATGGCAGCTTTCATTTTGTGGACAAGTACCTGGTCTGGATATGGGCACATGGAGGAGTGATCGTGCCATAGATTGAGATATTTGATAGAGATGAGTAAAAAGCTCTAAGCTATTGACAGACTAGAATCTGAAAAAGCCCCAAACACAAAAATAAATAGCTTACTTTTATAAATTTCTCCCACTATCCCCACTGACACCTATACCAGTAATTTGCTCAGAAAAGGGGCAGTGGAGGAAGAAATAAAAATTATAGGGGATTTGAACATTTTTAGCAATTGGGTGTCTTGGGTGTCTATAGAGTTGAATCCTAAGGGAAACAAAAATATCTGAATTGTGGCTCAAACTCCTCCCAGCTCCAAGTATCACCAGGATAAAAGATCTTGGTGGCAGTTGGCAGATGTTGGAGGTAAAACTAATTTGAGCTGAATATAGTTTAATTAAAGATGATTCCAAGTCTTAGCTCAACTAGACCATTGAAAGAATATGAATGATCATATCCTCATTCTAACTTCTGGACAGAGGAAAAGGATTGAAGTTTCTAAAGAACTAAGCAAAATAATATTAAATACTCTTCATCTTCCATTGAATTTTTACAGGAAGTTTTGGGACTACCATTTAAAAATTGGGAGCTATGCCACGAAAATAGGGGAGTATGTCTAATAGAAAAATATTGATATATAAAACCACATGATGTAATTATCACACAAAAGCTTTAGAAAAAACTATTATAAGTATGTCAAATAAGTCATAAATGGATAACTAGATGAGGATTTTAGGAGAGAAATGTAAACTCTAAATATAAATGGATATGCTAGAACTGAAAACAACAATATTTGAAATTAAAAGAAATTCCTTAGATGAGCTGAATGAACAGCATTGTGGACAATGCAGACAAAATGGCTAATGATTGTTAGGATAGGTTTTTAGAAACAACCCAAACTGAAGCACAGAAATAAAAGACTAAAAGTATTAATAGTGTTAATATACTATGGGGGCAATAACAAATAGTAAAATATATGTGTAACTGGGATTCCAGATGAGGAGAGAGAATGGGACAGGAAAAGAAGTAACTTCCAAGAATTCATATCCAAGAAACTTGGCAAAATCCAAGCAATATAAATACAAATAAGACCACAGTGTAACAGATGCTAACCAAATATGAAAAGAACATTTTAAAAGCAACAGAGGAAAAAAGACACTTCAGAGGAGTGACAAGAATGGTGGTTGAACTTTTATCAGAAACCATGGACACCATGTCAGTGGAATGGTATTTTTAAAGTTCTCAAAGAAAAACAGTTAAGCTAGAATTCCATATCTAATGAAAATAAACCTCAAAAAGAAAGGTGTAACAGGCATTTAATATTCATAAAAGCTGAGAGAGAATGTGTTGGCAGTAGACCCACACAGAAAGTCATACTAAAGGAAAATTCTTCATGTTAACAGGAAAACATATCAGATGGAAACTGGAATTAATGAGGAGTAAAAAGATCTGGAAATGGTTAAAAAAAAAAAAGGTGTATAAATATGGCAAGGAGTATTTTTACTTTGTATTATTTACTTTATAATTAACTGCTTTAAAATAATAAAGTACTATGGGGCTTATAACTTATTTAGAAGTAAAATATAACAATAGCACAGAGGACTTAAGGGAAGATAAAAGATTTATATATGTTTTTGTAAATTACTTATACTCTTCATGAAGTATCCTTGAATAATAATTTTAAGTGACTGGTAAGCTATAGATGAATATTGTAATCACTAGAGCATCCACATATTTAAAAATAATACAAAGAGATTTAATTAGATAACCTTTACAGGAAAGAAAATGGAATATAAAAAACATTCACTACAAAAGAAGGAAGGAAGGAAGTGCAAAGGAATGAAGAGGAATGGGGCAAACAGAAAACAAATACCAATGAACTCAAAGATCAACAATATTAAATATAAATGGACCAAACATGCCAGTTAAAAAATAGAGTTTCAGACTGTATAAAAGAGCAAGATTCAAGTATATACTGTTTGTAAGATATCAGTTCTTAAATACAAAGACCCAGATATATTTTAAGTATAAGGGTGGAGAATGATATGCCATATGTGATGTTTAATTTTATATATCAACTGGCTGTGGGGTCCCCAGATTAAATATTATTTCTGGTGTGTCTGTGAGAGTGTTAGTATGAGCTTAGTATTTGAATTGGTGGACTCAGTAAAGTAGATTGCCCTTCCCAATGTGGGTGGGCATCATTTAATCTATTGAGGGCCTGAATAGAAAAAAAGGCAGAAGGAGGAATTTGCTTCTTATTTCTTTCTTCACTGATTGAGCTGGGATATTTCATTTCATCTCTTTTAGTCCTTGGACTGGAATTTATGCCATCAGCTCTCCAGGTTCTCAGGCCTTTGAACTTGGACTAAATGACACCTTTGGCTTTCCTGGGTCTTCATTTAGGAGAGGACAGATTGTAGGACTTCTCCAGTTCCATAGTCACATGAACCAATTCATTATAATAAACCTCTCTCTCTCTCTCTAATATGTGTCTATGTATCCTACTATTCTGTTTGTCTGGAAAACCCTAATACACCCTGCAAACCTTAATCACTTCATGGTATAGCTGTATTAATAACAAAGTAAACTTCAAGGACCCAGAGGTATTATTAGGTATTTATAAAAGAATTTCATAGCAATAAAAATGTCAATTCATCAAGACATAACAATCTTAATGTGATTCCTCTAGCAATAGAACTTAAAAATGTATGCACTAATACAGACATATATAAATAAATAAATGGAGAACCCAAAGGCATAGATTGAGATTTTAATAACTGTCTTTGAAAGTTGATAGAACATCTGATAAAAAATCAGTAGGGGTATAGAAGAGTTGAACGCTAGAGACAAACTTAACCTAGTTGCTGTTTATAGAGTATTGCACCCACCAATGAGGAATACACATTCTTTTCATGAGGCATTTGCCAAGTAGACCATATGCTGGCCTATAAAAAAACTCAGTATATTGCATACAAAATATATTCTCTGACCACACTGGAATTGAATTAGAAATAATTAAGAAAAAACTATGTACATTTCTGAATTAAGACGCAGACACTTCTAAATAACCCAATGTGTACAAGAAGAAATTAGAGGATATTAGAAAATATTTTCCTTTTCATACTCTGTTTTTTTTTAAAAGAGTTTGTGTAGAATCAGTATTATTTCTTCAATAAATGGTGGATTTCATTAGAGGAGACATCTGGGTCTGAACTTTTCTTCATGGGAAGATTTTTAAGTACAAGCTGAATTTCTTAGATACATAGCTATTCAGTCTATTCTCGAGTTAGCATTAGTAGTTAGGCCTTTAGAATTTTGTGCATTGAACTGGTTATTAATTCCATTGGCATAAATTGCTCATAATGTTTCCTTAATATTTTTAATTTTTATCATATCTACAATGATTGTCCCTCTTTAATTCCTGATATTGATATTTTTGTAATTTCTTTTTTTTTTTGACTATTCTGACTAAAGTTTTATCAATTTGGTTGTTCTTTATAAAGAACTAGCTTCTGGTTTTATTTATTTTTCTCTATTATTTTTCTCAATTTCTTATATTTCTTCTCATGTCTATGTTATTGCATTCCTTCTTCCTTGTTTGGATTTCATTTCCTTTTCTTTCTATAGGTGAAGATTAGACTATTGATTCAAACCCTTTGTTATAAACCTTTAAATATATTCGGTTGATTCTACACATTTCTAAGCACTGCTTTATCTATATTTTGCATACGTTTATATGTTGTGTTTTCATTTTCATTCAATTAAAAATACTTTCTAATGTCTAGTTTGACTTTCTTACTCATAGGTTATTTAGAGTATATTTTTTTCCTGAATATTTGGGAATGAGCCTGATACATTTCTAGTTTAGTTTCATTGTGGTCCAAGATTATATTTAATATGATTTCAGTTTAAAAATGTGTTGAAATTTGCTTTATATCCTAGAATAAAATCTGTTGGATTAAGACCTGCCATGTTGAATGCCATAATAAGTTCTGAATTTTATTTTGTTTAAAATTTTTTTTTAACATTTATTTATTTTGTTGAGAAAGAGAGCGTGAGCAAGAGAGAGGCAGACACAGAGGGAGACATAGAATCAGAAACAGGCTCCAGGCTCTGAGCTCTCAGCACAGATACTGATGGGGGGCTTGAACCCACGAACAGTGAGATCACGACCTGAGCTAAAGTCGGTGGCTTAACCAGCTGAGCCACCTAGGCACCCTACTGAGTTCTAAATTTTAAATTTAAGAGTATACTTTTGAAAAATGAACTTAGTCTGATCAATGTAGCTACAGGATACATATAAACAACATACTGAGAAGTTGTAAATTTCCTCCAGTCATTTAGATATATTTTTTACATACAGGGTAAAACAGCAGTCTCTTGGATATTTCCTGAATTTCCTTTTGCTCAATTGTAAACTTAATAAAATATAATCACTCTAAGCAATTACCTTGTTTTTCCAATCTTATCTCTTACTATATTTCTGCACATGCACAGTTTTGATTCTTTGATGCCTTTGCACATTCTGTCTTCTCCTTTTCCCACTTTCTGGTGAATATTTCAATCAAGACTCAGCCATAATGTTTCTTCCTTCTTGAAACATTTCTAATGCTCCACCTTGTGCTCACTTCTGTTTGCTTACTCTAAGTACAGTTATGTTATAAAACATCTCAAGATTATTTAAATGTTATGTATATTATTCACAATTTTCTGCCTGCCTTGAAGTTAATGTTTGTCTTATTAATTTTTGTATTTCATCTCTTGGCACAATGACTCACTCTGGTAGACTTTCAATAATGGTTGATAAGAGAATGAGTAATTGAATACATTATTTTTTTTTACTGCAAAAAGCAAAATTGGAAATTTTGAAATAGGAGATAATATAGAGTTTTATATAATGTGATTATGTTAATAACAATAATTTAAAACATGACTGTGGTAGAAAGGAATTGATGAGAAATATACACAATAGGAAAAAGGTCAGAGAATATATATAATATTTTGAAATGTATTTTCCACAATTTTCAACATGTATAAGCTTAAAAATTCTAGAACTTATATTATGCATGATATAGATTATATACTTACATTATATATATAATTTTACACATTATATAAATAACATATATATTATATAAATATATAATTTATATAATATATAAATATATTTATATATATATATTATATATATATATTATATATATATATAATTATATATATATATAATATATATATATAATATATATATAATTTTAAAGACCTGTGAAGTACTGACTTGTATGCTGTTATTAAAATATATTTCAATAATTCCCTATTTTGGGATGTTTATCACATTTGTTTATTAATAGGGAGAAAAGAATATACAATCCATTTGCTTATTTATGCATAATGGTTTGGGGAAGATACAGAGAGAATAATAGCTATTTCCTACTCTGAATTGTGTGTTGGGGGGGGAATATAGATAGGGGACAAAGATGGGAAGGAATCGTCTCTGTGTATAATTTTTTCACTATCTTGGCATCCTGGCCTGTTTTCTATTCCTCAGCACACCAGATCTTTTCTTTTCTTCTCTTTTCTTTTCTCTTTTCTTTACTCCTTTCCTTTCCTTTTTTTCTCTTTTCCTTCCTTCCTCCCTTCCTTCCTTCCTTCCTTCCTTCCTTCCTTCCTTCCTTCCTTCCAAGTGTATTTATTTTGAGCGAGACAGCATGAGTGGGGGAAGGGCAGAGAAAGAGGGAATAAGAGAGAATCCCAAGTAGGCTCCACACCATCAAAGTGGAGCCCTATGTGAGGCTTGAACCCTCGAACCATGAGACCTGAGCAGAAATCAAGAGTCAGATGCTTACTTAACCCACTGAGCCACACAGGTGTTCCCAGATCTTTCTTTTTGGTGGCTTCTTTCTAGAATGGCTTCTTTTAGACATTCAGAACTCACTCTTTTGAAACTGCCTCAGAAAGACCTTCCCTGACCACCACTCCATCTAAAATAGCAGTCTTTCTCTCCAACACACTGTTATATCTTCATTATAACATTCATTACTATCTGATGTTTTCTTTTCTGCTTGTTTGTTTATTGTCTGTCTCCCTGCATTAGAATGTAAAATTCCAAAGAACAGAGTTGTTGTTGGTCTTGTCCGTACTGCATTGCTGACACTTAAAATACTACCTGGCTCATGGTAGACAGTAAGTGATTTTTGAATTTGGTGCAGAATCTAAGGGAGTGTCAAAAAACTCAGCAATAGAGATAAATAGTTCAGTATCTTAATATAAAAAAATGCCCCATTATAGGTGGAAAAACAGTCTGAGAAAAGTGGTGTTATTTTCCAAAGCCATTGAACATTTATAGATTAGAGCCAGGATTATGTCCTTAGCTTTTGCTTTCTGCCTGGCAATCTTTTCACTATAATGGGCTATTTTCATGTATATGATTGTTTTTAATGTTTATTTTTGAGAGAGAGAGAGAGCGAACTAACGCGGGCACAAGCTCGTGTGCACATGAGCAGGAGAGGGGCACACAGAATCCAAAGCAGGTTCAGGCTCTGAACTGTCAGCACAAAGCCCAAAGTAGGGCTCAAACTCAGGAACCATGAGATCAAGACCTGAGCTGAGGTGGGACACTTAACCAACCACTCAGGTGCCCTGAAAAATACCACCTTTTTTTTTTTTTTTCTTTTTTTTAATTTTTTTTTCATTTATTTTTGAGACAGAGAGAGACAGAGCATGAACGGGGGAGGGGCAGAGAGAGAGGGAGACACAGAATCGGAAACAGGCTCCAGGCTCCGAGCCATCAGCCCAGAGCCCGACGCGGGGCTCGAACTCAGGGACCGCGAGATCGTGACCTGGCTGAAGTCGGACGCTTAACCGACTGCGCCACCCAGGCGCCCCAAAAATATCACCTTTTTAAGTCTTTTGTGGCACGACTCTAACCTATTCCAAGATGGGGCTGTTACTATACAGTTATATATATAATTATCTTTACATTTATGTCTACTTTATTTTCCTGTCCTATATTTTGATCATTCTAAATTTCTCTTTATCTCTTTCTCTTTTTTCCTTTTTCTACTTTTCACACTGTGTTTTTGAGCTGCAAATAGATTAGGACAAATACATATCTGATTATGAATTATATTTAGTTTACAAAGAGTGTATTCATTTTTTCAATTGTAAAATTACTCATAAACTATTTCCCTTTAAAGCAAAACAATAAAAACAGATATAAAAAAAGAAAATTAAGCTTCATTTAATTGCTCTGACCCTTAATTTTTTACTTTAATAATCTTCAATGGAAAAAAAAAGTTATTTTTGTTTTTGCCGAGCAGAGTAAAAGTGAATAAACAACAAATACTGAGATCATGATATATCTTTTCACATCCTATTTGGGAAGTCACTTTCCCTTGAGGAAATGGTCTATCTTACACCAAACAGTTCTTTTCTCTAAGAAGAATTATGCCTTCAAAGTCTTCATGAGCATTAATATTCTCTCTGCTTATGTCTTCATCACAGCAATGTGTTAAATCTTACAAGCTCATTACTGACTTAGCCACATTGTTTGCTTTCAGGGTCAGATCATGGTGATGCTAGAGAATGAGTAAAGCACTTGCCTGGAGTGCAAAAACTAAGGAAGTAACCAAAAAACTTACCAACTTCGTAATAAAGAATGTTTTAATTAATATTTTTAAAAAATCAAAATTAATTATAAAAATCCATCATGAACAAAATAAATACCAAATATGCCGAAGGCAAATACCTCACTTTCCTCACCCTCTCATCCTGGCCTTGCTTGCTTTCTTGATGTGTATGTTATGTATGTGTGTATGTGTACATCATGTATATGTATACATATTAATCTTTCATTTACATTTTTTTTGAATTCTAAAATAGAAATTGATTTTTCTTGATCTTTACTTTTGACCTAATAAGTACGCTTCCAAATAGGGTTTATTATCTCATTCACTGATAGGATTTTGGTTTTAAAATTCAGAATTTACCCAGTGTGGCATTATGTGATTCATTTAAAAATATTTATCTCTTACAAAGCTCTGGTATTTCCCCATGCCTGATTTAGTTGACATTCTAATAGCTCCCTCTGGAAATATTCAGTAGAGTTGTGGTAGTCTCAAGTGTCCAAAGCACTTTCTCCATTGCATCACAAAGAGTTAAAGGAGGTTTCAAAAGCTGTGTTCCGTATATGAGAACAAATATTTATGAACAGTAAGAATGGTCAGTTAATGTTTTTATCAGGAGAGGAAGGATGGGTACTCTGTGAGAATTACATAAAACCCTTGGAGACTCAAATTTCAGGGGCTGGGAGCAGTATTTGTATTTATAAGAAACAAGAAGGAAAGAACAACAGAGAAGGTATTACAGCTATTCTGCTCCATCTCCTGCCCTGGAATACAATGGAACAGAGGTCAGAGTTTCAGTAGGAATAGCAGAGGCAAAGGCCTAAATTCAGCAGAGTGGCATTTTCTACTGTCTCCTCTAATACATTTCCATATCTCTTGTAGCTTAGAATTTAATGATGGACAAAAACTTTCATTCTCTTGTCATAGTTAAGTGAAATTATCAGTGACTTTCAGCGAATTGACATTTGATGTTAAAACCAAGCAGCATATAAATGACTGATGTGTTTTATTTTCCTTATGAAGTACAGATGGAAGGAAGGAAGATACAGAAAGGCTAAAGTCTTCAGGGGAAAAACTTAACAGATTTTATGATTTTTCAGATTAGCGCAGATATCTTAACTTCCATACTCAACATATTTGAGAGTTTCTTCTATTGTCTGTGGTTCCATTATTCATCAACATAGGGTAACTGAGAGAAAGCTTGTAAAACTGAGAAAAGCTTGATCCACAAATGACTTACATGAAGGCTTTATTGCACTTCCACAATTTCTTCTGTTAATCAGATTTTTGCAGCTGTCACCCAGGGTTTACCCTGCAGCCATTGACAAAGGATCTCGTGGCAATATGTCCATTCAGTAGAGCTACCTCGTAACATCTACAGATTTGCAGGGTTAGCTTTGGTTTAAACACACTGGAATAAGTTAATTATTATTATTATTATTATCTCCTTTGATCCTTATATCCCTGTCAGACAGAAGGAGTCAACACATTATTCTATATGATAGATGAAAATTCAGCCTTCTGAAAGCTGGGTGACTTTCCTAGGGTAATACATTTAGTGAAATGCTGAGCCAACACTTACTCATTCTAAAAAGGTATTAGAATCATATAAAAGGACTTCAAACCAAGGATATTTCTACATTATTTATTATTTCCTAAAAAGCTAGGTAATTTAGAAGTATTTTAATTTAACCATCTCATTTCATTGATGAGAGAATTTTCTGACTGAAGACCAACACATTTGTTTAGTGCTTTATACGTCCATCATTAGCATCAGTATTAAATTTTTGATCATGTTCTTCAGCTTGATCCACATTTTTAAGGATATGTAGAACTTATTAATTTATACTTAAATAATTTATAAGCTTCAATCAATATGCTGACAGACATTACACTCAAATTTTTGGAAACTTTGTTAAATATATTCATTAGAATGGTATTAATGAAATTTACTTTTCAAAAAGGTAAAGCATCTCATTTTATCAAGTTCACTTATATGCAGTAAAAGAATATATGAGGGAATGGGAAGTAATTAATGAGTGGTTCAGATTTAGTAAACTGTAAGGATACCATTCAAGAGAAAATGGTTAGTACTGAAAAGTGACTTACACATTTTATTTTGTTGACCAACTGTTTAGAATGGAAGATGGTGGGAAGCATATGTATTGCTTGTTTTGTTTGAAAGGAAACAATATGGTTTTTGTTTCATATTTAATATTAATTTTTACACTTGATCTTAGCCAAAAGGCCAAGAAGTGATTAATATTAATTTTTTAAAAGTTTATTTTGAAAGAGAGAGTACACATGAATGGAGGAGGGGCAGAGAGAGAGAGAGAAAGGAGAGAGATAATCCCAAGCAGACCCTGTGCTGTCAGTGCAGAGCCTGACATGGTTTGTAAGATGATGGCCTGAGCTGAAATCGAGGGTCAGATGCATAACCGACTGAGCCACCCGGGCACCCCTTGTTTTTAGATATAATGGCAAGAGAGGCATGGGATATAGTGGAGTGGCAGTGAACAAGAGGACAAGCAGAGAGAGTGAAAAAATTTCAGAGAGAAGAGAACACGAATACATGATAGGGAGAAAGAAGAGAAAATGATACAGTGTTAGATTTATAGAAAGCCAGGTAAATAGGGAAAGAAAATTAGGAGAAAATGAGTTCAATAAATTAAAAGGGGAAAAGAAACCATAAACAAATTTACACAAATAAATTAGGAAAATGAAGACTTGGTGATGAGTGAAAGGGGAGAGAAGGAGAATAGAGGGAACATTAGGAAGGAAGCATGAGTAAATGTTTCAAAGAGATGGGGAAGTAAGGCCCTTTGGTCTCTACACCTGGCTCCAGGGGCTGGTCTATCACTGTTGGCGCTCCAGGCCTGCACAGTTGGTTTCCACCTTAAAAATGAGGGCAGCCCTTCTCCCTTGCCTTCCTACTTCTATAATATATCATCATTGCCACAGTGAGAAGAACGTATGAATTAGCTGAAATGGAAAGGAAAATTGGAGATAGAGTGGTAAGGATTTAGATTTTTGATCCTTTTCCGACTAATTGGCTAAAATAGGACATTTTTATTCTGAAGAGGGCTGTAATTTGTAGATTTTGTCCAGAAATTTATTTTACCTAGAAAAATGCTCATCTCATAGTCTCTGCATCTATGCCAGCCACCATTTCAGAATCACAGGTACAGAAGGCACATATACGAAAATAGGTTATGGGATAAAAATGAATCACATATGTCAAGTAGTGTGTAATACCATCTATTTAGGTAATAGTCGAAAAACAGAGGTGAAAGACAGGAAAGAGGTTGAGTAGAAGAGCCTATAACCCTTAATCACAAAGACCTTCAGAAATCCTCTGATGTCTTAGATATATCTTTAAACACACATCACGAAATAATACACTCTGAGTGAGTTTGTGGGATGCAAAAAATCTAAGGGTGGCTTTGACTTACATTCTTTGGTGTATTTTTATAGGAAAATTATGGAATGAATGTTGAGACAAATGGCTGCTGAAATGTTGAAAAGTTAAGAAGTGAGCAGAGAAGCTAATTTAGAGAGTCTACAAATTTCTTATTAAAATTATGTGTAGGCCCCACTTTCCATGTGTGTGTGTGTGGTGTTTGTGTATATGTATATCATGTATATATACTGATCAATATACCGAAGTATGACTTTCATAAATTCCACCTGTGGTTGCAAGTAATACATGGAAACCTGTATATTATCCACTCTATTCAGCTCTGGAGATACTTAAAACAGATATTTTTAATGTTTTCTAAAATATGTACCCTAACAATGCACTGTATAGACATACTATTTTGTTTTTTGTTTTGTTTTGGGTTTTTTTTTTTTGGCTTCTCTATTTCTCTCTTCTTTCTTTCCGTCACTCTTCTGTCTTTCCTTTATAACTAATGACTCATTACCATTTTTTTGGCACCCCATGTTCCACAGAACTTACTTAAAGCAACTATGCTATTTAGCATAAATAGCATAGGGGAGTACTGGCATATATTACATTATATTTTTCTGTAGATGAGCAATTTTCAATCTTAGATCATTTCATACCCATAACAAAACATTTTTTGAACATGTGCTTTAAGTATATGCAATTTATTTATACAGTACATATATGCCTTGATACTAATTTATATTATACATATTAAAAAGTAGCATTTGAAAAGAATAATATTAAAATACAATGACTAACTTAGAGAAAGAGAGAGGGGGAGAGAGGGAGAGAGAGAATCCCAAGCAGGTATCCCGCTGTCAGCATAGAGCCTGACACAGGGCTCCATCACAGTAACCATGAGATCAGGACCTGAGCCAAAATCAAGAGTCAAATGCTTAACCAACTAAACCACCCAGGTGCCCCAGGATGTCAGATTCTTAAAGTGGAGAACAGTTCTATAGAAGCACATGATTGAATGGGAATAAGAGTTGTGGTATAAGAACAGTATTTTTGTTTGTTAGTTTGCTTGCTTTAAATCTGGAGTTAATGAAAGGTTTGGAGTTTACCCAGGATACTGGAGAGGGCTGAGACCTGTTTTTAGCTAATGTGATATATATGTCAAATATTTTTAGTTGGACAGGAATGAGGGTCTAGATAGAAGAAACAGTAATAACAATGAACTCTGCTTCTTGATGTACTGCAGACAGAGGAGATGGAAAATGACAACAGCACAGTGGTGAAAGAATTCATCCTTCTTGGTCTCACCCAGTCTCGAGATATTCAGCTCCTGGTCTTTGTCCTAGTTTTAATTTTCTATCTCATCATCCTTCCTGGAAATTTCCTCATCATCCTCACCATCAGATCAGACCCTGGTCTCACAGCCCCCCTCTACTTCTTTCTGGGCAACTTGGCTTTCCTGGATGCATCCTACTCCTTCATTGTGGCTCCCAGGATGCTGGTGGACTTCCTCTCTGAGAAGAAGGTAATCTCCTACAGGGGCTGCATCATTCAGCTCTTTTTCTTGCACTTCCTTGGAGGAGGGGAAGGGTTACTCCTTGTTGTGATGGCCTTTGACCGCTATATCGCCATCTGTCGGCCTTTACACTATTCCACAGTCATGAACCCTAGAGCCTGCTGTGCCTTGCTGTTGGCCCTGTGGCTTGGAGGCTTTGTCCACTCCATTATCCAGGTGGCCCTCATCCTCCACTTGCCCTTCTGTGGCCCAAACCAACTGGATAACTTCTTCTGTGATGTGCCACAGGTCATCAAACTGGCCTGCACAGACACCTTCGTGGTGGAGCTTCTAATGGTCTTCAACAGTGGCCTGATGACCCTCCTGTGCTTCCTGGGGCTTCTGGCCTCCTATGCAGTCATCCTCTGTCGTGTACATGGATCTTCCTCTGAGGGGAAGAGCAAGGCCATATCCACATGCACCACCCATATCATCGTTATATTTCTTATGTTTGGGCCTGGCATCTTTATCTACACTCGCCCCTTCAGAGCCTTCCCAGCTGACAAGGTGGTTTCTCTCTTTCACACAGTGATCTTTCCTTTGCTGAATCCTGTGATTTATACCCTTCGCAACCAGGAAGTAAAAGCTTCCATGAGGAGGCTGTTTAATCAGCACATAGCCTAATTAAAGGAAAAAGAAAAGAAAATCAAGACCAGAGAATTTCCTCTGAAGTTAACTTATCCATTTCCAAATACTGCATTTATTGAGCATTTTCATTTTTGTTGGTACTATTTTAGGCACTAGGAGAAAGAGTTATTAATGAAACAAGTCAAGTCACTGTTCTCCTTAAGGTACAATCTAGTGGGAATAGACATTAAAGATAGAAACATGAACAGAATGGTTTCAGGAAGAGATACAGAAACTAAATAAAAAAGCAAAAGGATTGATAGATAATAGAAAGTGTGGGGTGAACATTATAAGTTCACTTTCCATCTTTAATCAAGGTGTTCTTCTGGATGTGACATTTTGGCTAATAACTAGATGAACTAAACAGTCAACTATGCAAACATCTGGAGGCAGAGCGTTCTAGGCAGAGGGAACAGGTAGCACATAAACCTGAAGATTAGGTAATGAACTTGGTATATTTGAAGAATACAACAAAGTTCAAATTGAGGTATAATAAGTGAATGTGAAAATGATTAGAGTTGAAGGTAGTGTTCAACACACATGAGTCTATGAAGTGAATATAAAGAGGGTTTTTTTGGTAATTTTTTTGTAATTATAAGAAACCATTCTAAGGCTTTAAGCAGCAGAATGATTTCTCATATGCAGTTTTATAAATGTCTTAGGGCTGCAAACTCAAGATTCTGTGCGGATATCAAGAGTTGAAAAATTATCAAGAGGGATTATATTTTGAAAAAAATTAAACTGCCAACTTTTTTTTCTAAATTAGATGAAGGCAAAAACAATTTAAAAAATTCTTGAGTTGACACACAATATTAAATTAGTTTTATGTGTACAACATAGTGATTCAATACATCTGTATATTATGCCATCCTCAATACAAGTGTAGCTACTGTCACCACACAACACTATTACAAACCATTGACTATATTCCCTATCCTGTACTTATTATTCCCTTGACTCTTCATTCCATAGATGGAAACCTGTATCTCCCACTCCTTTTCACCCATTTTCTCCATCCTGCCACCGATCAGTTTGTTCTCTATATGTATAGGTCATTCTGTGTTTTGTTTCTTTGTTTATTCGTTTTAGTTTCCACATACAAGTGAAATCATATTGTATTTGTCCTTCTTTTTTAAGTTTTTATTTAAATTCCAGTTAACATGCAGTGTAATATACAATACAGTGATTCAACACTTCCATATAACACCCGGTACTCATCACAGCAAGTGCGCTCCTTAATCCCCATCATCTATTTAACCCATCCCTCTAACCCAACTTTCCTTTTGGTAGCCATCAGTTTGTTCTCTATAATTAAGAGTCTGTTTCTTGATTTACCTCTCTCTCATTCTTCCCCCCTTTACTTGCTTGTTTTGTTTATTCCACATGAGTGAAATCATATGGTATCTGTCTCTCTGGCTTATTTACCCAAAGAATACAAAAATACTGTATCAAAGGGATACATGCACCTGATGTTTATAGCAGCGTGATCAACAATAGTTAAATTATGGAAAGAGACCAAATGTCCATTGGCTGATGAATGGATGAAGAAGATGTGGTGTGTGTGTGTGTGTGTGTGTGTGTGTATACATAACTATACATACACACCACACAATGCAATATTACTCAACCATAAAAAAGAATTAAATCTTGCAATTTACAATGACCTGGATGGACCTAGAGTGTATTATGCTAAGTGAAATAAGTCTGTTTCACTTAAAATACACTCTAGGTCCATTTATGTTGTCACAAATGGCAAGATCTTATCCTTCTTTATGGCTATATTATATACACACACACTATATATTATATACATAGTGTTACATATATATAACATATGTATATGTTACACATACATACATTATGCAATATATATGTGCATATTATATATGCATATTATATATGCACATATATATGCATATACATATTATATATATATATATATATATATATATATATATATATATATATATATATATATATATAAAATGTGTGTGTGTGTGTACCACATCTTCTTTATACATTCATCTATCGAAGGGCACTTCAGTTGCTTCCATATCTTGGCTATTGTACATAATGCTGCAATAAACATAGGGGTTCACGTATCTTTTCAAATTAGAGTTTTCACTTTCTTTGGTTAAATACCTAGTAGTCAAATTACTGGGTCATATGGTAATTCTATTTTTAATTTTTGAAGGACCTCTGTAGTGTTTTCCATAGTAGCTATATCAATTTGCATTCCTACCAACAGTGCATGAGGGTTCTTACTTGGATTTCCTTGGTGATTGGTGTGATATTAAGCATCTCTTCATGTGTCTGTCATCCATCTGTCTTCTTTAGAAAAATGTCTATTTAAGTCCTCTCCCATTTTTTAAATTTGATTATTTGGGGTGTTTTTGGTGTTGAGTTGAATAAGTTCTTTATATATTTTGGATACTAATTCTTATCAGATATGTCATTTGCAAATACTTTCTTCCATTCAGTAAGTTGCTTTTTTGTTTTGCTGATGGTTTCCTTCACTGTGCTAAAACTTATTTGTTTATAATAGTTTAAATAGTTTATATTTGTTTCCCTGGCTTATGGAGACATAGCTGGAAAAACATTGCTACAGACAATGTGGAATAGATTACTGCCTATGTTCTCTCCTAGTAGTTTTATGGTTTCAAGTCTCATATGTAGATCTTTAATCCACTTGATTTTATTTTTGTTTATGGTGTAAAAAAAGTGGTCTAGTTTTTTTTTTTTTTTTTTTTTTGCAAGTAGCAAATGCAAAATGCAAATATTGAAGAGACTTATCTTTTCTCCACTGTATACTCTTGGCCCCTTGTTGTCATAGATTAATTGATCATGTAAGTCCAGTTTTATTTATGAGCTCTGTATTCTGTTCTATTAATCTATTTGTCTCTTTTGTGGCACAACCATACTGTTTTGATAACCACTTTGTAGTATATTGTTTTGAAATCTGGGATTGTGATCCCTCCAGCTTTGTTCCTCTTTTTCAAGATTGCTTTGGCTATTTGGATTCTTAGGTAGTTTCATATAAATTTTAGTATTATTTGTTCTCATTCAATGAAAAATCATGTTGGTATTTTGATAGGGATTGCATGGCATTTGTAGATTGTATTGGATAGTATGGGCATGTTAACAACATTAATTCTTCCAATCCATAAGTATAGTATATCTTTCCATTTGTTTGTGTCATCTTCAAACTCTTTCATCAGTATTTTATAGTTTTCAGAGTATAGTTCTTTCCCCTCCTTGATTAAGTTTATTCCTAGGCATTTTATTCCTTTTGGTGAAAATGTAAATAGAATTATTTTCTTAATTTCTCTTTCTGTTACTTTGTTATTAGTGTATAGAAGCACAATGAATTTCTGTGTATTAATTTTTTATATTGCAGTTTTACTGAATTCATTTATTCTAGTACTTTTTTTGGTGGAGTCTTGAGGGCTTTCCATAGTGTATATAGTATGTATAGTATATGGTATCATGTCATCTGCCAATAGTGAAAGTTTAACTTCTTCCTTATAGATGCTTTTTTTTTCTCTGATTACTGTGGCTAGGACTTCCAGTACTACATTAAATAAAAGTGGTGATAATGTATATCCTTCTCTTGTCCCCGATTTTAGAGGAAAAGCTGTTTTTCACCATTGAGTATGATATTAGCTGTGGGTTTTTCATATATGGCCTTTATTATGTTGAGGTATCTTCCCTCTAAACTCATGATGCTGAGAGTTTTTATTGTGAATGGATGTTGAATTTTGTTAAATATTTTTTGTATCTATTGAGATGATCATATGATTTTAATCCTTCCTTTTATTGATGTTATCATGTTGAGTCATTTGTGAATATTGAACCATCATTTCATTCCTGAAATAAATCCCACTTGACTGTGTTGAATGATACTTTTAATGTATTGTTGAATGTAGTTTGCTAATATTCTGTTGAGGGTTTTTGCAACTATGTTCAACAGAGATATTAGCTTGTAGTTTTCTTCTTTTGGTGTCTCTGTATAGTTTTGGTATCAGGGTAATGCTGGCCTTGCAGCATGTATTTAAAAGCTTTCCTTCCTATTTTTGGAACAGTTTGAGGAGAATGGGTACTAATTCTTTAAATATTTGGTAGAATTCACCTGTGTATCTATGTATATGTATATATACGTATATATGTGTGTGTATGTATATATATACATGTACACATACATATATATATTGATAGTTTTTTGATTACTGATTGAATTTTGTTACCATACCTGGCTAGTTCAGGTTTTCTATTTCTTCCTGAATCAGTTTTGGAAATTTATATGTATATAGAAATTTATCCATTTCTTCTAGGTTGTTCAATTTGTTGGCATATAATTTTTCATAGTATTCTCTTAAAATCCTTTGTTATCTGTAGTGTCAGTTCTTTTACATTTATGACTTGTGTCCTCTTTTTTTCTTAATGAGTCTAGCCAAAAGTTTATCAATTTGTTTATCTTTTCAAAGAACCGGCTCTTGGGTTCATCTTTTCAATTGTTTTTTAGTCTTATGTCATTTACTTCTGCTCTGATCTGTATTATTTTCTTTCTTCTAGTGACTTTGGGCTTTTTTCTGGTTCCTTTAGGTGTAAGGTTAGATTGACTTTTTTTTCCTTGAGGTAGGCCTGTACTGCTATATATTTCCCTCTTAGAACATCTTTTGCTGTGTCCCAAAGATTTTGTACCATTGTGTTATCATTTTCACTTGTCTCGTGTATTTTTTAAATTTCTTTTTAAATTTTTTTGTTGACCCATTGGTCATTTAGTAGCATGTGGTTTAGTTTCTATGCATTTGTGTTTTTTCCAGTTTTTTTTTCTTGTTATGATTTCTACTTTCATACCATTGTGGTCAGAAAGGATGCATGGTATGATTTCCATCTTGTTGAATTTGTTGAGACTTGTTTTGCAGCCTAACATGTGATCTATTCTGGAGAATGTTTCATGTGCACTTGAAAGAATGTATACTCTTGTTTTGGGATGTTCTGTATATATCTGTTATGTCCATCTGGTTTAATGTGTCATTCAAAGGCACCATTTCTGTGCTGATTTTTTGCCTGGATTATTTATCCATTGATGTAAGGGGGTGAGGAATGTTAACGTTTCCTACTGTTATTGTAGTACCATCAATTTCTCTCATTATGCCCATTTACATTTGATTTATGTATTTAAGTGCTCCAATGTTGACTATGTAGATATTTGCAATTGTTATATCCTCTTGTTGGATTGATCCCTTTTATCATCACTAATGCCCTTATTTGCCTCTTGTTCTAGTCTTTGTTTTAAAATATATTTTGTTAGATATAAGTATTGCTACCTTGGCTTTTTTTTTTTTTTTCTTGCTTCCATTTGTATGACAAATGTTTTTCTATCCCTTCACTTTCAGTCTGTATGTGTCTTTAGGTCTGAGGCAAGCCTCTTGTACGAAGAATATCAATGTCTTTTTTATTCATTCCACCACCCTATGTTTTTTGATTAGAGCATTTAGATCATTAACGTTAAATTATTGATATGTATGTAGTTATTGACATTTTGTTGTTTTCCACTTGTTTTTGTAGTTCTTTCTGTTTCTTTTTCTTTGTGATTGATGAGTTTCTGTAGTATTGTGTTTTGCTTTCTCTTTGTTTTGTATCTATTATAGTTTTTGGGTTTGTAGTTTCCATTAGGTTCATATATAATATCCTAAATATACAGTAGTCACTAAAGTTGATGGTTATTTAAGTTCAAACACATTCTAGAAATATCTTATTTTTACTCTCTCCTCCATGTTTTATGTGTAGACTGCCATATTTTACATCTTTTCATTCATAATTTTCTTATGGTTAATTATGGTCTTTTCCATTAAAAAAATTCCTTTTAACGCTTCTTATCAGGTCAGTTTAGTGGTGATGAACTCCTTTAACTTTTGTTTGAGAAACTCTTTAAGTCTCTTTCAATTCTGAATAATCTTGCTGGTTAAAGTATTATAGGTTGTAGGTTTTTTCCTTGAAGCACTAGGAATGTACCATGCCACTCCTTCTTGCCTGTACAGTTTCTACTGAAAAATAAGCTGAGAGCTTTATGGGGTTTCTTTTGTGCCTTTTTTCTCTCTTGTTGCTTTAAAATTTTTCTCTTTAGCCTTTGACATTTTAATTATTATTATTTTTTTTCAATATATGAAGTTTATTGTCAAATTGGTTTCCATACAACACCCAGTGCTCATCCCAAAAGGTGCCCTCCTCAATACCCATCACCCACCCTCCCCTCCCTCCCACCCCCCATCAACCCTCAGTTTGTTCTCAGTTTTTAAGAGTCTCTTATGCTTTGGCTCTCTCCCACTCTAACCTCTTTTTTTTTTTTTTCCTTCCCCTCCCCCATGGGTTTCTGTTAAGTTTCTCAGGATCCACATAAGAGTGAAAACATATGGCCCTTTGTAGCAAGGTGGATGGAACTGGAGAGTGTGATGCTAAGTGAAATAAGCCATACAGAGAAAGACAGATACATTTTAATTATTATTATGTAATGGTGTGGACCTCCTTGGATTTATCTTGTTTGGGACTTTCTGGGATTCCTAAACCTGGATGTCTATTTCCTTCCATAGGTTAGGGAAGTTTTCAGCTATTATTTCTTCAAATGTGTTTTCTGCTCCATTTTCCTTCTTTTTTCCTTTTGGGGCAGCTATAATGCAAATGTTCATTTCCTTGATATTTTCTAGGAGATCCTTATTTTTAAGCTGTCCTTATTTTTAAAAATTCTCTTCCACTGTTCACCTTGAGTGGTTTCCATTACCCTGTCTTTGAGATCACTGATCTGTACTCCTAAACCCAATAATCTATTGTTTATTCCCTCTAGTGTTATTTTCTATTTTAGTTATTATATTCTTCAACTGTGATTGGTTCCTTTCTATATTTGTCTTTTTGTTGAACATCTCAGAGTTCTTCCACTCTTTTCTGCAGTCTGGTGAGCATCTTTAAGATAATTACTTTAAACTCTTTTTAGGCATATTGTTTATATACTTGTCATTTAGTTATTTTTCTGAGTTTTTTTTTCTTTTGGAGCATACTTCTCTCTCTCTCCATTTTGCTTGACTTTCTATGTTTCTATGGATTAGGTAGAACTGCTAAATCTTTTACTCTTGAAGGAATGGTCTTATGTGTGATTGTAACCTGTGCAGATTGTGGGTGCTAGGTGACTTCTGCTGGCTGGCAGGAGCTGTGGCTGGCATGGGGTGGGGGCTGTGGAGCACTCCATGCTGGGTCGGCCCTACTGGGATGTCAAGAATTGAAGTGGAATTGTGTTGGAGTTATCCTGAGACTCTCCAGGGAGTGGGTGCCCTGGGTGGATAGCTGAAGTGGAAGGAGGTGAAAACCAAGGAGTACCAGGACTTTCTATGCAGTGTGAGCCCTGGGAAGACAGTTAAAGCTAAAGTAGGCATGAGTTGGTGTTAACAGTACCTGGGCTCTCCATGCAGCAGGTGCCCTTTCAGAAAAACTAAAACTAAAGTGTCTGGGGGAGGGGGGAGGGGTCCTGGTGTTATAAGTACAGAGGACACCCTGGCAGGATGGCTGAAGCTGAGGTGAGTGCAAGCTAGGGAGTCCTAGGGCTCTATGTGCAGAAGGCACCCTGCCAGGATAGCTGAAGTTAAAGTGGTTGTAAGTTGGGGTGTTCTGCTCTGTGCTCTCTGATGGGCAGCTAGAGCTATGGCAGTGTGCAGGCTGGGAGGTTCTGGGGCTCTCCATGCAGACAGCACTATGGAAGGACAGTTGAAGCTGAAGTGGGTACAAGCCTAGAGACCCCAGGGCTCTGTCTGCAGAGGGTGCCCTGGCAGGACTACTAAGCTGAAGCAGACATGAGTTTCTATGGTCCCTTGGCTCTTCACATAGAAGATATCCTTCCAGGGTAGCTGATAATGAAGTGGTGCAAGCTGGGATGTTCTGGTGCTGTATGCACATAGGGCACCTTGGCAGGATAGCTGAAGGGAGTGTAAACTAAGGTGTTCCAGGACTCTCTGCACAAAGGTGCCCCAGGAGGGTGGCTGGAGCCAAGGTGGGGTGCAGGCTAGGGATCCTGCAGCACTCTGCACAGGAAGCATCCTGGCAGGACAGTTAAAGCTGCAATGGGTATGGGCCAGTTTATCCCCTTGGCTCTCCATTCAAAGTGTACCCTGACAGGACAGTTCAAGATGACACGGATAAGAGCCAGGGTGTCCCAGAGTCCCCAGTGCAGGGGGTGCCCTGGTGGAGTGGCTGGAACTGATGTAGGCACAGGCTGGGGGGTGGTCTTGGGTACTCCACATAGGGGGCACCTTGGTGGGGTTACTGGAGTCAAGGCTGGAATTATCAGCTGGGAAGTCCGGGAGCATTCTGCACTGAGGAAGCCCTAGCAAGCTGGCTGAAGCTGAAGTGGTGCAGGCATGGAGTATTCTAGGGTGCTTTGCCTCTGTGTCACCTTGGTGCAAACGCTGCAGCTATAGTGAGTGCTGACTAGGGGTGTCCCAGTGTGTCACAACCTGTAGCCACCTTGGTGGCACAGTTACCAAGCACCGGGTCCCCCAGCCCATACCAGCCCTAAGGCAGCAGGTTGTTTAGGGCACCTAGACCCTGCTTCAGTTCAGGTTATTTAGGGAGAGGGGGAGTATAAACCATGGTTCTCACCAGCCCCTCTGACTTACAGAAAGTTCCAACAGTCTCCTCTGCTGCTTGGTAGAGTTCTAGGGCTGGGTCTTTTATATGCTAGTTGCTTTGAACTGTACTTCTATTTTGTGGCCCTGAGTGTAAAGGGCTGGGGTGGGCTAGGGGACCTGGGGCTCACTGAGGCAGCAGTGAGATCCTGCACCAGTCTCCATTTTTGAGATGGAGGTGGAGTGTCAACCGGTTGGCATTCACCAACTCAGATCCTCCAACCCAGAGAGAGTTCCAGTGGCTCCTCTGGCCACTTGGTAGAGCCCCAGGGTTGGATCTTTTATATACTAGTTGTTCTTTTAAACCATGCTTTTTTTTCTATGCCCCAAAGCAGATGAATCTGTTCACAGTCCCTCAATATTATCCCTGCCACTGCAGTTCACAGCTTCTGGGATGGGCATTCCCTTCATGACCCTGTCTCTCCTGCCATTTTCTTTTGCTGTCCACTCTTATTCAGAAGCTGTTCAGTCAGCCCTCAGTTCTTCAGGAGAAACTGCTGTATAAATAAATGTAAATTTGGTGTGTTTATGGAGGAAGTGAGTTCAAGGTCTTCCTACATGGCCATCTTGGACCAGAAGCCCAAAGTTGGTTATTTTCATGTGAAAAGGTCATGGAAACATTTCACTTTTTCCCAGAACTTCATGATTACTCCTGGCAGTTTTTTATGACTCCTAGATGTTTGTTGATCTCATCCCTAGTTGATTTCACACTAAGTATAATAATTCTTTGGTGGACCAGTTATGAATCTATTGCAGACAGCAGAAACTATTCTTGTTAAACACAGTATGATTTAATACAGAGGATTACATGTTTACAAAATAGTTGGAAGGTCTAGAACAGACAATGAGTTGGGCAACCAGAGATGTCTCCCAGAACAACACAGAAGACCTAGGCTGTCAAGAGGGCTGGCTGTTCTTGCTACAATCTTTGCCCTCTGTTATCTGGAAAATACCACCACATTAACCATAAGACTTGAGCCAAGAGAATGATCCAGAGCACTGTGTACCTATCAGATCTCCTCTAGCAAAATAGAAGTTTCTTCTACTACTGCCTCTCTGCCCCATTAAACTTACACTGTAACCAAAAATGTAAAGAAGTCTAGGACTTTTTTGTATTTAAAAACTAATCAAAAGTTAAAATACTCATAAATATAAATCGTATCCATGGTAAAAATATTCAGGCTATTAAAAAACGTTCTCATTTCTCAAATATCTCTTCCAGCTGCACTCCCATCATGTTGCTTACTATTTCACTAAAACAAGAAGAGAACTGCTCAAGCCCATACCACTACATCTACCCATATACCTGCATCTGGGACCATGTTCCCTTTCATCTCTCTTGAAACTGGGTCACTTGGTACTGCTTCTACAAAAGTCAACTCCCTGATCTATGCATCAGAATCCATCCTCTCTGCTACTAAAGGCAATTATTCTGGTAATTATTTTTTCTCTCTTTTGTACCATTAACTTTTTCTTCCCAATTGGATTCTTTTTCTAGGTACATAATCATATTTCTTTCATATTAAATAAAACTTCACTGCCTTTTCCCCTCTACATATTATCTCATTTCCCCCTTCTTTTTTACAGCAAAGCCCCTCAAACATTGTTTAGATTTAAAAATTAGTAGACTTTTCCTGTGTGATTTTAGGTTTACGGAAAAGTTGAGCAGGAAATAGAGTTCTCATACACCTTCTGCCCACCACTATACATACATATACTCCCCTATTAATATTTTTTAATGTTTATTCATTTGAGAGAGAGAGGGAGACAGAATCTGAAGCAGGCTCCAGGCTCTGTCAGTGCAGAGCCTGTGAGATATGACCTGAGCCAAAGTTGATTTCTTGACTGAGCCACCCAGGCGCCCCCCCCCCCTTAATATCTTGCATTAGTGTAGTGCCTCTAAGTGGCGTTTGACATAGTGCATCACTGCCTTATCAAAAGTCTTCACTTTCATAGTCTCGCCTCCACTTAGCCAGCTGTTCCTCATTCTTCTTTGGGAGTTTCTCCTTAGCTACCAAGCTTCCTTGGTTTTGAATTCCATCTAAGAAATATTGATAACTTCTCTTTATATCTTTCTCATAAACTCTCAGCTCCTCTACCCAGCAGCCTTATGCCACTGCCACAGCTCTACTTTTCGTGTTTTAATATCACCTCACACATAACATTCCAGACTGACCCCTAATCTTCCTTCATCACAACCTGCCTCCTACCCCACACCCCAACCTAGAAAACTATAATTCCATCTTTTTAGTCTCTGGTCCAAAGTCTTGGATTCATAGTATTTTAGAAATATTTTCTCTTAGATTGGAAATAGAATATATTAACAAGTCTGGATTACTTTTATGACAATAAAATTACCGATTTAGGTCATCTCTCCCTCAAATTCTGCCAGCTAGGCCCAAACCATCATCTCTTGCTTACATTAAGGCTGTAGTCTTTTCACTGGTCTCACTTATGCTCATGTTCTATTGTAGGTTTTTCTCAGAATGATCTGGTTAAAATATGTATCATATCTCTCCTCTTATTAAGATACACAACACCCAAAAAAACCAAATAATCCAGTTTAGAAATGGGCAGAAGATATGAATAGCCATTTTTCCAAAGACAACATCCAGATGGCTAAAAGACACACAACATCACTCATCATCAGGCAGATATAAATCAAAACTACAATGAGATATCACCTCACACCTGTCAGAATGGCTAAAGTTAACACAAGAAACAACAGATGTTATTAAGGATGCAGAGGAGAACCTGTTTATACTGTTGGTAGGAATGAAAACTGGTATAGCCATTCTGGAAGACAGTATGAAGATCCCTCAAAAAGTTGAAAATAGAGCTACCCTGCAATCCAGCAGTTGCACTACTAGGTATTTACCCAAAGGATACACAAACACTGATTCAAAGGGACACATGCACCCCAATGTTTATAGCCAAATTATGGAAAGAGCCCAAATGTCCATTGATGATTGGAAAAGAAGATGTGGAATACATAGGGGTGTGTGTGTGTGCATGCATCTAGCTATAATGTATTATGTTAAGCAAAAACAATCAGAGAAAAGACAAATACCATATGATTTACAGATGAACATAGGGGAAGGAGAAAAAAGAGAGAGAGAGGCAAACCACAAGGGACTCTTAACTATAGAGAACTGAGAGTTGATACAGGGGTCGTGGGTGGGGGATGGACTAAATGAGTAATGGGTATTAAGGAGGGTACTTGTGTTGAGCACTGGTATGTTACCATATATGTTACTATATTACATATAGTATTATACTATATGTTAACTAACTAGAATTTAAATAAAAACTTGAAACAAAGATCTTCAATGACTTCTTAAAGAGCTAAAAGTTGTTCCTTTTTACTTATAAAGTCCATATGACCCTGTATGCATGCCCCAATTCCTACGCCTTTTCACTTTCTGATCTCTTATCCTATTACAGCCCATTTCACTGACTCTGTTCAGCCTAACTGGTCTCTTGACCCTTGAACATGCTAGGCTACTCCCTCCTTAGGACCTCTGACTTGTTTCCTCACTCTGGAATGTGCATTCCCAAGATACTGGCATGACTCACTTCATAATTTCTTTCAGACCTTCCCACAAATGTCACCTTCCATGTGAAACCTTCCTGACTACCGTATTGAAATTGGCAATGCATTTCCACAATACTCTGTATCCCCCTTCTGTGCACTTTTTTTCACAGCCTTATTATTTTTTAACGTGACCTATGTCCCATATACTTATTTTATTCTTTCTTCATGATGCTATATAACATCCATGAAAGCACAGATTTGTTTGTTACTATTGTAACAAAGAAGGTGCCTGTAAATATTTTTTATTTTTTTTTTTTTATTTTTTTATTTTTTTTTTTTTGTGGGTTCATTTATTTATTTATTTATTTATTTATTTTTTTATTTTTTTTTATTTTTTAATATATGAAATTTACTGTCAAATTGGTTTCCATACAACACCCAGTGCTCATCCCAAAAGGTGCCCTCCTCAATACCCATCACCCACCCTGTCCTCCCTCCCACCCTGCCCTCCCTCCCACCCCCCATCAACCCTCAGTTTGTTCTCAGTTTTTAACAGTCTCTAATGCTTTGGCTCTCTCCCACTCTAACCTCTTTTTTTTTTTTTTTTTTTTTTTTTTCCTTCCCCTCCCCCATGGGTTTCTGTTATGTTTCTCAGGATCCACATAAGAGTGAAACCATATGGTATCTGTCTTTCTCTGTATGGCTTATTTCACTTAGCATCACACTCTCCAGTTCCATCCATGTTGCTACAAAAGGCCATATTTCATTTTTTCTCATTGCCACGTAGTATTCCATTGTGTATATAAACCACAGTTTCTTTATCCATTCATCAGTTGATGGACATTTAGGCTCTTTCCATAATTTGGCTATTGTTGAGAGTGCCGCTATAAACATTGGGGTACAGGTGCCCCTATGCATCAGTACTCCTGTATCCCTTGGATAAATTCCTAGCAGTGCTATTGCTGGGTCATAGGGTAGGTCTATTTTTAATTTTCTGAGGAACCTCCACACTGCTTTCCAGAGCGGCTGCACCAATTTGCATTCCCACCAACAGTGCAAGAGGGTTCCTGTTTCTCCACATCCTCTCCAGCATCTATAGTCTCCTGATTTCTTCATTTTGGCCACTCTGACTGGCGTGAGGTGGTATCTGAGTGTGGTTTTGATTTGTATTTCCCTGATAAGGAGCGACGTTGAACATCTTTTCATGTGCCTGTTGGCCATCCGGATGTCTTCTTTAGAGAAGTGTCTATTCATGTTTTCTGCCCATTTCTTCACTGGGTTATTTGTTTTTCGGGTGTGGAGTTTGGTGAGCTCTTTATAGATTTTGGATACTAGCCCTTTGTCCGATGTGTCATTTGCAAATATCTTTTCCCTTTCCGTTGGTTGCCTTTTAGTTTTGTTGGTTGTTTCCTTTGCTGTGCAGAAGCTTTTTATCTTCATAAGGTCCCAGTAATTCACTTTTGCTTTTAATTCCCTTGCCTTTGGGGATGTGCCGAGTAAGAGATTGCTACGGCTGAGGTCAGAGAGGTCTTTTCCTGCTTTCTCCTCTAAGGTTTTGATGGTTTCCTGTCTCCCATTCAGGTCCTTTATCCATTTTGAGTTTATTTTTGTGAATGGTGTGAGAAAGTGGTCTAGTTTCAACCTTCTGCATGTTGCTGTCCAGTTCTCCCAGCACCATTTGTTAAAGAGACTGTCTTTTTTCCATTGGATGTTCTTTCCTGCTTTGTCAAAGATGAGTTGGCCATATGTTTGTGGGTCTAGTTCTGGGGTTTCTATTCTATTCCATTGGTCTATGTGTCTGTTTTTGTGCCAATACCATGCTGTCTTGATGATGACAGCTTTGTAGTAGAGGCTAAAGTCTGGGATTGTGATGCCTCCTGCTTTGGTCTTCTTCTTCAAAATTACTTTGGCTATTCGGGGCCTTTTGTGGTTCCATATGAATTTTAGGATTGCTTGTTCTAGTTTCGAGAAGAATGCTGGTGCAATTTTGATTGGGATTGCATTGAATGTGTAGATAGCTTTGGGTAGTATTGACATTTTGACAATATTTATTCTTCCAATCCATGAGCAGGGAATGTCTTTCCATTTCTTTATATCTTCTTCAATTACCTGCATAAGCTTCCTATAGTTTTCAGCATAAAGATCTTTTACATCTTTGGTTAGATTTATTCCTAGGTATTTTATGCTTCTTGGTGCAATTGTGAATGGGATCAGTTTCTTCATTTGTCTTTCTGTTGCTTCATTGTTAGTGTATAAGAATGCAACTGATTTCTGCACATTGATTTTGTATCCTGCAACTTTGCTGAATTCATGTATCAGTTCTAGCAGACTTTTGGTGGAGTCTATCAGATTTTCCATGTATAATATCATGTCATCTGCAAAAAGCGAAAGCTTGACTTCATCTTTGCCAATTTTGATGCCTTTGATTTCCTTTTGTTGTCTGATTGCTGATGCTAGAACTTCCAGCACTATATTAAACAGCAGCGGTGAGAGTGGGCATCCCTGTCGTGTTCCTGATCTCAGGGAAAAAGCTCTCAGTTTTTCCCCGTTGAGGATGATGTTAGCTGTGGGCTTTTCATAAATGGCCTTTATGATCTTTAAGTATGTTCCTTCTATCCCGACTTTCTCAAGGGTTTTTATTAAGAAAGGGTGCTGGATTTTGTCAAAGGCCTTTTCTGCATCGATTGACAGGATCATATGGTTCTTCTCTTTTTTTTTGTTAATGTGATGTATCACGTTGATCGATTTGCGAATGTTGAACCAGCCCTGCATCCCAGGAATGAATCCCACTTGATCATGGTGAATAATTCTTTTTATATGCTGTTGAATTCGATTTGCTAGTATCTTATTAAGAATTTTTGCATCCATATTCATCAGGGATATTGGCCTGTAGTTCTCTTTTTTTACTGGGTCTCTGTCTGGTTTAGGAATCAAAGTAATACTGGCTTCATAGAATGAGTCTGGAAGTTTTCCTTCCCTTTCTATTTCTTGGAATAGCTTGAGAAGGATAGGTATTATCTCTGCTTTAAATGTCTGGTAGAACTCCCCTGGGAAGCCATCTGGTCCTGGACTCTTATTTGTTGGGAGATTTTTGATAACCGATTCAATTTCTTCGCTGGTTATGGGTCTGTTCAAGCTTTCTATTTCCTCCTGATTGAGTTTTGGAAGAGTGTGGGTGTTTAGAAATTTGTCCATTTCTTCCAGGTTGTCCAATTTGCTGGCATATAATTTTTCATAGTATTCCCTGATAATTGTTTGTATCTCTGAGGGATTGGTTGTAATCATTCCATTTTCATTCATGATTTTATCTATTTGGGTCATCTCCCTTTTCTTTTTGAGAAGCCTGGCTAGAGGTTTGTCAATTTTGTTTATTTTTTCAAAAAACCAACTCTTGGTTTCGTTGATCTGCTCTACAGTTTTTTTAGATTCTATATTGTTTATTTCTGCTCTGATCTTTATGATTTCTCTTCTTCTGCTGGGTTTAGGCTGCCTTTGCTGTTCTGTTTCTATTTCCTTTAGGTGTGCTGTTAGATTTTGTATTTGGGATTTTTCTTGTTTCTTGAGATAGGCCTGGATTGCAATGTATTTTCCTCTCAGGACTGCCTTCGCTGCATCCCAAAGCGTTTGGATTGTTGTATTTTCATTTTCGTTTGTTTCCATATATGTTTTAATTTCTTTTCTAATTGCCTGGTTGACCCACTCATTCGTTAGTAGGGTGTTCTTTAACCTCCATGCTTTTGGAGGTTTTCCAGACTTTTTCCTGTGGTTGATTTCAAGCTTCATAGCATTGTGGTCTGAAAGTATGCATGGTATAATTTCAATTCTTGTAAACTTATGAAGGGCTGTTTTGTGACCCAGTATATGATCTATCTTGGAGAATGTTCCATGTGCACTCGAGAAGAAAGTATATTCTGTTGCTTTGGGATGCAGAGTTCTAAATATATCTGTCAAGTCCATCTGATCCAATGTGTCATTCAGGGCCCTTGTTTCTTTATTGACTGTGTGTCTAGATGATCTATCCATTTCTGTAAGTGGGGTGTTAAAGTCCCCTGCAATGACCACATTCTTATCAATAAGGTTGCTTATGTTTATGAGTAATTGTTTTATATATCTGGGGGCTCGGGTATTTGGTGCATAGACATTTATAATAGTTAGCTCTTCCTGGTGGATAGACCCTGTGATTATTATATAATGCCCTTCTTCATCTCTTGTTACAGCCTTTAATTTAAAGTCTAGTTTGTCTGATATAAGTATGGCTACTCCAGCTTTCTTTTGGCTTCCAGTAGCATGATAAATACTTCTCCATCCCCTCACTCTCAATCTAAAGGTGTCCTCAGATCTAAAATGAGTCTCTTGTAGACAGCAAATAGATGGGTCTTGTTTTTTTATCCATTCTGATACCCTATGTCTTTTAGTTGGCGCATTTAATCCATTTACATTCAGTGTTATTATAGAAAGATATGGGTTTAGAGTCATTGTGATGTCTGTATGTTTTATGCTTGTAGTGATGTCTCTGGTACTTTGTCTCACAGGATCCCCCTTAGGATCTCTTGTAGGGCTGGTTTAGTGGTGACAAATTCCTTCAGTTTTTGTTTGTTTGGGAACACCTTTATCTCTCCTTCTATTCTAAATGACAGACTTGCTGGATAAAGGATTCTCGGCTGCATATTTTTTCTGTTTAGCACACTGTAGATATCGTGCCACGCCTTTCTGGCCTGCCAAGTTTCAAAGGAGAGATCAGTCACGAGTCTTATAGGTCTCCCTTTATATGTGAGGGCACGTTTATCCCTTGCTGCTTTCAGAATTTTCTCTTTATCCTTGTATTTTGCCAGTTTCACTATGATATGTCGTGCAGAAGATCGATTCAAGTTACGTCTGAAGGGAGTTCTCTGTGCCTCTTGGATTTCAATGCCTTTTTCCTTCCCCAGTTCAGGGAAGTTCTCAGTTATAATTTGTTCAAGTACCCCTTCAGCACCCTTCCCTCTCTCTTCCTCCTCTGGGATACCAATTATGCGTATATTATTTTTTTTAGTGTATCACTTAGTTCTCTAATTTTCCCCTCATACTCCTGGATTTTTTTATCTCTCTTTCTTTCAGCTTCCTCTTTCTCCATAACTTTATCTTCTAGTTCACCTATTCTCTCCTCTGCCTCTTCAAGCCGAGCCATCGTGGTTTCCATTTTGTTTTGCAATTCGTTTAAAGCGTTTTTCAACTCCTCGTGACTGTTCCTTAGTCCCTCGATCTTTGTGGCAAGAGATTCTCTGCTGTCCTGTATACTGTTTTCAAGCCCAGCGATTAATTTTATGACTATTATTCTAAATTCACTTTCTGTTATATTATTTAAATCCTTTTTGATCAGTTCATTAGCTGTTGTTATTTCCTGGAGATTCTTTTGAGGGGAATTCTTCCGTTTGGTCATTTTGGAGAGTCCCTGGCGTGGTGAGGACCTGCAGGGCACTTCCCCTGTGCTGTGGTGTATAACTGGAGTTAGTGGGCGGGGCCGCAGTCCGACCCGATGTCTGCCCCCAGCCCACTGCTGGGGCCACAGTCAGACTGGTGTGTGCCTTCTCTTCCCCTCTCCTAGGGGCGGGATTCACTGTGGGGTGGCGTGTCCCGTCTGGGCTACTTGCACACTGCCAGGCTTGTGTTGCTGGGGATCTGGCGTATTAGCTGGGGTGGGTAGGCAAGGTGCACGGGGGCTGGAGGGGCAGGCTTAGCTCGCTTCTCCTTAGGTGATCCACTTCAGGAGGAGCCCTGTGGCAGCGGGAGGGAGTCAGATCCGCTGCCGGAGGTTTGGCTCCGCAGAAGCACAGAGTTGGGTGTTTGCACGGAGCGAGCAAGTTCTCTGGCAGGAACTGGTTCCCTTTGGGATTTTGGCTGGGGGATGGGCGGGGGAGATGGCGCTGGCGCCTTTGTTCCCCGCCAAGCTGAGCTCTGCCGTCCGGGGGCTCAGCAGCTCTCCCTCCCTTTGTCCTCCAGCCTTCCCGCTTTCCGAGCAGAGCTGTTAACTTATGACCTCCCAGACACTAAGTCGCGCTTGCTGTCGGAACACAGTCTGTCCTGCCCCTCCGCTTTTGCCAGCCAGACTCGGGGGCTCTGCTTGGCCGGCGAGCCGCCCCTCCGCCCCGGCTCCCTCCCGCCAGTCCGTGGAGCGCGCACCGCCTCGCCGCCCTTCCTACCCTCTTCCGTGGGCCTCTAGTCTGAGCTTGACTCCGGAGACTCCCTTCTGCTCTGTAAATATTTTTTAAATAAATGAATTAAAGAATGTGAAAGTTAAATACTCAGAAATACCTAATATTAAAATTTTGTCAGTTTACATATATAAATAAGTTACTATTTTGTTAAAATTGGGTCATATTATATTCAGAGTTTAAAACTTGTTCTTTTCTCTTAATATTACAGTTATATTTCAAAGTACATACAGATCACAATACTCTGTAAATAACAATGTATTTATCATTTTTGATATTTAATCTCTGCCTTTCTAAGTTTAGATTTTTGCTATTTTAAGCTAAGTTCATATAAAAATGTTTTAGTGGCATTTGGGTGACTCAGTCGATTGTGTCTGACTTCGGCTCAAGTCATGATCCTACAGTTTGAGTTCGAGCCCCGCATCAGGCTCTGTGCTAAGAGCTCAGAGCCTGCTTCTGGTTCTGTCTCCCACTCTTTCTGCCCCTAGCCCACTCACACACTCTCTCTCTCTCTCTTAAAAATAAACATTAAAAAAATTTTTTAAAATTGTTTTAAATACAACTTTTCACAATTATTTAATTATTTTCTGGGAATAAATTTTTAGAAGCACAATTATTAGATCACAAGGTATAAACACTGATATATACATAGAAATTCTATCAATTTAATTTTCCACCAAAATATATGAAATTATCTGCCCTCATTATTTCTAACACCAGTATTTGTTCTCTTTTAAAGATCTGCATTTAGAAAAGATCAAAGTATTATATCTAGTAGAGGTTTCTATTTTAATGATTGCAAACAGTGTTTATATTTTTTCATGTATTCAGTTTTCACATGAATTGCTCACTTTTAAAAATAGTTGTGCTTATTTTATCCATACGATTTGTAACACTATTGCCATATGAAGTGAATAAACTATGTCATTTATATTTAAAGCTTTTAACCAGTTCTCAAAACCAGGATTTCTGGTTCTGATTGAGATGGAGAGGCAGGAATTGAATTTACCCTCCTGCTTAGAGCAACAGAAAAAAAATATACAAAAAAGATTTCAAGACACTGAACATCAGGCAACAAATGGTAAAACCAAACAGGTAAGTTCTGTGGTTTCCTAACTTATTTTCCTGACAGAATTTCTGGGGAACAATGAAGGACAGGAAACTTGGAGAAGTCTGCAGACTCTGTGTTAAGAGGGACTTGAGTTTCTAGGGGGAGAACTCAACATGTACAATTTGCAGGACAGAATGCCAGAGAGGACTTTTCTTTTCTAATATGAGCATTTAATGGCATACATTTTTCTCTAAGCACTGATTTAGATGCATCCTATAAATTTTGATCGGTCATGTTTTCATTTTCATTCATTTAAAAATATTTCCTCATTTCTATTGTGATTTCTTCTTCAACTTATTTTGAAATACACTGTATTCAAAATACACAAAATGTATTTTGAAATACATTTCTAAATGTTTGGGATATTTCAGACTGCTTTCTATTACTGATTTCCAAATCAATTAATTGCATTGTAATTAAAACACATATTTTGCATTTCAAATCTTTTGGATTTATTAAGGCCTTAATATTTCCTAACACTTTAAAAGAAGCTGTTTGGTGCAGTTGCTAGATGTCTCAATTAAAACAAGCTGGTTGATAATGTTGTTCAAGTCTTTTATATACTTACTAATTTTCTGTTTACTCATTTACTGAGGTAGGGGCATTGAAATCTAAAATATGTAAGTAGTTTCTCTAGTTCTCCTTTTAATTCTACCACTTTTGCTTTGTGTATTTCAAAGATCTATTACTAGATGCATACATATTCAGGATTGTTATTTTCTCTTCAGTTATTGACCTCTTTGTCATTTATTCCCTTCTTTCATAATATTACTTGTACTGAAATCTACTTTGTTGATTTTAATATAGTCATTTCAGACTTTTAATTCATATTTGTATGATTTTTTTATTAGATGTTTAACTCATCTTTAATATTTGAAATGGGTTTCTTGTAACACCATCTTTTTTTTATCAATTCTAAAAAGTCTAATTGGAGTATTTAGGCCTGCTCTGTCTAATAAGGTAACTACTAGCCCCATGAAACTATTTAGCACTGAAATTCTGGCTAGTCTGACTTGAGGTGTGCTATATATACATATCAGGTTTCAAAGACTTAGTATGAAAAAGTATATAAAAAAGATTGCATCTACTACGTATTGAAGTAATATTTAGATATATTTGGTTGAATAAAATATTTTTAAACTAATTTCATCAGTTTAAGATGTGGATATTAATTTTTAAAAATATTTAGGGCTTGTAGTTTCCAGTATATGGTTACTCCATAATACATGGTTTATTTCATTTATACTTAATGGACTCATCAGTATTGTTTTTAAATCTATCATCTTGTGCTTTTTTTTCTATTTGTATCATTTGTTCTTATTTTTTCTCTCTTTAATTAGCTATATTGTTTTTTTCTTTTCTCCAGGTTGTTCTAGGATTTACATTAAGTATGCATTCTTATTAAGAATATGCATTCTTAATTTCTATATTACAAATTAATATAACTTTATTATAATCTTAGAATAGTATATTTCCATTTCTGCCTTCCTGTTCCCTTGTGTTACTGTTTTCATACATTTTATTGCTATATGTATTATGGAACCTACAGCACATTGTTACTATTTTTGCTTTAAAGAGTTTAAAAATGAGAAAAATCTTACATATTTACTCATATATATATTTAATATTTTATTATTCCCTTTTGTATATTCAGATTCACATCTGATATCATTTCCCTTCTACATGAAAACTTGCCTTTAGCTTTCATTGAGTACAGGTCTACTTATAATGCATTATATTTCAGCATTTCAGTTTTTGAAAACTCTTATTTTTTTGTATGACTTTCTTGATAGGAATAGAATTCTGGGCTGACAGAGTCCTGCTACCCCCACCTTCTTTTCATATTTCAAATATCCCACTACCATTGCCTTTTTATTTATGCATACTTTTGGAATTTATTAGAAGAATGACTACTAAATCTGTAGTCATGCATCTTTGTTTCTCCCTATGTATCATGTATTATTTTTTCTCTGGCTGCTTTACAATTTTTCATTTTTATCATTGATTTTCAGCAATTACATTATTTTATGCATACATATAAAATAGTGATTTTCCATATTTTTTTTTGTTTGGATCTACGTGAGAATAGCTTTTATCAAATTTGCAAAGTCCCTAAGCCATTACTTTTTCAATTATTTTTCTTTTGTTTTCTTTGTTTAATGTTTATTTTTGAGAGAGAGACAGAGTGTGAGCTGGGGACGGACAGAGAGGGAAACACAGGATCTAAAGCAGGCTCCAGGCTCTGAGCTATCAGCACAAAGCCTGACGTGGGGTTTAAAGACAGCCTCCCAGGTGCCCCAAAATATTATTTCCAGTTATTTGCCTCTAGACAAACTTTGGAATTATTTTGTTAATTAAAAAAAATCTTATTTAGCCTAAATGTCCATCAACTGATGAATGGATAAAGAAATTGTGGTTTATATACACAATGGAATACTACGTGGCAATGAGAAAAAATGAAATATGGCCTTTTGTAGCAACGTGGATGGAACTGGAGAGTGTGATGCTAAGTGAAATAAGCCATACAGAGAAAGACAGATACCATATGGTTTCACTCTTATGTGGATCCTGAGAAACGTAACAGAAACCCATGGGGGAGGGGAAGGAAAAAAAAAAAAGAGGTTAGAGTGGGAGAGAGCCAAAGCATAAGAGACTGTTAAAAACTGAGAACTGAGGGTTGATGGGGGGTGATGGGTATTGAGGAGGGCACCTTTTGGGATGAGCACTGGGTGTTGTATGGAAACAAATTTGACAGTAAATTTCATATATTAAAAAATAAAAAAAATAAAAAAAAAAATGCCATTCTGCTTCCCAAATGCCAGAGACGCCCATTTAGAGAAAGTTCATTTTAATAAGAGTCACCTGTGAAATTTTATGCTTTTTAAATGTTGGCAATTAATTTAAAGTATAAGGTAGGAAGTAAAGAAGAAAAGAAATTTTCTCAACTACTACACAGCCAGGTCTCAAAAAGACTGGAATGCTACTCAGAATATGCAGTTCTGGAGGCCCCCAGCACAATGAGAGCAGCAGTGACGGCGTATCTCTTCCCTAACGTTGGTATTTAATGTGGTCCTGAGACATGATGGTCAAAACATCTAACTGTTATTACAGCTAATAAAAAATAAAAAATACTTTTATTGTAAAAAAAAAATCTTATTTACTTGTTGCTGGAGGTCAGGAAAATGGTGGAGTAGGAGAATCCTTCATCCTATGAACCCACTGAGATAACAGCTACATCTGTACAACTAACTTTGAGAACAGTATGAAGACTGGCAGAACAGATCTTCTACAGTTAATCATATAGTAAAGAGGCCACATTAAAAAGAGTAGGAGGTGCAGAGATGTGGTTGGGAACCAAACCTCTTTAAGAAACTAATCACCCATGGGAGGAATCCCACCATCATGGAGAAGAAAGAGGATTAGACCACTCTCCAGGCACCCCAAGCATGGGGGACTCACACTAACTCCAAGTATTTTAAAAATCAGTGGGCTTATTAGCTCTATAACCTCTAGGAGTGCTGGAGGGCAATAGAAACTGAGTTACTGTAACATATAACCATATAGCCAGCATAACAACCAAATGAAAACACAACATAAATGCAGTAGTTTGAAAAGTGCCTGGGTATATGAAGGAGATGTACTTACTAATCCAGGAAAGGCAGGGAGTTTTAGAAGACTTCTCCAAAAATAAAAGTGCTGATGGGCACCATTTCTCTTCCCCTCCTCCAGCCTACATAGGCCAACACTGTGAGAACCAGCATGAACACTCTTCACCTATCTTGCTACCATGTTCCCCACCCCTGCATCCCCAGGCAGACCTGCCCCACTTACAGGGGTCCTTGTAAAGCAGCTCCTGCCCTGACACACCCTGCAGGCAGCCCAGCAGGGACTGGTGTCACCCCAAAGTGATTCCTGTCCTGAGGAGTGGGGAAGATAACCACACACAGCAGAGTGCCACAGTTCTGGCAGACAAGTAACCGGTCTGAATGCCAGTTCCAGTAACAAACAAAAATCTCTCAGTGGGAAGCCCAGGGAGAGTACCCTGCAGCTCACTGTGCAAGTAACTGTGACAGACTGACAGAATGAGTGCAGACAGCTAGCCTGACTGCTGACACTGCCCAGCTATAAGCCCATGGAAGCCTCAGACTTCTCAACAGCACACGACCAAACCCTGCCCTATGCACCCACAGCAGCCAAAGTGGGCCACTGTAGCCAACTGATCTGAAGGAAACATGGCTCAGCCAGAACACTAGGATGCATGGACCCATAGAAGACACCCCTGGAGAGCCTGATTCTGATGACCAGAGAGTATGTGCATTACAAGGCGCCACATGACTTTTTCTTCAAAAGGGCACTACAGTCAAGATCAGGAGACATAGCTGACTTTCCTAATACATAGAAACAGACAGAGTTAGACAAAATAAGGAGGCAGGATTATGTCTCAAATGAAAGAACAGAACAAAATCACAACAAAACTTAAATGGAGATAAGGAATATGCTTGATAAAGACAAAGTGATGGTTATAAAGATACTGGACTTAAAAAAGAGTGGAGAATCTCAGTAAGACCTTCAAAAATGAGATCACAAATATAAAAAAGAACCAGTCTGAGATGAAGAACACAATAACAGAAATTAAAAACACACTAGAGGGAATCAATAGCACATTAGAAGAGGCAGAAGAAAGGACCAGCAATCTGGAAGCCAGGATAATGGAAAGCAGGCAAGCTAAAATGAAGAAAGAATAAAAAATGAAAATAGGTTAAGGAAACTCAGTGACATCATCAAGCATAATGTCATTCACATTATAAGGATCCCAGTAGAAGAGAGAGAGAAAGGGAAAGAAAACATATTGGAAGAAATAATAGCTGAAAACTTTCCTAATCTAGTGAAGGCAACAGATATCAGATGGAGGAGGAACAAAAGCCACCACCCAAATCAACCCAAGGAAGTCCACGTCAAGACATATAATAATTAAAATGGCAAGAAGTAATGATAAAGAATTTTTAAAGCAGCAAGGGCAAATAGTACATACAAGGGACATTCCATAAGGCTACCAACTGATTTTTCAGCAGAAACTTTGCAGGCCAGAAGGGAGTGGTGATATATTCAAATGTGCTGAAAGGAAAAAACCTGCAGCCAAGAATACTCTATTCAGCAAGGCTATCCTTCAGAAGAGAAGGAGAGATAAAGAGATTCCCAAAGAAAAGTCAAAGGAGTTCATCACTACTCAAGCAGCCTTACAAGAAATGTTAAGGAGAATTCTTTGAGTGGAAAGGAGGAAAGTCCATAATTGGCAGTTAAAAAATTATGAAAGGAAAAAATTTCACAGGTAAATGCAAACATATAATAAGGTAGTAGATTAACAAGAGACTCATTCCAGACCTAAAGACACAGATTGAAAGTAAGGGGATAGAAAAACATCATGCAAATGAAAGTGAAAAGAAAGCTGAGGTAGCAATACTTATAGTCAATAAAATAGACTTTAAAGCAAAGACTGTAGGGAAAGATAAAGGAAACATTCCAACAAGAGGATAGAACAATTGCAAATATCTATGCATCCCAAAAGGAAGCATCTAAATACATAAAGCAACTATTAACAGGGAAAAAGGGAGAAATTGATCATAATACAATAATAGTAGGGGACTTTAACACCCCAGTTGCATCAATGGGATAGTTCATTCAGACAGAAAATCAACAAGGAAACAGATCTATGCAGTCTTGTGTCATTCAAAGCCAAACAGTATGTGTGTACACACACACACACTGTTCCATCGCCAAACAGCAGAATACACATTCTTTAAAGCGCACATGGAATATTCTCCTAGATAGAACACATGTTAGGACACAAAACAAATCTTAATACATTAAAAAAGATTGCAATAATAAAATACATCTTTTCTGACCACAATGGTATAAAATTAGAAATCAGTTACAGGAAAAAAATCTGGAAACAAAGCAAATAAATGGAAGCTAAATAATGTACTTCTAAATAATGGTTGGGTTACCCAAGAAATCAAAGAGGAAATAAAAAATACACAGAGACAAATCAAAATGAAAACACAACCATTGTGTGGTGATGTAGGAAAAGCTGTTCTAAAAGAAGTTTACAGCAGTATAGGCCTATCTTAAGAAACAAGAAAAATCTCAACCTAACCTTACACCTAAAGGATCTAGAAAAAGAAGAGCAAACAAAGCCAAAAGCCAGTAGAAGGAAGGAAATAATAATGATTAAAGCAGAAATAAGTGAAATAGTGTCAACAACAACAACAAAAAAAACCAAAACAATAGAAAAAAATGAATGAAACTGGGAGCTAATTCTTTGAAAACGTAAACCAAACTGATAAACCTTTAGCCAGACTCATCAATAAAAAAGAGAGAGGACTCAAATAAATGAAATCAGAAATGAAGGAAGGACACCATTAAAAAAGGGTTATAAGAGAATATTATGAAAAATCATATGCCAACATATTAGAAAACCTAGAAGGAATGGACATAATCCTAGAAATGTATAACCTTCCAAAACTGAATGAGGAAACAGAAAATCTGAACAGAAAAATTACTAGCAACAAAATTGAATCAGTAATCAAAAAACTCTCCAGATGCAAAAGTACAGTACCAGATGGTTTCACAGATGAATTCTAGCACACATTTATTATTTTTTTAACGTTTATTTATTTTTGAGACAGAGACAGAGCATGAACAGGGGAGGGTCAGAGAGAGGGAGACACAGAATCTGAAACAGGCTCCAGGCTCTGAGCTGTCAGCACAGAGCCCGACGCGGGGCTCGAACTCACGGACCGTGAGATCATGACCTGAGCTGAAGTTGGCTGCTTAACGGAATGAGCCACCCAGGCGCCCCTCTAGCACACATTTAAAGAAGGGTTAATGCCCACTGTCCTGAAACTATTCCAAAAAAAAATAGAAGAGGAAGGAAACCTTCCAAATTCATTCTAGGAGGCCAGCATTTTCCTGATACCAAAACCAAAGACGGTACAAAACAAAACAAAACCCTACTAGCCAGTGTCTCTGCTGAACATAGATTCAGAAATCCTGAAGAAAATAATAGCAAACTAAACCAACAATATATCAAAAAATTATTCACCAGGATCAAGTGGAATTTATACCCAGAATCCAAGTGTGGTTGAACATTTACAAATCATTGTGACACACTGCATTAACAAGGGAAAGGATAAAAATCATATATGATCATTTCAATAGACACAGGAAAAAAACATCTGACAAAGTGCAACATCCATTCATGATAAAAACCCTCAACAAAGCGGGTTTAGAGGGAATATATCTCAATAAAGGCCCAAAGGAAAAAGCTATAGCTATCCCATCATACTCAATGGTGAAAACTGAGAGCTTTTCCTCTAAGATCAGGAGCAAGACAAGAATGTCTACTCTCACCACTTTTATTCAACTTATCTTGGAAGTCCTCAAAATAGCAATCAGATAAGAAAAAAAGGTATCCAAATTGGTAAAGAAGAAGTAAAACAGTCCATATTTGCAGATGACATGGTATTATACTTAGAAAACCCTAAAAACTCTACTAAAAAAGTACTAAAACAAAAATTGAGTAAATTTGCAGAAAGAAAAGATACAGAAATCTGTTAAATTTCTATACACTAATAATGAAGTAGCAGACAGAGACTTTAAGAAAACAATCCCATTTATATAAACTTAACCAGGGAAGTGAAAGACCTGTACTCCAAAACTATAAAACACTGATGAAAGAAACTGAAGACACAAACAAATGGAAAAATATTCCATGCTCATGGGTTGGAAGAGTTAATATTAAAATGTCCATGCTCCCCAAAGCATTCTTACATATTCATTGCAGTCCCTATCAAAATACCAATAGCAGTTTTCACCAGAACTAGAACAAATAACACTAAAATTTGTGTGGAACCACAAAAGACCTTGAATAGCCAAAGTAGTCTTAAAGAGTTACAAAGCTGGAGGTATTACAACCCCGGATTTAAAGATATACTCCAGGGGAACCTGGGTGGCTCAGTTGATTAAGTGTCTGACTCTGGGTTTTGGCTCAAGTCATGCGTGATCTCATGGTTTCATGGGTTTGAGCCCCACATTGGGCTCTGAGCTGGCGGTGCGGAGCCTGCTTAGGATTCCTTCTTTCTCCCTTTCTCTCTGTCCCTCCCTTGCTCACACTGTCTTTCTCTCAAAATAAATAAATAAACTTTAGAAAAAAGATCTACTATGAAGTAGTAGTAATCAAAGTAGTATGGTACTTGATAGGCAGGAAGCTTGGCATGTGCAACAGGAGGATGGACCTTAGACATCCTGACAGAGAGACCCAACCAAGGGACACGCTGGGACCACTCCATCCCACTCATTTAGCAGTCAGCTTGCAGTTACAACATCCTAGCAGAAGAATAGTTAAATTTGTGCTTGTTGCATTTGTGCAGAAAGCAGCTGCCTGTCCTTATTTGACCTCTATCTCTAGACTAGAAATAATGTGGTTTCCTACCCTGTGCAGGGATTTCAAATGGATCTTGGTAAAAGACATGCATGGTTGGCTAATTATTATATAATCCAGGCCTGTCACTCAAATGTTGCTACTCTAGGACCCACCCCAAAGAGAAAAAACTGATATAAGCTCATACCCCAGAGTTTCTGGGGCCTTTGTCTCTCTTGACTGGCCTGTTCCTCCCTTGGTGTATAATTTAGTAAAACTTCTCTGCTTTACTTTCATTTTCCTGTCCTGTTATTCTTCACAGTGGCAGCAAAAAGAACCAAGGCTTCTTTCCTTTTTTATCTCTCAGTAACAGTATTGGCACAAAAATAGACACATAGATCAATGGAAGAAAATAGAGAGCACAAAAATAAACCCACACTTATATGGTCAATTTATCTATGGCAAAGGAGGAAAGAATACACCATGGGGAAAAGAAAGTCTCTTCAACAAATGGTCCTGGGAAAACGGGACAGCTACATGCAAAAGTGAACCTGGAACATTTTCTTACACCATACACAAAAATAAACTCAAAATGGATTAAAGACCTAAATGTGAGACCTGAAACTATAAAACTCTAGAAGAAACCATAAGTAGTAATTTATTTGATCTTCCATTAAAACATTTTTCTAGATAGGTCTCCTGAGATAAGTGAAAGAAAAGCAAAAATAAACCATTGGGTTTATTTTTACAGTGATACTGTAAGTGATACTGTATTTTGCCTTCCAATAACACAGCATGTACCTTAATTTGCTTTTTTCCTTTCGTAGAGTATTATAGCTTGTCACATAGATCCAACACCTTTCTGATTAAGATTATTCTTATTTACTCTATGTATTCTATTGCTTACCTGAAAAGGCTTTTTTTTTTTACTATATATTTTATTAGGTTAGTGTTGGTTTATAAGAAAGCTCATGGTTTTATTTGCTTACTTTGTAAGCAAAATTATCTGGTTTTGCTTTCTAAAATTATACTTTATAAATTCTCTTAAATTAAAATTGGTTTTGATTTCTTTTGGTATGCAGTGCTATGAATTTTAAGACATGTATAGATTCATGTAACCACCACTGTGACCAAGATACAGAACAGTTGCATAATGCCCCTAAACTCCTTCATACTCTTTCTGACTTATCTTTTATTTCTATTATCTTTCTGTTAATTCTCTTAACCTTTCCAGGTTAACTCTGGTAATGTCTGTATACATTTACCTTTTGTTTTCAAGTGGGCAAATATTGATTGGGGTGCCTGGGTGGCTCAGTTGGTTAAGCGTCCGACTCTTGGTTTCAGCTCAGGTCATGATCTCATGGTTCATGAATTCGAGCCCTGCATCAGGTTCCTTGTTAATAGCACGGGTCTTGCCTGGGATTCTCTCACTTGCTGTCTCTTAAAATAAATAAAAATTTAAAAAAAAGTTTAAAAATTGGGCAAATATTTAAAATTTAGTGAATTTTTTCAACTGCTCTTATGTTAGTTGGCTTTTTAAAAAATTTCCTTTACAGAAATTGTAAAAATATTCAAAACAAAGTTGTTTATTATTTCAAAGTCTGTAAGAAATGTGGTCATCTAGGGAAGATTTCCTTGGACTCTACTGCTAGCCTTCTGGGGAATGTAGGATAGGTAGTATAGCTATGAGGAGTTCAAATTACTGAGGCATTTGAGGAGAAAGTTGTGTTTGAAGAGCAATCCACACATGAATGATTCAAGTAAATATGGCAACATCCTCAGTTATTGTTTCAGGTTGAGAATCTACATCTGGTATTTTCCTAAATTATGTGTGACGGACATTCCAAAAAATAATGTTATTTAGAATCACCTCCACTAGTTATCCTATATTTTATTCACTACTTTCTCTATGCTAGGTATTGTGCTAAATGCTTTACATTTGTGTAATTTAATTCATACACCATTTTTCTAGGGTACTTGCAAAGTACCTGTCTTAACTTCTTGTTATTACTTTGGGTTTTCCAACTTCTCCTTCCCCAGATTTCACCTATTGGTGGTGGCAGATATCATTATACCTACTAGCCTGTAATAATTTTTAGTGTCCTGTCAAAAACTTTAATGCAGATTATACCCTTATATGATTCTTCCAGTAAGCAATATATATATATATATATATATATATATATATATATATATATATATATATACACGATATATATATACACGATATATATATATACATATATATATATATATACGTATATATATATATATATTTTTTTTTTGTGTGTGTGTGTGTGTGACAAAGTATCTTAGCCTAAAAGAGTAATTTTCCAACATTGAGACACTGAACACTGTGGCTTAAAGGTGGGACTATTTCTATGTTCAAAGGAGCAATTTTTTGCTACTAAAATGCTCCTTGAGGATACAGGAGTACTGATGCATAGGGGCACCTGTACCCCAATGTTTATAGCGGCACTCTCAACAATAGCCAAATTATGGAAAGAGCCTAAATGTCCATCAACCGATGAATGGATAAAGAAATTGTGGTTTAGGGAAGATGGCGGCGTAGGAGGACGCGGGACTCACAGCGCGTCCTGCCGATCACTTAGATTCCACCTACACCTGCCTAAAGAACCCAGAAAACCGCCAGAGGATTAGCAGAAGGGAGTCTCCAGAGTCAAGCGCAGACTAGAGGCCCACGGAAGAGGGTAGGAAGGGCGGCGAGGCGGTGTGCGCTCCACGGACTGGCGGGAGGGAGCCGGGGCGGAGGGGCGGCTCGCCGGCCAAGCAGAGCCCCCGAGTCTGGCTGGCAAAAGCCGAGGGGCCGGACGGACTGTGTTCCCAAAGCAAGCGCGACTTAGCGTCTGGGAGGTCATAAGTTAACAGCTCTGCTCGGAAAGCGGGAAGGCTGGAGGACAAAGGGAGGGAGAGCTGCTGAGCCCCCGGACGGCAGAGCTCAGCTTGGCGGGGAACAAAGGCGCCAGCGCCATCTCCCCCGCCCATCCCCCAGCCAAAATCCCAAAGGGAACCAGTTCCTGCCAGGGAACTTGCTCGCTCCGCGCAAACACCCAACTCTGTGCTTCTGCGGAGCCAAACCTCCGGCAGTGGATCTGACTCCCTCCCGCTGCCACAGGGCTCCTCCTGAAGTGGATCACCTAAGGAGAAGCGAGCTAAGCCTGCCCCTCCTGCCCCCGTGCACCTTGCCTACCCACCCCAGCTAATACGCCAGATCCCCAGCAACACAAGCCTGGCAGTGTGCAAGTAGCCCAGACGGGACACGCCACCCCACAGTGAATCCCGCCCCTAGGAGAGGGGAAGAGAAGGCACACACCAGTCTGACTGTGGCCCCAGCAGTGGGCTGGGGGCAGACATCGGGTCGGACTGCGGCCCCGCCCACTAACTCCAGTTATACACCACAGCACAGGGGAAGTGCACTGCAGGTCCTCACCACGCCAGGGACTATCCAAAATGACCAAACGGAAGAATTCCCCTCAGAAGAATCTCCAGGAAATAACAACAGCTAATGAACTGATCAAAAAGGATTTAAATAATATAACAGAAAGTGAATTTAGAATAATAGTCATAAAATTAATCGCTGGGCTTGAAAACAGTATACAGGACAGCAGAGAATCTCTTGCCACAAAGATCGAGGGACTAAGGAACAGTCACGAGGAGCTGAAAAACGCTTTAAACGAAATGCAAAACAAAATGGAAACCACAATGGCTCGGCTTGAAGAGGCAGAGGAGAGAATAGGTGAACTAGAAGATAAAGTTATGGAAAAAGAGGAAGCTGAGAGAAAGAGAGATAAAAAAATCCAGGAGTATGAGGGGAAAATTAGAGAACTAAGTGATACACTAAAAAAAAATAATATACGCATAATTGGTATCCCAGAGGAGGAAGAGAGAGGGAAAGGTGCTGAAGGGGTACTTGAAGAAATTATAGCTGAGAACTTCCCTGAACTGGGGAAGGAAAAAGGCATTGAAATCCAAGAGGCACAGAGAACTCCCTTCAGACGTAACTTGAATCGATCTTCTGCACGACATATCATAGTGAAACTGGCAAAATACAAGGATAAAGAGAAAATTCTGTAGGCAGCAAGGGATAAACGTGCCCTCACATATAAAGGGAGACCTATAAGACTCGTGACTGATCTCTCCTTTGAAACTTGGCAGGCCAGAAAGGCTTGGCACGATATCTACAGTGTGCTAAACAGAAAAAATATGCAGCTGAGAATCCTTTATCCAGCAAGTCTGTCATTTAGAATAGAAGGAGAGATAAAGGTCTTCCCAAACAAACAAAAACTGAAGGAATTTGTCACCACGAAACCAGCCCTACAAGAGATCCTAAGGGGGATCCTGTGAGACAAAGTACCAGAGACATCACTACAAGCATAAAACATACAGACATCACAATGACTCTAAACCCATATCTTTCTATAATAACACTGAATGTAAATGGATTAAATGCACCAACTAAAAGACATAGGGTATCAGAATGGATAAAAAAACAAGACCCATCTATTTGCTGTCTACAAGAGACTCATTTTAGATCTGAGGACACCTTTAGATTGAGAGTGAGGGGATGGAGAACTATTTATCATGCTCCTGGAAGCCAAAAGAAAGCTGGAGTAGCCATACTTATATCAGACAAACTAGACTTTAAATTAAAGGCTGTAACAAGAGATGAAGAAGGGCATTATATAATAATCACAGGGTCTATCCACCAGGAAGAGCTAACTATTATAAATGTCTATGCGCCAAATACCCGAGCCCCCAGATATATAAAACAATTACTCATAAACATAAGCAACCTTATTGATAAGAATGTGGTCATTGCAGGGGACTTTAACACCCCACTTACAGAAATGGATAGATCATCTAGACACACAGTCAATAAAGAAACAAGGGCCCTGAATGATACATTGGATCAGATGGACTTGACAGATATATTTAGAACTCTGCATCCCAAAGCAACAGAATATACTTTCTTCTCGAGTGCACATGGAACATTCTCCAAGATAGATCATATACTGGGTCACAAAACAGCCCTTCATAAGTTTACAAGAATTGAAATTATACCATGCATACTTTCAGACCACAATGCTATGAAGCTTGAAATCAACCACAGGAAAAAGTCTGGAAAACCTCCAAAAGCATGGAGGTTAAAGAACACCCTGCTAACGAATGAGTGGGTCAACCAGGCAATTAGAGAAGAAATTAAAATATATATGGAAACAAACGAAAATGAAAATACAACAATCCAAACGCTTTGGGATGCAGCGAAGGCAGTCCTGAGAGGAAAATACATTGCAATCCAGGCCTATCTCAAGAAACAAGAAAAATCCCAAATACAAAATCTAACAGCACACCTAAAGGAAATAGAAGCAGAACAGCAAAGGCAGCCTAAACCCAGCAGAAGAAGAGACATAATAAAGATCAGAGCAGAAATAAACAATATAGAATCTAAAAAAACTGTAGAGCAGATCAACGAAACCAAGAGTTGGTTTTTTGAAAAAATAAACAAAATTGACAAACCTCTAGCCAGGCTTCTCAAAAAGAAAAGGGAGATGACCCAAATAGATAAAATCATGAATGAAAATGGAATGATTACAACCAATCCCTCAGAGATACAAACAATTATCAGGGAATACTATGAAAAATTATATGCCAGCAAATTGGACAACCTGGAAGAAATGGACAAATTTCTAAACACCCACACTCTTCCAAAACTCAATCAGGAGGAAATAGAAAGCTTGAACAGACCCATAACCAGCGAAGAAATTGAATCGGTTATCAAAAATCTCCCAACAAATAAGAGTCCAGGACCAGACGGCTTCCCAGGGGAGTTCTACCAGACATTTAAAGCAGAGATAATACCTATCCTTCTCAAGCTATTCCAAGAAATAGAAAGGGAAGGAAAACTTCCAGACTCATTCTATGAAGCCAGTATTACTTTGATTCCTAAACCAGACAGAGACCCAGTAAAAAAAGAGAACTACAGGCCAATATCCCTGATGAATATGGATGCAAAAATTCTTAATAAGATACTAGCAAATCGAATTCAACAGCATATAAAAAGAATTATTCACCATGATCAAGTGGGATTCATTCCTGGGATGCAGGGCTGGTTCAACATTCGCAAATCGATCAACGTGATACATCACATTAACAAAAAAAAAGAGAAGAACCATATGATCCTGTCAATCGATGCAGAAAAGGCCTTTGACAAAATCCAGCACCCTTTCTTAATAAAAACCCTTGAGAAAATCGGGATAGAAGGAACATACTTAAAGATCATAAAGGCCATTTATGAAAAGCCCACAGCTAACATCATCCTCAACGGGGAAAAACTGAGAGCTTTTTCCCTGAGATCAGGAACACGACAGGGATGCCCACTGTCACCGCTGTTGTTTAATATAGTGCTGGAAGTTCTAGCATCAGCAATCAGACAACAAAAGGAAATCAAAGGCATCAAAATTGGCAAAGATGAAGTCAAGCTTTCGCTTTTTGCAGATGACATGATATTATACATGGAAAATCCGATAGACTCCACCAAAAGTCTGCTAGAACTGATACATGAATTCAGCAAAGTTGCAGGATACAAAATCAATGTGCAGAAATCAGTTGCATTCTTATACACTAACAATGAAGCAACAGAAAGACAAATGAAGAAACTGATCCCATTCACAATTGCACCAAGAAGCATAAAATACCTAGGAATAAATCTAACCAAAGATGTACAAGATCTGTATGCTGAAAACTATAGAAAGCTTATGCAGGTAGTTGAAGAAGATATAAAGAAATGGAAAGACATTCCCTGCTCATGGATTGGAAGAATAAATATTGTCAAAATGTCAATACTACCCAAAGCTATCTACACATTCAATGCAATCCCAATCAAAATTGCACCAGCATTCTTCTCGAAACTAGAACAAGCAATCCTAAAATTCATATGGAACCACAAAAGGCCCCGAATAGCCAAAGTAATTTTGAAGAAGAAGACCAAAGCAGGAGGCATCACAATCCCAGACTTTAGCCTCTACTACAAAGCTGTCATCATCAAGACAGCATGGTATTGGCACAAAAACAGACACATAGACCAATGGAAGAGAATAGAAACCCCAGAACTAGACCCACAAACATACGGCCAACTCATCTTTGACAAAGCAGGAAAGAACATCCAATGGAAAAAAGACAGTCTCTTTAACAAATGGTGCTGGGAGAACTGGACAGCAACATGCAGAAGGTTGAAACTAGACCACTTTCTCACACCATTCACAAAAATAAACTCAAAATGGATAAAGGACCTGAATGGGAGACAGGAAACCATCAAAACCTTAGAGGAGAAAGCAGGAAAAGACCTCTCTGACCTCAGCCGTAGCAATCTCTTACTCGGCACATCCCCAAAGGCAAGGGAATTAAAAGCAAAAGTGAATTACTGGGACCTTATGAAGATAAAAAGCTTCTGCACAGCAAAGGAAACAACCAACAAAACTAAAAGGCAACCAACGGAAAGGGAAAAGATATTTGCAAATGACACATCGGACAAAGGGCTAGTATCCAAAATCTATAAAGAGCTCACCAAACTCCACACCCAAAAAACAAATAACCCAGTGAAGAAATGGGCAGAAAACATGAATAGACACTTCTCTAAAGAAGACATCCGGATGGCCAACAGGCACATGAAAAGATGTTCAACGTCGCTCCTTATCAGGGAAATACAAATCAAAACCACACTCAGATACCACCTCACGCCAGTCAGAGTGGCCAAAATGAAGAAATCAGGAGACTATAGATGCTGGAGAGGATGTGGAGAAACAGGAACCCTCTTGCACTGTTGGTGGGAATGCAAATTGGTGCAGCCGCTCTGGAAAGCAGTGTGGAGGTTCCTCAGAAAATTAAAAATAGACCTACCCTATGACCCAGCAATAGCACTGCTAGGAATTTATCCAAGGGATACAGGAGTACTGATGCATAGGGGCACCTGTACCCCAATGTTTATAGCGGCACTCTCAACAATAGCCAAATTATGGAAAGAGCCTAAATGTCCATCAACTGATGAATGGATAAAGAAATTGTGGTTTATATACACAATGGAATACTACGTGGCAATGAGAAAAAATGAAATATGGCCTTTTGTAGCAACGTGGATGGAACTGGAGAGTGTGATGCTAAGTGAAATAAGCCATACAGAGAAAGACAGATACCATATGGTTTCACTCTTATGTGGATCCTGAGAAACGTAACAGAAACCCATGGGGGAGGGGAAGGAAAAAAAAAAAAAAAAAAGAGGTTAGAGTGGGAGAGAGCCAAAGCATAAGAGACTGTTAAAAACTGAGAACAAACTGAGGGTTGATGGGGGGTGGGAGGGAGGGCAGGGTGGGTGATGGGTATTGAGGAGGGCACCTTTTGGGATGAGCACTGGGTGTTGTATGGAAACCAATTTGACAGTAAATTTCATATATTAAAAAATAAAAAAAAAAAAAAACAAATAAAATGAAAAAAAATAAAAATAAAAAAAAATAAAAAAAAAAATAAAATGCTCCTTGATGTTGCTCAAAGGTGTCCTTCTCCCAGTCCAGTCCCAATTATGCTCTTTCTCTAATGAAGACTGCTTCATCATGGGTGTATCCTCACTTTAAATAGCAAAGACACACTCCACAATTCTTGTAACTTTGGGAAAAGTCAATTCAACATTTTAATAACTCCCACTGCAAGTAGACAGGAGTGTCTAATCCCTCATCTCCTGAATGTCGCTGCTTTCTAGAGGTTTTTATAACAGGAATGGGAAAAACCTAAATCCATACTCCAGGCTTTTGATGCTTACTAAGAATCATGGTGATTTCAGGAGGCTTGTGACTCTCAAACTACATGGTGTTTTTGATTCCTGATGTATAACTGGTAGGTTAAAATCTGGAAATAATATTAAGGATCTTGGGAAGCGGTTGTGTTTTGTGTTCTTCAGGTGGCAAAAACATTCATTTAATAATTCTATAGAGCAAATATAATGGAGTAGCAAAGAAAAAAAATAACGAAGATGTAAAGATAGATGGTTCCACTAAATAGGAATTAAATGTGAATTCTGTAGATGAAAGGAGAAAAAATTCTGACAACTGTTTATTCAGTTACAATGAATATACAATATATTCATCCTATATACATATACATATACATATATACATATATATATAGATTAGGCATAATAGTTTCTGAGTTTCCATTACTAATTACATTATCAAGTTAGGAAAACAGAAAAAATACTCAAATGTGTGAGGCTGAGTATTTTCAGTGCATTTAATATATCAAGGTACTCATAATTTTCATTTAAAATGAAGTAATTTAACTTCAAAAAGATGAAACGATTTTTGTAAGAACACGTCTTTTCCTAAATCCATGCACTGAAACTAGGTTTGAATATTTATGCTGTAATTATTATTATTAATGAACTAAAACAAGCTGATTATTTCAGAACAGTATTCTTAACTATGAATTTTGAAACCTAGAGAATTCTTAAATGTTGCCCAGGAAATATGATAGGTGCTTTATACAGACTATCTAATTTAATCTCTCGATCAAGATCAAGGTAAGATCAAGGCCACACAGCAGGGTAAGGACACCTTAACCCTTTGAATTGCTTTGCCACAGTCCAGTTTTAATATTTCTGGACTATTGTTCTCTGATAAATTTTACAGATATTTATCAATATTGAAAGAACAATTTGAGTATTTGCAAATGGTTTATGAAACCTAATTTTTTGTCATGGAAAAACAGGAGATCATTTAAATTAAAAAAAACATCACAGAAGGTATTTTCAGAACTTGAAATGTGCTGCAAATTACAAACTCAATTTTGAAGAATGAGTCTGAGTCCTTAATGTGTCTTTCCCACCCTCCCCCAAGTGGCTCCTGTGTCACCTTGAGATACCACCATCTAAGTGGATTTTTAAATTTGTTTTGTTTTGAGCATTATGGTACTCAAGGATGTCCAACACTTATCTTGTGTATCTCCTTGTCTAGTTGTAGAATATATTTTTTTCTAGTCTAAAAAAATAGTTTTGTTGGAGTAGCATGAGAAGGAGGGATATTCTCTCTCTTTCAAATGTTTCTATGGGATCATAAAATAAAATTGAGAAAAACTCATAGGTACACCTTTTGGTTATCAATAGTTTAATGGGGTCAAGAAAGTAACTTATTATTTATATGTTTAAGTATTAAGAATAGTACTTATCAATAGTGAGAAAACAATTTGAAGATTTGCAAGTAAAGTAAGGGTGGAACTGGATTTTTTCTGTAGCTGAGAAAACAGAAGGTCACTAGTTATTACCCTGATAGGAGACACTAAATGGGTCTTCTGAAATTGTTATGTTAAACTGTTAGTTAAATCCAGTGCTCAACAATAATGGATTTGACATCATCATATTTTTATTGTTATTGTTTAACAGAAATCTTGGAGATTTCAACCATCATTTAATTTTTTATATACCTGAATAATAAGTAGAGCACACTTAGTGTAATTCTTCCTCTATAAATATGGATTATATAACTACTTAGTATCCAGAATATTAGTGTGTGGTTATGTGATGAATATAACCCAAAATGTGCTGATGTTGGTCAAAATCAAGAAGTTGTCCATTTGAAGTGATATCTGATAGCAATTGTTAAATTTGTGCCAAAAGGAAAAATCTTTACTGAGATAGTTGTTAGTTGGCTTTTAGGTAATCAGTTTTCTTATGAATTATTGATACCATAATTCCTTCATGTGTAATTGTAGAAGTGTCACATTTTCTAGCTCTGTAATTTTGTCCTATTTTGTCATTGCAGAGCAGAGTCTGCAGATCATGGAGGGATTCAACCATTCTGGAGTATCTGAATTTGTATTACTTGGACTTACTGATTCTCCTGAGCTCCAGATTTTTTTCTTTGTGATGTTTCCTGTTTTCTATTTACTAACTATGTCGGGCAACTGCTTGATTTTGCTCACAGTCCTATGCACCCCACACCTTCACTCCCCCATGTATTTCCTCCTCAGCAACCTGTCTCTCATTGACATGTGCTTGTCCTCCTTTGCCACTCCAAAGATGATCATGGACTTCTTTGCTGAGCATAAGACCATCTCCTTTGAGGGCTGCATTTCTCAGATCTTCTTTTTGCACCTTTTCACTGGAACTGAGATTGTGCTGCTGATCTCCATGTCTTTTGACAGGTACATTGCCATATGCAAACCTCTCCATTATTCAACAATTATGAGCCAAAGAGTGTGTGTTGGGCTTGTGGTAACTTCTTGGACAGTGGGCTTCCTGCATACCTTGAGCCAGTTAGCTTTTACTCTCTATTTACCCTTCTGTGGTCCCAATGTTGTAGACAGTTTCTTCTGTGACCTTCCTTTGGTCATCCAGCTGGCTTGTGTAGATATCTATGTTCTTGGAATCTTCATGATCTCAACTAGTGGTGTGATTGCTCTTGTAAGTTTTCTGCTTTTGCTCACCTCCTACGTCATTGTTCTTGTCACTATCAAGGACCACTCCTCCACAGGATCATCTAAGGTTTTTTCTACCTGCACTGCACATTTCCTAGTTGTGTTAATGTTCTTTGGGCCCTGCATCTTCATCTATGTGTGGCCTTTCACCAACTTCCTGGTGGACAAAGTTCTGTCTGTTTTCTATACCATCTTTACTCCCTTTCTGAATCCACTTATCTATACTTTGAGAAACCAGGAAATGAAGACGGCTGTGAAGAAGAAACTAAGTAACCAATACCTAAATCTTGGGAAAACTTCTCCAAGATATCCAGTGCAATGAATCTCCTGAGATTTATATCATCAGTTTATTTTTATAGCAATACTTAGTATCTTCATTTCAAGTCTTTTAGTTTAAATTCACAAAAAGAAGAAGCCAGGGTTGAGAGATGTGAAATAATCTTGTCTAAAAATTACTGAGATGTTTGTGAGCCTTTTGAGGTTACAGACACGTTTGAAAATCTGCTGAAATCTATAGGTTATTTTCACAGAAAAATGCACATATAATCAAAACATAAATTCAGGGCTTCATATACCCATGAATCCTATCAACATACCTCAGCAACTTAGAGAAGCCTGAGATAAAATACTGTTCTCTTGTCTTCTACCCCAGAACATTCCTACTCAGTTGCACAGCCTTGTGGTACTTTGATGGTGTCCACTTGCAGAACTTTGATTAAAAGTGTTTATTTTTCATTAGAAATATTTTTATGGGAAAATTCAAATGGCGAAGAGATTCTTCTGAGTCAACTTTGAACAAAAGAGAACAGTTTGGAGGATCTGAGATTTAACAATCTGGTTTCTTAAGAGGTGTATAGATCATTACCACGCTTGATAATTGATATAGCGAATATTTAAACAGCCATTTGTGAAGTTTAAACCATAGAAAGTAAACAACTAAAATATGATTCTCTCCTAAAACCTGGCTGAATGTCAGAGATATGATGCATTCATTTACTCTCAAGACTAAATGCTTGAAAAATTAACTACTAAATTCATGACAAGTTTGTCATTTCCAAAGTAAAACATTACAAAACTTTATTAGTCTTAGTATGAGTTTCGTCTCTCATTCTCAACATAACGTAGCCTAGAGGAAGAAAAGATGAAACTAATTTAAAAAAATACATAGAACAATTCTTCCTAATCTGGCTTATTAGTGATTGTGTTAAACATACTTTTTATTCCAAGACATTTTTTGAAAATCAGCTAGCCAAACCATTTCCCTAACAGTGGAAGAACCTAAGATACAGAAAATTCTTAGAGCTGGTTCAAGACTGAATTACTGTAATGGGTAAAAGTCATTGCTCTAAATATAACTAGATCCCAGATTTAATTTTGGATCTGTCATTTCCTAGTTGTGTTATCCTGGGAGTTTCACTTCATCTCTCTACCCTGTTTAATCTCTAATATGAAGATGATAAAAACTGTTGTGACCATTTTATGGAAAGTGGACACAACAGACTCCAAAAATGTCATTTTCTTTTCCCTTCGCAACTACACAGACTCTTACCCAAAATTCATTTTATTTTTAAGTAGTATACCTTTAAAGAATAACCACATTCAGGTGAAACCAGTAGCTCACAAAATTTGACATTCTAGTTTTAGGATGTCTCTTTGCAGCTTCTTAAGACATATGGCAGAAAAACAAATAGAACACTTTCCAGTTTTCCATTGTTAACATGGAGGGTGGTTGTAGAAATTAGATTGCCAGATACTTTGTGTTTTTTATGAATAACAATGTACTGATAGGCTGCATCTCTTTGAATTGACTGAAGTTTACGAAAATAATTTAGGAAATGATCTGTTATGATGACATTCATGGTATTAATAGTTTCTTACATTTATTCTGGACTTTTAAGGTTTCAACATGATTCAACACAATCTTCAAGATAAATACTTAATATCTGAAGTTACATAATGTGGCAGAGGTTTATGAAGAAATGTAGTATTGGAGCTAGGTATAAAAACCACATTCTAGTTTAAAATACTAGTTAATTTTTAGCCAAATCATAAACTCTTTATTCTTGCCATAAAGTCAGTCAAATGAGAAAAAGTAAAAATGTCCTTTTGTCTCATCTCCATTCTTTAGCAAAAATTATCATCTTTGTTTTAAAATATAAACCCTGCTTCTGGGGTGCCTGGATGGCTTGGTCAGCTAAGTGTCTGACTCCTGATTTCGGCTCAGGTCATGATCTCATGGTTTGTGGGATCAAGCCCCATGTCGGGCTCTGTGCTGACAGCATGGAGCCTGCCTGGGATTCTCTTCCTCTCTCTCTGCCCCTTCCCCACTTGCTCACTCGCTCTCTCTCAAAAATAAATAAACAAATAAACATATAAAATAAAATATAAACCCTGCTTCTGAAATAGCAATCTTTAGTTCAATGACTATTTATTGAGCACCCATTCTGTTTAAGGTCCTTTCTGGGTGCTGATGATACTACATTAATGTACAAGATCTATTTCTCTGTTTTTGAGGGACATATGTTTAGCAATTAGATGGGATCAGTCTTGAATTCCAATTGCATCGCTTTCTTGTTGTACAACTTTGAGCAAGTATTCCTAACGTTTCTAAGACTTTGTTTTCTCACCTATAAAATGTGGATCTAGTATATAACCACTAGGAATGTTGTGAAAATTGAAAAGACATGTAACACAATTAGCAGTGCTTGGCATTCATTAAACGTTTAACCAATACTAACTAATAAATATTACTTAGTGCCATTGTGTTAGATATGCACAAATGACAGGGTAAATGGAATGGAAATAGATGTGCTTACCTGAACTTAAAGGGCATGGTTTTAAGACTGTTTAGGATGTGTCAATTTACCTAATATTAACTAATGTTAAACTATTGGATTTGTGCCAATTATTAATCTTTGGTGCATTTATGTAGTTAATGTTGTCCTTTGTATGTTTGTGTTTTGCAAAGGAAGTATTATATTTTAGAAGTTTCTTATTCATTTTAAGTTTAAATATATTCCAAGATTGCATAGGAGGGAAAAAACAATGCACAATGTTCTACAGGTCAGTGTCCTGTTTCACGACAATGTTTTTAAATAAAGTTTTTATGATTGAAAAGTGATAAATATTATTCATGTATTTTGTCTGTCTTTATGTTTTACCCATTCAAAAGATAGGGAAATGCTTTAAATTCTTAACTGGGAGGGGCAGCTGGGTGGCTCAGTCAGTTAAATGTCTGACTCTTGATTTTGGCTCAGGTCATGATTTCGCAATTAATGAGATCAAGCCCCAAGTTGGGCTCTGCACTAGCAGCATGGAGCCTGCTTGTGTTTCTCTGTCTCCCTCTCCCTCTACCCTCCCCCATGCTTGCTCTCTCTTAAAATAAACAAACAAACATTAAAAAAAAATATTAACTGGGAAATGAATGGTGACATGTACCTATTCACTCTATATTCAGCTTATTAATAAAGAAGTTACTGGGGAACCTGAGTGGCTCATTCGGTTAAGCAGCTGACTTCAGCTCAGGTCATGATCTCACGGTTTGTGGGTTCGAGCCCTGCTTTGGGCTCTGTGCTGACAGCTCAGAGCCTGGAGCCTGATTCCAATTCTGTGTCTCCCTCTCTGTCTGCCCCTCCCCCACTCACACTCTGTCTCTCTCTCCTTCAAAAATAAATAAACATTATAAAAAATTTAAAAAAAATAAAGAAGTTACCACTACAGGCAGAAAGATCTTGTCCAGATTTACAGAAATATAAGGGAATAGTTTATTTGGAGACATGGTAGAAGTATTATTTAAGAAACTGTTAAAATTGGAATTGTGAAATTATAGCATCAAGTCAGACATTTCATTTGGCTAAGATATCCCTGAAGCTTTGGATAAATATCTAATTTCTACCTGGGCATTTCTGTGGTTAAGCCTATTCCTGGGGAATCAGTTAAACCCCAAACTATATTTACAGCTCATTTTGATAACTATATTTCAGTATAATTGGTCTTCTTTACACTCCTATGTACTTTAGTTTGTGTTTGCAATATTGTTCCAATGAGGAGGCTAGAGACACACATGTCTCCCCCTGCTCCCCCCGCATGACTAAGAACTCCCAGAGTGGGGACTGTGAATAGCACCAATGAAGCCAGGTTGTCTGATCTAAACTCAGCTTTACACCACTTACTAAGCCTCTGGTTTGGTACAAGTTTGTCATTGTCTATCCCAGTTTTTTTAAATTCTTTTAGCAGAGTTTGGAAGCCAACAGCCTGCATTCACAACATGCTTGTCTTTCCCTAAAAGGTTTATAAAGAAATCAAGCTAATTCAACAAAATTAGAGACTGAGAGATTTCACAAGAAAATATAGCTTGATAGATTTTTTAAAAATTTTTAATGCTTATTTATTTTTGAGAGAGAGAGAGAGAAAGAGAAAGAGAGAGGGAGAGGGAGGGACAGAATCCAAAGCAGCTCCAGACTCTATGCTGTCAGCACAGAGCCCGGAGTCAGGTCTCGAACTCATGAACCATGAGATATAATCTGAGGTAAAGCTGGACACTTAACTGACTGAGACACCCAGGCATCTGAGCTTGATAGATTTTCTTAAAAAAAAAAAAAAAGAAAGAAAAGAAAAGAAAGAAAGAAAGAAAAAGAAAAATAACCCTGCCAACACTGGACCACAATTCTAAGTTGCAGCTGAGTTTTCAGATTCGGCTAATACCAGAGATCTCCTCTCTCTGTTTTGTCTTGAACTAGGCCACTCCATTCATGCATATTACTCCAACAGTTTCTGATCCTTATAAAGAATGTATAATATGTATAAGATGGATAATATGCCTTTTCCTTCACCATGCTTATAACTTTTCTTCCAGCCTTAACCCATACTTTGACACAATTCAATTATGCCCCCAACTTTTGATGGCTCACTCTCAACAAACAGCATTTATTGTATCTCTTTGGAATACTGATATTCCTATAAATTTCTATATGAGGATTTAAGCCTAACTGGGATACAAAAAAATTCATTATACTTCTATCTTCTTCTTTTTTTAATGCCTTTCTTCTCCTATGTCCCGATTTTCTTTTGACTACACTCCAGTGGAAATTTGCTCTTGGTCACTTGTATTTCATTTTATATTGAAGAGCTACCTCAGCATTTTTAATTATAGGAGGATAGGACTGCCCTCTTCTTGAAATAGTTCAGTATTAGAACAGAGGAGATGACATTTACTTAGGTAGAATTTTCTGCTTCTGTCAAACAGGTGCCACCTTAATATCCCCCTTTAGTATAGATATTCCAAGAAATGTTTTTTTTAATGTTTATTTATTTTTGATAGTGAGAGAGAGAGAGAGACAAGTGTGAGAGGGGGAGGGGCAGAGAGAGAGGGAGACACAGAATCCAAAGCAGGCTCCAGGCTCTGAGCTGTCAGCACAGAGCCCGATGGGGGGCTTGAACTCATGGACCATGAGATCATGACCTGAGCTGAGGTTGGAAGCTTAACCGACTGAGCCACCCAGGTGCCCTCACTCCAAGAAATGTTTTTTGGGGCTTTTTTTGTTTGTTTGTTTGTTTCAGGATACATGCTCTGTCCTTTGGAAACACAAATAATAAGACATTATCCCTTACCTTTAAAGAGATTATATCTAGTACAAAGAAAAGTAATCACAACGCAGTGTCATAATGGTCATGATATAAGTTTGCACATGGTAATATGGAGACTTAGGAAAGGGCATGTCCAAATATGCCTGCAGAGTCAGAGAAAGCTCCTCAGAGGTAGTGCTGAATCTGAGACTTGAAGGCAAAATTGGGGGGAAAGTATGCCACAGGGAAGGAACAACATGGGCAAAAAGCAGAGAAAAATATAAATGCCTAGTGAACTCAGGAGCTGCATATGGTTTATTATTTTTAACGTTTATTTATTTTTGAGACAGAGAGAGACAGAGCATGAACGGGGGAGGGTCAGAGAGAGAGGGAGACACACAATCTGAAACAGGCTCCAGGCTCTGAGCAGTCAGCACAGAGCCCGACGCGGGGCTCAAACTCACATACCGCGAGATCGTGACCTGAGCCGAAGTCGGACGCTTAACCGACTGAGCCACCCAGGCGCCCCTGGTTTATTATTTTCAGAGAACGAGATGTTAAATTAGCAGAAAGAAATTGTACTGAAAGAAAGTGGCAAGAGCCCTGGAAAGAAGGAGGAAGCATTGGGTAACTGAGGGCAGACTGTAAGCAATGGGTCAGCTTTTACCCAGTTCCTGTTGTGAGAACGTTTTACAGCCTTCTCAGGTGATTTGATGAAAGTTCTGTCTTATTTATTTTCTGTATGATTGATAAAAGGGTGCCAAACACATAGTCGGCACTTGAAGACGATATTGGAGTCACAGAAGAGAAGTTATCCTGGCTCTTCTTATCTCTTTACAATCTCTCCTGTATAATTTTGAATTTGTTTACTTGACCAGCATCCTCAATCTTAAGTTATATGGTGAGCTGACTTGCAACTGTTAACCCAGTAATTTCTGGAAATAAGGCTTCCTTTTACCTCTTCTCTTCTTTTCCCATCACCTTGCATCTTGAAGCTATTCCCCAGAATCTCTTCTCCTCCCATACCCTGAAATGATCTTAATGGCTTCTTGATGTCTGTTCTGAATGGCAGGTTAGTGTATTTTCACTGGGTGGATGATATGCAAGTTGGTGGGAGCCTTTACATTAAGGTGACAGAGAATACCTGGAGGGGAGCAGGAAGGATTAGAGAACAGAACTGGACATCCCCGGTGAGGCATATACCTCTCAGCACTTGTCTCTCTAAGGGTGAAATATTCTGATTTGATGCTGATTTGAACACTGCTCATTTCACTACTGCTGAAAATCATATATTCATTTATTCTCCAATATTTGTTACTAAAAGCTTAAAATGTGACAGGCTTCATTCTATGTGTCATAGAAAAAATGCTAATGTGGTTGGGGAATATACAACAACAAATTACTACAAATTATAGTAGGCCATGCATCATCTGGATCCTGCTTACCTTCTCAGCCCTATTTTACATTCCTCTCCCCTTTAGATGCTAATTTTCTTCTTCTTCTCATGTGCAACACTCCATTGTTTTGGACGCCTTTGCACATGCTATTTTATCTGCTTAAATTCTTACAACAACACTACAAAGGGTTTGTGTGTGGGGGGTAAAAGTGTAGTCTTTCTATGCAATTAAAGTTGTTACCAGTCTAAAATAGACTGTTATAATAATAAGTTTTTTTTGCAAGCCCCATGGTAACCACAAAGAAAAAACTTGTAGCAATACAAGATAGAAAAGAATCAAAACATAGCGCTACAAAGAATCATCAAATCAAAAATGAAGATGGCAAGAGAGGAAAGGGAACAAAAGAAATTACAAAACAGAAAACAATGAACAAAATGGCAATAGTAAGTCCTTAGTATAAACAGTGACTTTAAATAAACTCACCACGCAAACAAGCCATAAGGCAGCTAAGGGATAAAAAACAAGATCCACCTATATGCTGTCTATACGAGATCTGCTTTAGATTTAAGGACACACAAACAGGCTCAAAGTCAAGGAATGGAAAAATACATTCCATTCAAATGGTAACCAAAAGAGAGAAGGGTATCTATACTTCTATAAGAAAAAATAGACTGTAAGTCAAAAACTGTCACAAAAGCAAAGAAGGTCTTTATGTAATGCTAAAGAGTCAATTCAACAGGAAGATGTAAAATTAGAAAAATACATGTACACAAAATGAGAATACTTAAACATATATAGCAAACTTTGACAGATCTGAAGGGAGAAATAGATAGCAATAAAATAGGGGTGCCTGAGTGGCTCAGTCGGTTAAGCGACTGACTCTTGGTTTCAGATCAGGTCATGATCTCCTGGTCTGTGGGATTGAGCCCCAGGCTGTCAGTACGCAGCCTGCCTGGGATTCTCTCTGTCCCTTCCCCCTCACATACCCTCTCTCTCTTTCCCCCTCAAAATAAATAAACTTTAAAAAGAAGACAGCAATACAATAGGGTTGGAGACTTCAATACCCCATACAATAATGAACAGATGATCCAGACTAACTACTCATAAGGAAACAGCAGGTGGAAACAACACTACAGACCAAATGGACCTACCAGACACATACAGAACATTTCACCCAAAAGTGACAGACTATATATTCTTCTCAAGTGTGCACGAAACATCCCCCGAAGAGATCACATGCTAGGTCACAAAACAAGTCATTACAAATTTAAGAAGACTGAAATAATTCCAAGTATCTATTCCAAGCACAGTGGAATAAAAAATTAGAGATCAATGACAAAAATAAAATGGGGAAATTAACAAATATGTAGAAATTAGCTTATTTTTGAACAACTGTATCAAAAAAGAAATAAAACCAGAAATTAGCACATATGTTGAGACAAATGAAAACACAACATACCAAAATTTATGGGATGCATACCTCCCTGGGTCTCCAGGATATTTTGAAGAGTATAAAAGCAGAGTCCCATGGGGGTGGGGGTGTTGGGGAGAGGGAAAATGGGTGATGGGCATTGAGGATGAGCACTGGGTATTGTTTGTAAGCGATGAACCATGAGAATCTACCCTAAAAACCAAGAGCACACTTTACACCCTGGGTGTTAGCCAATTTGACAATAAATTATATTTGAAAAAAGAAAAAAAAATGCAGAAATGAATACAAAATAAAAAGCATAAGGAGTTATTATTAAAAAAAGAAAAGCAGAGTCCCTTTCCCTATACATTCTACCTCAATTTCTCCTGACTTTTAGGAAGTTTTATAATTGAATTACCATATGATAAAATGAGTTGACAATCAAAGGTCCTACACACAACAAGTACTCCAAAGCACGTCACAGATGATTCAATCAGATCAGAGATTTGCACAAGGTCCCATAATTAATGGTAGAATTTGATGGGGACAGAATTTGATAGGGGCAACTATTCATCTCTGAAATGCTCTCTATCTGAACATTTCTATGATTAATATGACACAGTAAAAGAATGGTGGGGTAGTAACAAGGAAAACACAAAAGGGTGTCTGGAAAAACATTATTACTTTAAAAATTGTACCAAATCACTACTTGTAACTGTGCCTGGAGTCAAATGCTATGGCAGGTACTAAAAACAATTTACCCAAACAAATGAATAACAACAACAAAAGCAAGCAAGGGCAAAGTTTCTGCTCTCAAAATGTTTATAAATTACAAAAAGAAAAGACAGACTCAAGAAATGGTTAGGCAACAATATATATCAATGTATAAAATTAATAATGCAGGAAACATCAGCTCTGAAAGGAGTAGAGGTTAATAAAAGAATTTGAGGAGCCGCTTTTGAAGAGGTGGGGCTTAGGTTAAACCTTCAAGGAGGATGTCATAAGATCGTACTATGTCTTGGTTCTAAAACCATTGAAATGCTTTTTGAATTTTTTTTAACGTTTATTTATTTTTGAGAGACAGAGAGAGACAGCATGAGCGGGGAAGGGGCAGAGAGAGGGAGACACAGAATCTGAAACAGGCTCCAGGCTCTGAGCTCTCAGCACAGAGCCCAACATGGGGCTCGAACTTACAAAGTGTGAGATCCTGACCTGAGCCAAAGTTGGATGCTCAACTGACTGAGCCACCCAGGCGCCCCATAAAACCATTGAAATTTTAAAAAAAAGAAAATTGTAACATCATCTTCTAAATCATGGGGGGGGGGTGCAAAATGATAACTGACCAGAAAAAAATGACACAAGAAAAAAATCTTTTTTTTTAGTCAAGTTTTTGATAATGAAGCAACACAAACCCTCAGCTACATCATCAGATGAAAGGCCACTTTGCTGATTTTTCTCTCCTCAAATGAGCAGGAGACAGTAGTTTTTTGAGCAGAACAATGATTTTTTTTTGCTGGGAGAGAAATATATCTAAAGGAATTTTTGATATCAGGAACCCAGTTTGGGGATGATGGCCCACTGCTGAGATCATCCACTCTGAGACAAACTCAATTTTATGTGTGTACATTTAATTTTTGAACAATATTAAGTATTTTGACATATATATACATATATATTTATTTATTTATTCCTGGTTTCATTTATTAGACTATAATTAAGAGATCAATTTGTAAAATAAGCTCAATAGAGATAAATGAAGGACATCTACTCAAAGAATAAAAAAAAAGAAAAGAAAAAAATTGCTCTACTGAACCACAGTAGTCACGGTTTCAATTAGGCCAATGACTCTTCCAGGTGAAGAGATGGCATCATAAAATTAGCTTATTTCCTGAAATTGTTTGTCAGGTTTATCCTTTACAGCAAACTGTTGAGACTCAGTGTTAGGCTTCTTCTTTGTGGTAATGAGAATACCAGGTAAAAGAGCATGCTCAGATAATTGAGTGTCAGCAGAGAATATGAGGCAGGGAGGGAGAGAACCCTGTAGGTGGAGCACTTAGAATGCAGAATGGGAGAGTCCTTTATTCAAATTTTCTTAGGTTGGTGCTTATGTTAACCATCTAGATTTTGTCTTTGGGGTTAATTTACCATGTTGCATCCTAATACTTGGAACTTTATTTTAAAGCACATGTAAATTTCCATATAATGGAACCCATGATATTTATTTGGCAATAATTCTATTAGTGTGTATGTTACGATGCTAAACTGGAGCAGAAAATACATAGTCTGACACAGAAAAAAAATGCAATATTCCTTACCCTGATCAGCCAATCATATGCTATTGATCAGAATGAAATATGAACAACCTGGAAACTTGATCTAACAGAATTGAGAAGGTGGGAGAACAGATTTATAATATCCAGAGTCATAAATAAACAAAAGGTTTTTAAATTACTTTTTTCACTGGGGGCGCCTGGGTGGCGCAGTCGGTTAAGCGTCCGACTTCAGCCAGGTCACGATCTCGCGGTCCGTGAGTTCGAGCCCCGCGTCAGGCTCTGGGCTGATGGCTCGGAGCCTGGAGCCTGTTTCCGATTCTGTGTCTCCTTCTCTCTCTGCCCCTCCCCCGTTCATGCTCTGTCTCTCTCTGTCCCAAAAATAAAAATAAAAAATGTTGGAAAAAAAAAATTTAAATTACTTTTTTCACTAATATTAATTCATTGGTAGATCTCTCAAGTAGCCATTAAACACATTAGTAAACTGCACTAGTTGTACTTCATCACAAGAATTATTTAAGAGTTTCCCTATTCAGGGCCCCTGGGTAGCTCAGTCAGTTAAGCATCTGACTTCTGCTCAGGTCATGATCTTGCAGTTCATGGGTTTGAGCCCCATGTTGGGCTTTGTGCTGATAGCTCAGAGCTTGGAGCCTGCTTCGGATTCTGTCTCCCTGTCTGCCCCTCCCCCACTCACGCTCTGTGACTCTCAAAAATAAACAAATATTAAAAGAGTATCCCTTTTCAACTTTACTAAATTCAATAACCTTTCAAATAATTTTAAACAAGTGATAGTTGCAATTCACAATTGTACAGATTCAACACACAGACTACTGAGTCAATATAGTAAAGTTTTTATTCATTTATTTATGATTACAAGCATTTCTTACGAATGTATGTATCTATCTATATCTTGCTATACAGAGCCATCTCCCGTCTATCTGCTTTTCCATTTATCTGTTCATCCATTCAGCTAATGATTGGTTTATCTTTCTTTCAACTCTTTACAATCTATTTTTCCCATCAGTCATCTCTAGATATTCACCTGTCTTTACCTAAGCCCAAACGAATACAATATTACAATATTATGCAAACTTTGACAATGCCAGGAAGCTGGATAATTATTTAGGGTTACAGGTAGTCCACTTATATGCACTGACATTTCTTCTATGTGTAACTCTCAGAATGACAATGACCAAATGCTCTTGAACATAACCTAGCCCTTGTTCAGTTGAGGGAGAGAGAGAGGAGAGGCATGTTCTAGGCTAGACTTTGTCATACAGATGTATGAACTTGATAAAGTTACTTTGTTCCCTGATACTCAACTGCATCATCTGTAAATCTAAATAGATATTTCTAGATGGTTTCTATATTCTAAAAACTTTAGTTATTAGGTATATCAAATATGTTGAAAGACCACTGTTTCATAGGTCCCTTAAGTCAAATACTGTGTCTAACCAGGGGGGAAACTGGTTCAGATCCGTTAGGACACTACTCTTTACAGGTATCTTTTGATTATAAAAACAATAAAACAAATGTCATAGCACCAAAATAACTTGTTACTGTTTAGAAAACAAACATATTTCTCTCTTTGGAGGTGAATGACCTAGATTCTGCCTCTAATTAGCATTACCATGAAAAAGCTACAGTGTCCTTGGGTCTCTAATTTCAGCTTCTAGAATGGGAGTGTGGATGGAATTTGCTATATACTACATATCAATCTTTAATATATAAGACTACCAGAATTTTCTGGAGTTAACTGTACTGTTTTAAAATTGGAAAATCCACTCTAGGGAACTTAGGGACAGAATATAAATAAGGTACATTCTTATTTTTGGTTTCAAAATATTAAATACCACATATTTTTAGTTCATAAGAATCTTCAATTTTTTCCTGACTTTTGAACTAAAATAATTCATGCATCAGCACCTTTGTCAGCAACAAATAATTTCATTGTTACTTTAGTGTACAGGGTAGTATACTGGGTGTTGGCGTAGAGGCTACTTACAAGAGACCAGAAGCAAATTTACTCTTAAAACATGCAAATGTCTCAGGGGGAGGAATACTCAAATAAATTGTTTGTATCTGACAAAAGCTGGATATTCTAAAAAGTGGGTCTCTGGGCAGTAAAATGCTGAGTATAGATGTGATGATGCCCTGTTGTAAATGTTCTATTGTGTGAAGAACAATTAACATGAACAGAACTCAGTGAGTGCTAAGACTGATTACATAAATAATTCTGCCAGGAACTTACTGGTTTCTCGAAGTAGCATCGCTTTGTTGACCAACTGAATGAGGAAGGTAAATGCCAAACAGGTATTCCATTTTTGTATAAGGAAATCAAGGGGTATGATCAGTCTTCCTAGACTTAAAGATATGGCTGCTAAGTTTTCTCATGCAATCCTTGACGTCTTTATTTCTAAGAGTATAGATCACTGGATTCAAGAGGGGAGTGAAAATGGTATAAAATACTGAGAGCACTTTGTCTATTGGGAAATTTGTGAAAGGCCATACATAGATGAAAATGCATGGGCCAAAGAAAAGGGTCACAACAGTGAAGTGGGCACTGCAAGTGGAGAAGGCTTTGGAGGACCCACCAGAGGAATGTTGCCGCACAGTGACCAGGATGATAGTATAGGAGATCACCAAAAGGATGAAACACACCAGGGCAATCATGCCACTGGTTGAGATCATGAATACTCCCAGAATGTATGTGTCTACACAGGCGAGTTTAATTACCAAGGGGAGATCGCAGAAGAAGCTGTCTACTTCATTGGGTCCACAGAAGGGCAGATTCACAGTAAATGCTAACTGACTCATAGCATGGAAGATGCCAACAATCCAGGAAAGTGATACGAGCCCAACACACATTCTTCGGCTCATAATGGTTAAATAACTTAGAGGTTTACATATAGCCACGTACCTATCAAAAGACATGGATATCAGCAGTACAATCTCAGCACCCCCTAACAGATGCAGGAAAAATATCTGAGTGATGCAGCCTTCAAAAGAGATGGCTTTGTGTTCATTGAGGAAATCTGCAATCATTTTGGGGGTGGCAAATGAGGCCAGAGACATGTCAATGAAGGAGAGATTGCCCAGCAAAAAGTACATGGGGGAGTGAAGGCGTGGCTCTGACATGATGGTGAGCACAATAAGGAGGTTCCCCAGTACAGTGGCTGCATAGACTATGAAGAAAAACAGGAAATAGAAGATCTGGAGTTCCCAAGAACCGGAGAGACCCTGTAGTATGAATTCAGTTACGACTGACTGATTATTCCAGGCCATTCACTCTGATTTCTGGAAGGATTCTGACATTTCCAGATGGGAGGATAACTAGGAAAAAATACAGTGATTGAATTAAAAGTAAGGTGTTTTTGTTTTTGTTTTGTTTTGGCGTGAAATAATTTAGTGGCATCCCACTACCAGATAGTTCCCTGTTTTATCACTTCCCTGATCACAGTGGTCAAATACTTCACCATGGTCTTTCCAGGTATCTTAATTGATTCAATTCAAGATTAAATCTTATGACTCAGAAATTTGCTTAAAAATAAGATATAAGTCTTCATAATAGGAAATAAAAAATCAGCTATTTGAAGATTTACTCCTCAGTTGTGAAGTACTTAAAAAAATTTTCACAACTTCCAAAAAGTTTTGAAGGGAAAGAATGGTAATTTTCAAAACATCATGATGACTGAAGGACTGGAGTGGACAAAGTTTGAGAATCATGATAGATGGTAAGTGGGAACACACAAGTGGAAAGGAATGTGGGCACTCTCTCTTACAGTGGGTAGGATAAAGGAATAGAACATAAGGAGGGGAAAGAGCTACAGAGAAACATAATCTATTCCAGTTTTCAGATGGAGATTGTCCAGAATCAAAATGAAATAGCCTCTCATTTTTGGTTCTTCATTTCAGTCATGCAGACATGAATAACATTTGTTTTCTACACTACCCAAGGCCAGGCATTTTTCAAAGGCTGGTGAACATGATGTAGCTAGAGTGTAAAGGTCTTATAAATTTCCTAGTATATTTTATTATTCACTTATTTTTTAATGTTTATTTTATTTTTGAGAGAGAGAGAGAGAGCGCGCGAAAGAGCACAAGTGGGGGAAGGGCAGAGAGAGAGGGACAGAGGATCCAAAGCAGGCTCCACACTGACAGCAGAGAGCCTAATGCAGGGCTTAAACTTGCCAACTGCAAGATCATGATCTGAGCCAAAGTCAGACACTTAACCGACTGAACCACCCAAGTGCCCCCCCGCCATGTATATTTTAAACAGAAAGACTTAAATGGCATGCTACCTAAATATTTTTTAACTGCTAGCTTTTATAGACTTTCACTGAAGCAGTATGAAGCAGAAAACTCTTCCTGTTTCAGGAGTTCACTTGGAAAAAATAGGAGACAGATTTAAGTATAGACAGAAGATGGTGATGGTGAACCTACACGTTAGGTAATACCATATGCCTTAAAAGTTAAAACTAGACTTCTTAGGTTATCTAGCTCTCGCTGAGATCCGAGAAGACTTTACAAACTGCATTGAAAGCCAATTGAGAAGATATGTACTTAAAATTCACAACAAACTCCAAACTCCTTTATTCTTGCCACTAAACTAAGCTTTCTTCTTTCTCAAAACTCTGCTAGAAGTACACATTTTAAATGAATTGTTCTAAGACTAAATCCTATTTATACATGCAATTACCCATATTTATTGGCTTTTTCCCCCCTGAAATTTGGGTGCTCTTTCCTTAACTCCACATTGTTCTTCTGACTTTATCCATTCCAGAAACTTTTAGATTTGTTTCTGGCCCCACATACCTGATATTAAAATGGGTGTCACAGCTCTTACTTAGATTGGTGTAGAAGAAATAGTGGCAGCCCAGGATTCAGACAATGTGAATTAAATCTTGTCCTACATATGTGAGACTGGATAATTTACTAAATAATCTGGTGCCTTGATTCTTCATAAATAATACAAGTTGGTTGAACTGGATGATTTTAAGATCCTTTCCACACACATATTAATATTGCAACATTCAACTAGTACCTGAAAGCAGTGACAACTGCTTGAGAGTGACCTCATGTCAATACTATGCCTAATTTCTAAGTCAAGGAGGCTCACAATTCTTGGGACCTTTGTATTTATAAAGTCTGTATTGGTAGGAATCAATTCAGTAAATGACATGGCATGAAAAAGACCAGCTGCTGCTTGGGGAATAAACAGATGTTCAAGTTGCAGTGAGAGTTATTAAAACATTCAAATTTGGCCACAGTTAAAGATGAATCACAAAATGTTATGATTGTTCTTAAGTGCTTCATGTATATGGTATGGATATTGTGGGATAAGGGAAGCCAGTAGGCTTTTAACTTTTATCTTGGACCATAGCAAAGGAAAGAAAAATAAGATTATTTGACTTGTGGGATTACAAATGTCATCTCTCAGTTCCTCCACTAATTTTTGAGAATAAGGCCTGTGTTTCCCTGCTCAGAGAAAAATTCATACTGTGAATAATAGAATCAATGAATGGTTGAGAGTTTAGATTTTATAATATTCACTTGAATCATTATAGAGTAGGGGAAAAAAAAAGAAATGAAAAGTGAAGAAATATATGACACATTCTAAATACATAAAAGATGTTAAGTGATCATTAAGTCTTTAATATCTCTACATAATCAGAATAACAACCAATAAAATTTAGATGAATATTAAGTATTTCTCTATTGAGAAATTTTGAAATATCTACCTTGTGCTTGACTTGTACTCATCAAGTAAAAGGAAATAATTTGATGGAACTACATTATACACAGCTGGGGTAATAAAGAACATTGGATATTAGATTTGGAGGTCTGAGTTCACATCACAGGGCAAGACTTTACTATATTACCCTGAGAATATTACCACATTATCATTTTGAACTTTAATGTCCTCATCTGTAATGAGAAATATAAAACATATTCAGTTTCATAAAAATACTCAATTTTTTGTAGTGAATTTTAAATAACACTAATTTGAAAAGATAAGCTAGTCAAAGCCACAATAGGATATCACCTCATACCTGTTAGAATGGCTATCATAAAAAAGATAAGAGATATCAAGTGTTGTCTAGGATGCAGAGAAAAGGGAGCCCTAGCACACCTCTGGTGGGAACGTAATTGGTTCAGTCACTTGGAAAACAGGACGGCAGCTCCTCAGGAAATCAAAAATAGAACTACCCCATATGATCCAGCAATCCTACCTCTGAGAATATACCCAAAAGAAATGAAATCAAGATCTTGAAGAGATATCTGCACTCTTCAAGGTAGCATTATTCACAATAGCCAAGATACAGAAAGAACCAAAGTGTCAGTCAACAGATGAATGGATGAAGATGTGGTATTACATACAGTGGAATATCATTCAGTCATGAGAAAGAAGGAAATTCTGCCATTTGCAATAACATGAAAACATTACGCTAAGTGAAATAAGTCAAACAGAGAGTCATTTACATGTGAAATATAGAAAAGCTGAACATATAAAAACAGAGTAGAATGGTGGTTAACAGAAGCTTGAGAATGGGGAAATGGGGAGATGTTGGTAAAAGGGTACAGACTTTCAGTTACAAGATGAATATGTTTTGTAGATCTAATGTAACGTATGGTAATTATAGTTAACTACACTGTTATACATACTTGGAGGTTGCTAAGAGAATAGATTTTAAATGTTTTCACCACAAAAAAGAAATGCTAATTGGATGAAGTGATGGAGATGTTAGCTAACTCTACAGTGGTAATTGTTTTACAATATATAAACGCACCAAATCAACATGCTGTACACATTAAATGTATATGTTAATTATATCGCAATAAAGCTGGAAAAATTTTTAAAAAATAAAAAGGATACGAACCATGTAGATTTTTGGTCGAGAAAACAACAGGTTTAAGGTCCATAAAGTAGAAATGTTACAATCACTCTATGATCAAATGCAACAAAACTAGAAAATAATGGCATTTTTTAAAGGTTTTTGCACATGGAAATTTAAATATTTTAAATATCTTCTCTTAAACTCTGGTGGCTAAAAAACAAACTACAAACCAAAATTATAGATTTTCTTAAAATTCATGATAATAAATATATGACATTTTTGAATCTATAAAGAATATTTAAATGGCATTTAGAAGAAAATGTATAGCTTTAAACATTTATCAAAAATAAGTGAAATAGGGCAGCGGAAGATGGCGGCGTAGGAGGATGCTGGGCTCACCGCGCGTCCTGCTGATCACTTACATTCCACCTACACCTGCCTAAATAACCCAGAAAACTGCCAGAGGATTAGCAGAAAGGAGTCTCCAGAGCGAAGCGCAGACGAGAGGCCCACGGAAGAGGGTAGGAAGGGCGGCGAGGCGGTGCGCGCTCCACGGACTGGCGGGAGGGAGCTGGGGCGGATGGGCGGCCCGCCGGCCAAGCAGAGCCCCCGAGTCTGGCTGGCAAAAGCGGAGGGGCCTGACGGACTGTACTCCGACAGCAAGCTCGACTTAGCCTCTGGGAGGTCTTAAGTTAACAGCTCTGCTAGAAAAGCGGGAAGGCTGGAGGACAAAGGGAGGGAGAGTTGCTGAGCCCCCGGACTACAGAGCTCAGTTTGGTGGGGAACAAAGGCGCTCGCCAGCGCCATCTCCCCCGCCCACCCCCCAGCCAAAATCCCAAAGGAAACCAGTTCCTGCCGGGGAACTTGCTCCCTCCGCACAACACCCAACTCTGTGCTTCTGCGGAGCCAAAGCTCCGGCAGCGGATCTGACTCCCTCCTGCTGCCACAGGGCCCCTCCTGAAGTGGATCACCTAAGGAGAAGCGAGCTAAGCCTGCCCCTCCTGCTCCCATGCACCTTGCCTACCCACCCCAGCTAATACGCCAGATCCTCAGCACCACAAGCCTGGCAGTGTGCAAGTAGCCCAGACGGGCCATGCCACCCCACAGTGAATCCCGCCCCTAGGAGAGGGGAAGAGAAGGCACACACCAGTCTGACTGTGGCCCCAGCGGTGGGCTGGGGGCAGACATCAGGTCGGACTGCGGCCCCGCCCACCAACTCCAGTTATACACCACAGCACAGGGGAAGTGCCCTGCAGGTCCTCACCACCCCAGGGACTATCCAAAATGACCAAACGGAAGAATTCCCCTCAGAAGAATCTCCAGGAAATAACAACAGCTAATGAACTGTTCAGAAAGGATTTAAATAATATAACAGAAAGTGAATTTAGAATAATAGTCATAAAATTAATCACTGGGCTTGAAAACAGTATAGAGGACAGCAGAGAATCCCTTGCTACAGAGATCAAGGGACTAAGGAACAGTCACAAGGAGCTGAAAAACGCTTTAAACGAAATGCAAAACAAAAGGAAAACCACGACGGCTTGGAATGAAGAGGCAGAGGAGAGAATAGGTGAACTAGAAGATAAAGTTATGGAAAAAGAGGAAGCTGAGAGAAAGAGAGATAAAAAAATCCAGGAGTATGAGGGGAAAATTAGAGAACTAAGTGATACACTAAAAAGAAATAATATATGCATAATTGGTATCCCAGAGGAGGAAGAGAGAGGGAAAGGTGCTGAAGGGGTACTTGAAGAAATTATAGCTGAGAACTTCCCTGAACAGGGGAAGGAAAAAGGCATTGAAATCCAAGAGGCACAGAGAACTCCCTTCAGACGTAACTTGAATCGATCTTCTGCATGACATATCATAGTGAAACTGGCAAAATACAAGGATAAAGAGAAAATTCTGAAAGCAGCAAGGGATAAACGTGCCCTCACATATGAAGGGAGACCTATAAGACTCGTGACTGATCTCTCTTTTGAAACTTGGCAGGCCAGAAAGGATTGGCACGAGATCTTCAGTGTGCTAAACAGAAAAAATATGCAGCCGAGAATCCTTTATCCAGCAAGTCTGTCATTTAGAATAGAAGGAGAGATAAAGGTCTTCCCAAACAAACAAAAACTGAAGGAATTTGTCACCACGAAACCAGCCCTACAAGAGATCCTAAGGGGGATCCTGTGAGACAAAGTACCAGAGACATCACTACAAGCATAAAACATACAGACATCACAATGACTCTAAACCCATATCTTTCTATAATAACACTGAATGTAAATGGATTAAATGCGCCAACCAAAAGACATAGGGTATCAGAATGGATAAAAAAACAAGACCCATCTATTTGCTGTCTACAAGAGACTCATTTTAGACCTGAGGACACCTTCAGATTGAGAGTGAGGGGATGGAGAACTATTTATCATGCTACTGGAAGCCAAAAGAAAGCTGGAGTAGCCATACTTATATCAGACAAACTAGACTTTAAATTAAAGTCTGTAACAAGAGATGAAGAGGGGCATTATATAATAATTACAGAGTCTATCCATCAGGAAGAGCTAACAGTTATAAATGTCTATGCGCCAAATACCGGAGCCCCCAAATATATAAAACAATTACTCATAAACATAAGCAACCTTATTGATAAGAATGTGGTAATTGCAGGGGACTTTAACACCCCACTAACAGAAATGGATAGATCATCTAGACACACGGTCAACAAAGAAACAAGGGCCCTGAATGATACATTGGATCAGATAGACTTGACAGATATATTTAGAACTCTGCATCCCAAAGCAACAGAATATACTTTCTTCTCGAGTGCACATGGAACATTCTTCAAGATAGATCATATACTGGGTCACAAAACAGCCCTTCATAAGTTTACAAGAATTGAAATTATACCATGCATACTTTCAGACCACAATGCTATGAAGCTTGAAATCAACCACAGGAAAAAGTCTGGAAAACCTCCAAAAGCATGGAGGTTAAAGAACACCCTACTAACGAATGGGTGGGTCAACCAGGCAATTAGAGAAGAAATTAAAAAATATATAGAAACAAACGAAAATGAAAATACAACAATCCAAACGCTTTGGGATGCAGCGAAGGCAGTCCTGAGAGGAAAAATACATTGCAATCCAGGCCTATCTCAAGAAACAAGAAAAATCCCACATACAAAATCTAACAGCACACCTAAAGGAAATAGAAGCAGAACAGCAAAGGCAGCCTAAACCCAGCAGAAGAAGAGAAATAATAAAGATCAGAGCAGAAATAAACAATATAGAATCTAAAAAAACTGTAGAGCAGATCAACGAAACCAAGAGTTGGTTTTTTGAAAAAATAAACAAAATTGACAAACCTCTAGCCAGGCTTCTCAAAAAGAAAAGGGAGATGACCCAAATAGATAAAATCATGAATGAAAATGGAATTCTTACAACCAATCCCTCAGAGATACAAACAATTATCAGGGAATACTATGAAAAATTATATGCCAACAAATTGGACAACCTGGAAGAAATGGACAAATTCCTAAACACCCACAAGCTTCCAAAACTCAATCAGGAGGAAATAGAAAGCTTGAACAGACCCATAACCAGCGAAGAAATCGAATCGGTTATCAAAAATCTCCCAACAAAGAAGAGTCCAGGACCAGATGGCTTCCCAGGGGAGTTCTACCAGACGTTTAAAGCAGAGATAATACCTATCCTTCTCAAGCTATTCCAAGAAACAGAAAGGGAAGGAAAACTTCCAGACTCATTCTATGAAGCCAGTATTACTTTGGTTCCTAAACCAGACAGAGACCCAGTAAAAAAAGAGAACTACAGGCCAATATCCCTGATGAATATGGATGCAAAAATTCTCAATAAGATACTAGCAAATCGAATTCAACAGCATATAAAAAGAATTATTCACCAGGATCAAGTGGGATTCATTCCTGGGCTGCAGGGCTGGTTCAACATTCGCAAATCGATCAACGTGATACATCACATTAACAAAAAAAAAGAGAAGAACCATATGATCCTGTCAATCGATGCAGAAAAGGCCTTTGACAAAATCCAGCACCATTTCTTAAAAAAAACCCTTGAGAAAGTCGGGATAGAAGGAACATACTTAAAGATCATAAAAGCCATTTATGAAAAGCCCACAGCTAACATCATCCTCAACGGGGAAAAACTGAGAGATTTTTCCCTGAGATCAGGAACACGACAGGGATGCCCACTCTCACCGCTGTTGTTTAACATAGTGCTGGAAGTTCTAGCATCAGCAATCAGACAACAAAAGGAAATCAAAGGCATCAAAATTGGCAAAGATGAAGTCAAGCTTTCGCTTTTTGCAGATGACATGATATTATACATGGAAAATCCAATAGACTCCACCAAAAGTCTGCTAGAACTGATACATGAATTCAGCAAAGTTGCAGGATACAAAATCAATGCACAGAAATCAGTTGCATTCTTATACACTAACAATGAAGCAACAGAAAGACAAATAAAGAAACTGATCCCCTTCACAATTGCACCAAGAAGCATAAAATACCTAGGAATAAATCTAACCAAAGATGTAAAAGATCTGTATGCTGAAAACTATAGAAAGCTTATGAAGGAAATTGAAGAAGATATAAAGAAATGGAAAGACATTCCCTGCTCATGGATTGGAAGAATAAATATTGTCAAAATGTCAATACTACCCAAAGCTATCTACACATTCAATGCAATCCCAATCAAAATTGCACCAGCATTCTTCTCGAAGCTAGAACAAGCAATCCTAAAATTCATATGGAACCACAAAAGGCCCCAAATAGCCAAAGTAATTTTGAAGAAGAAGACCAAAGCAGGAGGCATCACAATCCCAGACTGTAGCCTCTACTACAAAGCTGTCATCATCAAGACAGCATGGTATTGGCACAAAAACAGACACATAGACCAATGGAAGAGAATAGAAACCCCAGAACTAGACCCACAAACGTATGGCCAAGTAATCTTTGACAAAGCAGGAAAGAACATCCAATGGAAAAAAGACAGTCTCTTTAACAAATGGTACTGGGAGAACTGGACAGCAACATGCAGAAGGTTGAAACTAGACCACTTTCTCACACCATTCAGAAAAACAAACTCAAAATGGATAAAGGACCTGAATGTGAGACAGGAAACCATCAAAACCCTAGAGGAGAAAGCAGGAAAACACCTCTCTGACCTCAGCCGTAGCAATCTCTTACTGGACACATCCCCAAAGTCAAGGGAATTAAAAGCAAAAGTGAATTACTGGGACCTTATGAAGATAAAAAGCTTCTGCACAGCAAAGGAAACAACCAACAAAACTAAAAGGCAACCAACGGAATGGGAAAAGATATTTGCAAATGACATATCGGACAAAGGGCTAGTATCCAAAATCTATAAAGAGCTCACCAAACTCCACACCCGAAAAACAAATAACCCAGTGAAGAAATGGGCAGAAAACATGAATAGACACTTCTCTAAAGAAGACATCCGGATGGCCAACAGGCACATGAAAAGATGCTCAACGTCTCTCCCCATCAGGGAAATACAAATCAAAACCACACTCAGATATCACCTCACACCAGTCCGAGTGGCCAAAATGAACAAATCAGGAGACTATAGATGCTGGCGAGGATGTGGAGAAACGGGAACCCTCTTGCACTGTTGGTGGGAATGCAAATTGGTGCAGCCGCTCTGGAAAACAGTGTGGAGGTTCCTCAGAAAATTAAAAATAGACCTACCCTATGACCCAGCAATAGCACTGCTAGGAATTTATCCAAGGGATACAGGAGTACTGATGCATAGCGGCACTTTTACCCCAATGTTTATAGCAGCACTCTCAACAATAGCCAAATTATGGAAAGAGCCTAAATGTCCATCAACTGATGAATGGATAAAGAAATTGTGGTTTATATACACAATGGAATACTACGTGGCAATGAGAAAGAATGAAATTTGGCCTTTTGTAGCAACGTGGATGGAACTGGAGAGTGTGATGCTAAGTGAAATAAGCCATACAGACAAAGACAGATACCATATGGTTTCACTCTTATGTGGATCCTGAGAAACTTAACAGAAACCCATGGGGGAGGGAAAGGAAAAAAAAAAAAAAGAGGTTAGAGTGGGAGACAGCCAAAGCATAAGAGACTGTTAAAAACTGAGAACAAACTGAGGGTTGATGGGGGGTGGGAGGGAGGGGAGGGTGGGTGATGGGTACTGAGGAGGGCACCTTTTGGGATGAGCACTGGGTGTTGTATGGAAACCAATTTGACAATAAATTTCATATATTGGAAAAAAAAATAAGTGAATTAGATTCCCAACTCAAAAATTTAGGAAAAGAATATAGCAGAAGCCAAAATAAGGCTAAAGAAATTAATGAAGTAGCTAAGAGGAGGAGAATTTAGTATTTTTTTTAAGTTTACTTATTTGAGAGAGAAAGAGATTGAAAGACATAGAGAGCGGGAGGGCCTGAGAGAGAGAGAGAGAGAGAGAGAGAGAGAGAGGGTGGGAGAGGGAGAGAAAGAATCCCAAGCAGGCCCTGCACTGTGAGCATGGAACCTGATGTGGGGCTTGAGCCCACAAATTGTGAGATCGTGACCTGAGCCAAAACCAAGAGTCGGACGCCTAACCAACTGACCCACCCAAGTGCCCCAAGAAGTAGAATTTAGTAATAAATCAAAATCTCAGTTCTTTAAAAAAACTGCTTTGAATATATCTGGGTTGTTAGTTTTTACTTAGGTTGAATTCTATCAGTCAGAGTTCAGTTTAGAAAGCAGAGCCACTGTCCATTATGGGATAAGGATTCAACCATAGAAATCAGACCCTGAACAATTGTGGAAAGACCTGCAGAAGTAAAAATACAAAATGAGGAGTTGCAGAATCAGAGGCAACACCAATGAGTCAATCTAAGAAAGCAAGCTCAACTAGCCAATGAAGTAGGGCTATAAAAGGAAGCTGGTACAAGAAAAAGGAAAAGGAAAAGGAAAAGGAAAGGGAAAAGGAAGAAAGAAGGAAAGAAAGGAAGGAAGGAAGGAAGGAAGGAAGGAAGGAAGGAAGGAAGGAAGGAAGAAGGAAGGAAGGAAGAAAAAATGAGAAAGAAAGATGTGAAACTGTTAGTTGTGTGCATAGGCAGTTGCATCTGTTAGTTGTGTGCATCTGTCATGGCCTGTGGCTACTGTAGATACTCAAATAAGACAGGAAAAAGAATTGGGATACAGAGTTGGAGTAAAACAAGCCAGAACCAGAACCTCTTGGAATGTCTGCAACTGCATGATATCTAATCTAACCATAATGATCAGAGGGGAATGGCTACTGCTTTATGCTCACTCCTCTCACATCCCAAACAAACTTCTTTTAAACAATACTAACCCAGAAACCTGCAGGGTAGGGGATTAGGGAAAATGCAGTTCTTATGTAACCATGTCCACAATAGAAAAATTTTGTTCACTTCTCCCCACAATCCACAGGAGAGACTCAGTTAAATTTATTTGGGAGATTGGCTGGTGCTAGAACATCCAGGATGGGTTTCCTTACATTTTTGTTGCTCAGCTTGAGTGGCTGAAATGGCTGGGGGTCTCTTCCTTTCTACACAGTATCTTACATCCAGTAGTCTAGCCTGAGCTTATTTATATGACGAAATTTTTATTTTATATGATGAAAATCAAAGCTGTAGGACTGTTAAGGGCTCAGCTCTGGAACTCACACAACAACCCTGCAGCCACATTGTATAGTGCTAAGCAATTTACAAGGCCAACCAAGATTCAAGGGATTAGGCAAAAATCCATTTCTTATTTGAAGGAGATATAAAATATTCTGGTTATTGTTTTTAATATGTCGCTATCCACTCTCTGGACACAATTATTTACATTTCTCTCAGATAGAAAACATGCCCACTCAATTGCGAGATACCCAAAGTCTCAGGCAATTACAGCTTTTGGCTTAAGATCCAGAATCATTTCTTCTGTACCAGTTCCAGATATATATGCAGCCCCTTGGGCACAGATCCTCTTAGTATGGATATCTCTGAACTGAAAAAGATACCATTTGCTCTATTCTCCACACAATATACAATGGTGAGACTATGATCAGTTAATTGTGATGGGTCAGCCAATGCAAAAAGCAGGTAACACACAGCAGGCCCTGGCCCACAGTTATTCTGAAATACTTCTGGGTATCTTCGAATCTAAAATGTGTCTCTTATTACTTTTATTTTTTAAAATATTAACTTGAGAGAGAGAGAGAATGGGGGAGGGGCAGAGAGAGAGAGAGGAAGAGAGAGAATCCTAAGTAGGCTCCGTGCTGTCAGTGAGGAGGCTGACACAGGGCTCAATTGCACAAACCGTGAGATCATGACCTGAGTTGAAATCAAAAATTGGACACTCAACCAACGAAGCCACACAAGCGCCCCTAAAATGTGTCTCTTTTAAATAGAGTATAGTTGTATCTTATTTTGTTTTTTACAGTCTGACAATCACTGACTTTTTATTGGGTTATTTTTAATGCATTCACATTTAATGTTGATATTGATATTATTGGATTTACATCGATTTTGCTTTTATTTTCTATATATGTCATGTTTTCTTAATTCTCCTTCTCCTTTACTATTTTCTTTTGCATTGAATAAATATTTTTATTAAAAATTTTTTTATGTTTATTCATTTTTGAAAGACAGAGAGAGACCAGAGCACAAGCAGGGGTAGGGCGGAGAGAGAGGGAGGACACAGAATCTGAAGCAGGCTCCAGGCTCTGAGCTGTCAACACAGAGCCCGACATGGGGCTTGAACTCACAGGCCATGAGATCATGACCTGAGCTGAAGTCAGATGCTTAACTGACTGAGCCACCCAGGCGCCCCTTGAATAAATATTTTTAATGTAGTCCTTTACCTTCTTTAATAATTTTTTTTGTTATCTTTTTGAATTATTTCCTTAGTAGTTCCAGTTCTTACTGTGTATCTTATGGACATCAGCTTCAGATATATATTAACTTGATACTAGTGAGAAATGGAAACAGTACTTTTATATAGTTCTATTCCCTTTCCCTCTATTTTGTGATATTATTGTTACACGTATGTTTATAATTATTATAGTACACTGTTACAATTATTACCTTAGTCTTTTTAATTATTTTTTTTAAACTTACACCATGGGAAGAATTTATTTTTAAAAAGTTCTTATTTAAATTCCAGTTAGTTAACATACAGTGTAATATTAGCTTTAAGTATACAGTATAGTGATTCAACACTTCTATATAATGCCTGGTGCTTATCACACGTGCGCTCCTTAGTCCCCATCAACCATTTAACCCATCCCCCACCCACATCTTCTCTGGTAACTATCAGTTTGTTTTCTACAATTGAGAGCCTATTTCTTGGTTTGCCCCTCTCTCTTCTTTCCCCTTTACTTGTTTGTTTTGTTTCTTAAATTTCACACATTAGTGAAATCATATGGTATTTGTCACTCTTTGATTTATTTTGCTTAATATTATACTCTCTAGTTCCATCCATGTCATTGCAAATAACAGGATTTCTTTCCTTTTTGTGGCTGAATTATATGCCACTGTATATATACAATTTCTTCTTAATCCAATCATCAAACATTGGACACTTTGGCTGTTTCCATAATCTGGCCATTGTAAATAATGCTGCTATAAACCTAGGGTTGAATGTATCCTTTTGAATAAGGGTTCTTGTATCTTTTGGGTAAAAATCTAATAGTGAGATTATTGTGGATTGTAGGGTAGTTCTATTTTTAACCTTTTTCTTTCTTTCTTCTTCTTCTTCTTTTTTTTTTTTTTTTTTTTTTTTTTTTGAGGAACCTCCACGTTGTCTTCCACAGTAGCTATACCAGTTTGCATTTCCACCAACAGTGCAGGAGGGTTCCTTTTTTTCTACATCCTTGCCAGCACTTATCCCTGGTGTTTTTGAGTTTAGCTATTCTGACAGGTGTGAGGTGATATTGTAGTTTTGATTTGGATTTTCCTGAAGATAAGTGATGTTGAGCATCTTTTCATGTGTCTGTTGGTCATTGGTATGTCTTTTTTGGAGAAATGTCTGTTCATATCTTCTGCCCATTTTTTAATTGGATGATTTGTTTTGGATATTGAGTTTTATAATTTCTTTACATATTTTGGATACTAACCTTTTATGAATATGTCATTTGCAAATATATTTTCCCATTCCTTAAGTTGCCCTTTAGTTTTGATTGTTTCCTTTGCTCTGCAGAAGCTTTCATTTTGATGTAGTCCCAACAATTTATTTTTGCTTTAATGTGCCTTGCCTCAGGAGATATATCTAGAAAAATGTTACTATGGCCAATGTAAGAGACATTACCACCTGTGCTTTCTTCTAGGAATTTTATGGTTTCAGGTTTCACACATTTAGGTCTTTAATACACTTTGAGTTTATTTTTGTGTATGGTGTAAGAAAGTGGTCCATTCTTTTGTGTATAGCTGACCAGTTTTCCCAACACTATTTTTTGAAGAGACTTTTTCCCATTGGATATTCTTTTCTGCTTCACTGAGATTAATTGATCATATAATTGTGGGTTTATTTCTGGGTTTTCTACTCTATTCCATTGATTGATATGTCTATTTTTGTGCCAGTGCCATACTGTTTTGATTACTACAGCTTTGTAATGTAACATGAAGTCTGGAATTGTGATATTTCCAGCTCTGCTTTTCTTTTTCAAGGTTGCTTTGGCTGTTTGAGGTCTTTTGTGGTTCCATACAAATTTTAGGATTGTTTGTTCTAGTTCTGTGAAAACTCCTGTTGGTATTTTGATAGGGATTGCATTAAATTTGTAGAATGCTTTGTGTAGTATAGACATTTTGACAATATTTGTTCTTCCAATCCATGAGCATGGAGTGTCTTTCTATCTCTTTGTGTCGTCTTGAATTTCTGTCATCAATGTTTTAGAGTTTTCAGAGTACAGGTCTTGCACCTCTTTGATTAGGTTAATTCCTAGGTATCATATTTTTGGTACAATTGTAAATGGGACTGTTTTCTTAATTTTTCTCTCTGCTGCTTCATTATTAGTGTATAAAATGCAACACATTCTGCACATTTGTATCATGATTTTGTATCATGCAACTGCGCTGAATTCATTTATCAGTTCTAATAATTTTTTGGTAGCTTTTTAAAAATTTTTTTTAATGTTTATTTTTGAGACAGAGAGAGAGCATGAACGGAGGAGGGTCAGAGAGAGGGAGACACAGAATCTGAAACAGGCTCCAGGCTCTGAGCTGTCAACACAGAGCCTGACACAGGGCTCGAACTCACAGACTATGAGATCATGACCTGAGCCGAAGTCGGCCGCTTAACAGACTAAGCCACCCAGGCTCCCCGGTAGCTTTCTATATATAGGATTTCTACATATAGGATTATGTCATCTGCAAATAGTGAAAGTTTTACTTCTTCCTTATCAATTTGGATGCCTTTTCTTTTTGTTGTCTGATTTTTGTGGATAGGACTTGCATTACTACTTTGAATAAAAGTTGTGAGAGTTAATATCATTGTCTTGTTCCCGATCTTAGCTGAGTATGATGTTACCTGTGGGTTTCCCATATATGGCATTTATTTATTATGTGGATGTATTTTCCTTCTAACCCTACTTTGTTGAGGGCTGTTATTGTGAATGAATGTTGTATTTTGTCAAATGCTTTTTCTAAATCTACTGAAATGATCATATGGTTTTTATCCTTTCCTTTATTGATGTGAGGTATCATGATGATTGATTTGCAAATATTGAACCACGCTTGCATCCTGGGAATTAATGCAACTTGATTGGGGTGAATGGTTTTCTTAATGTATTGTTGGATTTGGTTTGCTAATATATATATATTATTTATTTATTTTGAGAGAGAGTGAGTGGGGGAGGGGCAGAGAGAGGTAGAGAGAAAATCCCAAGCAGGCTCTGCGCTGTCAACACAGAGCCTGACCTAGGGCTCAAACTCACAAACTGTGAGATAATGACCTGAGCTGAAATCAAGAGTTGGATGCTTAACCGATTCAGCCACCCAGATGCCCCAGTATGGTAATATTTTGTTGAAGATTTTTGCATCTATGTTCATCAGAGACATTGGCCTGTAGTTATTTTTGCAGTGTCTTTATCTGGTTTTGGTATCAGGGTGATACTGGCCTCATAGAATGAATTTGGAAGTTTCCTCCCTCTTCTATGTTTTGGAATAGTTTGGGAAGAATAGGTATTAACTCCTCTTTAAATGTTTGGTACAATTTGCCTGTGAAGCCATCTCGTCCTGGACTTTTACTCATTCTAAGTTTTTTTTAATTTTGATTTAGTGGTAATTGGTCTGGTCAAACTTTTTATTACATCCTGATTCAATTTTGGGAGTTTATATATTTACAGGAATTTTTCCCTTACTTCTGTGTTGTCTAATTTGTTGGCAGATAGTTTTTTATAATATTCTCTTAGAGCTGTTTGTACTTCTGTGGTGTTGGTTATTTCTCCTCTGTCATTTGTGATTGTGTTTGAGTCCTTTATCCTTTTTTTTTTTCTTGATAAGTCTCACTAGAAGTTTATCAATTTTTTTTTTTTAATTTTTTTTTTTTAACGTTTATTTATTTTTGAGACAGAGAGAGAGAGAGAGCATGAACAGGGGAGGGTCAGAGAAAGAGGGAGACACAGAATCTGAAACAGGCTCCAGGCTCTGAGCAGTGAGCACAGAGCCCGACGTGGGGCTTGAACTCACGGACCGCGAGATCATGACCTGAGCCGAAGTCGGACGCTTAACCGACTGAGCCACCCAGGCGCCCCGAAGTTTATCAATTTTATTATTTTTTTCAAAGAACCAGCTCTTGGTTTCATTGATCAATTCTATTTTTAGTTTCTGTATCATTTATTTCTGCCCTAATCTTTATTATTTCCTTCCTTCTGCTGGTTTTAGGTCTTGTTTGCTATTCTTCCAGCTCCTTTACGTATCAGGTTAGGTTGTTTATTTGAGATTTTTCTTGCTTCTTGTGGTTGGTCTATATTACTATAAAATTCCCTCTTAGAACTGCTTTTGCTGTATCCCAAAGTTTTAGACCAATTGTTTTCATTCTCATTTGTTTCCATATGTTTTTTGAGTTCTTCTATGATTTCTTGGGTGACCCATTCATTGTTTAGTAGCACGTTATTTAACCTTCATGTATTTGTGGTCTTTCCATATTTTGTCTTGTTGATTTCTAGTTTCATAGCAAGTGGTCAGAAAGATTCATGGTAAAAAAAAATGCATGATATAACTTCAGTCTTTGTGAATTCATTGAGACTTGTTTTGTAGACTTGTTTTGTGATCTATTCTGGATAATATTCTGTGTGCCCTTGAAAAGAAGGTGTATTCTGCTGCTTTAGGATGGGATATTCTGAATATATCTGTTAAATCCATCTAGTCCAATGTGTCATTCAAAGCTACTGTTTCCTTGTTGATTTTCTGTTTGGATAATCTGTTCATTGATATAAGCGGGATGTTGCAGTCCTCAACTATTATTGTATTACTATCAATTAGTTTATCTTTATTAACTGTTTTATGTATTTGGGTGCTTTAATTTTGGATGTATAAATATTTACAACTGTTATATCTTCTTGTATTGTCCTCTTAATGATTATATAGTGTCCTTCTTTGTCTCTTGTCTTTGTCTCTTGTTTTAAAGTCTATTTTGTTTGATATAAGTATTGCTACTTCAACTTCCTTTTCAATCTGCATGTGTCTTTAGGTCTGAAATGAACCTCTGTAGGCAGTATATGGATTTTTTTTAATCCATTTCATCACTCTCTTTCTTTTGACTGGAGCACTGAGGCCATTTACATTTAAAGTAATTATTGATAGGTATGTATTTATAGTTATTTTGTTACTTGTTTTATGCTTGTTTTTTTTTTTAATTTTTTTTTAACATTTATTTATTTTTGAGACAGAGAGAGACAGAGCATGAACAGGGGAGGGGCAGAGAGAGAGGGAGACACAGAATCTGAAACAGGCTCCAGGCTCTGAGCGGTCAGCACAGAGCCTGATGCAGGGCTCCAACTCATGGACCGTGAGATCATGACCTGAGCGAAGTCGGACACTTAACCGACCGAGCCACCCAGGCGCCCCGTTTTATGCTTGTTTTTATAGTTCTTCTCTTACGTTATTCCCTTGTTCTCTTCTTTCACAAAAACTTGGCTTTCTTTAGTCATAGACTTGGATTCCTTTCTTTTTATTTTTTGCATATCTATTACTAGTTTTGGATTTGTAACTAGCATTAATTTTATATATAACATCTTCTGCATAGGGCCATCTATATTAAATTGATGGTCACTTAAGTTTGTATCCATTCTTACTTCTCTCCCTCCCGCCTGCCACATTTTAGGTATATGGGGTCCTTTACATTCTTTCATTTTGTGAGTCCCTTATTGACTTATTTTTACAGATATATTTTTTCTGCTTTTGTGCTTCCCGCTTTGCTTACTCTTACTTATGGTCTTTCCACTCAAAAGGTCCCTTTTGACATTTCTTGTAGGGCTGGTTTAGTGGTCATGAATTCCTTTAACTTTTATTTGCCTAGAAAACCCTTTGTCTCTCTTTCTATTCTGAATGATAGCCTACTGGATAGAGTATTCTTGGCTGTATGTTTTACCTTTCAGCACTTTGAAAAATTCCTGCTGAAAAATCAGTTGATAGCCTTATGGAGTTTCCCTTGTATGTAACTGTTTTTTTTTTTTTTTTTCCCTCCCCTCTTGTTGCTTTTAAGATTCTCTCTTTATCACTACTTCTTGCCATTTTACTTATTATGTTTCTTGGTGTGGACCTCCTTGGGTTGATTTTTTAGGCGGCTCTTTATGCCTCCTGGATTTGGATGTTTGCTTTCTTCCATATATAAGGGAAGTTTTCAGCTATTATTTCTTGAAATAAATGTTCTGCCCTTTTTCTCTCTCTTCTCCTTTTAGGATCCCTATAATGTGAATGACATTGCTGAGTTCCTCTGACATATTTTCATTTTTTTATTGTTCTTTTTCCTTTTGCTGTTGTGCTTGGGTGCTTTCCGTTACTGTATCTACCAGCTCACTGATTCATTCCTCTGCTTCCTCTTGTTTACTAGTTATTCCTTTTAGTGTATTTTTAATTTGAGTTATTGAATTTCATCTCTGATTGTTCTTAATATTTTCTTTCTCTTTGTTGAAGATTTCACTGAGATTCTCCACACTTTTCTCAAGTCCAGTGAATATACTTAAGGCCATTGCTTTGAAATCTTTATCAGGCATATCACTCTTCTCCATTTAATTAAGCTCTTTTGCTGTGATTTTGTTCTTTCACACACACACACACACACACACACACACACACACACACACACACACACACTAAAAGGTAGACATATCTATTTTCACTTAAAATGTTTTTAAGATTCAACTATGCTGTAATTTGTATCAGTCTTCATGCATCATTTCATTTTATGGCTAAATAATAATCCATTGCATCGCTCTAGCACATTTTGTTCATTCATTTATCAACCTTTTGGCTGTTGTAAATAGTACTGCTCTGAATACTTGTGTATAAGTTTTTGACACAAAACAGTAAAAAATAGTAAGAAGTGAAAAATATTCAAATCCATATAAATAGCAAAATGCATCATTTCCCTGCCCCTGCAAGACCACTTTCTTGAGTAAACATTCTATAAGTTTTATCTAAAATTCAGTTCACTAATGATCTCTGAGAATTGTGTGAACATTAGATTTGACTGTATTTTTTTCACTAATTTTTTATTTATAGGTATTCAATATACCCAAAGAAATAATAAATGACTTGAAGCAGAGGTGAATGTTTTTGGGTTTTATTCTCCACTGCCTGTAGAACATGGTTAGATAATCAGAGGTGCTTATTAAAGCTCACTGGTTTGATATTTCTGGCTAACTCTTAAATGATGTCTGTTCTAACTTCCATTCCATGAATCTCTCTGGTCCAGATGAAAATAATCATTGTAAATTCCCATAAGACTTTTGACATATATTCTTGTTGTGAGCCAAATAATACCATCTCTGCTATTTAATGAATCCCATTGCAAGATGTTTTCTTGGTCAAGCCCCAAGTTTCTACAATATCCATTTTATCTACAGCCGCTAAACAACTAATGATCAACTAGGTCATTTATTTATATTTAAAATTACCTCCTATATGCTCTCTGTCGGAACCTACCTAACACTGAATAATCTCAAACCCTGATTCTGCTGTAGATCTGGTAAGTTTAAGTGTTTTACAAAATTATTTCTACTGAAAGATTTTAAATCTCTGCCCTTCCTACTTCCATCTCCTAACCCTGATTTCATGGAGCTGAGATCAATAAAAGAGTTTGCATATATTAGCATATATGAAAGAACAATTCAACAGGGGAGGGCTTAAAGAGCTTAATCTTGGGGCTCTTTCCCATAAAAAGGATGTGATATAGTAGTCTTTAGGAGATAAAGGTACATTTTTAAGTCATAGAACTATAGATAGTTGTAGGAGGAACAGATTCATATTTTAACAGAAAAGAAATTGTGAAGAAAAGGTAAATGCCTTTCTCTGAGCTGTATGGCTATAATGTAGTAAACCTGATAATAAAGCAGTCTCCTTCCATTTGATAAAAATCAGCAAAACTAATTTTCTCTGTGATGGGTCCAACTGATAACTTATCTGCGATTATGTTGAAAATCTTCTCTGGAAATTTACAAGCATTCTGCAACTGTTCACTGAAGCCTGTCTATAATGCAACATATATATAATATATATAGATATAGATATAGATATAGATATAGATATAGATATAGATATAGATATAGATATATATAATATATATAATAATTTTTATATATTCTTTCAGTAAGGGTATTCTTAGTGATGAACTCTAAATGACTTCTGTGTGTGTGTGTGCACGTGCGTGCATGTGTATAACACGCAGCCATCCCAGAGCAGGTGCTTCCTTAATGTTAGCTATTATCCTTAGGATTATATAGATGAATAGATGGACAAATACATAGTTAAGTAGATACATAATGACATATTCTCAATTTAATTGCTATATAGTACCAAATAACAGATATTATTTTCAATATCTATGACTTAAGCTTTATTTCACTATAATCTCTAATACCCTATAATTATCTTTCAAACTAACATACGAATGAAGATGGAAAGAATAGCAAAGATGTTTTCACAGAGGAAACAACATCTTAGAAAGTGGATTCTTAGAGCTTTTGTTTAAATAGAATTGTATTTTCTGTCTCTTTTTTCCTTTGATACAGGTTTCCACCTATCAATCAGGACAATGGATGCGGCCAATAAGTCTGTTTCTGAATTTGTTTTGCTTGGACTCTCTAATTCCTGGGAACTACAGCTGTTTTTCTTCATAGTGTTTTCATTGTTTTATGTGGCAACAATGGTTGGTAACAGTCTCATAGTCATCACGGTTATAGCTGACTCTCACCTACACTCTCCTATGTATTTTCTACTTACCAACCTTTCCATCATTGATATGTCCCTTGCTTCCTTTACCACCCCTAAGATGATTGCAGACTACCTCACTGGACACAAAACCATCTCCTTTGATGGTTGTATCACCCAGATATTTTTCCTACACCTTTTTACTGGTACTGAGATAATTTTACTTATGGCCATGTCCCTTGATAGGTATATTGCAATATGCAAGCCTCTCCGCTACACTTCAGTCATAAGACCCTGGGTGTGCGCTGCCCTTGTGGTGGCTTCCTGGGTTGTGGGAGTCATGCATTCAATGAGCCAGGTCATATTTGCTCTCACATTACCATTCTGTGGTCCCAATGAAGTAGACAGCTTTTTCTGTGACCTTCCTGTGGTGTTCCAGCTAGCTTGTGTAGATACTTATGTTCTGGGCCTGTTTATGATCTCAACAAGTGGCATAATTGCATTGTCCTGCTTTATTCTTTTATTCAATTCATATGTTATTGTCTTTGTTACTATCAAGCATCATTCTTCAAAAGGATCATCTAAGGCCCTTTCTACCTGCACAGCTCATTTCATTGTTGTATTCATGTTCTTTGGGCCATGCATCTTCATCTATATGTGGCCACTAAACAGTTTTCTTACAGACAAGATCCTGTCTGTGTTTTATACCATCTTTACTCCCATTCTGAACCCAGTAATTTATACTTTAAGGAATCAAGAAGTGAAGACAGCCATGAGGAAACTGAAAAATAGGCTTCTAAATCCTAACAAGACAACTCCTTGGCATTATTTTTAATTTTAAATTCTAGTTCTAGTTTTAACTTCCCAGGCATTACATGGCACAGTTTTTGTGTACACAGAATTATGACTAGGCTCTTATTTCTGGAGTTCCCATCAAAATGTAATCAAATCAAATTGCAATCAAATCATAAATATTAAAACTACTCTTAGTCATATGTTTAAAATACATGTTATATTTCACAAAATCAAGTTGACAGAAACAATTTCTTCCAGAAGCAAAGACTATCTATAAAAATGCCAACAGTTCCTGCTCCAGTTAGGAAATTCAACATTAACAATCTATTCAATGGAAACGATGAACAAAAAATGAGAAGAGGAAATATAGGTTAAAAGGGAACTAGAAGATAATGACATTTATATACAACTTGTTACCAGGTTACTCAGAGAATTGTCCCTAAAGTATGTCAAATTAGTAAGATTTCTATAAGCCTTAGAAACTCCATACTGCTATAGGATTATCCTCTGACAAGCAGTGATTTTTCCATATATACCTGAGTCATTCCTACTTAACGTTTAAAACAATTTGTAATCTCTTCTAATTGAAGAAAACCCTAGATGTATTTCATTACAAATGCTGATGAGGTCCAAAGCAAATGCTATAAGTAGAAGAGTCTCCACCACTCACTTTTAGCTAATAAGCAAAGATATACAGCCATGATAACTTCTGATAATACATTATGAATAAAGAGGCTGAAGTATTCCACAAATTAGAAAATATTACAAATGAGTTTCAAAGCAGTACATTTTGTTTCATACAGGTACTATGTCAGTTTAATGGCTGAGAAGTTAAAACTGGAATTAAAATAAGAGATACAGTTTATAATAACAGTTTATGGACAACCTATGATTTCATTTTAAAGTACTGGACTGGTTTACAGTTTGGTTAAATTACTTTTTCCTTTTAATATATGGTTGCAAAAATAAGAAATATGTGCTTAGTAATACACTGTCAATGTAATAAGTATGTTTCTTTATACAAATGGTGTTTTTTTTTTTTTTAAGTGTTAAATAGGTTCAAGATTAGCTTTAAGGTACACAAGGTATCTCTGCCACCTGCTGGTTGTTACTGGAATTGCAATAATTGAAAACCAGAAGAAAGAATTCCGCGTACCTTGCTTTGCAAATCATCTTGTTTAAATTTATGGCACACATGAAAGAACTAATTGCTATTTGAAACTGGGTAAATGATATTTATAGTGTTCAGCATATTATCCAACTTTTATGCACAAGAAAATATCTGTTACAATCACAGTATTTGATAAATATCAAGTTGTTCTTCTCTGGCATTATTGAGTAAATAATAACCAAGAATTACATATGCACTAATTATCACTGATGAGAGAGAAGTTAAGAAAAGGATATTCCTGTTAATTTTAAGCCAAATGCCAGCAAAAATGTGTTTTTTCTTCATCAGAGTGTGTTTATTTTCTTCATTTTTTAAAAAATTTAAAGTTAGTTAACATATAGTGTAATATTCGTTTCAGGAGTGGAATCCTATGATTCATCACTTACATATAACACCCAGTGATCTTGCCAACAGGAAAACAAATTTACAGTTAAAAATGTATGATATTGTGTTAAAACCCTAGGAATGGTTGAAACTGTTGGGTAAAAATGTCTATAGTATTAACACTAAACTGAAATGTGTTTATATCCACCAAATAATAGCATAATTCTATTTGAAATAGGAATACAAATGGGTCAATTTAGGGTGTGTGTGCATGTGGTATGTGAACTTTCACTTATGTGTGAAAATGTGCAAATGTGTTCAGGATCAAGGAATTAATTTATGTAGAAATTTTCTAACTGGTATTTTGTTAATGCCCCCAAAAATTCTTTCACATATTTATTTGAATAGGGAGTATATTTTGTAATGAAATGGTTTTTGCAAGATTAAAGTGTTGAGCCTTTTCAAAAGAATGTCATCAATCTTCAGTACTTGTGTGGAGAATTATAAAACTCAAGGACATTTGCCAAAACCCTTAAAGGTACAACTGATCAGCAGACAACTCTGCAAAACAAGTCAATAATGAGACTGATTAGTTGGAATTATAGTAAGATTCTGCAGCTGAGAATGAAAAGGATCACAGCCTCTGAAGGACTTTGATAAATAAAGGCAACTACAACTACCTTCCCTTGTGGTTCAGTGTAAAGAATAAATGTACAAGTTAGCTCTATGTATTACATAAATCTTAATTAGGAGCTACAGGTGGATTATTTTATCACCTTGTCTCCTCATCATGCTGCTGACACTCTTTTATACAAGGGTAAGTACAGTGACAGGACACAGGCTCCCTATGCAGTAGTAAAGATGGTGCCATTTGCCACTAGGGCGTCCAATTCTAAAAATATTTTCAAAGCATTCTAGATGAACAGAAGCCAGCTAATATAAACATATAAACATACCAGGTCGAGGGTGGCTTTAAGTGGTCTAAATTTCCAATAACACAACTGAGAGAGTATTACTATTAAGATATTAATTAAGAAGACTTCCTTGATAAGCACTCACTCTTTCTTTAGGTGTTTGGAAAGCTGGGCAATGACAAACTTATGAGCCTTCAAAAATTTAAAAAGCTGTCTTATAAAATTAAGCAGAGTAATCAATTGCAGATAAAAAAATAAAAATTAGGTTTGGATGAAATGATAAAATATAAATTGTAGTATGTGATGGAATTGAATATATGTAATGGCAATAAAAACTGTACATAATGTACATTTCCAAAAATATTTGAGGAAAATTTCAGAATACTATGTAGTGTTATATTGAAGCCCATTTTAGACCCTCTTCTTTGTATGGGTTTCCTCCAAGGTCCTGGAATGGACCCTAACAAGTTTTTACTCACAGTTTTGACTCTTTTTTTTCTTAAAGTAGTCCCCTTAGATTATACAGACTTTAGACCCTATTGAACCTGGATCCACCCCGAGTGTAGGGGTAAATGTCTTAGACTCAGGTATGTTTTTACCATTGCTAAAGGCCAGTTCTACTGTTTGTTAGTAGTGTAAACTTGGGCAAGACACTTAACCTGTTTCTACACCTGTTAAAGGATATAATAATATCACTTATACTGCAGAGTTATTTGAAAAATAAAGGAACTCATTTATATAAAGCACATAACAAATGTTCAACAAATGTTATTGTAATACTCTTCTCATCAACTTTGGGTATTTTGTTTAAGGGACTTGATGCTCTCCTGAGCTAAGAATTGACATGTTTAATTTGAAAATTAAAGTTTTATTTTATAAATTTTCTGTATTTGTGTATGAGTGCATAAAAAATGTGTATCAGGATTAATTAGGAAAATTAAAAGTAACTTCCACTTTCTGTTTTTTACTTTATCATTTAAAAAATTTAAAAAAATATTTTTTAAAACAGTAAATTCCCCTAGAAAACTACATTGGTTCTTATACTTATTCCAGCCTCTAGAGACCGTTTTCCGCACTGCTCATAATTTTTAATGAATCAAGGAAAATTCTGAATTGTTGTTTAATTAGTATATGATGACTTCTTTACAATGAGTAACTATTAAAATGATTTACTAATTTTAGAATGGATTTTCACTACAATTTTGGCCAGAACAAGAATGATGATATTTGAACCTCCACATTATTAAGGTGCAGACATAGATAGGTACATAGATTAGTAAATAGTTTCTTAGACAAGGAAAATTTTTTATGACATGGACAGTCTTATGAGAAGTATTTTTCTATACTGATAGGGTCCTGGGATAATGTGATCACTGGACTCTACTGCCAAATGGAAGAAGTTCTTGGTGTAGACAGTATCATTTGGATATATCAGACTCTTCATAGAAGTGTTTTCAAATTTAAACTATGACCAATGAAAAATTTTTTTGTTTGTTTTTTGTTTTTAATATAATTTATTGTCAAGTTGGCTAACATACAGTGTACACAGTGTGCTCTTGGTTTTGGGGGTAGATTCCTGTGATTCACTGCTTACATACAACACCTAGTGATCATCCCAACAAGTGCCCTCCTCAATGCTCATCACCTATTTTCCCTTCCCCCCACCTTAAACCCTCAGTTTGTTCTCTGTATTTAAGAGTTTCTTCTGGTTTGCCTCCCTCCCTCTCCGTAACTATTTTTCCCCCTTCTACTCCCCCATGGTCTTTTGTTAAGTTTCTCAAGTTCCACATATGAGTGAAAACACATGATATCTGTCTTTCTCTGACTTATTTCACTTAGCATAATACCCTCCAGTTCCATCCATGTTGCTGCAAATGGCAGGGTTTAATTCTTTCTCATTGCCAAGTAGTATTATATATATATTAATATATACACAGTAGTATTATATACATATATATTAATATATATACAGTAGTAATATATATATAAATATATATACAGTAGTATTGTATATATAAACCACATATTTATCCATTCATCAGCTGGTGGACATTTAGGCTCTTTCCATAATATGGCTATTGTTGGAAATGCCGCTATAAACATTGGGGTATGTGTACCCCTATGCATCAGCACTCCTATATCCTATGGATAAATTCCCAGTAGTGCTGTTGCTGGGTTGTAGGGTAGTTCTACTCTTTAATTTTTTGAGGAACCTCTACACTGTTTTCCAGAGTGGCTGCACCAGTTTGCCTTCCCACCAACAGTGTAAGAGGGTTCCTATTTCTCCACATCCTCACCAGCAACTGTTATTTTCTGAGTCGTTCATTTTAGCCACTCTGACTGGTGTGAGGTGGTATCTCAGTGTGGTTTTGATTTGTATTTACCTGATGATGAGTGATGTTGAGCATGAATTCAGGCACAGGATACAAAAGTTGCAGGATACAAAATCAATGTACAGAAATCCGTTGCATTTCTATATACCATTAATGAAGCAATAGAAAGAGAAATCAAGACATCAGTCCCTTTTACGATTGCACCAAGAACCATAAATTACCTAGGAATAAACCTAACCAAAGATGTAAAAGATCTGTGTGCTGAAAACTATAGAAAATTTATGAAGGAAATTGAAGAAGACACAAAGAAATGGAAAAGCATTCCATGCTCATGGATTGGAAGAATAAATATTGTTAAAATGTCAATACTACCCAAAGCAATTTACACATTCAATGCAATCCCAATCAAAATTGCACTGCCATTCTTCTCAAAGCTAGAACAAATAATCCTAAGATTTGTATGGAACCACAAAAGACCCCAAATAGCCAAAGTAATGTTGAAAAAGAAAACCAGAATGGGAGCATCACAATCCCAGACTTTAGTCTCTACTACAAAGCTGTAATCATCAAGACAGTACGGTATTGGCACAAAAACAGACACATAGACCCATGGAATAGAATAGAGAACCCAGAACTGGACCCACAAATGTATGGCCAACTAATCTTTGACAAAGCAGGAAAGAGTATCCAATGGAAAAAGACAGCCTCTTTAGCAAACGGTGCTGGGAGAACTGGACAGCAACATGCAGAACAATGAAACTACACGACTTTCTTATACCATACACAAAAATAAACTGAGAACTAGTTTCAAAGGAGCTTTTACACAAAACAGTTAAAACAAAGTTGGCAAGAGAACTGAATAAACTCTCTTCTCTCCCCATTTATTCCCTATTACTATTTTGCATGGAGATTTTTGGATGCATCTAAGCAGATTGAAAACTAGGTGAAAAAAACAACCATGGAAACCTAATTCATGTGAGCTTTTTGCATATACTCTCAGAGTCCACTGAAATACACTGAGCAATTTGACATTCTTTCAGTATATGCTGTTAGGATGATTAATTTTATAAAGGTCAGAATAGTTTTTTGTTGTCAATTATTTCTAGTGCTGTTAGTTATACCTAAGAGGTAAATATGCACAACTTAAACTGGAGTCAGAAGGCCTAACATCCAAATGAGACAGGACTGTGATTGAGATTATGGGTTCATTATTCTGTCTTTGTGGTTGTCAGTATAATTTAATTGACATTTAATCTTTTTCTTTATTATTTTTTGTTAAATACATACATACATCCCAACATCTAGCATGTACTAAAATATCATGTTTGCATATTTATTTTTACTCTGGTAATTTATACTGCCAACATAAGGAGATGTACACCTATTTACATTTTATTATCTCTTTAAAATTTACTTTTTTATTAAAGAAAATTCTTAAGGCTGGAGGTTTCAGGTTTTTTTCTTAGTAGCTGTTCTTTGACTACTAATTGCTAGCCTATTATTAATTTGCCTATCTTTGTTTTTTTTTTGCTTTGTAACTTTGCTAGGACTCTAAAGCCATCAATAAAAGCTAGATTTTCTCAGTTTCCTCACTCCACACCCACTAGAGGAAATTTAAAGGAGAAAATGTATTTTAGACTGAAATGCTAGTGCTAGAAATAGCATTTAAAATAGAAATTTGATTTTACATAATTATGTATTTACTTTGAATTATTTCTCCTATCAGAGTATAATTATATGGGTTGCCTTCAGTAATGAAAACAGAAACCACTGGATATATTAAGCAGATTTAATACAGTGCTTTGGATGCTCATAAAATCATCCAATGAACTAATTAAAAGTAGCACTCTGGGGGCCCCTACTAGAGTTGCTCGGGTCCAGAATAGACCCCAGTAGTAAGCTCTTAAGGTCAAAGAATCTTGATTCTATTACTACTGCCTCACTATCCTTAGTCCCCTTGTGGCTGTGCACAGTCACTGGAATATAGGTCTGGCTCATGCAATTGCTTCTCCCTCACATCTCATCATCTTGCTCACCAGCAGCAATTACATCAGTACATACCATCTGCCTCAATCCAACTTCTGAAGCTCTTGTTGGTGCATCTAATTGGTGGAACATAATTTGCAAAGAAAACCTTGGCTAAAAAAGAGCAGTTCTCAGATATCAAGTTTTTTATGCAGTGGAAAAAATCCTAAAGGAGTACAGATTAGAGGCTGAGTCATCACTATATCTATTATATTAATATTTATTTTTCATTATTATAGGCTTTCTATTGTAGAGTAAAGCCAAGGTAAATAAAAACGCACAGAACTTACAATGTCATGAAATAGAAGGCAAACACCATTATAAACACATCTCGAGTCACAGAATAGAACTTTGCCAGTCACTCCTGGCACTGGCACTCCTGAAGCTCTTGTATTTGTTCATCTCAAATACACATCTTTCTCTCTTTCTCGCTCTCCCTTCCAAAATTAACCACTGTCCTTTTATAGTAATACATTCTTTGCATTTCTTTACAGTTTTATATGTTCATGTATACCCAAGTATGCATCCTGAGACACTCAAATTTCATCTTGCCCACATTTTCTTTCTTTACTTTTCTTTTAAAAAATGTTTAAATGTTTATTTATATGAGAGAGAGAGAGAGAGAGGTAGAGAGTGAGCAGGAGAGGGTGAGAGAGAGAGGGAGAAACAGAATGCAAAGCTGTAAGCACAGAGCCGGACATAGAACTCAAACTCACGGACCATGAGATCACAACCTGACCTGAAGTCGGACACTTAACTGGCTGAGCCACCAAGGTGCCCCTCTTCCTGTACTTTTAATGTACAAGTATCCTTCTCATCATCTCTTACATTTCTGTATAATTTATCTTCTGAATAATCACAGCTATTTACTGGGCAGGGTGCTCCCTGATCTGGAATGCATGATTGCATGCATATAGTACATTTCAACACGTACCTCTGTCCTTCATATTTTCTGCAAATTACATATCCAGAGATTTAATCATATCTAGTTTGGCACCTTTTATAAGACAGACTAGGGATGGTATTATGTTCTTCCATGTGGAGGACACTGATATCTTCCTCTCTTTTTGGAATAATAGCAGCTATTGTTATTCAATGCCACAGCCTGTACTCACTGTCTGTAGTCATTTTTCTTGTCAAAAGCATGTTTCCTATTGGATTCCTCAGGATGATTTCTTGAGAACCAAACTCTATAAACTCTGGCATGTTGACCATAGTTTCTCTGGTTCTTTAAACTCTGAAGGAAGTTTTGCTGTAAATTCCTTAGCTATCCCTTTATTTATTTGAGTATGTTAAATTTAAATTATGACTCTTTTTGTAAGTGTGCTGAAGCCTGAAAAACCTATATTCTTCTGTATTACCTGAGAACACTACAAGTTAGGAGTTTGGGACTAATCTTTTAATTTTTGAAGAGACGCATTAACACCCCATCCTGGTAGTTATTAGTGGCCTCTCTAAACCAAACAGGATTCCATTGCATTTGTGAGATTGTAGGGACACTTAAAAATCTTAAATCTAGCTAAATGAAGATGTTCTTCAAGAGAAGCATGCAAATGAGTTATCATCAGTATACCTATTTAAGGTTTCTAATTGTTTTCAAGAAAGGTATAGATTTATAGGTGTCCTGATTGTTATAAAATAGAGTTCCCATTTGAATCCTATAGTCCTTTTGGATCTGCTATCCCCATCTCTCATATCACACAGGCTTTAACACATGAAGAAAGAGACTTTTGCAGTGCAACAACTAAAATAATTATGATGCAAAGAGATTACATGGCTATTTCTTACTTTAATATATTGCGAAGTAGCTTAAGGGGAATAGAGGCTACCCTTTCTGAGGGTCTATTTTACCTAAATCTCATTAGTAAAGCACACGCCAAAAAGGAAAAGAAAACATTAAGATAGGTTAAGAGATTTCTTGGACAACATCAAGAAAACAAATATTCACAATATAGGGGTCTCAGAAGAAGAGAGAGAAAATGACAGAAGACTTATTTGAAGAAATAATAGCTGAAAACTTTGCCAACCTCGGGAAGGAAATAAATATTCAGGTTCAAGAAGTACAGAGAGTTCCAAACAAAATGAACCCAAGGCGGTATAGAGATTAACACATAATAATTAAAAGGTCAAATGTTAAAGATAAAGAGAATTTTAAAAGCAACAAGAGAGAAGCAAAAAGTTCTGTATACAGGAAACCATATATGGCTCTCAGATGATTTTTCAGCAGCAATCTGTAGGCTAGAAGGGAATGGCATTATATATTCAAAGGGCTGAAAGGAAAAAAGAAACACCTACACCAAGAGTATTCTACTAAGCAAGGTTATCATTCAGAATTGAAGAAGAGATAAAGAGTTTCCCAGACAAAAGTTAGAGTTTATCACCACTAAACTGGCCTTACAAGAAACATTAAAGAGGCTTCTTTAAGTGGAAAGTGAATGGCCATAATTAGATGTCAGAAAACTATAAATAAAAAGATGTAAAATATGACAGCATTTATATAAAATGTAGAGGATGGAGTAAAAAAAGTTTTTTTTAAAGAATATGTTTAAACTTAAATGATTATCAACACATATATTTGGCTATATACTTAGGATGTTATGAACCTCATGGTAACCACAAACTCAAAATCTATAATAGATATGCAAAAATAAAGGAAGCAAAACATAACACTATAGCAACTCATCAGTAACAATGAAAGAGAACAAGAGAAGAAGGAACAGTAAAGAACTACAAAAACAACTGGAAAACAGGTAACAAAATGGTACTAAGTACATATCTATCGATAATTACTTTGAACATAAACGAACTAAATGCTCCAATCAAAAGACAAACAGTGACAGAATGAATTAAAAAAAACAAGACCCATCTACATTCTACCATCAAGAGACTCATCTTAGACCTAAAGACACACAGAGACTGAAAGTAAAGGGTTGGAAAAACATGTATCATGCAAATGCAAGTGAAAAAAAAAAAAGCCAAGGTAGCAATACTTATATCAGACAAAATAGACTTTAAAATAAGGACTGTAACCAGAGACAAAGAAGGATACAATATAAAGATGAAAAGGTCAATCCAACAAGAGGACATAACCATTGTAAATATCTATGCACCCAACATTAGAGCATCTAAATACATAAAACAAATATAAATGGCCATAAAAAGAGAAATTGTTGGTAATACAATAATAGTGGAGGACCCTAAAACCCCATTTATACCAATGGATAGATGATCCAGGAAGATAATCAATAAGGACACAGTGTATTTGAACGATACATTAAGCCAGATCAAAACAGCAGATATATACAGAACATTCCATTCTAAAACAACAGAATACACATTCTTTTCAAGTGCGCATGGAATATTCTACAGAATGTTTCACACATTAGGCCACAAAGAAAGTTTCAGTAAATTTAAAATCATACCATGCATCTTTTCCAAACACAACATATGAAAATAGAAATCAAACACAGCAACTGGAAAAAAACCACAAATATGTGGATACTAAACAATGTGCTACTAAACAACCAATGGATTAATGAAAAAAATACAAGGAGGAAAAATAAAAATGAAAACACAATGGTCCAAAATTTTTGAGACACAGCAAAAGCTGTTCTAAGAGGGGACAATATAGCGATACAGGTCTCCTTCATGAAACAAGGAAAATCTTAAACAACCTAACATTACATCTAATGGACTAGAAAAAGAAAACAAAGCCCAAGATGAATATAAAGCAGGAATAATAAAGATCAGAGTGGATATAAATGAGAGACAAAAAAAAAAAAAAACCAGTGAAACCAAGAACAGATTCTTTTAAAAGATAAATAAAACTGATAAAAAGTCTTAGCTAGACTAATTAAGAAAAAAAGAGAAGGTCCCCCCTCAGGTCCCCCCACCCCCACCCCCCAAAAAAAAACCCCTCAGAAGTGAAAGAGCAGAAGTAATGACTGACACCACATCAATACATAATATTGTAAGACAATACCACAAAAACCCTATGCTAACAAATTGGACAACCTATAAGAAATGGATAAATTCCTAGAAACATGCAATCTTCCAAAACTGAATCAGGTAGAAATAGAAAACATGAATATACCAATTACTATTAACAAATTAAATCATTAAAAAACTACCAAAAGCAAAATTCTGGGACCAGATGAATTCACAGGTAAATTTTACCATTTACTCATTTATTAATTATTTTAAAAAATTTTAATATTTAGTTTTGAGAAAGAGAGACAGAGCATGAGTGAGGGAGAGACAGAGAGGGAGACATAGACTCCAAAGCAGACTCTGGGCTCTAAGCTGTCAGCACAGAGTTTGATGTGGGGCTGGAAATCATGAACTGCAAGATCATGACCTGAGTGAAGGTGGACACTTAACTGACTGAGCCACGTAGGTGTCTCCAATTCTACCAAACACTTAAAGAAGAGTTAATACCCATTCTCCTGAAAATATTACAAAAAAAACAAAACAAAACAAAACATAAAGGAAAGCTTCCAAATATATTTTATGGGGCCAGCATTACTCTGATACCAAACCAGACACAGACACAAAAACAAAAAAACAAAACAAAAAACAAACAAACGAAAACTACAGGCCAATATTCCTGATGAACAGAGGTGCAAAAGTCCTCAATAAAACATTATAAATCACATTCATCAATACATTAAAAGGATCATTCACCACAATCACATGGGATTTATTCTGGGTATACAAGGATGGTTCAATATTTTCAAATCATTCAATGAGATAAACTATATCAACAAAATAAAAGGTAAAAATCATGATTATCTTAGTAGATTAAAAAACAGCATTTACCAAGTTTCAATATCTGTTCATAAAACCTCTCAGCAAAGTGGATTTAGAGGGAATATGCTTCAACATAATAAGAGCCATAATGTAAAGCCCACAGTTAACATCATACTCAATGTGGAAAAATTGAGAACTTGTTCTTAAGATCAGGAACAAGACAAGGATGTCTACTCTTACCACTTGTACTCAACATAGTACTGGAAGTCCTAGCCACAGCAAACTGACAATAAAGAGAAATGAGGCAACCATATGGTAAGCAAGAAGTTAAATTGTTACTATTTGCAGATCTATATACAAAAAAACCTAAAAACTCCACCAAAAAACTACTAGAACTGATAAATGAATTCAGGAAAGTAATGCAAAATTAATACCCAGAAATCAAGTTGTGGTTCTATACATTAATAATGAAGTACCAGAAAAAGAGATTAGGAAAACAACCTCATTTACAATTGTACGAAAATAATAACATACTAGAAATAACTTGACCAAATGGTTGAGAGATCTGTACTCTGAAAACTGTAAAACACTGATGAAAGAAATTGAAAATGACACAAAGGAAAGATATTCCATGCTTATGGATTGGGAGAACACCTATTTTTTAAAATGTCCATAGTACCCGAAGTAATCTACAGAGTCAATGCAATCCCTATATAAATACCAACAGTATTTTTTCACGAAACTAGAACTGATAATCATAAAACTTGTATGGAACTACAAAAGACCCCAAATAGCCAAGTCAATCTTGAAAAAGAACAAAACTGGAGCTAACACACTCCAGATTTCAAAATATACTACAAAGCTGTAGTAATCAAAACAGTACGGTGCTGGCTCAAAAATAGACATGAGGATCAACAGAATAGAATAGAGAGCCCAGAAATAAACCATTACTTATATGGTTAATCTATGACAAAGGAGACAAGAATATACAATGAGGAAAAGACAGACTCTTCAATAAATGGTTCTGAGAAAACTGGACAGCTACATTCAAAACAATGAATGGACCACTTTTTAAGACCACAAACAAAAACAAACTTGAAATGGATTAAAGACCTAAATATGTGACCTGAAAGCATAAAAATCCCAGAAGAAAACATAGGTAGCAATTTCTCTGACATCTGTCACAGCAACATTTTTCTAGATATGTCATCCCAGGCAAGAGAAACAAAAGCAAAAATAAACTGTTGGGACTACATCAGAATAAAAAGCATTTTCATGGTGAAGGAAACTATAAACAAAACAAAAAAGCAACCTATTGAATGGGAGAAGATATTTGCAAATGATATGTCTGATAAGGGTTAATATCCAAAATAGGGAAAGAATTCATACAACTCAACACCAAAAAAATCTGATTAAAAAAATGGGCAAAAGACCTAAAGACTCACTTTTCCAAAGAAGAAATACAGATGGCCAACAGACACATGATAAAATGCTCACTATCACTCATCATCAGGGAAACAAAACCACAATGAGATATTAATTTACACCTGTCAGAATGGCTAGAATAAAAAGGAAAAGAAATAACAAGTGTTGGCAAGGACATGGAGAGAAAAGAACGCTTGCACACTGTCAGTGGAAAATAAAACTGGTTCAACTACTGTGGAAAACAGTTTTGAGTTTCCTCAAAATATTAAAAATAGAAATACCATATGATCCAATAATTCTACCACTGGGTATTTACCCAATGAAAATAAAAGCACTAATTTGAAAGGATACACCCACCCCTATGTTTTTTGCAACATTATTTATAATAGCCAAGATATGGAATCCACCTAAGGGTCCACTGATACATGGATGGATAAGGAATATGTGGTTTGTACACACCCACACCTAACCCCGCAGGAATATTATGCAGCCATGAAAAAGGATGAGATCTTGCCATTTGTGACAACATGGATGGAACTAGAGGGTTTATGCTAAGTGAAATTAGACTGAGAAGCACAAATACCATATGATCTCATTCATATGTGGAATATAAGAAACAAAACAAATGAATAAACAAAAAGCAGAATTAAACTAATAAATATGGAAAAAAGATGAGTGGTTGTCAGAGGGAAGGGAGTGCAGGGATGAGAAAAATGGGTGAAGGAGAGTGGGAGATACAAGCTTCCAGTTATGGAATGAAATAGGTCATAGGAATAAGAGGCACAGCATAGGGCATATAGTCAATAATATTACAATAACATTGACACAAATAGTGACAAATAGGTGAACATAGTATCAGGTAGGTATTACATAAACTGAATCTCTGTGTTGTACATCTGAAACCAATGTAACATCGTGTGTTAACTATACTGAGATAAAATGTGACATGAGAATGACCAATCAGGTACATCCTCCATGACATATCAATATTCTCATTTTTTTTATTTCAATATAGGAGGGTCCCAGAAAGCTCCTTTTGCTGCTGGCTTGTAGTACAAAGATGTTTACTTGAGCTCACCATCCCACCAAGAGAGTATCCAGTGAGGAAGAAATAAACTTTTAAATGAAATCTGGGTGCTGCTATGAAGATGGAAGGAACCCAGGATGGCCAAAATGCCCACTAGTCATCCCCCGTTCCTGTCATCATAATGATAATCTTTCTTGTAACAGCACTATGGAGTATGAAAGTGCTTTCATCTACCTATCAGTATCATTAGATCCTTGCAAGGACCGTGGAGTGTAGGTGAGCAAGAGGGGGATGATTTCCTCTTTTACAGGCATAAAAGCTTGGAGGCTTGTCATTTGGGCAGCATTAATTTATTAAATCTTACACAGTGATGCTGGGGGTACAAACTTTGGTTGGGTAGGTTGTATGGTTAGTAGGTAGTGGAGCAGGATAAATAAATAAGTAAATAATAAATAAATCAGTAAGTATTTTAAAATGTAAGAAAAAATAATGTTTGGCATTCTATATAAGAAATTAAGGGGGAAAAACCCTAAAGATAAAACAGTATGAGGATAAAAATTATAAAGAGCAGAAAATAATGAAAATTTCTTTCACTTTTTCTATAAATTTAGCTTACACTTAATATCAAAACCCAATGAGGATACTAGAGGAAGGGGAGGTTTGGGACAATTTTGGTTTTGAACATGGTGTATATATCAGTTAGGATTTAATAAGGGACTTTGAACCACAAGAGTGAGATGGAGTAAGGGATGTATTATAAAGATTAGATTTTACACAATAATGAGAACTAGAGGAGAATACTGGGAAAGGTTGTTGCTTCAAAATCTGGTGGTGAATCTGAAATTGATATATGTCAGCAGGACTGGGAGCTGAGAAGAAAAGCTGGATGTGAAATCTGAAGTGTGTCTTCTGTTGCCAGCATAAAACTGGATTTTTTTTTTCTCATCTGATAATCGCTTCATTTTGTTTGTGCTATTCAGTTTCATTGCATTTAATGTAATTATTGAAATGATGGGATTTACATCTACAAGTTTGATTTCTATTTGTCCTAAGTGTTTGTTGTTGTTGTTACTTTTTCTACTACTTTCTTGTGAAATAGATATTTTCTAGCATGCTATTCTTTTTTTTTTTAATTTCTTTAACGTTTATTCATTTTTTGAGAGAGACAGAGCGCAAGTGGGAGATGGGCAGAGAGAGAGGGTGGGGTGGGGGAGACACGGAATCCGAAGCAGGATCCAGGCTCAGAGCTGTCAGCACAGAGCCTGATGCGGGGCTGGAACTCGTGATCTGTGAGATCACGACCTGAGCCAAAGTCAGACGTTCAACCAACTGAGCCACCCAGGTGCCCCTCTAGCATGCTGTTCTAATTTCTTTGTTGGTTTTCAATTTTAATTTTTTGAGTTATCCCTACTTTCCTCTGCATAAGTAGGTCTTGCCTTTCTATAACTGATTTTGTATACTCCAGACAGAGAAGCTTCTAAACTACAAATCTTGACATGATACTCCTTTTACTTTTTTTATTATTTAAAAAATTTTTTTAAAATATTTATTCGTTTTTGAGAGACAGAGAGAGACAGAATGCAGGCAGGTGAGGGGCAGAGAGAAAGGGAGACACAGAATCCGAAGCAGGATCCAGGCTCTGAGCTGTCAGCACAGAGCCCAATGTGGTCTCAAACCCACAAACCATGGGATCATGACCTGAGCTGAGGTCAGATGCTTCACCGATTGAGCCACCCAGGTGCCTCATAATACTCCTTTTAGTAATTAAATGCTTTCCCCCACCAAATGGCTTTTTATTGTTCCTAAAGGAAGTTTGACACTATGTAATATTTCCTATCTAGATAAATCCCATATACTTTAGATTTCAGTCATATTGTATTCTTTTGTTTCTTCAGTTTTACATTTTCACCAAATGTTTACCTCTTGACACAGATACTGGTGCTTTTTCTTTTTTCCTGATTTAAAAATATCCCCATCTAGAAACATGAACATCCACTAACCTGGATAACTCTGATTCATCTATTATGTGTTAGCCAATACCTTCTATAAATTTTTTATATAAGCTTAAAGCCTTCCATAATTTACTCATACCACTCCCTAACTCTCTATGGTAATTTTACTTGCCAATTTTACTTTATTTGTCAAGGTATCTGCTTTCTATCTTAGGATATATATTTTGTGAATTTGGGAACTATTTGATCATGTACTCCAAATGCATTCTTACCTCCTAGTTTAGTAACTGGGAAATAATTAGTGTTCAACAACTATTGAGTGAATGAATGCAGTAATATGTTGTTAAGAAATGACTTCATATTAACCAGGCATTTGATTTGATAGCTTATAATAAAACTACAAAATAAGCTATATAATATGAAGACATTATAACTACTGTTGAAATCAGAAGTGATTTTTAAACTTATTTCGATTTAAAAAATTTATACAAAAGATGAGGAAATGCTCACATGTTGCTCCTATGCATTTATTACCCAGATTCAATAGTTACCAACACATGTATAATCATGTTTTTCCCTATTCATATAAGTAAAATTGCTAAGTACAAGAGTCAATTGTATATATAATTTTCTAGCCATTGATAAATGTATTGCTATAACAATTGCTACATTTTGCATTACCATTTGCAATACATAAGTCCCTCATAGCCTATAAGACAGTACATTATGAAATTTTGAATTTTTACTAATATGATATGTTGGAGAATGTATTTCAGTATAGTTCTGTCTTCAAAAGAGGAGCTCTTGAAATAAAAACAAATAATGTATTTACCAGTGAAACCAGAAATACAGCTCTTGGAAGGTAATACTACTAATAGGACAAGTATTTGTCAAAGTAAAAAGGGAACCATAGAAGTTATCATTGAAGATTAGAAAAATGGCCATAAGTTCATATGTTGAGGAGATCAATTAAAGAATGCTATGTAAAAGCAGAAGACACGTTCATCCAGATGAATTTGTTTATTTCCTAACAAAGAATAAATTGCCAAACTTGCTTAATAAGAGAAAGAAAACTGAAATCAACAATAACTATAATAACATACATTGAAAAAGAGACTTATGGGGAAGATGGTGGAGTAGGAGGAGCTTAGATTCACCTCATCCTACTGATTTCAGAGTAAATAAGCCAGAAAACAATGCAAAGACCAGTAGAACCAACTCTCCACAGCTAAATGTAGAGAAGAGGCCACATCAAAGAGGATAAGAATGGCAGAGAGTCAAATTGACCCCTGGAGCTGTCTGTGGGAAGGAAGGACACCATGGGCACAGGAGGGGAGGGGAGCAGACCCCACACCAGGCACCCCAAGCATAGGAAATCTGCACTGGGAAGATGAATCCTCATAACATATGGCAATGAAAACCAGAGGGGCCTAACCTTGCAAGTTCTTTTTTTTTTTTCTTTTAATTTTTTTTTTTTAATGTTTATTTATTTTTGAGACAGAGAGAGACAGAGCATGAACGGGGGAGGGTCAGAGAGAGGGAGACACAGAATCCGAAACAGGCTCCAGGCTCTGAGCTGTCAGCACAGAGCCCGACGCGGGGCTTGAACTCACTGACCGCAAGATCATGACCTGAGCCAAAGTCGGCCACTCAACCGACTGAGCCACCCAGGCGCCCCAAACCTTGTGAGTTCTTACACTCAGTGTGGCTTAACACTTAAGACTTTAAAAATCAGTGGGTTCAGCTCTGACAGGAAATTGAGCCCCCATCCTTAAAGAGACAGCACAACATTCAGCCCCACTGAGATACAGCAAAGCAGCAGCAGTTTGAAAAACTGGGGTATAGGGACACCTGGGTGGTTCAGTCGGTTAAGCTTCTGACTCTTGGTTTTAGCTCAGGTCATGATCTCATGGTTTCATAAGTTTGAGCTCCACATCAGGCTCTGTGCTGACAGTGCAGAGCCTGCTTGGGATTCTATCTCTCCCCTCTCCCTCTGCCCCTCCCCACACTGCTGTCTCTTTCGGAAGGAAGGAAGGAAGGAAGGAAGGAAGGAAGGAAGGAAGGGAAGGAAGGAAAGAAGGAGGGAAGGAAGGAAAGAAGGAGGGAAGGAAGGAAGGAAAGAAGGAGGGAAGGAAGGAAGGAAAGAAGGAGGGAAGGAAGGAAGGAAGGAAGGAAGGAAGGAAGGAAGGCAGGCAAAAATGGGGTATATGGGGGGGACTTGTTTACTAATCTGAGAGTGTGTGCTGGAGGCGCAGGAATCTTTGGAGATGTTTCCAAGAACAAAAGAAGTGGCAAGTATCATCTCCTTCCAGCCTATATACACAACACCTTTGGAGAGCAGTGCAGTGCAAATACTCTCCACCTAGCTTGCTAACAGCACTCTCCACCCCTGTGCTCTTTTGCAGACCTACCCCCTCGTGCCCAGTCACAGCTGAAGTTCGCCAGAGTGGCAGAAGGTCCCTTCCAGAGCACCAATACAGATCTTGTTGTCACTGAGTGTCCCACCACACGGTGGTTTCATGCAGACTTGCCCACTACAACAGACCCTTGACAAAAATCCATCCAAAACAGTGCCACAAGCCTGGAGATATGCAAACAGCATTCACAGGGGCCAGCAACACCCCAAGGTGATACTTGCCCCAAGAGAGAGTTAAAACCACACCTACCAGCTCAGTAGTGGCCTGGGGGCTGATATCTGGTCTGACTATAGGCCCCACCCACCAACAAAACTTCTCAATGAAAGCTTCTCAACAGACAACACAGGTAAAGTACCCCGAAGTTCAGTGCTATTGCATTTCTGGCAAACACCTGGTCAGACTCAACTCAAGCCCAAGGTGGCCCCCGACTGGCCCACTAACAACAAAGGGACCAAACCTTTCCCGCAACAAGCAAAGGGAACAACTGCAGATGACTGGACTGAAGGCAAGCATGGCTCAGCCACAGCAGTAAGGCACATGAAACACACACGAGATACCCATGAAGTGCCAGGTTCTGGTGAACAGAGAACATTGTACTGCAGGGCACCAGAGGACCTCTTTTTCATAAAGCCACTGTCTTCAACAGCTAGAGATGTAGCTAACTTTCCTAACACATAGAAGCAGATACAGAGAGGTGGACAAAATGAGGAGACAGAGGAATATGTTTCAAATGAAAGAGCAGGACAAAAATCACAGCAAGGGAGTTAAATGAAATGGAGAGAAGTAATATGCCTGATAGAGAATTTAAAGTAATGGCCATAAAGATATTCACTGGACTTGAGAAAAGAGTGGAGAACCTTAGTGAGACCCTCAACAAAGAGATAAAAAAACATAAATAAGAAATCAGAGACGAAGAACTCAATAACTGAAGTCAAAAATACACTAGAGGGGATCAATAAGCAGAAGAATGGATCAGCAAGCTGGAGGAAAGAGTTATAGACAGTGATCAAGTTAACCAGGAGAGAGAAAAAAAAATAAAAAAGGAAAATAGATTAAGGGAACTCAGCAACACCATCGAGCATAAAAACATTCAAGTTATAGGGGAAGGAAAAGAGAAAATGGGGCAGAAAAGTTATTTGAAGGAATAATTCCTTAAAACTTCCCTAATTTGGGGAAGAAAATAGATATCAGATCCAGGAGGCCCAGAGAGCCCCCAACAATATCAACCCAAGGAGGTCCACATCAAGATATACAGTAATTAAAATGGCAATAAGTAGTGATAAAGAGAGAATGTGAAGGTGGCAAGAGAAAAGAAAATGGTTACATACAAGGAAAAACCTATAAGGCTATAAACTGATTTTTCAGCAGAAATTTTTCAGGCCAGAAGGTACTGACGTGATATATTCAAAGTGTTGAAAGAAAAAAAAATCTATGATCAAGAATATTCTATCCAGCAAGACTGTCTTTCAGAATGGAAGGAGAGATAAAGGGAAAAGATAAAAATGCTAAAGGAATTCATCACCACTAAATTAGTCTCACAAGAAATGTTTAAGAGGACTCTTTGAGTGGAAAGAAAAGATTATAAGCAGGAATAAAAATAAGAAGCACAAAAGCAGTAAAATTAAGTATATCTATAAAAACTATTCAAGGGATTCACAATATAGAAGGATGTAAAGTATGACGCCATATGCCTAAAACATGCAGGGAGAGGAGTAAAAATTTAGTGCTTTTAGAATGGGCTCAAACTTAAGTGACCATCAACTTAATACAGATGGCTAAGCATAAGATGTTATATATAAACCTAATGGCAACCACAAAGCAAAAACCAGTAATATATATGCAAAAATGAAGAGAAAGGAATCCAAGTATATCATTAAAGAGACCAAACAAATTATGAAAGAGAGCAAGAGAAGAACAGAGAACTCTTAAATTACTTTGTATATAAATGGATTTTGTATGTAAATGGACTAAATACTCCAACTGAAAGACACAGAGTGACAGAATGGATAAAGAACCAAGACCCATATATATTCTTCCTACAAGAGACTAATTTCAGACCTAAAGACATACAGATTGAATGTGAAGAGATGGGAAAGCGTTTATCATGCATATGGAAGTGAAAAGGATGCAGGGGTAGCAATATTTATATCAGAAAAAATAGACTTTAAGACAAAGACTGTAACAAAAGACAAAGGAGGACAGTGCGTAATCATAAAAAGAACAATTTAACAAGAAGATATAACAATTGTAAACAGTTATGTGCCCAAAATAGGAGTAACCAAATACATACAGCAGCTAATAACAAACATAAAGAAAGTAATCAATAGTAATACAATTATAAAGGGGACTTTCTAAACAGATAATCAACAAGGAAACAGTGGCTTTGAATGACACATTGGATCAGAATGATTTTACATTCAGAACATTCCATCCTTAAAGAGCAGAGTACACATTCTTTTCATGTGCACATGGAACATTCTCCAGAATAGATCAAGTTAGGCCACAAAACAAAGCTTAATGAATTTAAGAAAACTGAAGTCATACCATGCATCCTTTTGAATCACAATACTTGGAAACTAGAAATCAACACAAGAAAAAATCTGGAAAGGACACAAATACATGGATGTTAAATAACATACTACCAAACAATGAACAAGTCAACCAAGAAATCAAAAAGGAAATTAAAAAAAATACAAGGAAACAAATGAAAATCAAAACACAATGGTAAAAGTCTTTGGGATACAGCAAAAGCTGTTCTAAGAGGAAAGTTTATAGCAAACAGCTCGAAAAAGAACAACAAAACCCCAAAACACTGGAAGTGAGGAAATAATAAAGATTAGAGAAGAAATAAATTAAAAAAAATTTAAAAACAATAGAACAGATCAATGAAACCAGGAGTAGGTTATTTGATAACATCAACAAAATTGATAAACCTTTATCCAGACTCATTGAGGGGTGGGGAGGACTCAATCAAAATCAGAAATAAGAGATGAGCAGCGACTCACCAAACAGAAATACAAAGGATTACAGGGATTGTTATGAAAAATTTTATGCCAACAAATGGGACAACCTAGAAGAAATGAAAAAATTCCTAGAAACATATAACCGAATGAATCAGGAAGAAACAGAAAATTTGAACTGACTGGTTATCTAATGAAACTGAATCAGTAATCAAAAAACTGCCAACATACAAATGACCAGAACCAGATGGATTCACAGGTGATTTCTACCAAACATTTGGAGAAGAGTTACTATCTATTCTTCTCAAACTATTCCAAAAAACAGAAGGAAAGCTTCCAAATTCATTGTAGAGCACCAGCATTACCCTGATACCAATCTAGATAAAGACACTACAAGAAAAGAAAACTACAGGCCAATATCTCTGATGAACATAGATGCAAAAATCCTCAACAAAATATTAGCAAACAACCAACAATATATCAAAAAAAAATCATTCACTGCAATCAATGGGGATTTATTCCTGTGATGTAAGGGTGGTTTGCAAATCAAGCAATGTGATACATTACATCAATAAGAGAAAGAATAAAAACCAAATGATCATTTCAATAGATTCAGAAAAAGCATTGGACAAATTACAACATCCATTCATGATAAAAGCCCTCAACAAAGTAGGTTTAGAGGGAACATACCTCAACATAATAAAGGCCATAATGAAAACCCACAGCTAATATCATACTCAATAATTAAATGCTATGCACTTTTCCTCTAAGGTCAGGAACAAGACAAGGATGTACACTCTCACCACTTTTATTCAACATAATACTAGAAGTTCAAGCTACAACAATCAGACAAGAAAAAGAAATAAGAGGCATCATTATAGGTAATAAAGAAGTAAACTTTCACTATTTGCACATGACATGATATTATACATATAAAACCCAGAAAGCTACTACAACTGTTAAATAAATTCAGTAAAGTCACAGGATACAAAATCAATATACAGAAGTCTGTTGCATTTCTATACACTTAAAATGAAGTAGCAGAAAGAGAAATTAAAATCACAATCCCATTTACAATGGCATCAAAAAGAATGAAATACATATGAATAAATTTAACAAAGGAGATGAAAGACCTGTTCTCTGACAACTACAAAATACTGATAAAAGAAACTGAAGATGAAACCAATGGAAAGCTATTCCATACTCATGGAGTGGGAGAACAAATATTGTTTATACACTGATACTACCCAAAGCAATCTACAGATTTAATTCAATCCCTATCAAATTACCAACAGCATTTTTCAAAAAATTAGAACAATCCAAAAATGTGTATGAAACCACCGAAGATCCTGAATACCAAGAGCAATCTTGAAAAAGAACAAAACTGGAGGTATCATAATCCTGTATTTCAAGATATACTACAAAGCTGCAATAATCAAAATGCTATGGTACTGGCACAAAAATAGACACATAGATCAATGGAACATAATAGAGAACCCATAAATAAACTCACAATTATATGGTCAATTAATCTATGACAAAGGAAGCAAGAATATGCAATGGGAAAACGATTGTCTCTTTGACAAATCGTGGTGGGAAACTGGACATCTAGGTGCAAAAAAATGAAACTGGACCACTTTCTCACACCATACACAAAAACAAACTCAAAATAGATTAAAGACCTAAATATGAGACCGGAATTCATAACGGTCCCAGAAGAGAGCACAGAGAGTAATTTCTCCTACTGGGTGTAACAGCTGTATCCTAGATATGACTTCAGAGGCAAGGGAAATTAAAATGAAAATAAACTATTGGGTCTATATCAAAATAAAAAGTTTCTTTAGAGCAAAGGAAGCAACCAACAAAACTGAAAGACAAGCTGCTGAGTGGGAGAAGTTATTTGCAAATGACATATCTGAAAAAGGGTTAGTTTCCAAAATATATAAAGAGCTTCTTAAACTCAATACCCAAGAAATCAAATAATACAATTAAAAATGGGCAGAAGACATGAAGAGACATTTCTCCAAGGAAAATGATCAGATGGCTAACAGACATAAGAAAACATGCTCAACATCACTAATTATCAGGAGAATGCAAATCAAAACCACAATGAGATACCACCTCACACCTGTCAGAATGCCTACAATAAAAAACACAAGAAACAACAGTGTTGGCAAGGATGTAGAGAAAAAGAAACATCTCATGCCACTGTTGGTAGGAATACATATCAGTGCAGCCACTGTGGAAAATAGTATGAAAGTTTCTCAAAAATTAAAAATAGAATTACCACACAATCCAGTAATTTCACTACTGGGTATTACCCAAGGATTTTGAAAACACCAATTCAAACAAGTAAAAGTTTCCCTCTGTACATAGCTTTTGTTGTTTATATAATACAAAAAGCATTAATGCTAAGTACCATGATTACATGCAATACATAAATATGAACTATCTGTACACATCTGAAGATCTGAGAACTAAAGCACATAGAATTGAAAACTAAACAGAACGCTTTAATGTAAGTAAAAACTAGGACTGCACACTGCAATAAATCAGAAGTCCCTCATGTGCTATAACTTTATAGCTAAAGTTAAGCATTACAACACTAACGTAACCACATTCACTTATATATAAAATCACAAGTTTCATACATCACAAAACCTTCCATTAACACAGACGTGATATTATCAGACAAGCATCAGTATAATGCCTCTTCTGCATTTTGCATATTGCTATGCAGTACACCCAAGTACACTAGAGTCCTATACCCAAGTACAATTAAAATGTTAAAGAATCTCTCTGCAAGTGGTGCTGGATACTACTAAGAAGTGTACTGCAGCCATATTGGTTATGATTTTCAATGCAGATGGATACAGTTACATTAAGAGCTGAAGTACTTTAAAAGCTTAAAATATTCTTTCTTGAACCAAAATATTCAAAAAAAGGTACACATAAAAATTAACTTTTCAGACACCTTTGCAACTTAAAATTCAGATGCATGTTATTCAGTAGAGCCCCTACATGTAAAAATAAAATGTAGTTTTAATTTCTTCTTGTAAACAGATTAATCCTAGTGCAGTCTTGTGCTACACAACAATTTGAGCAAAAAGAGTAATGCAGACATCTTCTGGGGCAGGCCAGCACAATAAGCTTCAAAGAAAGCTCAAGACCCTGCTGGTTTGATGGTTATATTCATGATAACCAGTTGTCATGCTTACCTTTCACAGAATGTCCTATTTTACAGCTTCTAGAAGACCAATTAGTCAGGCTTACATATGGCACCAAATAACAGTTTCATACAAAGATCTGATCCTCTTTCTCGTTTTCCTCCTACTTCCAGAGAACATGTTGTGGAAATTAATAGGGTGAACTTTAACTATGGTAGAAGTAGAATGCCAGTCCTTTTCTGGCGTACCATTGAAAAAAAATACAGGCATATAACGCCAGCCAAAGATTATACCTTGATTACTTTCGCAGATACTGCAAACATGAAGAGATTTCATGTATTATGTTTAGCATGTGGAAACTAAATTTTGTCCCTGTTATCTGTGTATTTCAAGTTGTTGTGAAGATTTTCATCCAACTTTTTTCAGGGACATATACGTTTTGTAGGGCTGTATCTATTCAATTCTGCTTCTAACAAATACTCAAATATCCTAAAATACCAATAAGATAGACAAGGAAAAATCTGGACAACGTCAAATGAAAATAGCCATGCATCTGCTCTTTAATGTTTTCCTATGATATATTAAAATAAAAACATTTCATGGGGCGCCTGGGTGGCGCAGTCGGTTAAGCGTCCGACTTCAGCCAGGTCACGATCTCACGGTCCGTGAGTTCGAGCCCCGCGTCGGGCTCTGGGCTGATGGCTCAGAGCCTGGAGCCTGTTTCCGATTCTGTGTCTCCCTCTCTCTCTGCCCTTCCCCCGTTCATGCTCTGTCTCTCTCTGTCCCAAAAATAAATAAACGTTGAAAAAAAAAATTAAAAAAAAAAAATAAAAACATTTCAGTCTCTGAGGAAAAAAATAAAAAAGTTAATCTACAAGGTCACAAGACAAACTCAAGTTTATGTACAGTGTCTTCCAATCCTTCAAAGAACAGTAAGACTAGGGTATAAAAAGACTTTTCTGAGTACTCCAACTTATTTTATGAACCTATCGTTGTCTCAATACCAAAACTGGATGTGGTAGCACAAATAACTCCAAAATACTACAGGCCAATGTCACTTGTAAAACTATATGCAATAATCCTACATAAAAATTAGCATATCAAACACAGGCTATGATATTCTCATATAACACATCATAATTAAGTAGAATTTATGCTAAGAATACAAATATATCCACACTGGATACTCTATTAATGGTGTTTAACAGAAAGATTAAAAGAGGAATTCATTATACATCCCCATTGTGGGCGATTAGATATTCTCTGAGTTTTCTATTTTTCCCACCAAGGTGGGGAATATCACCAAAAATTCAATTCTTGATGAAGTATTTCAGAAATCCCTACATGTCAAAATTTCCCTAAAACCATCAGAACATAGTGCATGTAATTGGTAATAAGAAAGACACAGGGGAAACGCCTGTGTTGTTGTTGAGAGAAAGGTAAAAGTGGTTTGGTTCTCGGACTTATGCCATTTTCCCTGTTCAACAAGCTAGTGAATATCTAATGACAAAAACATTCACCATGGGACACATCTATCCTCCCATAGTCCCAGTTCAATCCCCAGTCTAGAATGAAACAGAGAAATGATAAAAGGGAAAAGGGTGAAACAGAGATCTGAGAGGAAGTCTGCCTAAGTCAATATTTATTATAGTTATGATAGCTCAGCTCAAAAATATGTACACATTTCATACAGCTCTCTTATAAGAGAATTTGATTCGAAACTAGCCAACACTTATTTCAACATCCTTAAAAATCTTCAGATATTAAATCAGGTATGTTTTCTTTATTTTATATCAACAATTTTCTTGATCCATTTGCTTGGGATTTTCTCTTTGGGAAATGTTAATATGACCTTTAACTACAGAGAAAAACTTAGAGCAATGGCTTATAATATGTGGACTTACAGTTTTGTGAAAATTTCTTCGCCCTGACGGCAAAATATTTACATCCATGTTAGTGTGGTACAGAAAATTTAACTTGGGTATAATGGAAAATTGTTTAAGGATCAAGTTCTGTAACATTTGAGCTGATAGTTTTGGTTCTAAGTTTTTTTTTTCTTCCAAAAATGGAGTAAAGGAGACTCTACAAAAACATACTAACATCACTTTATATTTATCCTAGTTCATCCCAGCTGAGTCCAGCACCTAGACAAATTGGCATTCAGTAGAAGGATGCAGTGTCACTCTCTGTGAAGATTTCTGACATTTTTCTTCTCTTGTCTCCCATATCTATTTCTCATTCACTTTCACTAAAATAAAGTTGTCATTTCATAGGTGACTAATAAATTAAAAAAATATGGTAAAGAAGAGTTTTACTCCCAATCTTTTCTTAAACCCATACTTTATCCTTTTGAATATGAATTCCCTTCCCCACAAGAGAATGCTCCAGGGAAGATGCCCCTTCTCCTCCAAGTGATAATTATTGATCTAAATATTCTTTGGAATGGTTCCATTTTAGTTATGTTGTCACAGCATTCATTGTTCATTCACTTGACTGTTTTTTTTTTTTTTTCATGCTTCTTTGGGGGGGAATCTCTGTAAAGTTCAATATAGCAACAACCCAGTTAGCAAATATTACCAGGGAATAAGGTTTTCCAGGTGAATAAATTTTAAGCTAGAATTTATCCCTTTAAGCAAAAAGCATTAACCATTTTAGAAAACAAAATATATATCACCTTCCTACCTTTGTAACTAGAAAGTGCTGTTATCACAAAGTGCATTTATGGTACATTTAGAAATATTTAATAGGGTTTTGCATCAAGTTCTTAAACTAATTTCTCATTTTCCAATCTTGATAATTCCACTTGTCTATTCTTAAACCATACTCTTTAGGTTTCATTAAAGATTCTACTATCAATGACTGTGAAAAGAACTTTGAAGAACTGGAATGAGTTTCTGGATTTTTTGCTTGCTAGTTGTATAATATTGAGCATATTAGTTAACCTCTCTGAGTCTTAATTTCCTTATATGAAAACTAAGGACAACAACTTCCTCCTCACCAGATTGTTGTGAAAAGTTTGATGCTCATGTACTGCATGTAAAAACACTTTCAAGTTAAATAGTTTTTCCCACTGACATCACTTTTTTTTACCACAGTTTTTTTTTTTACAGAGATTGACACTTATCACTTCTAATTATAACACAAAAATTGAAAAGTGAGAGTCTTCTTTCTTAAAAATATATAAAAAAAATTGCCTTCCTTTCAGTTAAAATATTCTTGTGTTTCAAAACACAAATTTAAAAAAAAACAATCTCAAATCCTTTTCTGTCTCTTTGGAAATGTTTTCTCCATTCTTCCAAAGAAGTTGCAGACAGAACAGAGGCAGAATTGATTATTTTATAATCTATCAGCAAGTTATTATCTCAATTGTGTATTATCTTATTTATTTCTTATTGTTAATTATCTCAATTTTTGCCTAATGAGAAAGTATGGTGTTGTTGAATATTTTTCAAAGAATGTACCTTATTTTAGTAAGTTAGAGAAATCCTAATCAAAGCCTACAAATTCTCTGTCTTGGATATAATTACTTCCTTTGGAAGTTTTCTGCATGTTATAACATGCAGAACTATAGTTTTATAGTTAGTTATAGTTATAGTTATAGTTATAGTTATAGTTATAGTTATAACAACTATAACATGTTATAGTTGGCCTTCAAGTGGTCTACTTTTCAACTACCTAAACTAAATCAGATCTTTGCATTTCATTGCTATAATTACCTTATATATCAATATTCTGTTCTGATGTATTTGCCATCTCTGTTTACTTATTTTCATATAATACAATGTTAGCTTCAAGGAAGTTGACTTCAAAACAGCTATCACAACTTCAGAGAAAATATGTATTAAACACTTTTAATGGTGTAGTTGTTGAGATTAAGTAGTAAACAAAGGACAGAGGCAAAGGAGAACCATATTAAAAGCCACAGTGAAAAAGATAAGTAAATGCAAACGTGGTCTCTTGAGAATTCTCTAAGACTCGAAGCTGCTTATTGGTAATCCCAAGTGGATAATGAACAGAAGCAGGGCAAGGAAGGTAGTACTAGGAAGGAAGGTGGTTTTGTAATACTGATCTGTTATTTGCTTAGCATCAGATTTAACCCACAAATATATGAAATGGAGTTGTTGATTTACTACCTTTGCACCTCATAGCTTTCCTTCATTAGTAAGGACAACTGACAGAAGAAATATCTGTAAAAATTACAGATAAACTATTTCCTAATAGGACTAGCTCTAAATCATTTTAATGTTGAGACAAACCCTTCAGTATTGTGGCCTATTTTTCTTGCTGTTGATAATAATCTATTAATGTTTCTCTCTGTAGGTACTTCTCTTGTAGCCTGAGACCATGGATCAAGGAAATTATTCTAGGGTGGCTGAGTTTGTGTTGCTGGGACTCTGTAGTTCATGGAAGCTCCAGTATTTCTTCTTTGTGTTGTTTAACTTCTTGTACATTGCCATTGTACTTGGCAACCTCCTCATTGTCCTCACTGTGATTTCTGAACCTGCCCTGCACACACCCATGTACATCATGCTTGGTAACCTTTCTGTTCTTGATGTATTTCTAGCCACTTATGCAACCCCCAAGATGATTCATGACTTCCTTTATGAACCTAAGACTATCTCCTTTGAGGGCTGCATGGCCCAGATATTCTTGCTCCATGTCTTTGCTGGTGGTGAGATGGTGCTTCTTGTAGCCATGGCTTATGACAGGTATGTAGCCATATGCAAACCTCTCCATTATACAACCATCATGAACTTGTACAAGTGTACAGGCCTGGTGGTAGGCTCTTGGGTCATTGGGATCATGCACTCCCTGAGCCAGTTAGCTTTCACTATAAACTTGCCTTTCTGTGGCCCAAACATAGTGGACAGTTATTACTGTGACCTTACCTTGGTCATTAAACTTGCTTGCACAGATACTTATGTCCCTGAACTGTTGATGCTTTTGGACAGTGGTCTCATGGGGGTGACTTCATTCTTACTCTTGCTGATCTCTTACACAGTCATCCTAATCACTGTACAACATCATTCCTCAGTGGGCAGGGCCAAGGCCCGCAGTATTCTGACTGCCCACGTCACTGTAGTGACCCTCTTTTTCGGGCCCTGTATCTTCATCTATGCCTGGCCTTTCAGCAACTTCCCAGTGGATAAAGTCCTTTCTGTGTTCTCTACGGTCTTCACACCTATATTGAACCCCATTATCTACACATTGAGAAACAAAGAGGTGAAATCAGCAATGCACAAGCTGAAGACCCGGTATGTGAGTTACAGGCTGCTTTCCCACCTGTCTCTCACAAGACTGGATTTGCTGAATTGAGCAGACAAGAAACTTGAGAAAACATTGACTTATTTTTCTCTTCTTGTTACCGTTGTTTTAAAAGTTACCTTATTTGTTTGAAGTGATAAATGTTATGTATGTTCTTTGTTATATAGTTATAGTAAAGAAATCTCACATAATTATGCAGTTGCTAATCTAATAAATTGCTTATATATGCTACCTAAAATCAGTGACAGGATGTTTCACAAATTATTATGTAATTTAAATTTTATGAAATTAATTTCATAAAAATTTCAGTGGATATCCATATTGGATAAACAAAACGATGTTGTTTCTTTTTAAAAATGTTTACTTATTACTGAGAGAAAGAGAGAAAGAGAGAGAGAGACAGGGAGAGAGAGAGAGAAAGGCAGAGAGAGAGAGGGAGGCAGAAAATCCCAGGCAGGCTCCACACTGTCAGCATGGGGCCTGATGTGGAGCTTGAAATTACGAACAGTGAGATCATGACCTGAGCTGAAATCAAGAGTTGGATGCTTAACTGACTGAGCTACCCAGGTGCCCCAAAAATGCTGTTTCTTTTACGGTCTAAAATATTTCAAGTAATCTCTAATTTAGTTCCAGTAGTAAAAACAATCCTAATTGTATTCCTGTTTTCACACATTTAACATAAAAGTTTGTGCAATCCATCAAAAAAATCCATTTAGCATTAAAAAATAACTTCACAAAAATTCAAGGTAATACTCTTTTTTAATATTTAGTTATTTTGAGAGAGAGAGAGAGAGAGTGAGTGAGCAGGGGAGGGGCAGAGAGAGAGAGAGAGAGAGAGAGAGAGAGAGAGTCTCAAGCAGCTCTACACTGCCAGTGCCAAGCCTGACACAGGGCTCAAACTCATGAACCATGAGATCATGACCTGAGCCAAGATTAAGAGCAGGATACTCTTAGCAATCTACACATTCAATGCAATTCTAGTCAAAACTGCACCAGCATTCTTCTCGAAGATAGAACAAGCAATCCTAAAATTTGTATGGAACCACAAAAGGCCCCGAATAGCCAAAGTAATATTGAAGAAGACCACCAAAGCGGGAGGTATCACAATCCCAGACTTTAGCCTCTACTACAAAGCTGTAATCATCGAGACGGCATGGTATTGGCACAAAAACAGACACATAGACCAATGGAATAGAATAGAGAACCCAGAAATGGACCCACAAACGTATGGCCAACTAATCTTTGACAAAGCAGGAAAGAATATCCAATGGAAAAAAGATAGTCCCTTTAACAAATGGTGCTTTAACAGACAGCAACATGCAGAAGAATGAAACTAGACCACTTATACCATTCACAAAAATAAACTCAAAATGGATAAAATACCTAAATGTGAGACAGGAAACCATCAAAACCCTAGAGGAGAAAGCAGGAAAAAACCTCTCTGACCTCAGCTGTAGCAATTTCTTACTTGACACAGCTCCAAAGTCAAGGGAATTAAAAGCAAAAAATGAACTATTGGGACCTCATGAAGATAAAAAGCCTCTGCACAGCAACAGAAACAATCAACAAAACTAAAAGGCAACCAATGGAAAGGGAAAAGATATTTGCAAATGACATTTCGAACAAAGGGGTGGTATCCAAAGTCTATAAAGAACTCACCAAACTCCATACCTGAAAAACAAATAACCCAGTGAAGAAATGGGCAGAAGACATGAATAGACACTTCTCTAAAGAAGAAATCCAGATGGCCAGCAGGCACATGAAAAGATGCTCAACATCACTCCTCATCAGGGAAATACAAATCAAAACCACACTGAGATACCACATCATGCCAGTCAGAGTGACTAAAATGAACAAATCAGGAGACTATATATGCTGAAGAGGATGTGGAGAAATGGGAGCTCTCTTGCACTGTTGGTGGGAATGCAAACTGGTGCAGCCGCTCTGGAAAACAGTGTGGAGGTTCCTCAAAAAATTAAAAATAGATCTACCCTATGACCCAGAAATAGCACTGCTAGGAATTTACCCAAGGGATACAGGAGTGCTGATGCATAGGGGCACTTGTACCCCAATGTTTATAGCAGCACTCTCAACAATAGCCAAATTATGGAAAGAGCCTAAATGTCCATCAACTGATGAATGGATAAAGAAATTGTGGTTTATATACACAATGGAGTACTACGTGGCAATGAGAAAGAATGAAATATGGCCCTTTGTAGCAACGTGGATGGAACTGGAGAGTATTATGCTAAACGAAATAAGTCAGGCAGAGAAAGACAGATACCATATGTTTTCACTCAGATGTGGATCCTGAGAAACTTAACAGAAGACCAGTGGGGAGGGGAAGGGGGAAAAAAGTTACAGAGAGGGAAGGAGGCAAAACATAAGAGACTCTTAAATACTGAGAACAAACAGGGTTGATGGAGGGGGGAGAGGGGAAAGTCGGTGATGGGCATTGAGGAGGGCACCTGTTCGGATGAGCACTGGGTGTTGTATGAAACCAATTTGACAATAAATTTTATATATAATTTATATATATAAATATATATATAAAACAATATATTTTATATATGAATTTTTATATACTCTTTTATAAAAGAGTAGGATACTTAACTGACTGAGACACCCAGGTGCCCCTCAAGGTAATACTTTTAAAATTCACCTTCATCTTTTCTGCCCCTCATACAGAACTTAAGAGTCTTCACACACATTTTTGTACAGCTTTATAAAATCACTTGATGTTGGTCTGGTACCATTTATTCTTCTTACCATTTTATTTGTAAAATTGTGTTGACATCAAAATATGGGAGCACATGAAGCTTTAGACATCTGACAATAAGACCATGTGAAAACAGAAGGAGACTCCCATCATACATGCTCTGTGTCAGGTATTTTTGGGGCACACCAGTCTAAAGGGAAGGCAGGAAATGCAAATGTAGTTACTTTGGAGATCACTAAACATTATGAACTGGAAACATATTTTGTTGCCCCCATGTCTTGTACCACCCCAACTTCCTCCAAGATGGTCTCACTCTAGAATGGTAGCCTCAACTGATAAAAAAAAAAAATACAGTCTAACATTTACTCTGGGGAGGTATACTACTCATGCTATGCAATCACTGGGACTGTGAGTGTAACCTGTCCCAAGAACTTCATCGTGGGACACTGTCACTGTCATCTTAGATTTTTAGGTTGTACCGTACTGTTGCTTCTTTCTTGGTATTATCATTATAATCAAAGATTACCCAGACAGCAATGACTGCTACAGATATGCCACATGCGGTATCTTTTTGTCATACTGTGAAAACTGTATTAACTCTATAACTCCGTAGTAAGGAAAAGTTATTGGAGTTGCCTTGTGTTCTTCCTTTTTAAAATTTTGTATTTAAAACATTTTTTTATTATTTATTTTTTGAGAGATAGAGCATGAGCAGGGGAGGGGCAAAGAGAGAGGGGAACACAGAATCCAAAGCAGGCTCCAGGCTCTGAGCTGTCAGCACAGAGTCCAACACGGGGCTTGAACTCACAAACTGTGAGATAATGAGCTGAGCCAGAGTCAGATCCTTAACTGACTGAGCCACCCAGGCAACCCCTGTGTTCTTCCTTAAAATCACATATTATCCTTGGTTCTTCTTGAGGCTTTATGCCAGTTATTCTGCTCATTTCACAATACAAGGGTTTCTTTTGTAAACACCCAAATCAGGATCATCCACACCACTGCATGCTTCAAGTAAAGTAGCAGGAAACAACATGCATTATAAACTGAACCCTTCTGTTCAAAAAGTACAGGGCAGACTACGAGATTATTCTATGAATCTCTGGAAAATTATTAAAGTTTGCCATGAACCCATCACAGGAACTTAAATCAGATGCACTGACATATTCCAATGAATGTGTATTCCTCTGGTTTTGGAAAAACCTTAAATCCTGGACTAGGATGCTGGGCATGACATTTTGGAACTCTGTCATTTAGAGTATGAAGTATAGCTCACATTGTGAATAAGAAAAGTATAGTTGAGCTGATCAGGAGCAGATGGGAGTTTACCAGCACAGATGGAGGTGGCCAAAGGGATAAAGGCAGCAGGAACACTGAGCCAGGTCCCCACCCAGGCTACACAGCCAGGTAACAGCAACAGAGACAGGTGACAACTGGCCTAAAACACCTCATTTCTGCAGCAACACTTGAGTCAACTGTGGTCACTCAGGTTTTATATTGTTAAGTATACTGGTGTAGTATTCCATACCTTATATCATAAACATTTTCTCAGATATTTAAAAGTCCTAATGTATCTGAAAAGGGATTAATATCCAAAATATATAAAGAACTTATACAACTCAGCATCAAAGATCCCCCAAACAATCTGAAAAATGGGCAGAGGTCCTGAATAGGCATTTTTCCAAAGAAGATATACAGATGACCAATAGATACATGAAAAGATGCTTGATATCACTAATCTTCAGGCAAATGCAAATCAAAACCACAATGAGAAATCATCTTACATCTGTAAGAATGGCTAGCATCAAAAGGAAAGAAATAAAAAGTGTTGGTGAGGATGTGGAAAAAAAGGAACCCTGGTGCACTGTTGGTGGGAATGTAAGTTAATATACTGTGAAAAACAGTATTAAGGTTCCTCAAAAACATAAAAAATAGAAATACTATATGATCCAATAATTCTGCTACTAGCTATTCACCTAAAGAAAACAAAACCACTAATTTGAAAAAATATGTGCACCCCTATGTTAAATGCAGCATTATTTAAAATAGTCAAGATAAGGAAGCAACCAAAGTGCTCATTGATAGGGGAATAGATAAAGAAGATACGGTATATACACAATGGAATATTATTCAGCCATAAAAAGATGAGATTTTTGCCATTTGTGACAACACGGATAGACCTAGAGAATATAATATTAAGTAAATAAGTGAGAGAAAGATGAACAACATACAATTTCACTTCTATGTGGAATATAAAAAACAAATGAATAAGGAAACAAAGTGTATGATCAGACCTATAAATACAAAAACAATCTGATGGTTGCCATAGGGAAAAGATGGAGGCATGAGCAAAATGGATAAGGGGAAGTGAGAGATAAAGGCTTGCCGTTATAGAACAGATAAGTCACAGGAATAAAAGGTACAGCATAGGGAATACAGTCAATGATATTGAAATAGTGTTGCATGGTAAAAATGGTAGTTACAATTGTGGCGAGCATAGCATAACCTCAGAGTTGTTACAAAATTGTAACGGGATTCCTAATTTAAATAACTTTCTGCTGTTGTATTTTGAGGTCCCCCTATTGTTTTGTTACCACACCAACACTCCAATAAACATATTTTACATAAATAAATAAGTAAATTAATTAATTTTGGAAACAAATTGTCAATATATCTCATATACTTCGCACAATATCATAGTGTGGCTCAGTTTGGATTGCATAATTATTTGAAACTATCCGTGAATTTTGTTTATATAATATTCAGTTTCTCCACTCTGGAATATGGCAATCTAGTTATTGAGGTCTGATTTTCTTTTACAGAAAAGTATTTAATTTTCTATACATGTACTTCTGCAATATAATGTCCTCTTTTACTAAATTATTTATTCATTCAATCATGATAAGTAAACTAAAGGAGATGAGAAAATAAGAATTTAACCATAATGGAAAAAAAAAACATTAATTGTTCATTATTGTATTTTACATCTATTAATTTGAAAGTATATTCAATGGATTCTGTGTATCAAACACAAGTTAGGATCATGACTTATATTGCAAATGCCCAAAGGAGCACTCAGAATTATATTTTCCTCATCAACTTTTTCCAAGAGATGTAAGATTTTAATTCAAATTATACATGTTAAATACCTACTTATTACTTTAGGTCACTGACAATGATAAATTTTAAATTAATTAAAATTCCCATATAGAAGAACCAGTCTTAGAGTAGCTTCCCAGAATAAATTTTAAAATTTATAATCATTGATTAGGTCATTACATATTTGGGCAGGTGTTTAAGGTTTTCTTTTGTCTTTCTTTAGGCTAACATAATTTGATAGTTCCTTCATATACATGATTTGTTTCAGCATCTCCATAACTTTCATTGTCTTCTGCATTTGTTACAAAACAAAAACAACCCAGATGATTTTTTTAATTCATTGTTTTCTTTCATGGGCTTCAAGGTTTCAACTATTTTTTCCCTCACTTTTATGTAATCAATTTTGCTTTCCTTCTTGAACTTTTTCACCATTTACAGTTAATTTTTTAAATAAAAAGAAACAGCAAAAAAGAAAAACCTTTTGTTATCAATTCTTCTCTAGCTCTTGATCCACTTCTCAACTTTGTCCTTGTCCATAAACAAAATATTTATGGGGAAACCTCTGAAGACTTGTTCATGCTACCTCCAATAGTTCTCTTCTTTTTCTCTCTTGCGCCCACTTCAGGAAGGCTTTTAGCTCCATATTCCACTAAAACTGCTTCTTTCAAGGTTACTAGTGACTTCTCTATTGCTATATCCAGAGATCAATTCCCAATCCTCATCCTACTTGATCTATCACAGTTGTACAATATTTGATACAGCTGCTCACACTCTCCCTGTTGAAACACTCTTCATTTGGCCTTTAGAACACTGGCTTCCTTTATATATTTTTGGAGGTGCTTTCTGAATCTCTTTTGGATCCCTCCTCCTTTCTCTGACCTCTTAGATTACCCCAGAGCTCATTCCTTGAGAGTCTTTACCATGAGTCTTTCTCCACCATTAATCTCATTTAACCGCAAGGCTTTAAAAACTATATGGTGATGAGACATAGCTTTATATTTTTAACTGGACCTCTCCTTCAATTTCCAGACTTCATTATCCATCCTCACTTGGATATCCTCTGTCCCAGATTTAACAAGTCTAAAACTGGACTCCCCAAAAACCCTCAAATACCTGTTCCTTCAGGTAAATGGAGAAATCAATTTCAGTTAATGGAATCTTCATCTTTCCAACTGATCAGTCCAAGGGCTTTGGAATTATCCTCCATACTGTCTCTTACATCTCTTGTTATAGATCAGCAAATTCTACTGAGTCTATTTTCAAAGTATTCTCAGAATCTGACCACTTCTCACAACCTCTAACCTTTACTGCTACCACCGGATCCAAATCATCATCATTTGCTTAGATTATTACAAGTACTTACTCCTAGTAAATTTCTATGTTTCCACACTTCTCAGTCTACTCTAATATGGCAGTTAAAGTAATCCTAATAAGATCTGTCATATTGTTTCACTTCTCTGCTCAGAACCTTCCAAAGGTTTCATCTGTTTCATGCATATTGAAACTATAGTTGTTACAGTGACCGGTAAGCCCCAATATGTCTAGTTCTTCTAATATGACTCAAACATTTCTCATCTTTGTTCACCCTGCTTTAGTCAACCTGTTATTGTTAATGTTTCTAGAAAATTCCAGGCACCTACCTCAGGCTCTTTGCATTTGATATCCCTCCTGGAAGAAATGCTCTTCCTTTTGATATCTGCATGTCTTACTTCTTCACTTCCTTCAGGTCTTTTCTTAAACGAATCCTTTCAGTGAAGTCTTCTCTAACAACTACATCTACAACTGCAACACCTTCAACAGTATCTATCACGCTTCCTTGCTTTCTATTTTGCTCCATAGCATTTACTACCATCTGACAAGGTATATTGTATACTTATTTATTTTGTTCACTGTCTACTTCTCCCAACTACCTGATAAAAGCTTCATTGAGGGCAGGCATTTTGTTTTATTCACTGCTATATCCATCAAGCTTGGAAAACTTCCTGGTACATGGTAGGCATTCAATAAGTATTGTTTAATCAATAGGCTTTACTGCTATTAAGGCCAAAAAACACTCTCTGCATAAACATAGTGAAAGTAAAAGCTATGTTTTTACTCACATTCCACAGAAAGGTTCTAAATAAAAACGCTAATTTATTTCTCAAACGTATAGAAAAGTTCTAAGCAAAATTGTCCCCTCCTCAAAGTGATTTATAAGCAGCTACTGAGTATCTAAAAGTCTACAAAATATTCCTACTGCAAGGGGCACCCTTTTTCCAATACTGTTACTGGTTGAACTAATTTGTCCACTGTGGTGGAAAGGGTTGGACTTTCAGTTAGGAGACATAGTTTTTACCCTCAGATCTGTTCTACAGTTCAACTTCCTTGAATTTCATTTCCTCATGTGCAGAAGGTACCTACTTAATTTTTTCTCAGCCAAAATAAAAATAAGCACTGAGAAACTTTTTGTTAAAATGTAAAACTATAGGAGCTTACTATGTTAACAGGTAATCATAAACCCGCTCTTACAAAGGTAGATTAGAGGGAGATCTGGAACCTTCATTTCCCTTTAGGAATACGTTGGGCCACTTGCACAATACCCCCAGGGTTCCATGAATCAAAGTTTGAAATGCCCTGGACTAGAGATCCCTCTGGTACTTCCTGGGTTTTTTTTATATTCTGATTTCTTTCCCTCTTGATACTTGCTTGCAGATAATTAAGTCTGAATATCCAATCTCCCAAATTTTTATTTCCTTTGTCCTTCTTCGTCTATACCCATTCTCAACTTCAGTAGGCATACAAGAGAGTTTTGAAGTACTCACCTCTAGCGTTTTATACGCTTTAGTTAATTCCCCAACCCCTGCCAGATACATATTCCTAAAGCATATTCCCCTGCACTGAAAAGGTGAGTAGCATTCCATTTTCCAACAATTACAAAATCCTAAGAACTGTGTTTAAGATACTCTAAAATATGGTCCAATAAAACTCTGACATATGCTATACTCTAGCCAATCTAGAGCATCTGTTCTTAGATTACTTATAATTTTCTTTACTCATGCCTTTATATTTGTCTGTATGTGTCATGGAATCTTCCATCACCATCTCTGCCTTTCACAACATTTATGTCTCATTTAAGGTCCTTTGCAAATATACATTTTTGTCTTCTTCTGTCTCTTTTGTATTTACCTCATCCTTTTCCTCCAGCCTCTTTTCCTTATTTTCACTTTTATCTTTTCTGAACTTTCCAACATAATCTCTCCTGATGTTCCACACATTATAAAGTATATACATGCATTATACATATATATTTATAAACATATTATATATTATAAATATGTGTGTACACATATACATATATTTAAAACATTATAAATGTATATTGTACATATATTTATAAATATATTTTAAATGTGAGGTGCCTGGGTGGCTCAGTTGGTTGAGCCCCTGACTTCGGCTCAGGTCATGATCTCACAGCTCTATGAGTTCGAGCCCCACATCGGGCTCTGTGCTGACGGCTCGGAGCCTTGAGCCTGCTTTGGATTCTGTGTCTCCCTCTCTCTCTGCCCCTAACCGACTCGCATTCTGTCTCTGTCTCTCTCAAAAATAAACAAACATTTAAAAAAATTAAAAAAATATTTTAAATTTATGCATGTACATATATACATATATTTATAATACATATGATCTTCTATTTGAATTTTATGTTACATTGTTTATTTTAATTGCCCTTCACATTTGCAAGCTACTTACAGATAAGCGCTTTGTCTTACGTTTTGAAATCTTATTTGCAGTTTTGCATGTAGTATTCAATTTTTATAAATTTCTGAATTAAATTTAATTGGGGAATACAGACAAAAATGACATATTCTATTTGGCCTAAGTGATTTATAGTTTTGCAATATTGTAATATTTTGCTATACCTATCTTTACAGTATTAGAATGAGGCCTAAAACAATAGGTATTCCACAAAAGTGCTAATATTAGTGATTGGGACAGAATTGAACCTGCAGAGAGAATGAGTTACTTTATAAGAACAGTCTAATTAAAACACTCAGAAACTTGCCTTTGGATATATTTTCACAGAAAACGAATGCTATATCAGTTATAGTAAGGCATTAAAGTAACTAATGTGTAGATAAATTGGGAACATGATTTTTCAGTAATGTGAATCCCTAGATAGAAATAATATTTACTGGTCTCTAATATAAAAGTGCTTGTTAACAATGGTCCCAGTGGGACAAAATTATGCATCATTGAGAAATACATCGTCACCCTTACTTCCTTTTAAATAAAATGTGTAAAGCACAAGGATTATTGCAAACCATATGAAAATAACATTTCTCATATCGTCATGACACCTCAGGTTATACATGTGACACTTCTGAAATAAAAACAGTAAACAAATTCCAACCTCTCTTAGTGAGTCTGTATGGCGACTGCATGTTGATTCATGTAAGTTTTAATACTTCTGCCACTTCAAATAGGTCTCTGTAAATGAACTATTTTAATATAATACTCTAATTATAGGAATGAGATTGACTTGTATATGCATGTTTGAGCTCCCTCTTAATGCTCTGATTGAGTTCATTTTTCCGCATGGAACTAAACTTCAGACCCTCTTCTGCACACTCAGTGACTGTTATCTTTAAGCTTACTTCTGATTATATGGCACTTAGTGTAGTGACACAGTTAATGGTCAATATATTTGCTTAAATTCACTTGCTTCTTTACACATATAGACACACATATAGTTTTTTAGTTGTTGCACTGATTTCCATGCAAATAGTTATGCCAACATACCATTATTAGAATGCTTAGCATACAATTTTTACAATGAAAATTTTGGCCTTGTTACTTGCTTGCATTATTTAACTTGAGATTTGGTAATATAATGATAGAATATACTTGAAGGGTTATTGTGTGCATTCTAGGTTTTATATGTACATATAATATGTATATATATGCATTTTTTGCTGAAGATTATATATGTGTGCATAATCTAGTAGGATATATATATGTATATATACATATATATACTTTGTACTTCTGTATATGTCTATATTTCTGTCTACATTCTTATAGAATTCTTAGCACATAAGCACACAAGAAATGGAAGCTAATTATCTCATCCAAAAATTATAGGGTACATATAATAATCCAATTTTATTCTGTATTTAATAACTTCTAGATTTTTTTAGACCTTGTGCTTTGGAAATGACTGAATCAAGTATTATACATACATACATATATGTGTACATACATACACACATACACACACATCATTTCTAACTGGATGAAACCAAAAAAGGTTTTCGAAGTGGAAAAATCAGTGAAATAAAAAAAAAATGATTATATTTAGTTATTTCAGTTATTTTAATGGCATCATTGGTTCTTCTAATTAAAAACTATTGATGGGCAATTTATAAACACTGTGTGCACTGAACCATTCTTAGTTTAATGTGAACTACAATGATTACTTCAGTCTCTATTATTTTATGGATCTTATAGTATTTGTGTACTGGCTTTGGTGACTCAGCTAGTGAGTAAAGTATCCGTAATACAGTGCTCAGAAAGAGTAACATACATAAAAATCTCTAGCTCACTTTCATTAGGAAAAGTTGTAGAGCCCATTTTCTTTATTGTATGTTACTTGTAGTTTGTCTCTTATGGAGTTTTTTTTCACTTCAAAGATTTTTTTTTAATGTTTATTTTTGAGAGAGAGAGAGAGCACAAGCAGGGGAGGGCGGGGGGCGGGGGGGAGAGGGACACACAGATTTCTAAGCAGGCTCCAGGCTCTGAGCTGTCAGCACAGAGCCTGACACAGGGCTCGAACTCAGAAACCATGAGATCCTGACCTGAGTCTAAGTCAGACGCTTAACTGACTGAGCCACCCAGGCTCCCCTGTTTGTCCTTTTACCTTTAATCTACCCTATAATAATTTTGGGGCGGAAGGGCACATGCTTTTTTAAGTTTATAGGGTACAGAATTAATGGAATTACTCAAAAGTAAATAGTTAAAGGCAGAGATTTGGATTAAGATTTGGTCTGGTTGCTAGTTATATAGTCTGAGCACTGTGTGTCTTGCAAATTACAGGACTGAGTGATCCAAGAATTCTATTTATACGAAAATATGCCTGTATTCCTTATCACTTATAAAATTTCACCTGAATTAATAACATGTAATAATTTTTCTGGTGTTTAAAGCTCTCTATATTAGATGGATTCTTATGTAATCATTTCTAGGCCTACAGGGTCTTAGAGTATCCTCAGATCAACAAAATCTCTGGGATTTTCATATTTCTGTGGAAAATATTTATAGTAAGCCTTGGCTTATTTTAAGAGATTAAGGTTAGGAGTAGTATATTTCCAATTGCAAGGAATATGCAAAAGAGATTAGCTTATTTATAAGTCTCCTTACCCTGGTATTAGGAAAACTGACGAGCTAGCTGAGACAGAAATTTCAAGTTGAGAAGCATGCTGAGAAAACCCATTCCTTACCTTCCTTCAACTCTTTATTGATAGCTGTAATTTATAGGACAGAATTTAATTTTCTTTAATATAAGGCTTTGATTTCCATAAAAATGCCATCCTTTACAACCACCCCACCCAACACTGGCACTCCCCTTTCCAATAATAGGCAGCATTGGAAGATGAAACCTTTCGAACTTTAACTCCTAACTACTTAAATATGCTTTTGCTTAATGTTTAAATGTTTTGTTTAAATACTGAATTAAGTAATATGCCTTTTAATAAATTTTAAAAATAATGAATCTAATTGATTATATAAAAACTTTTTTTTAAGTTTTGTTTTTGAAGAGAGAGAGCACACGTGTGTGTGCACAGGGGAGGGACGGAGGGGGGGGGAGAGAGAGAGAGAGAGAGGGAAAACCCCAAGTAGGTCCCCCTCAGTGCAGAGCCCTGATGGGATGCTCCATCTATGAACTCTGAGATCATGACCTGAGCCAAAATCATGATACACACACACACACACACACACACACACGCACGCACACACACACAAATGACCAATTCAATAAAGAATGAGGTGAAAAATAAATATTCTTACAGATCATTTTAGTGGTGTAAATTTTGGTACAATAAGTCAAAAATTTCTGAGTTCCTAAACAAATAGTTATGTATAATTGTAAGTTTAGCTAAATAAAAGCAAGGTTATTACACGTTAATAACAGGGAAAATTGAAAAATTCCATAAAATAAAAATACCACAAGTACATTAAAAAACTGGTATAAAAGTACTGTATTGACATGGGGAAATATTTATGATATATTGTTAGTGGTAGGTTATAAAAGAATATGTACTGTATATATAGGGATAATATATATTAATATTTATTTTTTGAGAGAGACAGAGCACAAGCAGGAGAGGGGCAGAAAGAGAGAGGGAGACACAGAATCCGAAGCAGGCTCCAGGCTCTGAGCTGTCAGCACAAAGCCCACTGGGTGGGGCTCAAAGGCACAAACCATGAGATCAGGACCTGACCCAGTTAGACCCTTAACTGACTGAGCCACCCAGGTGCCCCTAGGGATATATATTTAAATTAATGGTTATTATCTCTATGTGTTCTCATGAAAGATACTTTTATTTCATCTTATTACTTGATTTTCCTAAATTAAAAAACTGAAACTTGTAAATTAAAAAGAGCTTTGCTGTTTTTTCAGGTTAAAAAGATTATATGCCTATTGCAGGAAAGAAAAACTCAGCAAATACATAAATGGATAAAGAATAAAAACTATTATACTCTCTTACCCAGAGATAACCACTTTTAATACTTTACAGTAGGTCTTTAAAAGTTTTTATATATATACGACAGTAACAAGAGATGTCCATACAGGTGATTTTTGCAAATGAGTTTCAGACCCCTATAGTACTTTTCCTTAATTCCAGAAAAAGAAACAGAAGTTTAGACATTTATCTCGTCTACTGCAGGTTTCACTAGGTGTGTGAACAAAGGAACACGATGACCTTGTATTTATTTTTTTTTAATGTTTATTTATTTTTGAGACAGAGAGAGACAGAGCATGAACGGGGAGGGTCAGAGAGAGAGGGAGACACAGAATCCGAAGCAGGCTCCAGGCTCCAAGCTGTCAGCACAAAGCCCAAAGCGGGGCTGGAACTTCTGGATCGTGAGATCATGACCTGAGCCGAAGTCGGTCACTTAACTGACTGAGCCACCCAGGCACCCCCCTTAAGATAAAGTTTAAATTAAAAAAAAAAAAAAAGATGGAGTAGTAAGAAGGAGAGAGAACACTGGGTTGACAAAGGTTAAGTAGAGACAGACAAACTAAAGACAGACTCTATCATCTTGATTATTTTGCCTAAGGTGAGAAAGCTTCTTTGTGCCCTGCAAAGGCTTCCTGGCTTCTCTTCCAGAAATGGAGTGCCACGTGTAATGAGTTAATGGTCTACATTTCACAAGATAGGCTTTTGAGAAATTTCACTCCAGAAAAAGAGCCACCTACCTTTCTTAAATAGTAGGATCTAAACTAGGGCGTACATTCCCAAGCAAGTAAGCTGCTTGAGTATAAGAAAACAACATTTAGAGTTCTCTACATTTATGAAATATTCTTTAATTTCAATTATAGTTTATAATGTATATATTATTGTGGTGATATGTACATATAATTTACAGGTAATATACATGGTCATAACTATTGCTGTTAGAGGAGTTCAGTGAAAAACTCAGGGCCGCTACCTATCTAAAGGTAAGTTTTCTTATGTTGTGGCATTCAGTTATTCTTCAATATGCATCCTGTTTAGTTTCTTCAGAGTCATCTTTAGTAAATTAATTTTAATACTTAAATAAAACTTCCTAAGTTATCAACATAGAGCTATTTTTCAAAGAAAAGAATCAGAGCCTCTAAAAGAGAATTTTTTTTTTTTTTTAGTTTCCTACAAACTATACAGGGATAATTAGCATGTAGAAGAAAATAAAAGCAATTTTCTTTTGGCTGATATGAAACCAAAAATTTTAGTTTTTGTATATTTGGATCAACAAATATTATTGAACATCATCTATGAGTGAGGGACTGTAGAAAAAGATCAAAGAATGAATAAAATAGAATTTCTTTGAGAATCATAACACCTTTTTACATAAATTGTTAGAGAAGATATAGATTGATAATATCAGTAAACATGGGAATTTTTTTGTACTTAATGCTGACTGAAGATCACATGTTAAAGTCACAGAAATTCAGGGTCACTGGGTAGAAAAGAGCCATTATGCATTTACACAGAATCTAAATTAGGAACTAATTAAAAAAATAAAAATATATTAAGTCAAATAGTAACATGCTTAAATGTAAATAGACACCATTAAAATGCATGAAGGAACTATTGTCTTCAGTAGGACGAATACATACTTAATAATTTAGGTACTATGTTAATTTATTCCTGCAAATATTTTCATCATTGATGGAACAAAGGCATAGTACCTAACATCTACTGATGTTATGGGCCACGTGCTGTCCTGAATATTTCATCTATTCTAACGCTCTTAATAATGACAATAGTCCTTTGAGGCATATACTATTATTTCTCCCAACTTACAGAAGGAAAAACTGAAGCACAGAAAGTTTAATTAACTTCCCCAAGGTCACACTGCTAGGAATTATAGGAAATACCATTCGAAACCTGTCAGTGTGACTCAGACCTTAAGTTTCCTATTTATCAAGAATTTTATTTATTTATTTTTTATTTAGCACATTTTTTGTTGTTGTTTAAGAGAGAACCTTTTTTTTTTTAAATATATGAAATTTATTGTCAAATTGGTTTCCATACAACACCCAGTGCTCATCCCAAAAGGTGCCCTCCTCAATACCCATCACCCACCCTGCCCTCCCTCCCACCCCCCATCAACCCTCAGTTTGTTCTCAGTTTTTAACAGTCTCTTATGCTTTGGCTCTCTCCCACTCTAACCTCTTTTTTTTTTTTTTCCTTCCCCTCCCCCATGGGTTTCTGTTAAGTTTCTCAGGATCCACATAAGAGTGAAACCATATGGTATCTGTCTTTCTCTGTATGGCTTATTTCACTTAGCATCACACTCTCCAGTTCCATCCACGTTGCTACAAAAGGCCATATTTCATTTTTTCTCATTGCCACGTAGTATTCCATTGTGTATATAAACCACAATTTCTTTATCCATTCATCAGTTGATGGACATTTAGGCTCTTTCCATAATTTGGCTATTGTTGAGAGTGCTGCTATAAACATTGGGGTACAAGTGCCCCTATGCATCAGTACTCCTGTATCCCTTGGGTAAATTCCTAGCAGTGCTATTGCTGGGTCATAGGGTAGGTCTATTTTTAATTTTCTGAGGAACCTCCACACTGCTTTCCAGAGCGGCTGCACCAATTTGCATTCCCACCAACATAGCACATATTTATTTTTTCAAAAATACAAATAGGAGGAAGAAACCAGAAATAAGTAAAGATTACTTATATGGAGTGATTTAAAATGAGATGGAAGTTATGGAAGGGATGACACTATTATCAGTATGCCGTTAGTTGTGGAAGTGATATGTAAACTTATGTTTTAATTTTTTTAATGTTTATTTTTTTTGAGAGAGAAAGAGGGGGAGGGGCAGACAAAGGGAGAGACAGCATCCCAAGCAAGCTCCATGCTGTCAGTACAGAGCCAGACACGGTGTTCACTATCACAAACTGTGAGTTCATGACCTGAGGTGAAATCAAGAGCCAGATGCTCAACTGACTGAGCCCCGCAGGCACCTAAAGTTGTGTTTTTAAAACATGATTATCATGCTGGGATTCAGAGATGAAAGCCACGGTTACAGAGTCATTACAAAATGACTGCATGTAACACTTATTTGTGTGCTTATAAGTATCTACATGCTGAGGGGAATGGGATACCAGGCTTGACTTTGCTCATTCACTGCCACAATACTATGATGTTTTTTTTCCATTTCACTTTACAGGAATGTTTCTGATCCCATCTCAAAAGTTTGAAATCATGGACCAAGGAAATAAATCGGGAGTGACTGAATTTATATTGCATAGTCTTTCAGGTTCTCGAGAGCTACAACTTTTCTATTTTGCATTTTTTACACTTTTCTATTTATCCATTGTGCTGGGGAACCTCCTCATTGTGCTCACAGTCATCTCTGAACCTGCACTACACACACCCATGTACTTTCTGCTCAGTAACCTCTCCTTCATTGATGTGTGTCTATCCACATTTGCCACCCCCAAAATGATTATTGACTTCCTTATGGAGCACAAGACCATCTCTTTTGAGGGATGCATGACCCAAATATTTTTTCTGCATGTTTTTGCTGGTGGTGAAATGATGCTCCTTGTTGCCATGGCCTATGATAGATATGTAGCCATATGTCGACCCCTGTACTATGCGTCCATCATGAGTGCACGCAAGTGCACAATCCTTGTGGTGGGCTCCTGGCTTACTGGGGTTCTGCACTCAATAAGTCAGTTGGCCTTCACAGTAAACCTTCCATTCTGTGGCCCCAATAAAGTGGACAGTTTTTTCTGTGACCTTCCCCTGGTTATCAAACTTGCCTGCACCAATACCTTTACTTTTGAGGTACTGATGCTTTCAGACAGTGGTCTAATGGCCATGACCTCCTTTGTGCTCTTGCTGATCTCCTACACAGTCATCCTGGCTAGTGTGAGACGGCACTCCTCAGCACGCATGGCCAAGGCGAGGGCCACCCTGACTGCCCACATCACTGTGGTGACCCTCTTCTTTGGTCCCTGCATCTTCATTTATGCCTGGCCTTTTAGCAGTCTCCCAGTGGATAAGGTTCTCTCCATATTTTATACTGTTTTCACCCCTCTTTTAAACCCCATGATTTACACCTTAAGAAATAAGGAGGTAATATCAGCAATGCAAAAACTAAGGACTCGACATGTGCATTTCTGAAAGTCTCCCAGATAATCCTTATGATAAATAAATAGCCTATAATAAAAGCCAGGTTAGTGTATCTTACTCTGTAAACTACTGTTATGTCTGAAATATCAGAGTACTCATTTTCTTCTTTCTGGTATTTTCTAACAGTAAACAAACCATGTTAACAGAATAGGACTTATTTTTTATGAAATAATTCTTATTTAATTTGGACTAAATTTATTTATGTTTTTTCCTATAAGATGTGTGTGTCAAAATTCATGCTTCATCCAATAAACTTAATATGAAAATTTACAAAATATTAAAATATTTACCTCATATTTTAAAGTTTCAGAAGAATGATTGATTTGCAGTTTTTCTCCAGTCATCATCTTATCTGGTATTACAAATTAGAGGAATTGCCATAAATTTTATCTTGTTCTTACCATCTTTAGGTGACAGAATAAGTTTTCTGATTATATACCTCAACTCTGTCTCTCTCCCTCTGTAAATTTATACAAATACCCACACTTACATTCTTTGCTATTCAAATGATTTCTCTCTGAATTAAGAAACTAAGTAGATTGAGATTTTTCTTCTTGTATATTTTGCAATGAACTCTCACAACAAACTACCCAAACATAGGGACCAAAGAGCAAATAGATTATGTTTCAGGATTCATGATCTGAACTGAGAAACCTAGGAAGATCCATACATTTACATTAACCATGTTACAAATACTAGAACTTGAGCCCACAATGCTTCTTTATATCAGCATATTAATGTGGGAAATCAAATAACTATGTTGTGGGCTAGGAGGTTATACGGAACGCATTGCAAAGCAGAAAACTGCTTTCCTGACTTGCTGAAAACAGCATGCCATGCTTCACTTATCTAGTTAATGTATATCCAAGGGGCACTCACTTCGCTTATCTAGTTAATGTATACTTAGGGGCTAGGTCCTGCCTATGCTCATAAATTCCTTAGACCACGTTATTGCATGGAATATTTCACCTTGTCTTAACTTGTTTTTATGCACCTTTCTATACATTCTTACTGGCATGTAGCCCACTGAGTATTGCACAATGTTATCCCAAATGTCTGCTCAATAAATACGGGAGCTTGAGAGTAGCTCAGAGAGACTTCCCTTAGCCTCCCTCTCACCTCTCCTGACTTGCATGCAGTCTTGAGTAATCCTTTGCTGGGCAAAGCCGATAGCTGAACCCACATATTAAAGTTTAGAACTGACATTCAAAGTTCAATGACTACCTACAAAAATGTATATCACTCCATACATAAGTAAACACTTTTCACCAACAGTACTAAATATATATTTTTGCTCTATATATTTATTCTCTTACCTATCTATATCATTCATGCTAATCCACAACAACCAATAAAACGTAATTCAGAATATATTTTTTCAAAGCTCTAAGAACACAGAATGATTTTAACTTTTTAAAGGAACACTACATATTCACACTTCAATTTAATATTTAATTCTTATAGTCTATCCCCTCTTTCATCAATTAGAAGACTAAGAGTCACATGTTGTACAAGTTAAGTGACTTGCGCACATTCAAAATCAGCAAGTAGAAGAAATGATACAAATAACATCCATTTCTGATTTGTAGTATTTGAAAGGAAAGCCATACCCCAAAGGCAAGCTGTTTCTGAAACAGAGTGTGTAGAAGAAATGGTAGTTTGGAATAGGATTTAATACCAATTATGTTTTAAACAGTTTTTGATTCACTTTTCACTTTCATAATTTTACCACTCCACAAGGCTCTGGTGATTCCTTTGGGAAACATAGAATTAAAAAAATAAACCAATATAGTACAGAGTCATATGATAGGGGTGATGATGATAATGATAAAGCCAAACATACTTAATGATAACAATATAATTTATAAATTATGTTAATATGTCATCTCTTTTGATTCTCACAAAACTTCTGTAGATAAGAAAAATAATATTATACCTATGCTTCTGACAATATTGAAATTTAGGTCATTCTGAAACTCTTGCAAAAAACTTACGAATTCTAGATGCATTCTTTAAAATAAATAAATGACCTCATGGCATCTGAAATAGTGGGAGCTCTGAGAGAGGAAAATTGATGGAAAGGGACTGCAGGTCATAAAAATGATGGAGAGTGCTTGGTCATTAGGGGGGAAATTTTGTCTGTCCAAGAGTGTGAGGTAGGATTGGATCTTTTCAATCTGGGACTCTTAGGGAAGATATACAGAAGAGGGTGCTATGGAGCACAAGGAAAAGCTAGTGGCCTAGCCTACAGATAGAAAAACTGCTTTGTCTTAGAAATTATAGGAGCCAAGGGAAGATGGCGGCGTAGGAGGACGCTGGGCTCACTGTGCATCCTGCTGATCACTTAGATTCCACCTACACCTGCCTAAAGAACCCAGAAAACCGCCAGAGGATTAGCAGAACGGAGTCTCCGGAGCCAAGTGCAGACGAGAGGCCCACGGAAGAGGGTAGGAAGGGCGGCGAGGCGGTGCGCGCTCCACGGACTGGCGGGAGGGAGCCGGGGCGGAGGGGCGGCTCACCGGCCAAGCAGAGCCCCCGAGTCTGGAGGGCAAAAGCGGAGGGGCGGACGGACTGTGTTCCGACAGCAAGCGCGACTTAGCGTCTGGGAGGTCAGAAGTTAACAGCTCTGCTGGGAAAGCGGGAAGGCTGGAGGACAAAGGGAGGGAGAGCTGCTGAGCCCCCAGACGGCAGAGCTCAGCTTGGCAGGGAACAAAGGCGCTCGCCAGCGCCATCTCCCCCGCCCATCCCCCAGCCAAAATCCCAAAGAGAACCAGTTCCTGCCAGGGAACTTGCTCGCTCCGCGCAAACACCCAACTCTGTGCTTCTGCGGAGCCAAACCTCCAGCAGCGGATCTGACTCCCTCCCGCTGCCACAGGGCCCCTCCTGAAGTGGATCACCTAAGGAGAAGCGAGCTAAGCCTGCCCCTCCTGCCCCCGTGCACCTTGCCTACCCACCCCAGCTAATACGCCAGATCCCCAGCACCACAAGCCTGGCAGTGTGCAAGTAGCCCAGACGGGCCACGCCACACCACAGTGAATCCCGCCCCTAGGAGAGGGGAAGAGAAGGTACACACCAGTCTGACTGTGGCCCCAGCGGTGGGCTGGGGGCAGACATCAGGTCTGACTACAGCCCCGCCCACCAACTCCAGTTATACACCACAGCACAGGGGAAGTGCTCTGCAGGTCCTCACCACGCCAGGGACTCTCCAAAATGACCAAACGGAAGAATTCCCCTCAGAAGAATCTCCAGGAAATAACAACAGCTAATGAACTGATCAAAAAGGATTTAAATAATATAACAGAAAGTGAATTTAGAATAATAGTCATAAAATTAATCGCTGGGCTTGAAAACAGTATACAGGACAGCAGAGAATCTCTTGCCACAAAGATCGAGGGACTAAGGAACAGTCACGAGGAGCTGAAAAACGCTTTAAACGAAATGCAAAACAAAATGGAAACCACGATGGCTCGGCTTGAAGAGGCAGAGGAGAGAATAGGTGAACTAGAAGATAAAGTTATGGAGAAAGAGGAAGCTGAAAGAAAGAGAGATAAAAAAATCCAGGAGTATGAGGGGAAAATTAGAGAACTAAGTGATACACTAAAAAGAAATAATATACGCATAATTGGTATCCCAGAGGAGGAAGAGAGAGGGAAAGGTGCTGAAGGGGTACTTGAAGAAATAATAGCTGAGAACTTCCCTGAACTGGGGAAGGAAAAAGGCATTGAAATCCAAGAGGCACAGAGAACTCCCTTCAGACGTAACTTGAATCGATCTTCTGCACGACATATCATAGTGAAACTGGCAAAATACAAGGATAAAGAGAAAATTCTGAAAGCAGCAAGGGATAAACGTGCCCTCACATATAAAGGGAGACCTATAAGACTCGTGACTGATCTCTCCTTTGAAACTTGGCAGGCCAGAAAAGCTTGGCACGGTATCTTCAGTGTGCTAAACAGAAAAAATATGCAGCCAAGAATCCTTTATCCAGCAAGTCTGTCATTTAGAATAGAAGGAGAGATAAAGGTCTTCCCAAACAAACAAAAACTGAAGGAATTTGTCACCACGAAACCAGCCCTACAAGAGATCCTAAGGGGGATCCTGTGAGACAAAGTACCAGAGACATCACTACAAGCATAAAACATACAGACATCACAATGACTCTAAACCCGTATCTTTCTATAATAACACTGAATGTAAATGGACTAAATGCACCAACCAAAAGACATAGGGTATCAGAATGGATAAAAAAACAAGACCCATCTATTTGCTGTCTACAGGAGACTCATTTTAGATCTGAGGACACCTTTAGATTGAGAGTGAGGGGATGGAGAACTATTTATCATGCTACTGGAAGCCAAAAGAAAGCTGGAGTAGCCATACTTATATCAGACAAACTAGACTTTAAATTAAAGGCTGTAACAAGAGATGAAGAAGGGCATTATATAATAATTACAGGGTCTATCCATCAGGAAGAGCTAACAATTATAAATGTCTATGCGCCAAATACCGGAGCCCCCACATATATAAAACAATTACCATATAACCTTAAGCAACCTTATTGATAAGAATGTGGTCATTGCAGGGGACTTTAACACCCCACTTACAGAAATGGACAGATCATCTAGACACACAGTCAATAAAGAAACAAGGGCCCTGAATGATACATTGGATCAGATGGACTTGACAGATATATTTAGAACTCTGCATCCCAAAGCAACAGAATATACTTTCTTCTCGAGTGCACATGGAACATTCTCCAAGATAGATCATATACTGGGTCACAAAACAGCCCTTCATAAGTTCACAAGAATTGAAATTATACCATGCATACTTTCAGACCATAATGCTATGAAGCTTGAGATCAACCACAGGAAAAAGTCTGGAAAACCTCCAAAAGCATGGAGGTTAAAGAACACCCTACTAAAGAATGAGTGGGTCAACCAGGCAATTAGAGAAGAAATTAAAAAATATATAGAAACAAACGAAAATGAAAATATAACAATCCAAACGCTTTGGGATGCAGCGAAGGCAGTCCTGAGAGGAAAATACATTGCAATCCAGGCCTATCTCAAGAAACAAGAAAAATCCCAAATACAAAATCTAACAGCACACCTAAAGGAAATAGAAGCAGAACAGCAAAGGCAGCCTAAACCCAGCAGAAGAGAGGAATAATAAAGATCAGAGCAGAAATAAACAATATAGAATCTAAAAAAATGGTAGAGCAGATCAACGAAAGCAAGAGTTGGTTTTTTGAAAAAATAAACAAAATTGACAAACCTCTAGCCAGGCTTCTCAAAAAGAAAAGGGAGATGACCCAAATAGATAAAATCATGAATGAAAATAGAATTATTACAACCAATCCCTCAGAGATACAAACAATTATCAGGGAATACTATGAAAAATTATATGCCAACAAATTGGACAACCTGGAAGAAATGGACAAATTCCTAAACACCCATACCCTTCCAAAACTCAATCAGGAGGAAATAGAAAGCTTGAACAGACCCATAACCAGTGAATAAATTGAATCGGTTATCAAAAATCTCCCAACAAATAAGAGTCCAGGACCAGATGGCTTCCCAGGGGAGTTCTACCAGACGTTTAAAGCAGAGATAATACTTATCCTTCTCAAGCTATTCCAAGAAATAGAAAGGGAAGGAAAACTTCCAGACTCATTCTATGAAGCCAGTATTACTTTGATTCCTAAACCAGACAGAGACCCAGTAAAAAAAGAGAACTACAGGCCAGTATCTCTGATGAATATGCATGCAAAAATTCTCAATAAGATACTAGCAAATCGAATTCAACGGCATATAAAAAGAATTATTCACCATGATCAAGTGGGATTCATTCCTGGGATGCAGGGCTGGTTCAACATTCGCAAATCGATCAACGTGATACATCACATTAACAAAAAAAAAGAGAAGAACCATATGATCCTGTCAATTGATGCAGAAAAGGCCTTTGACAAAATCCAGCACCCTTTCTTAATAAAAACCCTTGAGAAAGTCGGGATAGAAGGAACATACTTAAAGATCATAAAAGCCATTTATGAAAAGCCCACAGCTAACATCATCCTCAACGGGGAAAAACTGAGAGCTTTTTCCCTGAGATCAGGAACACGACAGGGATGCCCACTGTCACCGCTGCTGTTTAATATAGTGCTGGAAGTTCTAGCATCAGCAATCAGACAACAAAAGGAAATCAAAGGCATCAAAATTGGCAAAGATGAAGTCAAGCTTTCGCTTTTTGCAGATGACATGATATTATACATGGAAAATCCGATAGACTCCACCAAAAGTCTGCTAGAACTGATACATGAATTCAGCAAAGTTGCAGGATACAAAATCAATGTACAGAAATCAGTTGCATTCTTATACACTAACAATGAAGCAACAGAAAGACAAATAAAGAAACTGATCCCATTCACAATTGCACCAAGAAGCATAAAATACCTAGGAATAAATCTCACCAAAGATGTAAAAGATCTGTATGCTGAAAACTATAGAAAGCTTATGCAGGTAATTGAAGAAGATACAAAGAAATGGAAAGACATTCCCTGCTCATGGATTGGAAGAATAAATATTGTCAAAATGTCAATACTACCCAAAGCTATCTACACATTCAATGCAATCCCAATCAAAATTGCACCAGCATTCTTCTCAAAACTAGAACAAGCAATCCTAAAATTCATATGGAACCACAAAAGACCCCGAATAGCCAAAGTGATTTTGAAGAAGAAGACCAAAGCAGGAGGCATCACAATCCCAGACTTTAGCCTCTACTACAAAGCTGTCATCATCAAGACAGCATGGTATTGGCATAAAAACAGACACATAGACCAATGGAATAGAATAGAAACCCCAGAACTAGACCCACAAACGTATGGCCAACTCATCTTTGACAAAGCAGAAAAGAACATCCAATGGAAAAAAGACAGTCTCTTTAACAAATGGTGCTGGGAGAACTGGACAGCAACATGCAGAAGGTTGAAACTAGACCACTTTCTCACACCATTCACAAAAATAAACTCAAAATGGATAAAGGACCTGAATGGGAGACAGGAAACCATCAAAACCTTAGAGGAGAAAGCAGGAAAAGACCTCTCTGACCTCAGCCGTAGCAATCTCTTACTCGGCACATCCCCAAAGGCAAGGGAATTAAAAGCAAAAGTGAATTACTGGGACCTTATGAAGATAAAAAGCTTCTGCACAGCAAAGGAAACAACCAACAAAACTAAAAGGCAACCAACGGAATGGGAAAAGATATTTGCAAATGACACATCGGACAAAGGGCTAGTATCCAAAATCTATAAAGAGCTCATCAAACTCCACACCCGAAAAACAAATAACCCAGTGAAGAAATGGGCAGAAAACATGAATAGACACTTCTCTAAAGAAGACATCCGGATGGCCAACAGGCACATGAAAAGATGTTCAACGTCGCTCCTTATCAGGGAAATACAAATCAAAACCACACTCAGATACCACCTCACGCCAGTCAGAGTGGCCAAAATGAAGAAATCAGGAGACTATAGATGCTGGAGAGGATGTGGAGAAACAGGAACCCTCTTGCACTGTTGGTGGGAATGCAAATTGGTGCAGCCGCTCTGGAAAGCAGTGTGGAGGTTCCTCAGAAAATTAAAAATAGACCTACCCTATGACCCAGCAATAGCACTGCTAGGAATTTATCCAAGGGATACAGGAGTACTGATGCATAGGGGCACCTGTACCCCAATGTTTATAGCGGCACTCTCAACAATAGCCAAATTATGGAAAGAGCCTAAATGTCCATCAACTGATGAATGGATAAAGAAATTGTGGTTTATATACACAATGGAATACTACGTGGCAATGAGAAAAAATGAAATATGGCCTTTTGTAGCAACGTGGATGGAACTGGAGAGTGTGATGCTAAGTGAAATAAGCCATACAGAGAAAGACAGATACCATATGGTTTCACTCTTATGTGGATCCTGAGAAACATAACAGAAACCCATGGGGGAGGGGAAGGAAAAAAAAAAAAAAAGAGGTTAGAGTGGGAGAGAGCCAAAGCATTAGAGACTGTTAAAAACTGAGAACAAACTGAGGGTTGATGGGGGGCGGGAGGGAGGGCAGGGTGGGTGATGCGTATTGAGGAGGGCACCTTTTGGGATGAGCACTGGGTGTTGTATGGAAACCAATTTGACAGTAAATTTCATATATTAAAAAAAATAAAAAAAAATGAAAAAAAGAAAAAGAAATTATAATCATGGGATTGCCCACATATAAGTTTTGAGTTTGAATTTATAGTCTCTGCACAGTCAGAAGAGCTTTAACCTGAAAAATCAACATTAGCTATTGGGAACCCAATGGGTCACTGAATTTTGGGGGTCATTTGAAAGCACAAAGACCAAAACTTTTCTGAGTGGTTGCATCACAAAAACTGGCCCAAAGATTGAGAGACATGAATTTTGACTGAACCTGAGTTTACAGTCAAATTCAAAAACACACGAGGAGCCTATCCACAATGAACAGCCAGTCAGGGGGAACAAACAGCAGACTAACTTCCTGCTCTCTTCTCAGATCAGTAATAAATCGATAGGATACATGTTATGAAACAAATATGTTCAAAATGTCTAAACATACAAAGCCAATATAAAAGAAGAAATTGTTACTATCATAAAAGAAAAGCAGGTGACTTCTGTTCTGGGGAAGAGGAGTAGACATAATTTCCATATCCTTCCTCCTAAATACAATCATAATCACTTGTTGATATAAATTGATTTATATATAAAACAAACATTATAACACTCTGAAATTTTGAGAGAAGAAGGTAGACTGGATATGGACCCAAGATGTTATATGACATGACAACAACTCAGGAACGCTAATGAAAACAGCCCAAAAAAAGCCCCAACAAAAGCCTGTTCATTCTAGCCAAACAACCAGGAAAGGGTCAGCCTAGCAAGACAGAAAACTTTATACGACTTCTCTACTTCAGCAAAACACTCTAAAAAAATCTTTGGTCCCACCTCACCTATACCAGCAAAGGCCAAATGAGTAGCGTAGGTTCCTACTGCTGGCCAAGATGTAACAAGCTACCCCAGCACTCCCACACACAGAGGTGGTGTCAGAAAAGGCCAGAGATGGAGCCTGAACTTTCATCTTTGTCAGACTGGACTCAGCACCTCCTCCTATGGTATAAGTAAGTAGCAGTGACAAAGTAATCCTAACCTTCCCAGCCAGGGAAATCAATGGAGGCCTAGTGAGGCGTCAGAACTCTTCTTACCTCCCAGTAGTAACAAAAAGTGTCCTCACCTCCCCTCTGGTGCCTACTGAAGCAGAGTTGGGAAACTGAATTTCTATTCCCACCTGGCAGTAACAAAGTGGTGTTCCTTCTCTGTTTGCCTGTCAGAAAAGTGTAAAAATAAGCCAACTAAAACATAAAGTCTAAACAAGGTTCAGAGTCTTAAATATACTGCACATAATGTTGAGATTTCAATTCAAAATCAATCATACAAAGCAGAAAAATCTCAACTGGAACAAAAAAAGAAAATCAGTATATGTCAACATCAAGGTGATAGAGGTGTTTGAATTATCTGACAGATTTTATAGAAGCCATCCTAAAAATGCTTCAATGACCAATTATGAATACATTTAAAATAAATGATAAAAAATTGGACCTCTCAGCAAAGAACAGAATAGAAAGTCTTCGCAATTAGAAGATACAAAAAAGAATCAAATGTAAATAAAAATGTGAATGTAAATCAAATGTAATCGATTAATGATTACCATATATAAATTAAAAAAATAAAAACAAACACCCGAAACTCAATGGATGGTCTTACAGCAGAATGGGAGACACAAAGGATTAAATCAGTGAAGTGAAATGTGCAATAGAAATTTTTCATTTTGAACAAGAGAGAGAAAATAGACTAAACAGATCATTCTACTCTCAATGAGACAGAAAATTCTTCCTACCTCAAGGGAAAGGGATAATGATATCGATTAATTTTGACTTATTATATTATGTGTGCATGTTAAAATTGTGAGGGCAGCCACTAAAGTAAAAATAAAATATATGATTTTCAAACTAGTAAAGGAAACAAATGTGAAACAAACTCAATCTGCTTAATAGAAGGCATGAATGAAAAAGGAAAGGAACATAGCAAAAACAAAGCATAAGATAGTGAACATAAATACAAATAGGAGAGAGAGAGAGAGAGAGAGAGAGAGAGAGAGAGAGAGAGAGAGAGAGAGGGAGGAGAGAGGAGAGGGAAGTGAGTCTTAATTTACCAGCTTTTTATAAGCCTAATGACATAGCTTCTAAATGCATAAAGGGAAGAATTATAAGAAAAAGTGGAAAATATCACAATCACCATAAAAATAACAGGCAGCAAAATTTGCTAATTCTACAGAACTGAAACATGATCAGCTAGATCTAAGGAGCATGTGGGAGAAAGACATAGCACAATTACCTTAGACATGTTATCTAGTTCATTTCCTGTGAATGGGCATACTTCTGATTGAACCAAGTCCACCTGGGTTCTGTGAATGAGAAAGACCATTAATAGTTTTTACAACTGTTAAAAACAGGCATTTCACAGAAGAAAACTAAATGTATAATAAATTTATGAAACAAGTTAGAAGTAATAATCAAGGAAAAGCCAATAATAACCACAATAATATACCTGTGAACATATGCTTAGTTGGTAAATATCAATATATACTTATTTTACTTTTTAAATGTTTATTATTTCTGAGAGAGAGAGAACAGGGGAGGGACAGACAGGGAGACCGAGGATCTGAAGTGGGTTCTGAGCTGAAAGAAAAGAGCCCAATGTGGGGCTCTGATGAACCCCAAGGATCATGACCTGAGCTGATGACCTGAGCTGAAGTTGGACACTCAACCAACCGAGTCACCCATGTGCCCAAAAATCAATATATGTGTCAATATATTTTATGTGTGCCCAAAGAAGGACAATCTTGAAAGGGCACAAACTCATTGGGCAAAGTGTGGTTCCTCTCACAGCTTAGTACAGAAGTTCACTGGTTTGGCCAGGTAAGAGCTAGTCTTGATGGCTGGGCAAGTGTTAGGCTACTCATTGTGCTGGTGAGGAAACAGGTAGTCAGCAACTGGTGGGGTGTGTGTGCACAAGAACTCTAGGTTCTGGCATGGGTAAAAACCTTTCAGAGTGGGGAGACTTGGTTTTTGTGTGGAGAATGCTGTGAAAAGGTTATCACCAGAATGGGGCCACAAGGTCACAAAAGTATTGCATTCTGGGTCCCTGGCTGGGACAGCCTCCAGTGTGTTTCCACACATCCACACCACTGACCCTAGACCATGCCTGAACTGGTAGCAGAGTCTCTTCATCTTGCAATGTGCCTCTGGGTTCCTACTCCGAGAAAGGTTAACATCATGCTCACTGTAAAGCAGAAGTATTTAAAGGCATTCTGTTTATTACAGGGCATCTAATGAAGGGTGAATTCAGAGCTGAGAAGCAATAAATTGATAAATAAAACTAAGTTCAAATGTGTTAAGCCATTTTGTAGGATAACTGGAAACATGTAGTACTGCTAAAGATACATGCCCTTTATAATTTAGCAATTATTCTGCTAAGAATACATTCTGGAGAACCTCTAGCACATATTTACTCACAAAAATGTTCATTTTAATATTGTTTATAATAGCAAGCACTGAAACAAGCTGGGTGTCTATTCACAAAAACTTGACAGATTAGTAGTGTATTCATACAATGAGAAAACTACAGCATTAAAATGAACTAAAACAGGGGCGCCTGGGTGGCTCAATCTGTTAAGCATCCGACTTTGGCTCAGGTCATAATCTCATGGCTCATGGGTTCAAGCTCCACATCGGGGCTGACAGATCAAAGCCTAGGGCCTGCTTCGGATTCTGTGTCTCCCTCTCTGTTTATCCCTCCCCTGCTCTTGCTTTCTCTCTCTTTCAAAAATAAACGTTAAAAAAATAAATTAAATGACCTAAAACTATGTGTATGACTATTGATAACTGTCTCAAATAAATTATTTAGTGGAAAATAGCTAGTTGCAAAAGATTTAAATACACATGCAAATCCAGGCTATCTATTTCTTTGTGGATATGTTCCTGTGAGTAAAACTATAAAAATAAGTCATGGGGATGTTAAATACCAAACTCAGGTTAACTGTGGAAAATTAATTTGTGCCGCTATATAAGATGCTCCAACTAACAAGTGTAGGAGGGGAAAAAAACCATTTTTCCCTCTACCCATCCTAGGCTTATTGGCTAAGGGCCTGTGCATTAAACAAAAGACAGATAAACAAGAGAAAAACACGCAGAAGTTTATTAACATGTGCAATGCATCTACATGAGAGCACTCAGAAATGAGTAACAGAAAGAGTTGGTTAGAACTTGGTCTTATATAGCATTTTAAAAGAACTATGAATTTTAGAGAAATGACAAGACAAAAGAAAAGGTGTCTGAATTTCCACGGGAGCCAACTGTGGGAAGGCAAATATATGGAGAAACAAATAAAACATAAAAGTCATCAGCCTTTTAGTGAGTTTGTTATATAGATTCCTTTGGTGCCCTCTCTGGGCTGAAAAGGATCTAGAGTTGTCTGTGGTAATTAACTTCTATCCTTCCTGGTAGAGAGCAGATGGGGGGACACCTTTACAAATTTATGTCCTACTTTTAGGCAAACAGCCGGGGGAGTAGTGAGCTTTTCTTGTATCTGCTTCTCAGTTACCTTCAGCTCAAAATGATTTAGATGCCAAAGTGGTATATTTTGGGGTGGTGTGTGTGTGTGTATGTATGTGTATGTATATATATATATATATATATATATATATATATATATATATATATATATATATACACACACACACATATATGTATAGTTATGTTGTTATATTTATAATATATATATTGAGGATTGGGGTGGCATATTCTAATACCTTTCACAATATTTTAGTCCTAATAAAAATAAAGGAAATATGGTAAACATTAAAATGTCACAAAGATGAACATTTTAAACAAAGATATTAATAGTTGTCTTTATTTTCAGTGTACTTGAAATATTTAAAATCATCTTATACAAGTAAGGATAAACAGAGACTCACAAAGTTAAGTCATTTGTCCAAATACTTATTCTTAGTTTTTGACAGAACTGAGAACAAGAATCCATGTCCTGTAAGTTCTAATTACTTATCCTTTCCTCCATATCCACCACGTGCTCTAGAAGCAAGGATACAGCATACCCTTCCATTAAAGCCAAAGCATTTCCATTTAGGCAAGAAATGTACTTTTCCATACATCTTCCCTAGAGTATCTGGTTGAACTGTGTAGAATTCACAGAAGATATTTACTCTACATACTGTCCAAGAGTTGAATGACCCTGTCTTTTGCTCCTATGGTCATCATTGTAATTGTCAATAATATGAGATGTTACTTACTTTTTTCCATTGGGCATATGTAGTGAAAGGTATTAATAATAATCCCCATTGGAAGATGGAACTTGGCTATTTAATACTAATTCTCCAAAGCTTCAATTAGTCAATTAGATAAAACCACGGGACTACTCCAATTTGACAAAAAAAACATCTATAAATATTGCTACTAGAAAGAGATTAATCCCACAACAGAAAAATTGAAAAATTCAAGTTACATCTCTGATATGCATTATATCAGGTAGGTTGTACCTGAAAAAGACATATATTAGAAATAGATTATGTCTAGTTACAAATTCAATTATTACACTGTGCTTCAGAGAAGATCTATAAATGGGAGAAAAGTGTATTAGAAGTCAAAGAAAGTGAATCAAGAGGAGGATGTTCATGTTGTCTTAGCATGATTAGGAAAATTTGTTAGAAATTATGTACAAAGGTAAAGTACCTTGGGAGATTATGACAAACTCTGTACTTAAAAAAATCCATTATTACACTCTTACCTATCACCTAAAGAAATTAAATAAAATGCAAATCAAGGCTATATATTTCTCGGTGGACATGTGCTTATGGAATAAAGCTATTTTTAAAAATAGTGGGTGTTAAATACCAAACTCAGGTATTTATATATATCAGGCTTATATATAGCATTAATGATTTATTTTACTTACTGTGTGTTTAGAGTAAATCAGACAGCATTTATTTAACTTTATAGAATTATAGTGGAAATTTCTTCTAAGTATCTCATTTTTGTCACTTTTTAAACAGTTGGTAAACAAAATATGGTTTACTTTTAATACAACAAATAATATTCTATGCTATGATTCAAAAGAATTATTTTATCCCCTTTGTAATTGCTGGTTTGATTATTGGCACTGTTTTTTTTTAAGTTTATTCATTTTGAGAGAGAGCGAGTGGGGGAGGGGCAGAGAGAATCCCAGGCAGGCTCTGCACTGTCAGTGCAGAACCCGATGTAGGGCTCAAACTCACAAACCATGAGATAATGACCTAAACTGAAGTTGAATGCTTAACTAACTGAGCCATCCAGTTGCCCCAGTCATTAAGGTGTTAATGATTTAAGTGTGAGTTTGTATTACTAATGAGATGGAATATTCTTGTTCCATGTAGAAATGAATTTTATATAGGTGGTTTATGGTTTGCAGAGTTGAAAGTCATTCACTGGGAAGGTCTTTTTTGCACAGATTATAAGGCAGAAAAGTTGAATAAATGACCGATGTGAAGTGAAATATATTTCAGTTAACACTAAAACACATACATGGAAAATATTCCATGCACATTTATATAACAAGTCCTGTGAATGGTACATAAAAAGCATAAGAATACAAGAATCACTGAACACGGCAGAGAAAGAATATCTACACAAAAGCTCTTTGAGAGAGTACATAATCTACATACAAGCAAAGTGCTATAGCAACATTAAGAAAGAAATTTCAACTTTTAAGCCTCTAGGAAGGCTTTTAGAGGAGGTGGCATTTGCACTAGAATAGATTATCTGTGAAGGTCATCAGAAAACGAATATAGGGGCACCTGGGTGGCTTAGTCGGTTGAGTGTTTGGCTTCGGCTTAGGTCATGATTTTGTGGTCCACGAGTCCTATGTTGGGCTCTATGCTGACAGCTCAGAGCCTGGAGCCTACTTCGGATTCTGTGTCTCCCTCTCTCTCTTTGCACCTCCCCTGCTCACTCGCTCTCTCTCTCTCTCTCAGAAATAAACATTTTTAAAAAAGAAAATGAATATCAAGTGTTTATCAGCTTGACAAATGTTGAATAGTCTGGTTTTGGCTAGAGAATAGCAAGTGATATATATATACACCATAATATATGGTTGTCTGTCATGCTAAGGACTTTAAATTTTACTATCTTTTTTCACTTCAAGGAGTGATGAGATGTTACAAGTGGGAGAGGGAGGTCCAGGAAAAAGTAAGTTTATAACTTGGAAGAACAGTGGCAGTTTCATAGTGAAGAAAGGTTTAAAGGGAAAAAGAGCTGAACTGAGTAGAAAAATTTTGAGCTGTGGTCTGAGATGGCTGTGTGATGTCCACAACCAACAAACTGTCAGGAATATGTGTGGATTACTGGTGTGTAGTGAGAAATGGTGCTGCAAAATTAAAGGTCATCACACAGAGGCGAATGGAATGCTCAAGGAGGAGAGGGAACAAAATGAAGAGAGACTGATATGAACATAAAGTAAGAGAAAAAGCGAATAAGATGTATAGAAGGGGAAGGAACAAATCTGGAAATCTAAGCCAGGTCCTCAGTGGAAATCTATCTGTAAGGGGCAGTGCGTGGATGAAGGAATAAAAATATAAATTAAATAGTTAAATAATAAATTAAGACTATTAAAATAGATAGTAAAAAATTCCAAGAGGAATTCCAGGGGTTGTCTCACTTAAACGTATAACAAAATTAGTTATCATAACCAGGTCTTTAAAAATATTTGATAAATAAAATTTTCCTTATTGTGGTAGCAAAAGGCATAATTGAGTGTAGTAAGGTCTGAATAGGTAGAAAAGAAATAAAAGAAGGTAGAAGAATTAGGAAATTTTTTTCCTTGTTTTTGGGGAGGGGGCTTATTTCTCTGATGGTTCACACTGAACCCTTTGTCAGTAGATGTAAAGATAAAATGACAGTGGGAGAGACCACAAGGGCAAGATAAAAATGGCTTAACTCAGTGATTCTGAACTCAAGGTGACTCCTGCCCTCCCTGATATTTGGCAATGTCTAGATATATTTTGATCATCACAACAGTGAAGTACGTGCTACTGGCATCTAGTGGGTAAGACCAAGGATGCTACTAAACATCTTACAGTGTACAGGACATCTTCATAACAATTATTCAAACCCAAATGTCAACGGTGCCCAGGTGGAGAAATTTGGCTTAAGTGAAGAACTAATATTTCATAGTAGGTGGAAAGATAAGAATCAAGAGCATTTATTGAGGAGCTCTTCAATTGTAACAGAGTTACACAGTTATGGGTTACACAGTATGGGTTTCATATCATTCAGATTTAAAACTGTATAATGCAGAGTCAGAGTTAGCCCTGAAGTCAAAGATCTGGGTTCAAGTGCTAGTTCTTGACTTTCCAGGTATAACTCTAGACAAGTTACTTATCATCTCTATTACTCTGATTTCTTACTGCAAAATGGGATTAAGTGTGTTTATCATGTAATATGGGAAAATACAATTAGTCTGCATAAATTGTGTGGAGATTACTAAATCCTTGTTTTTCTCCTCTATAGCTCCATAATAATAAAACCTTTCCCTCAGGTCTGGTGTACAGATCACTTGATATAAACACAAACCTCTAACTCAACAGATGCTACCAACAGGTTTTCAACAAATCCAAGCTTTCTTTTCCATTCCTTTTCAGATTAAAAATTTTTATTCATCACTAAAAAAAATCTACCTCATTTGTTAATTTATAAATAATACATCCATAAACATTTTCATTAGGTAGAGTTCATTTTACATAACAAACCCATATGGATTGTTTATGGATTGTTCTTGCTCAACAACACTTTATTTTAGAAATGGGGAAACAGAGTCACATACAGGATAAGGAAATAACATAATTTACAGTATATTTCAGAATCTTCTCAACTATTGCTCTCATATATTATAAATACTAATTATTACTAATTCATTCATTAAATTTTTATGAATCATCTTAAATTTTTGCTCTAAATCTATACCCCACAAAAATGTCTATCTGAAATGTGGACCAAATGTGTTGCTCTGAATATTCTAGTGAGTATAGGAAATGATTCTGTACTTGAGGGTTTTCCTGTATGGAATGTAATTACATTGTAGGAGTGGAAAGTTTTTAGTTTTCCCTTCTAGGTTCTTTGGCTGATAATTAAATTGATGTACGACAGCTTAACAGGAGAAAAGCAAATTTAACTTTTATGTATGAGAGACCCATAAAAAGTATAAGACTCAAAGAAGTGACCAAAGCAGGAAGCTTTTATACCTTTTAGACAAAGAAACAATAAATATATGAGGAATTGACATGACAAAGGGCTTTGGGCTTGAGGTATTAAATTAGTGAAGAAGTAATAATGTTTGTTTATAGGAGCCTTCTTAGCCCTAAACTCCCTATGTCTGGTGATAAGGATAACTTCTACCCTCTTGGTGTATCGGAGATTTCACATGGGAAATTTATCTCCTTTCAGGGGAAGAAAGGAAGGTCAGAGTGTTCTTCTTGCACTGGCTATTTCTCAAATAACATTAACTCAAAATAATCAATATGCCAAAGTGGTATACTTTAGGCTGATATAGTCATCCATCTAAATGAGCAGCTATATTGATGAAAGGATACAAAGTTTCAGATATTCAGAATGAATAAGAATGAATATTCAGAATGAATCTAATGTACAGCATGGTGACTTTAGCTAATAATACCACATCATACACTTGGAATTTGCTGACAGATCTTAATTGTCCTCACAAACAAAACAAAAAAACAAAAACAAAAATGGTAACTATGTGAGGTAACAGACATGTTAGTTTGTGTTAATCATCGCACAATGTATACGTATATCAAAACATCACATTGTATACCTTAAATATATGTAACTTTCGTCAATTATAACTCAATAAAGCTGGTGGGAAAAAATGAAAGACTTGGGATATATATCCTAGGGACTTAGACTGGTTTCATGTATGAAATAAACAGGAATTGAAAGCTATTTTTGCTTTCATGTGGGGCTAAGATTACATCATGCTCAAGTTCCTTGCTAAAACTGGTCAAATTAATTGTCAGAACTAATACGATTTCCTAAAATAGAACTTCTTGAAATTTTTTCTAGTTCAATGAAATTAGATTTATATAGCAGGGCTGTGTCTTTACCAAAAAAAAAAAAAAAAAAAAAGAGAGAGAGAGAGAGAGAGAGAGAGAGAAAGAGATTGAGAAAGAGATGTAGTTTAAGCTAATTATTAGGATTAGTCTGATTCCAAACAAAATATATTTTTAGGAGCATGGGACATTTATAACTCAATAATTTTTCTCTCTGTGCAAAACATCCCCAAACAACTATTCTTTCATCAATTATAAAAAAGTATTAATAAGGTCACGGATAATAATAAGCAGGGAAACATAAGTTGGCCTAAGTCCAATTTTTTTTCTCGTTGTATTGAGAAATAAGTGACATATATCACTGCATAAATTTAAGGTATACAGCGTGATGGTTTGATTTACGTATTTTGAAATGATTATCAAAATAGGTTTAGTTAATACCCATTATCTTATTCACATACAATAGAAAGAAAAGAAAAGAGATTCTTCTTGTGATGAGAACTTTTAGGATCTCTTAACAATTTCCTGGCCTAAACCTAATTTTGACCAGCAAAGGCAATGTATAAAGAAAATTCAGGCACTGCTTCTAAATAAGCAAGTAGAAATGAGTTTTAGATAATTAAGGTAAAGTTATAATATGCATTTTAAGAAATTACACAGATGAACAACGGACAGACTGGATTAACTAGAGACCCAGATAATATATAACAGTATCTCCTTAGTAGGAATTATCTAAATTGTGTATGATTCCCATGATAGCAGTAACATAAAATTTTGTTAATTTGGGGGTATTTAACATATTAACAACATTTACCATATTGTAATTACTTTGATAGCAAAATGTCAGAAGCTATTATCTTTACATTTCAAAGCCTTCTGTAAGGTAGGCATTTTTACCACCTTCTATCTTTTTTGAAATGTAGAATTAAAGCTCAGAAAAAATAGTCTAAAGTCAATCAGTGTGACTTTACATTACACAATAAACACGAAGCCATGAATATCGCTTGGAGAGTTAAAGAGATTACAACTTAAAAAGATTACAACTAATGATGGAAAATGACCACAAGAACCACAGATGTAAATTATTTTTGCCAATCAACAGAGCCTATGCAATTGGTTTTAAGTCACTCCTCTTGTCTTGTGATCACGAGTAAGCTCATGGATAAGCTTTTTTACTACTGTTTAGCATTATTAAGACTATCCAAAACTAAAGGGGTTCTAATGAAATAAAATTATTTAGAATTAGACATTGCCCTAAGCTCCTTGCTACTTTCCAGATATATTTTTGTGATCCCTTCACAATTTTTTATTTAGCAAATGCACACTATATCTGGGATCTCAGAATCCTTTGCATTAAAAGTCTATGGCTCATAATTCTGATCCTTTCCTATTTCCCCTTCCTTAGGGCTGTTCCAAAGCCTGTGTGCAGCCTGGATCCATGGATAAGGTCAATTCTTCAGTGGTGTCTGAATTTGTATTGCTGGGACTCTGTAGTTCTCAGGATCTCCAACTTTTCTTTTTTGTTTTCTTCTCTGTGTTATATGTGGTCATTGTGCTGGGAAACCTTCTCATCATCATGACAGTAACCTCTGATAACAGCCTGCACTCCCCCATGTATTTCCTCCTGGGAAACCTGTCCTTTGTGGACATCTGTCAGGCTTCTTTTGCTACCCCTAAGATGATTGCAGATTTTCTGAGTGAACACAAGACCATCTCCTTCAGTGGCTGCATAGCCCAGATTTTCTTCATTCACCTTTTTACTGGAGGAGAGATGGTACTACTTGTCTCCATGGCCTATGACAGATATGTAGCTATATGCAAACCCCTACACTATGTAGTCATCATGAGCCGAAGGACGTGCAGTTTCCTGGTAATGGTCTCCTGGGCTGTGGGCTTGGTGCACACATTAAGCCAGTTATCATTTACTGTAAACCTGCCTTTTTGTGGACCCAATGTTGTAGACAGCTTTTTTTGTGACCTTCCTCGAGTGACCAAACTTGCCTGCCTGGACTCTTATACTGTTGAAATACTAATTGTAGTCAATAGTGGAATTCTTTCCCTAAGTACTTTCTCTCTCTTGGTTGTCTCTTACATCATTATTCTTGTCACCGTCTGGTTTAAGTCTTCTGCTGCAATGGCCAAGGCATTTTCAACACTGGCTGCCCATATAACCGTGGTAATATTGTTCTTTGGACCTTGCATCTTTATCTATGTGTGGCCCTTTACCACTTACCCTGTGGATAAACTTCTAGCCATATTTTACACCATTTTCACTCCCATTCTAAACCCCATTATTTACACACTAAGGAACAGGGATATGAAGGCTGCCATGAGGAAGATTATGACCTATTACCTGAGGCCCAAGAAAATTTCTGAAATGCCACTAGTAGTGAGGAATTCTCTTTAAGACAAAAGTCCTTCAAATTCCTCCAATCAGTACTCTATCTATAAATATTTTCAATATGTTCTTGTGGTGTATTTCAACTATGGTGGAAGTGATAAAGAAGATGATATAGAAAGAATATGATTGATATTAACAAGTCTTTTCCCAGCTATTACCTAAGCAAAAGCTAAATATAAAAAAATAAAGAAAAATATATCATGATTACTGGTTCTGAAAATAAAATATAGAATGATGAAGGGTGAACAGTATCAGTGCTTTCACTGCTTTACTTGCAGGTAAATATGATGGAAAAAGGGGAGTACCTGCTTATTTGGTGAGTATAATTCTTGGGGGGCATAAACTTACATGCTTCCTGATCTTATCAATTTCCTAAATTATATACCTATATACAATCTATATCGATGAATAGTATTCAGGAATCTGAAACTGAATTTTCCCAACCAGAAGATAGCCATTTCATAGATTTAAGTGTGAAGACTCAAGAGGAGATTCTTAGATTATGAAATCCCTCTGCTAATGTCAATTATGCCCATCCCATATTGTTTTCCAATAACCAATGATACTTTAAAATGAATTATACAGGGGCTCCTGGGTGGCTCAGTTGAACATCCGACTTCTGCTCAGGTCATTATCTCGTGGTGTGTGGGTTTCAGCCCTGAGTTGGGCTCTGTGCTGACAGCTTGGAGCCTGAGTCCGCTTCCGATTCTGTGTCTCCCTCACTCTCTGCCTCTTCCTCACTTATGCTCTCAAAAATAAACATTAAAAAATTTTTTTAATGAATTGTACATAATCAGGGGCTTGCATCTCAAATATTTCATTTTATGGTCTACGATCAGTTAAGGTAATTTCAGTTTCCTCTGCAATTACAAGTTGCAGAAAAGAATTTTTAAAGCTGAACTACTTCAACACTGACTTTTTACTTTGTGCTATAAGTAGTTGTATAACAATTCTTGCATTTGGAGCAGGCATGGAGTTCTTAGTGACAATGAATCAATGTTAAACATACAACCCAACTGCAATCTGGACCGCCCCTCACCACCCCCCCCCCCCACCAAGACCTCTGGATCTCTACCCTGAACTCTAAAGACCATTAGATTTATTTATTAATGGTGAAGTTTTTACTTTCCCTAACTCCTCAATTCATAAAAAGTAATCAAACACAAACATCACTCTCTCCTTTATGCCAAGAATGAAAATGCTACTTTTGCTTTTTGCTGTTTGCTTTATCTTCCCAATTCCATTTCATCTTCTTCGAACCCAACTGTAATAGAGCATCGTTTAGTAAAATACTGAAAAAATCCTGAGAATTTTCTCTTCTTCAATCCCACTCAATTTTTAGTCTCTCCATAGCATTCTAGTTCTTCTGAGACCTGATATTCTTTGCTATTTTCTACTCTCAAAGTTTACCTTCCAATAAGGGTAGCTTACCAGTAATTTACATTTCAGTGCTAATATAAATCTACCAGTTATGTCTTAAAGGAAAACATACACATTCATTTTTTTTCTAATTTTAGGATATAATTCCATCAACAGGAAGAGAGGAGAGTTAGCAGATTAGATCTGAAAAAAGAGCAGAAAGAAGAGATCTTATCAATGTTTCCTGACTCTGTACCATACAGGCTGCCTTTTACTCTATTCAGGGAACAAGGTCCAGCCTTATGATTCATCTTCTTATTGAATAAAGGATTATGTAATATGATTTTTTTTCCTAATCAGCCTGTAGTACCAAAGTATGGGGGAGGCAGAATTCATTACAAAGCTTATTAATTTCATTCTTTTTGCAATGCTAGGTGGTTTGATTACTCTAATATGAAATTAAGCCATCTTGCTTGGTATTTTATAAACATGTTATGCTAAATATAGTAAACAAAGAGAATCAATATGCTAAGAAATTTAAAAGTATGTAATCTGCTTAACTACACCAGTTATTAGCTATTCAATACTCATTCTTTGACTATGAGATTCTTTTGAAAATGTGATGAATATTGTAGTTCTCCTTTGCAAACAAAGCATAAACACTTAAACATAAGATTCCATGTAATGTTTTACTTCAGAAATTAATTTCATTCTTTTGAATCAAATATAAACAGAATTTTAAAAAATTATTTCCTTTTTTACTTCTAGGATATTTTTGTAAAATTAATAAATTTTTACTAAAATAATATAAAACTTGTGTAAGTAATTTTAATTTTGTTCAGTTGTTCATTTTAACCGTCAGAAGACGGTTGTCAGTTTAAATAAAAATACTTTGTAAAGTGATATTTAACAGGGAAAATTATATGCTGTCTATGATATTGAATTAATCCTGAATTTTTATCTTAATGGAATCCTTCAAATATAGTAAGTATTAAGAAATGGAGTCTGCACTCTCATAGCTAACATTTACAGACAAGGAAATGTTTGAGTCAAAGAACTCCAAATTCTTCCAAAGTTTTTGAGTTTTTTTCACATGGCATCACTTACATTGCTTATGAATGAACAAATTATTTTTGTAAGGTCTCATTCAAGAAAAGTTGATGTGCCATGCATATTTCAGTGAAGTTCTTCAAAAGAATGCCTGGAAAGCCAACAAATTTTCTTGTAATAGAGAAAAACATATTTATTCTTAATTCTTGATATAATCTCATGGCAAGCTGGATATTCAAAGTCCTACATTTTGAATGTTGATGAAATTGACTAGACACAATTTCAGAGCTGTTAGAAGGATTTCTAGCCAATGCATGCCAGGAAAAAGAACAATGATCACAACAACGTGTGGTGTTTCCTCTCACCAAAAAAGTAGCAAGAGCGGATACATTGCTGGAAATAAAATACTCTATTTAATAAAGAGAAATGTATTTTTTCCTTTGTGTATTTCTTGACAAAGAAGCTCTATCAATGACCAACTCATTGCCTCTTGACATGAAGTCCACCATTCATTGGCCTGCTTTGTGATACCAGACCTGGACTCAAACCTTTCTCCTTTGTCATGAGAGGTTGCTGGATGAACATGACGGAAGGAAGAGGCTTCTCTTCCCACTTCCAGTATGCTTAATTTCTTTCTCCTACAGTGCAGCTGCCATGGGCCACTCAGTGGCACTCAACCTCCAGCAAGTTTTGTTGCCAGTCTCAGTCTTCAATTTCCTGCACCTCATTCGTTCCATCTGTGGACCAGTTCTTGCACGCGGCAATCTGGGGAACTTCTCATCCAGGAGGCCTATTCATATGCTCTCCAGAGTTCTGAAACCACCCTTGGGGAAGGGATCCCCCTTCCAAATTTATTCCTTTTTTGAGGTCTCTCCTTCAGCCTTAGTGCAATTTGGAGTTCTGTCTTACCCTCTTTTGGTAATCTCTATTACCGGTTACTAAGTCTTCATATTCAGCATTCCCTGTTCAATTTACCAGTGTGGTTTCTGTTTCCTAACTGATATAGAAACATGTAAGTATTTTGAAGATACTGAAAACTCAGAAGCGTCTAAAAGTGGTTCATAAAATATGACATATAATGAGGAAAGTCAGGAGCTGGCTGAACCAAAAATGTGTTGGCAGTTTTATCTGTTTATATACTGAAGTGAAATTCATCTATAACATATTGCAAAATATGAAAAATCCTAGCACCTATGAAGTGGATAATATCATTTGCAAACTCACTGTTTAAATTTATTTTCTCTCATTTAAGACAACAAACACTAACCTCAAAAAAATTAAAACAAAATAAAAATGCATTCTCTGCCCAAAGCCAATGAGACTATTTCCATTGATTAAATAAAGGTTTGTTTTTCTTTGTTTTTCCTCAATCATTCGTGGATTTTTTTTTTATGTGATAAGAAACCTTGTGGAGTGCTCTCTAATGAGGGAAAATAGATAACTCAAGTGTATAGAGCACTTATTCCTGAAAGTCTGTATTAAAGTTTTTTTTTTTATTTTTTTATTTTTTAATATATGAAATTTACTGTCAAATTGGTTTCCATACAACACCCAGTGCTCATCCCAAAAGGTGCCCTCCTCAATACCCATCACCCACCCTGCCCTCCCTCCCACCCCCATCAACCCTCAGTTTGTTCTCAGTTTTTAACAGTCTCTAATGCTTTGGCTCTCTCCCACTCTAACCTCTTTTTTTTTTTTTTTTTTCCTTCCCCTCCCCCATGGGTTTCTGTTATGTTTCTCAGGATCCACATAAGAGTGAAACCATATGGTATCTGTCTTTCTCTGTATGGCTTATTTCACTTAGCATCACACTCTCCAGTTCCATCCACGTTGCTACAAAAGGCCATATTTCATTTTTTCTCATTGCCACGTAGTATTCCATTGTGTATATAAACCACAATTTCTTTATCCATTCATCAGTTGATGGACATTTAGGCTCTTTCCATAATTTGGCTATTGTTGAGAGTGCCGCTATAAACATTGGGGTACAGGTGCCCCTATGCATCAGTACTCCTGTATCCCTTGGATAAATTCCTAGCAGTGCTATTGCTGGGTCATAGGGTAGGTCTATTTTTAATTTTCTGAGGAACCTCCACACTGCTTTCCAGAGCGGCTGCACCAATTTGCATTCCCACCAACAGTGCAAGAGGGTTCCTGTTTCTCCACATCCTCTCCAGCATCTATAGTCTCCTGATTTCTTCATTTTGGCCACTCTGACTGGCGTGAGGTGGTATCTGAGTGTGGTTTTGATTTGTATTTCCCTGATAAGGAGCGACGTTGAACATCTTTTCATGTGCCTGTTGGCCATCCGGATGTCTTCTTTAGAGAAGTGTCTATTCATGTTTTCTGCCCATTTCTTCACTGGGTTATTTGTTTTTCGGGTGTGGAGTTTGATGAGCTCTTTATAGATTTTGGATACTAGCCCTTTGTCCGATGTGTCATTTGCAAATATCTTTTCCCATTCCGTTGGTTGCCTTTTAGTTTTGTTGGTTGTTTCCTTTGCTGTGCAGAAGCTTTTTATCTTCATAAGGTCCCAGTAATTCACTTTTGCTTTTAATTCCCTTGCCTTTGGGGATGTGCCGAGTAAGAGATTGCTACGGCTGAGGTCAGAGAGGTCTTTTCCTGCTTTCTCCTCTAAGGTTTTGATGGTTTCCTGTCTCCCATTCAGGTCCTTTATCCATTTTGAGTTTATTTTTGTGAATGGTGTGAGAAAGTGGTCTAGTTTCAACCTTCTGCATGTTGCTGTCCAGTTCTCCCAGCACCATTTGTTAAAGAGACTGTCTTTTTTCCATTGGATGTTCTTTCCTGCTTTGTCAAAGATGAGTTGGCCATACGTTTGTGGGTCTAGTTCTGGGGTTTCTATTCTATTCCATTGGTCTATGTGTCTGTTTTTATGCCAATACCATGCTGTCTTGATGATGACAGCTTTGTAGTAGAGGCTAAAGTCTGGGATTGTGATGCCTCCTGCTTTGGTCTTCTTCTTCAAAATCACTTTGGCTATTCGGGGCCTTTTGTGGTTCCATATAAATTTTAGGATTGCTTGTTCTAGTTTCGAGAAGAATGCTGGTGCAATTTTGATTGGGATTGCATTGAATGTGTAGATAGCTTTGGGTAGTATTGACATTTTGACAATATTTATTCTTCCAATCCATGAGCAGGGAATGTCTTTCCATTTCTTTATATCTTCTTCAATTACCTGCATAAGCTTTCTATAGTTTTCAGCATACAGATCTTTTACATCTTTGGTGAGATTTATTCCTAGGTATTTTATGCTTCTTGGTGCAATTGTGAATGGGATCAGTTTCTTCATTTGTCTTTCTGTTGCTTCATTGTTAGTGTATAAGAATGCAACTGATTTCTGCACATTGATTTTGTATCCTGCAACTTTGCTGAATTCATGTATCAGTTCTAGCAGACTTTTGGTGGAGTCTATCGGATTTTCCATGTATAATATCATGTCATCTGCAAAAAGCGAAAGCTTGACTTCATCTTTGCCAATTTTGATGCCTTTGATTTCCTTTTGTTGTCTGATTGCTGATGCTAGAACTTCCAGCACTATATTAAACAGCAGCGGTGACAGTGGGCATCCCTGTCGTGTTCCTGATCTCAGGGAAAAAGCTCTCAGTTTTTCCCCGTTGAGGATGATGTTAGCTGTGGGCTTTTCATAAATGGCCTTTATGATCTTTAAGTATGTTCCTTCTATCCCGACTTTCTCAAGGGTTTTTATTAAGAAAGGGTGCTGGATTTTGTCAAAGGCCTTTTCTGCATCGATTGACAGGATCATATGGTTCTTATCTTTTTTTTTGTTAATGTGATGTATCACGTTGATCGATTTGCGAATGTTGAACCAGCCCTGCATCCCAGGAATGAATCCCACTTGATCATGGTGAATAATTCTTTTTATATGCTGTTGAATTCGATTTGCTAGTATCTTATTAAGAATTTTTGCATCCATATTCATCAGGGATATTGGCCTGTAGTTCTCTTTTTTTACTGGGTCTCTGTCTGGTTTAGGAATCAAAGTAATACTGGCTTCATAGAATGAGTCTGGAAGTTTTCCTTCCCTTTCTATTTCTTGGAATAGCTTGAGAAGGATAGGTATTATCTCTGCTTTAAATGTCTGGTAGAACTCCCCTGGGAAGCCATCTGGTCCTGGACTCTTATTTGTTGGGAGATTTTTGATAACCGATTCAATTTCTTCGCTGGTTATGGGTCTGTTCAAGCTTTCTATTTCCTCCTGATTGAGTTTTGGAAGAGTGTGGGTGTTTAGAAATTTGTCCATTTCTTCCAGGTTGTCCAATTTGCTGGCATATAATTTTTCATAGTATTCCTTGATAATTGTTTGTATCTCGGAGGGATTGGTTGTAATCATTCCATTTTCATTCATGATTTTATCTATTTGGGTCATCTCCCTTTTCTTTTTGAGAAGCCTGGCTAGAGGTTTGTCAATTTTGTTTATTTTTTCAAAAAACCAACTCTTGGTTTCGTTGATCTGCTCTACAGTTTTTTTAGATTCTATATTGTTTATTTCTGCTCTGATCTTTATTATTTCTCTTTTTCTGCTGGGTTTAGGCTGCCTTTGCTGTTCTGCTTCTATTTCCTTTAGGTGTGCTGTTAGATTTTGTATGTGGGATTTTTCTTGTTTCTTGAGATAGGCCTGGATTGCAATGTATTTTCCTCTCAGGACTGCCTTCGCTGCATCCCAGAGCGTTTGGATTGTTGTATTTTCATTTTCGTTTGTTTCCATATATGTTTTAATTTCTTCTCTAATTGCCTGGTTGACCCACTCATTCGTTAGTAGGGTGTTCTTTAACCTCCATGCTTTTGGAGGTTTTCCAGACTGTTTCCTGTGGTTGATTTCAAGCTTCATAGCATTGTGGTCTGAAAGTATGCATGGTATAATTTCAATTCTTGTGAACTTATGAAGGGCTGTTTTGTGACCCAGTATATGATCTATCTTGGAGAATGTTCCATGTGCACTCGAGAAGAAAGTATATTCTGTTGCTTTGGGATGCAGAGTTCTAAATATATCTGTCAAGTCCATCTGATCCAATGTATCATTCAGGGCCCTTGTTTCTTTATTGACTGTGTGTCTAGATGATCTATCCATTTCTGTAAGTGGGGTGTTAAAGTCCCCTGCAATGACCACATTCTTATCAATAAGGTTGCTTATGTTTATGAGTAATTGTTTTATATATCTGGGGGCTCGGGTATTTGGCGCATAGACATTTATAATAGTTAGCTCTTCCTGGTGGATAGACCCTGTGATTATTATATAATGCCCTTCTTCATCTCTTGTTACAGCCTTTAATTTAAAGTCTAGTTTGTCTGATATAAGTATGGCTACTCCAGCTTTCTTTTGGCTTCCAGGAGCATGATAAATAGTTCTCCATCCCCTCACTCTCAATCTAAAGGTGTCCTCAGATCTAAAATGAGGCTCTTGTAGACAGCAAATAGATGGGTCTTGTTTTTTTATCCATTCTGATACCCTATGTCTTTTGGTTGGCGCATTTAATCCATTTACATTCAGTGTTATTATAGAAAGATATGGGTTTAGAGTCATTGTGATGTCTGTATGTTTTATGCTTGTAGTGATGTCTCTGGTACTTTGTCTCACAGGATCCCCCTTAGGATCTCTTGTAGGGCTGGTTTCGTGGTGACAAATTCCTTCAGTTTTTGTTTGTTTGGGAAGACCTTTATCTCTCCTTCTATTCTAAATGACAAAGTCTGTATTAAAGTTTTAATCATCAGTCTGCTTTTCACAAAAAGATCCTACTGAAGAAAAGATAAAGCTGCTTGTATCTTTACCCTGAGGCACTTAAGACCATTGCCAAGGCAGAAGCAGCACCACTTTGTGTTATCACATTTTTGTGCCATACATTCAATGACAAAAACAAAAAAAGCCAAAGAGTTCAATGACATTAATAAACTTTTTTCCATAAAATATTTCAAATTATTCTAGTTCCAATAAAACAAAGAGAGAAATTCATAATACTAAAACCAATGTATTTTCAATTTACTTTCTAACAGCTATTCAAGGTTAATACCATAATATTTCAGCTGGAAATGAGACATTTAGTACAATAGAATCCCATGAATCCCCTGTTACATTTTGTTTAAAACAAATCTTAATATAATTTAGTAATAAACTTTTTTTCATACACATATTTCAAAATGGTAAGACAATTCAAAGTATTTTTTTTTCTGTCTGGTTCACAGATATCTGTAGACTTTTCCTCTACTACCGAGAAACTGGGAAATAAATTCAACTATAAAAAAGTGGCGAAATACATGTATATTTTAGAAATGTGAAAATACCATTTGTACTGCTTGTCAAAGACTTGGATTTGAGCACTGACTACATTACTATTATGTGACCTTGAGCAGGTGACGTGCTTTTGCTCAGGTCACCTTCTTAAAATCTTTCTATTCTTATCCATTACTCTCAGGACAAAGGGAAAAAAATCCTCATTAACCTGGTTAATAAGGCTTTTGGCTCTCTACTCATATCACTGTGCTAACCCCACACCCTCATTTGATTAATATATTTCTCCCTGACAGAACTAAACTCCATGAGAATAGGGACTGTGCCTATGGTAATGAATATATTCCTAAAGGGTTTTTTGTAACATGAACATTTTAAATAGTAGGGAGATGATACCAAAAGCTAGGGAAGACCTGTTTGTTCCCTCCACTTTCAGAATGTAAATTACTTCTGCTGTGTGTATGAGCAAAACTTCAGACAAGGAATAGAAATTTAATGCATAGCTCAGAGAGTATTTAAAGGAGTTGATGTGATGTAACAGACTCTGGAGAGAAAACAATATGGACAGTGGGAAGTGGACCTCAAGATACTAGCTTAGGATAAGAGGCGAAAAAATTTTAGTCCATTAAAATCTAAATACATTAAAATCTTGGTTTGCAAGGATAATTCATTCCAGAAACAAGCTTGTAATCCAAAGCACTTGTATATCAAAGTGAATTTCCCTACAAGAAATAATGGAAACTCAGATGATTCATTCCACAACCCAAAAAGATTCATATAAAAATGATTACAATACTGTAATACAAAATAATAAAGAAACAACAGATGTTGGCTAGTATGTGGAGAAATGGGAACCCTCTTACACTGTTGGTGAGAATGCAAACTGGTACAGCCAGTCTGGAAAACAGTGTGGAAGTTCCGAAAATTAAAAATAGAACTACTTTACAACCCAGCAATAGCACTACTAGCAATTTATCCAAAGGATACAGGAGTGCTGATTCATAGGGGCACATATACCCCAATGTTTACAGCAGCGCTATCAACAATAGCCAAATTATGGAAAGAGCCTAAATGTCCATCAACTGATGAACGGATAAAGAAGATGTGGTTTCTATATATTATGGAATAACATATAGAATAATATATTCTATTGCCATTCCAATAATATATTCCATATATTCATTGCTTGGCAATGAGAAATCTTGCCATTTGCAACAATGTGGATGGAAATGGAGGGTATTATGCTAAATGAAGTCAGTCAGTCAGAGAAAGACAAGTATCATATGTTTTTACTCTTATGTGGAGTTTGAGAAACGTAATAGAAGACCATGGGGGAAGGGAAGGGGAAAAATAGTTTCAAACAGAGGGAGGCAAACCATAAGAGACTCTTAAATACAGAGAACAAACTGAGGATTTATGATGGGGGCTCAGGAGAGGGTAGAATGGATGATGGGCATTGAGGAGGGCACTTGTTGGGATGAGCACTGGGTGTTGTAAGAAAGGGATGAATCACGGGAATCTACTCCCGAAGCCAAGAGCACACTGTATACATTGTATGTAAGCTAACTTGACAATAAATTATATTATAAAAAAAAGAAAAAGAAACAATTAACCTGCACTTACCTTTGAAAACCTTCATGGCTGATGTCAGGAAGACAAAAGAGAAGAAGGTTATTGTGTAGGATGACTTTCACTATCGCTAGCAGAATCACTGCTATCTTTTGGCTCAATGGAATCTTTTTCTGCATGGGGGCCATTGTGTACACTTGCATGGATGTTGACTACAGTAAACTAGTAATAAATTATTGTCATATACTGTATTTAATGTAACTGGCAATAAGGCAGCAGAGGAAAGGGTCTATATCTGCAGGCAGCCTGACCTAGAATGAAGCACAGTATTCCTAAGGTTACTCTTGTATGGAAAAGCAAAGGACTGTCCATAGGTGCTTTGAAGTGACAAAAAATACACTAGCACCAGTTGTGGGCACCTTCCAATGTTCTGAAAAATCACTGATTTCTGCCAAGCACTGTGGCCAGAGACTGAGCATGTGAGAATGGGAGACAATCATCCACAATCCTGCAGTGAATGAGCAAGTGAGTGAGTGAGTGAGTGAGAGAGAGGAATAGAAGAGAAGAGAAGAGAAGAGAAGAGAAGAGAAGAGAAGAGAAGAGAAGAACCACTGGATCAGTTGTGATCATGTGACATTCAGCATCACATATTACTCATATTGCAAAACATTGTTTATCGAATTAAAATTTATTACAAATGTTTGCTCATCTTGTGGGACACTCATAGAAGAAGTTTTTCACAGTTCAAGGCTTTACTGTAATTATAAATAATTTGATTCAAGTTACCATAGGGTAAAAGGAAAGCGTTAGCAGTACAATCTCTAAAAATGCAGAGTAACAGAAACCTTCAGGAGAAACATGAAGTGCAAGACACTTCAAGATAGTCTTTAGAAGATCGAAAAGGGAGAGAACAATCTGAAAGCAGAGTCAAGATGCAGTATTTTGCCATTAGTATTTTACTCTTTTGTCAAGAATTACATTTCATCATAAATACTTTTCTTTGGAGAAGATCCTTGCTATATAATATGCTGTGTTTTCAATATCCTGAAATTCCAATATAAATTTTTCTCAGGACCTAATACACGAAGGATACCATGAAGTACTGAAATGCCAATAAAAAGTTGAAGAAATCTTAACTCTGTTTTGTGATAGCATTCTCACAATTAAAGAAAAAAAAAATAGCAGTCACTCCCTAACCCTCTGAAACATTTACAGTTGACTCATTTCTGTATTGGCTCTCCTACTTTGTCACAATATAGTCCTTAGGGAACTTAATGGTCCTGGTAATCTATACATCATAATAGTTCACTAGGTTGAAAGCATATAGTGATCAGACCTGTGAGAAGAAAGTGACATAAAACAAGGGTAAGAGATAATCCCTAACATTTCAGGGATCAGCCAAATCATTCAGGTTTCAAGGGTTCGAATACGCTGGGACATGCTATATAATCCCCTCATGGACATACAAGACATGTAATTTTGCTTTGTACTTCTTACAACTGATAAAGACACACACTGCTTGCAGGCTCAATGTATATTGGAGGCAGCATAAAGTTGCTTTGTAGACACTACTTTGGTACAATTTTAGCTTGACTCACACAGGATTTCCAGTTTTCAATAAATTCTTGCACTAAGTCCAGTTTTGAGTGCAAGCTTCCCTGCTACTCAGACTATATAAACCAGGAAAAGCAGAAAGAGAGGTATGGATGATACATAAGAACATTTTGGGGACGCCTGGGTAGATCAGTTAAGCATCTGACTTCAGCTCAGGTCATGATCTTGTAATTTGTGGGTTTGAGCCTTGCATCAGGCTCTGTGCTGACAGCTCAGAACCTGGAGCCTGCTTCACACTCTGAGTCTCCCTCTCTCTGTCTCTCTCTTTGCTCATGCTCTGTCTCTCTCTCTCTCTCTCTCTCTCAAAAATAAATATTAAAAAAATTAAAAAAAGAACATTTGGTAAATATTTTGGTAAAGTCACTTAGAAGAATGACAATACTAACCCCTAGGATCCTAGAATAGAAACGAAGCCCTGCATCCTGCAGCAGAGAACTACACACTGACTGAAAAGCAAATCCTAGCATGCTACAGGACCTATCAGAGACTGAGTTCCTAACCACGGGTTCTCAAGTGACTATGACACTAACACTGCTCATCACGACCAAGTTTTAACAAGTCACTATTTCTAGCTGTCAAGGCAGCAAGCCATCATGTATTGTAACCAGTACATCTGGGAACAGGCTGAAGTAGGTATAAAAGCATAAATAATCAGCACCATGAAACAGTCCAGAATTCTATATTACCTATTTCTGTTTCATCAATGCTTTTACTTCAGATCAATGTTATGGCTTTATAGAAGGGTTTCTATAAGTAGTCTGACTCTATCTTGATGCAAGCCAAAAAATGGACTACTGTGGCATTCTAGCCCACTCAGATGACTCTAACAGAAACTGCTGAGGGAAAATTCTGTTCCTGGGAAGATCCAGAAACATTTCATTCAATTATCAAATTTGGGATGAAGACTTGGTCCTAAGTAAAAATAAATATGAATTCCTGGACAGTGAAAAATAGTTTTGCTTGTTTGTTTAGGGGTTTTGAAAGATCAAAATTGGAAAACGTGGGAGAGAAAAATGAGGACAGATCTATGGGAGTAAGCACAAAGTGTGTGGATTTCTGCATTTCATATCCATGCCCATCTGAGACCAAAACCATGGAATCCCTTTTATCAAGGTTAGTTCCCAATACCTGATCAGCAGAAAGGACTGATCCAGAAAAGCTGTTAAGGTGTCATTCCTCAGTAAGACCACATCCATTTAGTGGCAAGTCAACTACATTACACCCCTTCCTCCAAGCAGGGCATAGTGATTTGTCCTTATTGGGACTGACTCTTACTCCAGATATAGGTTTTCCTTCTCTGCCTGGGATCCCTCGTCTAGGACATTATCCTAGGAGTATGCTTTCGTTAGCTTCTTAAACAGATAAAATAAAAAATGATAAATATTTTCTTAAAAATAAATATTTTTTGAAAGAAGTTACTTTAGATTTGATTTAGAGACACTAATTCTTTGTCAACACTGATTCTCTCTAATCAATAAAAGACCCATGCCTCCCTATATCTTTTATTCCTTTCATATTTTCACTGTTTTAAAATTTTCATCATGTGAGACCTGTGAATTTATGATTAAATTTTTCCAGATACTTTATATTTTATCTTTTGTTTCTGCTCTGAGTGGAAACTGTCCTTCATTGTATTTTATTTGCAATTTTATAAAGTTCTTCTCATTAGGGGCATTTGGTTGGCTGAGTCAGGAGAGCATGCAACTCTCAATCTCGAGGTCATGAGTTCGAGCCCTACATTGGGCATGGAGCCTACTTAAAGTTTTGCTCATTAAAATGCATTTTTAAAATTATTTTGAAAATCATACTTTTACCAAATATTCAAGATATAAATGCATAGAAAGTAAAACTTTAAAATATTTCCTAAACTTACTATTATGTGTATAGTAAATATATTTCGCCAGAGCTTATACTTTTAAAAATATTTACATTAGTGATTCATGTTAACTCCCTTTTATACATTTTTTTACCCATATCATTTTCTTTCCAGTCTAGAATTTGTATTACTAAGACATTTTAAAACTTTTTTCATAAGTTTGTCCATATTTTTGTCTTGGTTTATAAAAATGTACACAAAATTATTTTATCAATATCTGTTTTCTTTTGACATGTTTTATACTCTCACACATATTCAGATACAAAAAGTTAATATAAAAAATAATTGTAATAATTGAATATATTCCATTACATCAAAAAATTATATTGCTTCACTCTCAAATTCATAGATATGTAAGTTTTTTCCAGTATCACCTCTTTCAATCAATGCTGCAATACCACTGTTCATGCATCACTAGGTATGTGAACATTTTACTAGGGTTTACACACACACACACACACACACACACACACACACACACACACACACACACACACAGTGCCTATGTGCTAAATGATAGGGAAACTTATTTTCAATTTCCTTCTTTAAAGAGGACCACTTGAAACACATCTACATTGCAACTTTTGGAAATCTAGAAAACTTAATATGTAAAATATAGTTGGAAAGACTGGTGACATATTTTTAGGGAGAAAGAAAAGATTTGTCATGGAAAAGAAATGACATCACCTTCAAATATTTGAAAAACCATCATGTTGAAGTGAGAATATTTTGTTCTATTAAACTACTAATGGTAGAACCACTTGTGCACTTTAACAATAGATGGAACTGTCTTGGGAAGTAGGGAGCTCCTTATGATTAGAGGAAATCACCCTGATTTATTTTATTCTGAGAGAGGGAGAGTGAGCGAGCATTGGGAAGAGAGGCAGAGAGAGAGAATCTTAAGCAGGTTCCATGCTCAGTGTGGAGTCTGACGTGGGGCTTGATCCCACAACCTGGAATCATGACCTGACTGAAATCAAGAGTTGGATTCTCCACTGGCTGAGACACCCAGGCACCCCAAAACTGATTATTTTAACAGAAAGTTCATGGTTGAAAAACCAATTGCTGGCTGGTTGTTGGTGAAAATCTAATAATATTTTGCTTTCCTAGGTACCAAATAGTTGGTTAAAACAAAACACACCTTTTTTTCTTTTCCCTTTCAGGAAAGGTAATTTTGTAAAACATAATTACTCCCACTGCAGGGTGACAACAGATTTCTAACAGTAATTTCTCACTTCCCCAGTGAAATGAGTTTCCTAGAATGAGGAAGAAGGCTTTATATTGCCTTAACTTAGGAGACTGTAATTGTATGGTCCAGGAGCAGAGGAGGAGCCTCACTACCTCAGGGCACAGCCTGAAGGGCTTGCTTCTGCTCAGCTTAGTGCAGAGACCAAGTTAAAATGCCTCAAGAATATATTGCACATATTTTCTGTATGAAGACTCAGAAGAAAGTGGGAAGCTAAGAAACTAACTGTGGGACACAAAATTTGGAGAAAATAAGGAAGAACTAAAGGACTGGGAGAAATCATTAAAGTGTAAATCACATGCATTTGATCATTGTGTTTAGACTAACTGATTTGTAAATTGTCTTCTAGATGCAAAATCAACAACTGGAAGATAGCAAAGGAAAGGTTATTGTGGTCTCAAACTGGAAACTCTACCTAGAAGAGGGAATTGCCTGCTCTCCACTTCTTTGTTAATTTCCCTCTGCATTGGCTTAAGGTAGCTCTGATTAACAGGGTCAGCATCTGATAAACAAAGGGAAGTATGCCATAACCATTATCTGTCCTTTCTCTGCTCCTCTCATGCTTTCTATTCAGAGAATATTTAGCCATTTGTTAAGCAATTATTTATTGACCAAAGGAATAGATATACAAAGTAGGTAAGTAAGGGTTAACCCTTATTGCTTTTTGCTGCTAGGCTTACAGGTAATCAACTATTATAAGACAAAATAATGAAAAGAAAAATTATGTATGTTTAACAGTTTTATAGTTCTACTGAGATGCTTTTAGATGAGTACTGATGCAACATCATTTTCTAATTTTTTTTTAATGTTTGTTAATTTTTTAGGGAAATAGGGTGCTAATGAGGTAAGGGCAAAGAGAGAGGGAGACACAGAATCTGAAGCAGCCTCCAGACTCTGAGCTGTCAGCACAGACCCCAATGCAGGGCTTGAACTCAGGAACTGCAGGGTCATGACCTAAGCTGAAGTGGCACACTCAATCGACTGAGCCACCCAGGTGCTCCTGATGTAATATCATCTTCTATATATCAAACTTTATATTACATCAGGAATGGGGAATTCTCTGTTTATTTTGTGATCTGAAAACATTTTATCTCTGAAGTATACTAGCAATGAAAAAGTGAATGACTCATTAATGGAGAAGATTCTGGGTGTTCTGTGCATAGTACAAGGAATTCTGGGAGACTTGTATAAACTTCACATTTCCATATTATAACTCTGCACTTAAGAATTTTATAGATGGGAGAGCTTGGGTGGCTCAGTCGGTTGGGTGTCTGACTTTGGTCAGGTCATGATCTCACCGTCTGTAAGTTTGGGCCCCACATCGGGCTCTGTGCTGACAGCTCAGAGCCTGGAGCCTGCTTGAGATTCTGTGTGTCCCTCTCTCTCTCTGCCCCTCCCCCACTCACGCTCTGTCTCTGTCTCTGAAAAGTAAATAAAAAACCTTAAAAAAATAAAAAAAAAAGGCTTTTATAGATGAAAAAAGCCTTGGAAATAGTCTAGTTCTATCTTCTAAGGTCAGCCACACAACTAGTAAGTGGTGTATATTATTTACCTTTTCTTTTTTAAAATATTTTTTTATGTTTTATTTTGAGAGAGAGAAAGAGAGAGCACAAGCAGGGGGAGGCAGACAGAGAGGGAGAGAGAGAATTACAAACAGGCTCCACACTGTCAGCATAGAGCCTGATGTGTGGCTTGAACCCACAAACTGTAAGATCATGAACTGAGCCACTCAGGTGCCCTATTATTTATCTTTTGTAATGAGGATCTACCTTAAGTATTAAGAAGAAAACGAGGTATAACACTGAACCTGGTTTACTCCACTTGGATTAAGAAAATAAGTAAATTAGAGTAGAAAGGATTTTCTAGTTGGTTCCTGTATTTTGGAAAATGACAAATCTTATCATTCATTAGATATTAGAAACATGGAATTTACAGAAAATTTCATTTTCAGAAAATCTTTTTTCAAAGATAAAATGATCTTTAAAATTTGTATTAATACCACTAACTTCATCTAACATGTGTTAACATGAAGCTCTCCCCATCTCTTCTTCCTCCTCCACCTCCTCCTCCTTCCTTTCACTTTTTATTGTTATCTTACTAAATTAACATAATATTTGGCAGGCTTTACACAATGACTCAAACACTGTAAGAAGTTCCTCATGGCATCACCTTAAACATTTTAATCTTACATTTTTTAAAAATTATTAACTGTGGTTCTTTGGGATTTTAGGTCTTAGGTCTTTAGGTCTTTTTCCTTTCTAATGTTTATTTTCCTCCTACTCTACACTTTACATTGTAAATATATGATCAGACATGTGAGCACTGTCTCCATCTTTCCACATGGAGATAAAAGTCCCATAATAGAAGTTCATATGAAGGTCAGTTCATGCCTTGTCTGTTTATATTCTTGAGTAATTTAAGTTTTGGCATTCTTAAAACTAGATATCGTAATTCAACTGCAAAGATGGAAACCTGCGAAAGGGTAGGATTTAGTGCTTCAGCAACCGTAATGAAAACTTGTAACAGTTTAAACATTTTTAAATTGATATGTTTACCTGTATAATTTTGCTTTTAAAGTTTTAAATATTTATTATATTAGATATATATATATATATCATGGGAAAATACAGAGTACCAAGCTTCAGTCAATATAATGACAAATAAATGTCTACTGTGTGCTGTTGGGTACATAGGACTAAAGCCAAAAATGATTCCTGAACCACTGGAGGTTATGCAGGATTTTCTTCTGGCTACATGGTGTCCAAAAAAACAAAAACAAAAACAAAACAAAAAACAAACAAACAAACAAAAAAACCCACAAAAACAAAAACAAAACAAAAAACAAAAACCAAAAAAACCAAAACCCATCCAAGAGGCATTTACATACTAAACTTTACTCTTTTGAAAATCCATCATGCACTCAAAATGCACCATGTATAGTTATATGGAATATTTGAAAAAGGATGGTTTCTGAAAGGTGTCACAGATTTTGCTGAATCCAGGTATGTAAGATGTGTTTAGGAAAAGACAAAAAGCGGGGTCAGAATAAATTGAAAACATACTGGTGGTTCATGCAAAATCGATCTGTATGTGACAGAAGGTAGACTTTGATAAACTACTGTTAAAAGGATGAAAGAAACATTTTTAATCTTTACAGAAACTTTCAGAGTATAAACAGTGCCTCTTCTTTCCATAAATAATATGGCAAACTGCTTCCATTAAGCTTCTGAAAACACTGTCAAGCAATGTTTTGATGTTTATGACTCAATTTCAAGCATATGAATCTAGTCCACTTAGCCTTTCTTTCAGGGCTAATTGCATCCATGGTTTGCTCCTGAGGTACCATTCCCACCTTCATTTTTATTGTTCCTTAGCATACCCTCCCCCAGCCAGGCCATTCAACAGATGGCTTCATGAATATGTCTTTCATACTTTTACCTTTAAATCTTTCTTCCTGTTATTCCTTTTGTATGAAACAGACTTCTCCTTCAGTTTTCGCTGCCAAATTCCAAATTTTTAAGAGGTTTTAGCTTAAATTTTATCTATTTCATGACACCTTATCTCACCATTCTGGCATAATTTCTTTCATCTTACTCTAATATTTGTTATATTAATGTATCATTTGCATGTTTTTTTTAGACTTAATATTTTTTAATATGTGTATCTTATCTACCAAATCATGATAGGATCCACAACGTACCTTTTTTTTCATACTTTACTTTCCATAGCCATCACAGATGTTAAATATTAGTCAACTGATTATTAATAGTTTCATTAAATTGATGTTTAATTGAAATCTTATATTTTTTTGTCTATATACTAGATATAATGCAACAACTGTTTTATTTTTCTGATTTTCTTTTACTTAGGTAACAGGAGAGTGGCTATATGGCTCACACAAATGAATCAGTGGTATCTGAGTTTGTGCTTCTGGGACTGTCTAACTCTTGGGAACTTCAGCTTTTCTTTTTTGCCATCTTCTCTTTAGTGTATGTGACATCAGTGCTGGGCAACATCATGATTATTGTCATAATTTCCTCTGACTCACATTTGAACTCTCCTATGTACTTCCTACTCAGTAACCTTTCTTTTATTGATATCTGCCAATCTAATTTTGCCACCCCCAAGATGCTTGCGGACTTCTTTGTTGAGCATAAGACTATCTCCTTTGAGGGCTGCATGGCCCAGATATTCCTTGTTCACAGTTCTGTTGGGAGTGAGATGATGTTGCTTGTAGCTATGGCATATGACAGATTTATAGCCATCTGTAGGCCCCTACATTATAGCACAATTATGAATCGGAGACTATGTATAATTTTCGTATTTATTTCCTGGGCTGTGGGTATTCTTCATTCTGTGAGTCACTTGGCTTTTACAGTGGATTTGCCATTCTGTGGCCCCAATGAGGTAGATAGCTTCTTTTGTGACCTTCCCCTAGTGATAGAGCTGGCTTGTATGGATACTTATGAAATGGAAATTATGACCCTAACTAACAGTGGCCTGATATCATTGGGCTGTTTTCTGGCTTTAATTATTTCCTACACCATCATTTTGATCACTGTTCGTCGCCGGTCCTCCAGTGGGTCATCCAAGGCACTTTCTACATTAACTGCTCACATCACAGTGGTGATTCTTTTCTTTGGGCCTTGCATTTACTTCTATATATGGCCTTTTAGCAGACTTTCTGTGGATAAGTTCCTTTCTGTGTTCTACACTGTTTGTACACCCCTGTTGAATCCCATCATCTACTCTTTAAGGAATGAAGATGTTAAATCAGCCATGCGAAAGCTGAGAAACCGTCATGTGAATTCCTGGAAAAACTAGGGATGACCATGAAGAAACATAATCCTGAATGGGAATGAAGAGACTCTGCTGGATCACAGCATCATGCCAATTATCTTTGCTAATGATATGGGTTACTGAATTATGGAATTGGAGTTTTGTACTAAGTGCAAGGGTATTGCATAAAATCAGTTCCTGGTTTAATACTGAATATAATTTTAACCCATTTGCCATTGCTTATGATTCTAAAGTATAAATTATCTTGAAAATATTTGGTAATCCTTTTAAATATTTATAAACTTAGAGACTCTAATCTACATAAAATGCTACTCATGTTACTAAACTTATGATTCTCTTCAACCCGAACACATGACATTTTTATAGCTTGCAAACGAAATATATAAGCAAACTGAGCTTCTGATACCTTCAACTTATTAATAGCATTTTTCCATATATTGACATAGTAGAAAGAAATGTGTTTTACAACACAGATTTAACCTCATTAATGTATGTTTGTTAGTTTATATTTTCTTTCCATACTGACTATTTTGGTCATTCATAATTTGGTTGTATAGACAGTTGATTCCTGAACAACATGGGTTTGAAGTGTATGGGCCCAATCATATGTTAATTTTTAAAAATAAACACAGTATAATACTGTAAATTTATTTTTTATGATTTTCTTAATAACTCTTTTCTTAAACTTACTTTATTGTAAGAATACAGCACATAATATGTAGAACATATAAAATACGTGCTAATTGACTGTTCCTGTTACAGGTAAGTCTTCCAATCAAACTTAGGAGCTCAGTTTTGAGGGAGTCAAAAGTTATACCTGGATTTTCAACTATGCATGGGGTTGGTGCCTCATAATACCCCCATTGCTCAAGGATCAACTGTATTTGGTTATTTATAATTTTCCCTATCTAGTAATAGGTTACAGTAAAATTTTTCTATTTTCCTTTAGATTATTTAATATGCATTTATACTCATTACAAACCTTTTTCTAGATATTTAGTATATCAGTATCATATGCAGACCTTCCTCTAAGTATAATAGAGTTACATCCTGACAAACCCATTGTAAGCGGAAAATGCATTTAATACACCCAACTCGTTGAACATCATAACTTAGCTTAGGCTACCTTAAATGTGCTTAGAACACTTACATAAGCCTACAACTGGGCAAAATCATCTAATACAAAGTTTATTTCATTAATAAAATATTCAATATTTCATATAATTTCTCAAATACTGTACCAAAAGTGACAAACAGAATGCTTGTATGGGTACAAAATGGTGGTAAGTATATTGTTTGTTTACCGTCATGATCATGTGGCTGACTAGGAGCTGTGGATGCCAGGATCATGAGAAAGTATCATACCAGAACATGATCAAAATTCAAAATTCAAAGTACAGTTTCTGTTGAATGCTTATTGCTTTCACATCATTGTAAAGTAAAAAAAAAATTGATAGGTCAAATCATCATAAGTTGGGGACTGTCTGTATATTCATTTTCCAAGTTTACTTATTTTTAAGTAGAATAAATTGATTATAATGAATTCTTCATTATTCACAGAAAAGGTTTAGAAGTTCCATATGTACTTAAAATATGCCAATGCACAAAGTGACAAAATTATTTGATGACCAACTCTGAAATCTATCCTTTCCTATTTCTTAGAAAGCAGAAATGGAAACGTGAGATTCATGCTCATCATAAAGTTAAAAAAATCTATTATTATTGTTTCATTTGCTAGCCAAATATTTTCTTACATACCTCTCCCTGTGATTTGCATTATGAAAAAGGCCTTGTAACAGAAAGATTAAATGTATTCTAACAATGAAGAAAAAAACAGCCATTTTACAGAAAACAGAAGGCTTGCAACTGTCATCATTCTGGATTCAGTATTTTAATTATAAGATATTAAAGTTAGTGGCTATATGCATAGAAATTAACTCTGCATGCTAAATCCTAGTAGAAGCTGTTTTTTAGATATAGACACATAACCTTTTAGAACCATATTAATATTTATTAGCTAAGGTTTCTTAGAACTTCAGACTTACTGGTTCATTTGTCCAATGTCAAACATGATAATGATCTTTTAAACTTCACTACTTTTTATATATTTTTATACATTGCCAAAAACTTTTAAAATATGCAATAAATATTAATGCAGTAATTACATTGTTGATAGCATTTTTTTCCTTTTAACTCTGCCTTGTGGATGAAAATGGAAGTATACTAACTAAGGTCTCAGAAGGAAACAGAAAACACATTTGGCAGATATTTTGAATATAAGGAACAACTATTCCTACAAGTCCTGGCAGAATTAAATGACATATAGGGGGACCATCAGCAGGAACTTCTGCCACCCTTATCCTGAAGGACAAGACAAGGGAATGGAAACCAGTAAGAGTTGAAGGCATAAAGGGTACCACAGGATCAGAGCAGTAAAAGATGTAACTCCTGCCAGAATTTTAGTGATGTGGCAGAGAAGTAGAAGTGGTATCAAATCATCCCCAAATTTATTAATTTAAAACAACAAGAATTTAGTTGTAAGTCCATTCTGTTCCATTGATCTACCTGTCTGTTTTTGAGCCAGTACCACATTGTCTTGATCACTTTAGCTTTGAAATATAACTTGAAATCTGGAATTGTGAGGCCTCCAGCTTTGCTTTTCTTTCTCAAGATTGCTTTGGCTATTTGGGGTCTTTTGTGGTTCCACACAAATTTTAGGATTGTTTAAACTCTGTGAAAAATTCTGTTGGTATCTTGAGAAAGATTGCATTAAATGTGTAGAATGTTTTGGTCAACTTATCTCTGACAAAGCAGGAAAGAATATCCAATGGAAAAAAAGACAGTCCCTTCAACAAATGATGCTGGAAAAACTGGACAGTACCATAGGATTTCACTCATGTGGAATGTAAGAAACAAAACAAATGAATATAGAGGGGGGAAAAAAGGAGAGAGGCAAACCATAAAAGGGACTCTTAACTGTAGAGAACAAACTGAGGGTTACAGGAGGGGAGCCGCATGGTGGGATAATTTAAATGGGTCATGAGTATTAAGGAGAAAATTTGACATTTTAGCAATATTTATTCTTCCAATCCATGAACACAGAATGTTTTCCAATTTCTTTGTATCTTCAATTTCCTTCATAAGCTTTGTATAGTTTTTAGCATACAGATCTTTTAGATCTTTGGTTAGGTTTATTCCTAGGTATTTTATGCTTCTTGGTGCAATTGTGAATGGCATCAGTTTGTCTTTCTGTTGCTTCATTATTAGTGTATAAGAATGCAACTGATTTCTGTACATTGATTTTGTATCCTGCGACTTTGCTGAGTTCATATCAGTTCTAGCAGACTTTTGGTGGAGTCTATTGGGTTTTCGATGTATAATATCATGTCATCTGCAAAAAGTGAAAGCTTGACTTCATCTTTGCCAATTTTGATGCCTTTGATTTCCTTTTGTTGTTTGATTGCTAATGCTAGGATCCAACACTACGTTAAACAACAGCGGTGAGAGTGGACATCCCTGTCGTGTTCCTGATCTCAGGGGGAAAGCTCTCAGTTTTTCCCCATTGAGGATGATATGAGCTGTGGGCTTTTCATAAATGGCTTTTATGATGTTAAGTATGTTCCTTCTATCCCGACTTTCTCGAGGGTTTTTATTAAGAAAGGGTGAATTTTGTCAAAGGCTTTTTCTGCATCGATTGACAGGATCATATGGTTCTTATCTTTTATTAATGTGATGTATCACATTGATTGATTTGTAAATACTGACCAGCTCTGCAGGCCAGGAATGAATCCCACTTGATCATGGTGAATAATTCTCTTTATATGCTGTTGAATTCGATTTGCTAGTATCTTCTTGAGAATTTTTGCATCCATATTCATCAGGGATATTGGCCTGTAGTTCTCTTTTTTTACTGGGTCTCTGTCTGGTTTAGGAATCAAAGTAATGCTGGCTTCATAGAATGAGTCTGGAAGTTTCCTTCCCTTTCTATTTTTTGGAACAGCTTGAGAAGGATTGGTATTATCTCTGCTTTAAACGTCTGGTAGAATTCCCCAGGGAAGCCATCTGGTCCTGGACTCTTATTTGTTGGGAGATTTTTGATAACTGATTCAATTTCTTTGCTGGTTATGTGTCTGTTCAGGTTTTCTATTTCTTTCTGTTTGAGTTTTGGAAGTGTGTGGATGCTTAGGAATTTGTCCATTTCTTCCAGATTGTCCAGTGTGTTGGCATATAATTTTTCATAGTATTCCCTGATAATTGCTTGTATCTCTGAGGGATTGGTTGTAATAATTCCATTTTCATTCATGATTTTATCTATTTGAGTCATCTCACTTTTCTTTTTGAGAAGCCTGGCTAGAGGTTTATCAATTTTGTTTGTTTTTTAAAAAAAACAAATCTTGGTTTCATTGATATGCTCTACTGTTTTTTTAGATTTTATATTGTTTATTTCTGTTCTGATCTTTATTATTTGTCTTCAGCTGTGTTTGGGGTGTCTTTGCTGTTCTGCTTCTATTTCCTTTAGGTGTGCTGTTAGATTTTGTATTTGGGATTTTTCTTGTTTCTTGAGATAGGCCTGGATTGCAATGTATTTTCCTCTCAGGACTGCCTTCGCTGCATCCCAAAGCGTTTGGATTGTTGTATTTTCATTTTCATTTGTTTCTCTGTACTTTTAAATTTCTTCTCTAATTGCTTGGTTGACCAATTGATTCTTTAGTAGCGTATTCCTTAACCTCCATGTTTTTGGAGGTCTTCCAGACTTTTTCCCTGTGGTTCATTTCAAGTTTCATAGCATTGGTCTGAAAGTGTGCATGGTATGATCTCAATTCTTGTATACTTATGAAGGGCTGTTTTGTGACCCAGTATGTGATCTACCTTGGAGAATGTTCCATGTGCACTCGAGAAGAAAGTATATTCTGTTGCTTTGGGATGGAGAATTCTAAATATATCTCTCAAGTCCATCTGATCCAATGTATCATTCAGGGCCCTTGTGTCCTTATTGATTCTGTGTCTAGATTATCTATCCATTGTTGTAAGTGGAGTATTAAAGTCCCCTTCAATTACCACATTCTTAGCAATAATGTTGCTTATATTTGTAATTAATTGCAATCTCCACATTCAATGCAATCCCAATCAAAATTCCACCAGCATTCTTCTCGATGCTAGAACAAGCAATCCTAAATTTTGTACGGAACCACAAAAGATCCCAAATAGCCAAAGTAATATTGAAGAAGAAGACCAAAGCAGGAGGCATCACAATCCCAGACTTTAGCCTCTACTACAAAGCTGTAATCATCAAGACAGCATGGTATTGGCATAAACACAGACACATAGACCAATGAAATAGAGTAGAGACTCCAGAATTGGACCCACAAACGTATGGCCAACTAATCCTTGACAAAGCAGGAAAGAATATCCAATGGAAACAAGACAGTCTCTTTAACAAATGGTGCTGGGAGAACTGGACAGCAACATGTAGAAGGATGAAACTAGACCACTTTCTGACACCAAACACAAAGTAAACTCAAAATGGATAAAGGACCTGAATGTGAGACAGGAAACCATCAAAACCCTAGAGGAGAAAGCAGGAAAAAACCTCTCTGACCTCAGCCGTAGCAATTTCTTACTTGACACGGCTCCAAAGGCAAGGGAATTAAAAGCAAAAATGAACTATTGGGACCTCATGAAGATAAAATGTTTCTGCACTGAAAAGGAAACAATCAACAAAACTAAAAGGCAACTCACTGAATGGGAAAAGATATTTGCAAATGACATATTGAACAAAGGGCTTGTATCCAAAATCTATAAAGAACTCACCAAACTCCACACCCCAAAAAAACAAATAATCCAGTGAAGAAAGGGGCAGAAGACATGAATAGATACTTCTCTGAAGAAGACATCCGGATGGCCAACAGGCACATGAAAAGATGCTCAACGTCACTCCTCATCAGGGAAATACAAATCAAAACCACACTCAGATACCACCTCATGCCAGTCAGAGTGGCTAAAATGAACAAATCAGGAGACTATAGATGCTGGAGAGAATGTGGAGAAAAGGGAACTTTCTTGCACTGTTGGTGGGAATGCAAACTAGTGCAGCTGCCCTGGAAAACAGTGTGGAGGTTCCTCAAAAATTAAAAATAGATCTACCCTATGACCCAGCAGTAGGACTGCTAGGAATTACCCAAGAGATACAGGAGTGCTGATGCATAGGGGCACTTGTACTCCAATGTTTATAGCAGCACTTTCAACAATCGCCAAATTATGGAAAGAGCCTAAATGTCCATCAACTGATGAATGGATAAAGAAATTGTGGTTTATATACACGATGGAATACTACTTGGCAATGAGAAAGAATGAAATCTGTCCTTTTGTAGCAACGTCGATGGCACTGGAGAGTGTTATGCTAAGTGAAATAAATCATACAGAGAAAGACAGATACCATATGTTTTCACTCTTATGTGGATCCTGAGAAACTTAACAGAAGACCATGGGGGAGGGGAGGGGGGGAAATTACAGAGAGGGAAGGAGGCAAACCATAAGAGACTCTTGGACACTGAGAATAAACTGAGGGTTGATGGGCGTGGGAGAGAGGGGAAAGTGGGTGATGGGCATTGAGGAGGGCACCAGTTGGAATGAGCACTGGGTGTTGTATGGAAACCAATTTGGCAATAAATTTCATATTAAAAAAATGAGAGCATTTGTTTCGATGAGCACTAGGTGTTGTATATAAGGATGAATCACTAAATCCTACAACAGAAACTATATTATACTGTATGTTAAGTGACTGGAATTTAAATAAAAACTTGAAAGAAAAAAAATTCTTTTTTAGTATAAGTATTATTGTGTCTCTGCTGAACCTTATGTATACCTGATTGTAGTATATTAAAATTATTGGCTCATAAAACAAACACAAGTACTTAATAAATAAATAAAACAACATGCATTTTATATTTAATCACAAACCCATTGGGTTCTTTTTCTGGTCTGGGCCAGCAAGTCTGATCTCTGCTATACTGCCTGGTGAGTCTGGAAACTGGAAGATTAACAATGACCTCACTCACATAGTTGGTGGCTGGCAAGTTGGCCATTGGAGCTTGCTATTAGCCAAGGCACCTCAATTTTCTCCATATGGCCTCTCATTTGTGGTTAGCTGAAGCTGCTTAAATCAGTCCTTGAGAGCTGATTATTAAGGTGGGGGATAACCTGTTGGTGGCTTGAAATCGACCATGGTATGAGTATTTAGATCACAGACACAAGGAAACACTACAAGTCAGGGCCCTCCTGTGCCCTAACCCAGCTGCACCTAGAACCAATTCTTAAATATTTGCCAGCACACTATTGCTTCTTATGCCTTAGAAGACCAGCTTGCACTTATTCACATCGTGGCCTCAAGATTTTAATGGAGACAAGAAAGGGCAGCTGCAATGCAAAATACTTTTGTGCTTTCTATTATCCTTTTGGACAGAACTAGACATACGACCGAGTCCAGAGATGGAATATAATAGTACTCAGCAAAAAAAGGAAGCAACTATTGATTTATAAATGAATCTCAAAGGCATTATGTCAGGTAAAAAAAAATCCAGTATGAAGAGGAAACATATGATCCCATTCATGTGACATTCTCAAAACAACAAAACTTTGTAGCATTTCATAAAAATAAGTAACCATTTCAAGGCCAACTACACATTCAATTAGTCACTGAATCAATACTATCATTTCAGCATATACCATTGCTCAGTTCTGTGCCAGGTATAATACTTAACTGAGAGACTCAGATGTAAGCCAACAGTCTTGGGGTATAGAGGTGAGACGGAAAAACAACACCAACATGTAAACAAATGTAAATAAAATAAATTGTCATGAGTGTTATGAAGGGAGCAAATAATATGAGATTAAAAAATTAAAAATTGGGAGTATGACAGAGAGAAGGGTGTGCAGATAAAACTGTTCAGTGAAATGATCTTCCTCTCCTCCCTTCTCCTCTCCTCTCCCTTTCAATTTTTATTTAAATATTAATTAATTGACATAGAGTACAATACTGGTTTCAGGAGAATTCAGTGATTCATCACATATAACTTGCAGTGCTCATCACAACAAGTACTCTCTTTAATACCCATCACCAGTCTAGCCCATCCCCCACCACCTCCCTCCATCAACCCTCAGTTTGTTCTCTAACATTAAGAGTCTCTTGTGATTTATTTCCCTCTCTTTTTTTCCATCCTTCCCATATGTTCATCTGTTTGGTTTCTTAAATTCCAAATGAGTGAAATCATGGTGTCTTTCTCTGATTGACTTATTTCTTTTAGCATAATGCATTCTACCTCCATCCACGTCCTTGCAAATGGCAAGATTTCATCCTTTTTGATGGGTGATTAATATTCCATCATATATATGCCCCACTCCTTCTTTATCCATTCATTAATCCATGCATATTTGGGATCTTTCCATAGATTGGATATTTTTGATAATGCTGCTATAAACATTGGGGTGCATGTATCCTTTTGAATCTGTATTTTTGTATCCTTTGGGTAAATACCTACTAGTGCAATTGCTGAATCACAGGGTAGTTCTATTTGTAGTTTATTTGAGGAACCTCCATACTGTTCTCCAGAGTGGGTGCACCAGTTTGCATTCCCACCAACAATGCAAAAGGGTTCCCCCTTTCTCCACATTCTCACCAATACCTGTTGCTTCTTATGTTGTTAATTTTTGCCATTCGGCAGGTGTGAGATGGTTTCTCATAGGGGTTTTGATTTGTATTTCCTTGATGATGAGTGATGCTGAACATTTTTCATGTATCTGTTAGCCATCTGGATGTCTTCTTTGGAAAAGCAAAATTTCATGTCTTCTGCCCATTTCTTCTTCTTCTTTTTTTTTTTTTTTTTTTTTTTTTTTGCAGGGGTGGGTGTTGAGATTGATAAGTTCTATATAGACTTTGGATACTAACCCTTTATAGGATATGTCATTTCTAAACATTGTCTCCAATTCCACTGACTGCTTTTAGTTTTGTTGCTTGTTTCTTTTGCAGTGCAGAAGTTTTTATCTTGATGAAGTCCCATTAGTTCATTTTTGCTTTTGTTTCCCTTGCTTCCAGTGATTTGTCTAGTAAGAAGTTGCTATGGCTGAGGTCAAAGAAGTTGCTGCCTGTGTTCTTCTCTAGGACTTTGATGTTTCTTATTTCACATTTAGGTCTTTCATCCATTTTGGATTTATTTTTATGAGTGGTATAAGAAAATGGTTCAATATTACTCTCCTGCATGTTGCTGTCCAGCTTTCCCAACACCATTTGTTGAAGAGACTGACAAAAGAACTAAAATCTAGTGAAGCTGAAATCAAAATTGCTATAACCAAGATGCAAACCCAGTGGATGCCATAAAAATGAGGATTGACAAAGCAAAGGAAAGAATGATACAGAAAATAACATTATGGCTGAGTACCCGGGTGGCTCAGTAGACTGATCATCTGACTCTTGATTTCATCTCATGGGTAGTGAGATCAAGCTCCATGTCAGGGTCCGTGTTGGCAGCATGAAGCCTGCTTGGGATCTCTTTCTCCCTCTTTCTCTGCCTCTCCCCACTTGTTCTCTCTCTTAAAAATAAATAAACTTAAAAAAAGAAAACTATGGAAAATAAGGAATCTGAAAAGAAAAAGGAAAGAAAGGTAAAGGATTACAAAGGTAGACTTAGGGATCTCAGCGACTTATTAAGACGTAATAAAATTTGTATCATAGGAATCCCAGAAGATGAAGAGAGAGAAAAAGGGGCAGAAAGTTTACTTAAACAAATTACAGCTGAAAACTTCCCTAACCTGGGGAAGAACGCAGACATTAAAATCCAAGTAGCACAGAGAACTCCCATTAGATTCAACAAAGTTGACCATCACTAAGGCATATCATAGTCAAATTTATAAAATACACAGACAAGGAAAGAATCCTGAAGGCAGCAAGGGAAAAAAGTCCTTAACCTAAAAGGGAAGACAGGTTAGGTTTGCAGCAGATCTGTGCACAGAAACTTGGCAGGTCAGAAATGGATGGCAGGATATATTCAATGTGCTGAATCAGAAAAATATGCAGCCAAGAATTCGTTATGCAGCAAGGCTGTCGTTCAGAATAGAAGGAGAGAGGAAGATTTTCCCAAACAAAAACTAAAGGAGTTTGTGACCACTAAACCATCCCTGCAAGAAATTTTAAGGAGACTCTTTGAGTGGAGAAATAAAAGACTAAAAGCAACAGACAGAATGGAGGAGAGAACATCACCAGACACACCAACTCTACAGGTGACACAGCGGCACTAAACTCATAACTTTCAATAATTGCTGCGAATGTAAATAGACTAAATTCTCCAATCAAAAGACATAGGTTATCAGAATGGATAAAAAACAAGATCCATCTATATGCTGCCTATAAGAGACTAATTTTAGACCTAAAGACACTTGCAGATTGAAAGTAAAGGGACATAAAAATACCTATTATGCTCATGGATGCCAACAGAAAGCTGGAGTAGCTATACTCACAACAGACAAACTAGATTTTAAACCAAAGACTATAATAAGAGATTACGAATGGCATCATACTATAATTAAGGGGTCTATCCATCAAGAAAAGCTAACAATTATAAATACCTATGCCCCCAAATTGGAGGAACCCAAATATATAAATCAGTTAATAATAAACATAAAGAAACCTAGGCAATAATAGTAGGGGACTTTAACATCCCTCTTACAGCAATGGACAGATCAGCTAAATAGAAAATCAATAAGGAAACAATGGCTTTGAATGACACACTTAACAGATAAATTGAGACCATCTCATCCTAAATCAGCAGAATACACATTCTTTGCAAGTGCACATGGAACCTTCTTCTGAATAGATAACATACTGTGTCACAAATCAGCCCTCAACAAGAACAAAAAGATCAGGATCATACCATGCATATTTTCAGACCACAATGTTATGAAACCTGAAGTCAACCACAAGGAAAAATTTGGAAAGCCCTCAAATATACAAAGCTTAACATCCTACTAAACGTCCTACTAAAGAATGAATGGGTTAACCAGGAAATTAAAGAAGAAACAAAAAAAATACATGGAAGCAAATTAAAATGAAAACATGACTGTCCAAAACTTTTGGAATGCAGCAAAGGCAGTCCGCAGAGGGAAGTATATTGCATTACAAGCCTGACTGGAAAACATCAATGGTACAAGGTAGAAACCATTAGAAGGCCTTTGAGACACTTAACGGGAAAGGTAACAAAGGTTTAGCCATGGAGTGAAGAGGGAAGTAAGTAGATAAATCAGGAATATTTGGGGGGAAGGCAAAGCAGGGTTGAAAAGGAACTGAAGAAAAGGAGGAGCTAAGTTTCTGACAATAATCACAGGAAAGAGAAATGCCATTAGCTGGGATGGGGCAGAGTAAAGGACAAACAGGTTTGGAAACAGAAGAACTGAAGTATCTGTGAAATATTAAGGGGAATATGCCAAGAAGGTATGTGGTCTATTAGCTAAGAACTAAGAGAAGTCGGGGCTCCTCCATTAGACTTGCCAAATTTTCGGGGCAGTTCCTCTGTGTCTCAACATTAAGTATGTTCTCTCTGTAACCTGCTCTTCTCTGTAGACCCTTTTAGCCCCTCTATTGCTCTGAAATATCTTTCCACAATGTTAAAAAACAAGCTATGTGTACATAAGCAGTTCAATCCATGTATGCCCAAATAAGCTTTCTTTTTGATTCTAATGTATTGCCAGGTGTTGAGCAATGACAACTGAAAAAGTTAGAGGGTTTTTTTGGTAGCATATTGTGTAGTATGGAGTTTAAAAACTTAATCATAAATATTTCCATGAAAAGAAAGAAGTGAAGAATTAGAAAAAACAAAATTCCAATTCTCTTAGCCCCACTGTCAGATTTCATTTTTTCTGATTAGATTTCCTTCAGGTTCTGAGCATAAGACCTAGTGCTTATGGGCACAGTCACTCTAAACAATGGAAAAGAAATCACATGAAGGGAAACTGATTATTAAATGAGAGTAAATGTAGCTGTTGTAAGCTTCTGGGTCACTAAATTTCCCCCTTGTGATATATGCCACATTTGTAATTATAGACAATTTAAAAATTCTTACCATCTAGTTTTTGGGTAAACCAACTGAAATTGTGTTAATAACTCCCACAGCAAGATGACTTCACTTCATAAAGGAAGTTCGTTAATTGGCTACTGCAATCCATGGTACTGGTTATCTAAGATATATAGCATGTACTATGGTATTTTAATACTTGTTTTATGGGCTTTTGTGACTCAGTCTTTAAAAAGAAAAGTTTGGAGATTTATCTTTTTCAACCTGTTATTACTCTCCTGGGATTTTTCTCAAAATTGGTATGTGGAAATTAATCACATCAGGCAAAAAATTAAATATAAAGGTTATCATTTGGAGAGTTAAAGGGTTTCTAGGTTAAACTTATTACTAGAATTAAGATGACTTGGATTTCTTGAGCATGAGAATTTGGAGCTTGTTGATGAGATTCTAAAATCTGAAACAAAATATCAGACTATGTCTGGTTATTGTCACTGCTAACACAGGTGACAGACTGAGACACCCAGGAAGAAGTAAGCATATTGGTATATAATTTTCAAAGTACAGAGATAATGATAGAGAATAGAATGGGGCACAAAACTGTCATTTTAATAACCAGGTAGACTTCCCCTGATAGATTCTTAGTTATCAGGTAATATATATAATTAAGTAAGTAATATATTAGTAATATAGTAATATATGTAGTGGTTAAATATGTGTTTTTTGGGTACAGAATTCCTACTGACTAGCACTATGCCCTGATGACACTAATTGTACTGCTAAGATTTAGCTGTATAGTTAGGATTATAATAGTACTTCTTTTGTGCCATTGTTGTAAGAATAAATGAGATAATGGATGAAGTGTTTAGCACAGTGCTTTGTATGAAGTTGACTAAGAAAATTCTGGCTGTTATGATTAGCAGAAGCTCTTTCTTTCCAGCGTTTTACCAATATAGAATACTATAATTTGATCTTTCTTTCTTATTAAGGACCTTTTCCAAATTCTATTCTTTTGCAGTCTCTTGTATCATACATATTTATGTAATTATTAGTCATATATCAGTGTAAGGCAACTAAATTGAGTCCTTCATATCCAAAAGCCTTTCTCCAATTTAACTATATACACAGGGGCAAGAAGCAAATTTCCTTATATAAATATAGTTCTTTCCTGTGAGGCTATCTTCTTTCTCTTCCATGTCTTCCATTGACTCTTTTCATTGACTCTTTCCTCTCTAGAACCATAACAAAAAACATTATTGTGTTTATGAATCTGAGCCAAAAAACCTAGAGCTTCACCCAAAGAAACTTCAACAATTTGACCTCCTGTTTGTAAACTTCTGTTTTTCTGTTTAACTGGAATACTTTTAAACTTCTGGCTCAGAAAAATAAATTTCTGAGTCCAAAAATTACCACATATAAATTTCACATTTCTTTTTAAACGGAAGTCTGGTTTTGCTTTCAGTGTATTTTCATCTTAGGTAGAAATTTCCAATTGGTTAGTTTCCAAAGTCAGGAACCAAGAAAGATTATTTCTAGGATAGCCTGATGTTCAAGACAGGGCACTATTTAACTCTGTATTCTAAATATGAAATAAATATCATAATGAAACATTAAAAAATTCCTTTCTCTTTTTCACAAGGATAGCTAGCTTGGTTTACCCTATTTTCATTTATAGGTTAGAGCTTAATAACTCTAAAGACCAGTGGTGTCTGGGTGGCTCAGTTGGCTAAGCATCTGACATTGGCTCAGGTCATGCATGATCTCGCAGTTCCTGAGTTTGAGCCCTGCATCAGGTTCTGGGCTGACAGCCAGGAGCCTGGAGCCTGCTTCAGATTCTGTGTCTCCCTCTCTCTCTGCCCTTCCCCCACTCGCACTCTGTCTCTTTCTCGGTCTCTCTGTCTCAAAAATAAACATAAAAAAAGTTAAGAAAAAAAAGAACTCTAAAGAGTAGAAGTAACTACAAATGAATACAGACATCTGTAAAGAACACTACCTGGCTCTTTTTAAGTATCTCCTTTTTGTCAAACTTTCATTTCATTGTTATAATAAATTATATAAATTTATTAATGAAAAATTATTTCATTCTTTTATTTTAATCTTATTTTTCATTTTTTAAAATCTCATAGATTGTTAATCTTCTCAGAAGCAGATATTTTCACATTCAGATTGACTTTACCTGAGTAGAGGTAAAATTTTATTATCTGATTTTTAAACACAATAGTATGCTCACTCAACTAATATTTATCACTTCATAGTTTGCACACCTCTTTCAAATGTATGCTGTAACAAACACAAAGTTCAGAGAATTGCAGTGATTACATGAAGATAAGTATCCTCTCTGTTTTGATTATCATTATATCTGCAGGCCTACAGAGTGCTTGGCATATAATCATAGTAGGTGCTCAATAAGCTGGAACTAATGGATAAACACTAATAAAAAGAGTTAGTAGTGAAGCCAGGAATTGAACTCAGATTTTCTGATCTCAAACTTGTGCTATTTATATTATGGCATACTGTGGAAATTTTCACTATCTGCCTTTCTATGAAGACTGACTGATTACACAAGTGTGAATAAGAATATGATTATCTCAATATGGAAAAAAATCATTTTAGAATGGTTTTAGAGAAATTCTGCCTGTAATTCTAGAACTAAATGAAGTCACTTCAGTAAAACTAACTGTAGACAAAGAGGAATGGTTTAAGATCAGAAAACTTTGGTTAATAGATTTATCACTTGGCAAACTCTCTTCAGGCCTTGTACACACAGAGCTATAATACAAAAAGAGGTTTCAAAAGGCATAAGATTCTATGAGGTATTATTAAAAAAGTAATTAGTAATTTTTATATTTTTAAATTGCCTCAATGCTTGAAAGTCATGTCATGAATAAATAAATCATCTCAACTAGTTGTCACTGAGTGTTAATATAGACACACAGGGAACTCTTCCCAGCTTCTGAGATCTGACCATGACCTTCATTTCAAAGGATTCCTTCTGGAAATCACAAATTATTTCATTTTAATTTTGAATGAAAAAACTGGCACATTTGAATGAAAATAAATTGCCGTTCAAATCTGTTTATAGGTGTATATATATGGAAATGAAAACTTGGAAATAAATTTTTATTATGTACATATTTCATTCTAGAAAATAAAAGGGATAGTTTTAAATACAGGTCCTTATTGTAAAGACTGAATTTATAGTTCCTGAAAACTGTGGACATATTTAAGCCTATGAGGTAGAATACTATTCAGAAAAGATAATTATGCATGTTAATTCCATAATAAGGTAGAAGTCAAATTCTCATTCATTTAATTTCTAACAGATATGCCAAAATTATACTTATGTTTCCCAAGAGAAAGCTTATTTCACATGAATAAGTTATTGCCCAAGCTTGCTATTATGCCCTTTGTGTCAAGGCTTGCTCTTAATTTCCCAGTGTAGGAGAAAATGTAACCCTCCTAGTGATGGCTTTCTCTGATCACCTGGTCAGTCCATATGCCTTTGCTCTGATTTTTTCCCATAAACCTAGTCACAAACTGACATAAATATATATTTTATTTATTTTTAATCACCTCTGCCAGCCCAGCCACCACCTTTAGAATGTAGGCTACATGCAGGTCAAACACTTCTGTTTTCTTTTTCTTTCATTGCTTTGTCTCCAGAATCTATAAAAGTGTACGTTATAGAGCAGTAATCTAGAATATTTGTTGAATGAATTAATTACACCAATTATGATATTCAGTAGGCTTTGGAAAATACTTTTGTTATTGCGATAAGTTCATGAGAGAAACATTATGCTAATTAAAATTACATTCAGTCTCATCTTTGATGAGCAGACTAAATTAGTATTACATTCAATTGTTATAAAAGGGAAATCATTGAAAAAAATAAATAGTGTAATTGTGATATTAGAAGACTATTTTTTTTGCTTGTTTATTCATTTGTTTTGTTTTTCTCAGTTGGACTTATTTCACATAGCATAATACCCTCTGGGTCCATGCACGTTGCCACAAATGGCAAGATGTCATCCTATTTTATGGCTGAGTGATATTCCATTAGGTGTGTGTGTGTTTAATATATATATGTATACCTTCCTTATACATTCATTTATGTTTCTTTTTTCAGTTCTACATATAAGTGAAATCATATGGCATTTACCTTTCAAATCCTATTGACTTATTTTACTTAGAATTATACCCTTTAGGTACATCCATGTTGTTGCAAATGTCCACATCTTGTACTTCTTATGGCTAAATAATAGTCACTGTGTGTATATGTGTATGTATGCATATAATCTTTATCAATTCTTCTACTGATGGATATATTTTTTAATTGAAATCTTATTTCTTTAGTTCCCAGTGAGATTGCACATCTCTTAAAACGGCCATCGGCTATTTGTTGTACTCTGTGATGCTTGCTTGTATCCATTTCCCATTTTTCTAAAAGAATAATTTTTCATTTAAAAAATGTGTGCTTCTCAGGTTCTGGGAAGATACATTTTCACTGCTTAATAGTATAATTAACTGCTATCAAACTTAATTGTTTTAATATAGAAAAGTGAATGCAATCTGTTGCTCACACTAATTTAGTTTGTCACAATTTCTCTAACTCTCTCTTTAACCGCAGATATTTCAAATACATGGCCACATCTCACTCCATTTCTCTGATATCATTTACCACATTAACTGGGCTGATTTCCATCTCTTTACATTTGGCCTAAATTTTCTCTCCCTTCAAGATTCTGTAAAAGGCATCAGGCTCATTTTCTGCTATTCAAAATCTGAATGTGTAAGTATAGCATATGTATCTTTAAAAGTATTATAGGGACCTTGAACTCTTCCTCAAACACACGTCAGAATCCAGAGGCAAATACTCAACACCTTCCGTCCTTCCACACTGACTTCATGTTAGATAAATAACTATCTTTCTTTTTCTCCTTCTCTCCCTCTCTCTTTCCCTCTCGTGCCAACCCATACATGCAAAAAGTGAAGTACAATTCATATAATTATGTAAATAATCACAGGGAAAATATCAATTCCTAACAGTAATGTGAATAATTATTTTCCTATAGCCTCACCATATTATTTTTATAATTATTAGAACTGAAACATCTACTTGATTTGCAATATGGTAAAGGGCTTATTATTATCCATTTTTAATTATTTTTCTTTCCTATAGATAACTTCAGCAGCCCAGAGTCAGTTAATGGATGGAGCAATAAATCAGTGGTTACTGAATTCATTTTGTTGGGCCTGTCTAGCTCTCAAGATATTCAACTCTTCCTCTTCTTTTTCTTCTCTGTGTTTTATGGAGCTGCGGTTTTGGGAAACATCCTTATCATCCTCACAGTAATTACAGACTCTCGCTTACATTCCCCAATGTATTTTCTTCTTAGCAATCTCTCCTTTATTGATGTGTGTCAGGCTACATTTGCCACTCCCAAGATGATTGCAGACTTCCTCAATGAACACAAGACCATCACCTTCCAGGGATGCATGTCACAAATCTTTTTCTTGCATGTTTTTGGGGGTAGTGAGATGGTGCTTCTTGTTGCCATGGCCTATGATAGATATATTGCTATTTGCAAACCTCTGCACTACATTACTGTCATGAGCCGAAGGGTGTGCACTATTCTGGTGGGAGTCTCCTGGACCATTGGTATTCTGCATTCAGCCAGCCACCTGGCATTCACAGTCAATCTTCCTTTCTGTGGACCCAATAAGGTAGACAATTTCTTTTGTGACCTTCCCCTTGTGATCAAGCTTGCCTGCTTAGAAACATATGTTTTAGAGATCCTTGTGCTAACCAACAGTGGCCTGCTCTCTCTTATCTGCTTCCTCCTTTTGCTCATTTCTTATACTATCATCCTTGCTACTGTCCATCAGCAAGCCTCTGGTGGGACATCCAAGGCACTTTCCACCCTGTCTGCCCACATCACTGTTGTGGTTTTGTTCTTTGGCCCATTAATCTTCATTTATATTTGGCCTTTTGAAAGCTTCCCAATTGATAAATTTATTTCTGTGTTTTTTACTGTCTTCACTCCTGTCCTTAACCCCATGATCTACACATTGAGGAATAAAGATGTAAAGGAAGCCATGAAAAAGCTACGGAACCGACATGTGGGTTCTAAGCAAGTCTTTTAGACAATTGTGAGATAGTAACACAAATCCTTAATTATTGTCCTTTGTAATGCACATAGGTGATTTTATTGTTGTGTTTCTATCACAATTAGTCTTTCACTATTATAGAACCTATCTCTAGTTATCTGAAGTTGTAAATGAAGTGCAGAATCTCATATTATACCAGTTTCAATATTCTGTGGCTCATCTCATCTTCCCTGAAACAATCAACAACATATATTAAAATTCCTAAGTAGTTTTTTCCTCCTTATATAGGCATTGTTTAAAAAAGCATCCTGTAGCATTTTGAAATCACCTCCATATTAAAGCAGATTTGTTAACACATCTGACTTGATTGGGGTAGCATTCTTTGAGTTAAAAACAGAATATGCTTTGACATGACAGGCTATATTAAGACTCCGAGGGCACCTTTTGGGATGAGCACTGGGTGTTGTATGGAAACCAATTTGACAATAAATTTCAAAAACAAAAAGTCTCCTCTACTTTTATCAGTATATTTTATCAATATTTCACCTATTAACTTGGCCCCTATAAATAGCTGCAAATATCCCACATTCACAAAGAAGCCACTGACAATTATAAATCATGTTTTTATAATAATTACCATTTTGCTAAATTTTAAATACCTAAAATACTACAGTGTCAATTATAGTACTGAGTTTTGCTACTTTGGCTTTGAAACAAACAGCACATCAATAAATATCACCAAGTTCATAGTTCAAATTATAGGAGTACTCTTACACCTTCTGGGAGAAATGTTCTAGCACTTAAATATACAGACTATCATACCACTGGTAATAAACCTACCATCAGCTGAAAAAGACTACAGGGTATTTGAATAGTGAGTTTGTTCATTAATATTAATTCAGAGTGAATATTTCAAAGCAGTAACAGTAAGTATGTATATTATTGATTAGAAAATATATCCCATACTTATTTTTCTCAAATTTTAAGTGAAACTTAAGAAGAATACTAATAAATCATGGAAAGAATAGGAGAAGGAATGTGAACATGATGGATTCAGTCCCTTATTAGTCACAGAATCATCAATCCATCACCAAATCCATGCCAAGAGGAGTTTATTCCATTTATGCCAGCTTTAAGTTCAGATTTGTGGTTTCTGAACCGAAGATATGGCTGTGTCATTTTTACTACTTAGGATAGTTTGTGAGTCCCTAAGACAATCATTTTCTGTTTCTTACCAAATGTGTCAGTCTGCTAGAAGTTTAACATGCAAGCACATACATCAAGTGTCATAAGGAGAATGCAAGTACCCAGAGCATTGATTTCTAGGTAACTTCTACTGTTTCATATAAACAAGGTATTTCAGAGTGATATAATAAGAAGCCAGTGGAAAACTAAATTGTCCATACCTAAGTGTCAGATTTTTATATGAGTCCTTGTATTCTGTAGCACTCTGATCTTGTTTTCATATTTGGTTTTTCATGTTTGAGATTACTTCATTGGATGTTACATGAATAAACTAACACTGATTAAAAACAGGCTGTATGAATAATATTAAAATGAGCGATCACAGGTATTACAAAAGAGGCAAAAGTCATAATCCCATGTTCAACGAAGGCTTTCAAACCAATCAAGATAGCTATAAAAATGTTCATTATTGGTTAGGTAATAATGACAAGTAGGATATAATAGATAATAGACAACAGATATAGAGTTAATAATCTCAATGTGGTAATGTTCAGTTTTGTTTAACTTGAAGCAACCTCATGCAATTTTTTACATTAATTTATGCCAGGTATTGCGGATAAATAAATAAGATTAATGAACATATCAGGTCTCATGGAAATGACTGAATACAAATGAAGCAGATAATCATTAAAGTTTTAAATGAAAAAAGGCTTATTCTGTACAAGGATGGCAGAATGGTACAGCTAGAAAGGGCATTTAGCTGGGCCAGCCACCAAAACACCTTAGAGTTGGCATTAACTTAATGAATCATCCCAGTTCAATTTTTGGCCTACACACTTACAGACCCACAAATTATAACTTAATAATTGTAAGAAAATTGGATAAATTTGTCAAATAGTATTTTTTAAAATTTTTAATGTTTATTTTGAGAGAGAGAGAGAGACAGCGAGCACATGGGGGAAGGGCAGAGAGCGAGGGAGAAAGAATCTGAAGCAGGCTCCAAGTTCTGAGCTGTCGTGACAGCATGGAGCCCAATGCGGGGCTCAAACTCATGGACTGAGATATCATGACCTGAGTTGAAGTCAGATGTTAACCACGTGATCCACCCAGGTGTCCCTCAAATGGTATTGAAAATTGTCAAATCAAATAGAACATTATGATTGAAATAGAAACCAAATTATTAGTAAGTGGTATTGGTGAATCTATGCTAAAATTTAGCTTTGGTTACTTGACTGACATGTGGAAGATGATCAGGCTCTGGTAGCCTGGCAGGGAAATACCCACTTGAACAATGCTGGGATGGGTACTGTTTGCTTTGTCTCAGTGACTCCTCTTCCAATCTATCCATACATTCAGGGCTATATAAAATCCTTCTGTAGGTGTGTTAATGCTTCTCACCAGTTTAAAATTAAGACACACTGGTCGAGGAATTATTCTAACCAAGAGTTGGCATATACTCTCCTATCCATAACATGTGCTTATAGAAATCAGCTTTCAAATGGCAACCTTATTTAATTATTTATAAAAGTTATGAGTCAAATATAATAAGCAGCAAATCTAAAGAAAAAATATACAAATAGTAAAAATAGAAAAATATTCAATTTAACAGGTAATGAAATGTTAATTAAAACAAGAGAGATGTGTCATGCCCCCTATTAGATTGATAAAGGATAAAACAAAAGAATAATACTGAATAGGACTGAAAATTTGGAACTGTGGAAGTTCTATTTGGTCAAAATTTACTGAACAGTTTTTAGAAAGCAATTTAGTGTATTTATCAAAATGTGTTTGCATTCATGACCCAGTAATTTTATTTCTGGGGATCTTCTCTCTTGAGTACTGTATCTCCCTGTTCTGAAGCACAAAATTAGATATGCATAATGTTGGGCAGCATGGACTCTAGGAAGTATAGTCCCCATTAAGAACTGGTTAAAGCAAGTCATAAATAAAGAAGATAATCTGTAACTTTTTTTATGCAAAAGAGTGCTCTCTGAAAATAGAGACTGCTACTTGTACTATTTATTGGGAGAACATTCCTCCACTCATTTAATGAAGCCACAATAACCTGGATTCCAATTTTACAAGTATCATATCATATAATAAGGAAAGTTTTTAGTCCAATATCACTCAAAAAACAAAGTTATAAGGAGGAATGTGGGGAGATGGTGGAGTAAGAAGATCCTACGCTCACTTCCTCCAGGCCACAGATACACTTAGGTAACAGCCACATCTATGTAACTAACCCAGTAAATGAACTGAAGACTGCTAGAACAGACACTCCACAGTTAATCACAGAGAGGAAGTCACATCTAAAAATGGAAGGAAGGGAAGAGCCCTGGTTAGGAACCAAATTAACCAGTGAGACTAACCACAAGAGGGAGGGACACCATAAGCATGGATAAGGGAGAGGAACAGACCCAACACCAAACACTCCAGACATGGGGGACCTGCACTGGGAAGACTAGTCCCCCTACATTTGGCTTTGAAAACCAGAGGCCAAATTCTGCAAGTTATTACAATTAGTAGGGGCTTAACACCAGAAACTTTAAAAATCAGTGGGCCCTGTTCTGAGAGAGACAGAGGGTGATAGGAAACTGAGTGCTTGTCCTTAAAGAGCCAGTATAACAAACAACCCCTCCAAGATACAGCATAGAAGCAGCAGTTTGAAAAGCACCTGGGATATAGGGGAAGGTGATTTATTTACTAATCTCAGAAAATGTGCTGGAGGGGTAGGGATCATTAGAAGACTTCTCCAAGAACAAAAGAACTAAAGGGTGCCATTTATCTCCCCCTTCCCCCAAGCCTAGATACCCAGACACCCTCTGAGACCAGAAAAAACACTCCCCATGAAGCTTGCCACCATGTTCCTTGCCCTTGTTCTTTTGCTGATTCACGTCATCCAACCCACCCAAAGGAGCCCCTGCAAAGTGACTCAGGCCAGTCCTCATACTTTAAGCATTGGCACATACACTGCTAACAATGAGCACTAAACCCTCATTGTCTCCTATAAGAGAACCTTCAAATCTGCCCCACTAAGCAGGAATCCATCTAAAGTGGAAACTTATGGCTCTTTGACCGGCCAATACCACTCCAAAGTGACTCATGCTCTGGGAAGAGGCAAAGATAACCACATACGTCAGTTTGACTATAGCCCCAACAGTGGGCTGGGAGCAGATATCTAATATGACTGCCAGCGTCATCCACCAACAAAAACCTCTCAGGAAGCAGCATAAGGAGATAGCTCTATAGTTAGGGTCACTGAAACCTCAACAGACAGAATGGGGGTAGACATCTGTCCTGACTGCAGGCCCCATCTACCAATGAAAGCCTCTCAGAGGTAACATAGGTAGAGTGCCCTGCAGTTCGGTGCTGCCACAGTTCCAGCAAATGGGCTGAGATAAATCACTTGGTGTGACACAACTACAAGCCCAACACAGCCTCAGACTGGCCCCTTGATAGTACAGGAATGAAACCTAGGCCACAAGAGGCAAACTGGGTCACTGCAGCCAATAGGACTGAGGCTCAACCACAACAGTAAGGCACACACAACATACACAGGAGACAAATATGAAACACCAGGTTATCTGATACACAGGGCACTGTACTAGAGGGAACCATTGGACTTCTACACAAGGCCACTATGTTAAAAATTAGGAGATGTAGCTGATTTCCCTAATACATTGAAACAGACACAGAGAGTGAGACAAAATGAGAAGTGAGAAGACAGAGGAAGACGTCCAAAATGAAAGACAAAGACAAAATTACAGCAATAGAGCTAAGTGAAACAGAGATAAACAATATGCCTGATAGGAAATTCAAATAATGATCATAAAGATACTTATTAGACTTGGGAAAAAAAGTAGAGGATCTCAGTGAGACCTTCAACACATATATAAATGTGTATATATGTATGTTTATGTATATATACACATACATATAAAAGAACCAGCCAGAGATAAAGAACTTAATAACTGAAATTAAAAAGCCACTAGAGGGAATAAACAGTAAACTAGAGGAAGTAGAAGAATGGATCAGTGAGCTAGAGGACAGAGTAATGGCAAGCAACCAAGCTGAACAGAAAAAGGAAACTAGTAAAAAAAAAAATGATGTTAGGAAAACTCAGTGATGTCATCAAGCATAATAACCTTCACATTATAGAGATCCCAGAAGGAGATGAGAGACACAGGGGGCATAAAATTTATTTGAAGAAATAATAGCTGAAAACTTCCTTAATCTGGAGAAGGAAAACAGACATCCACCAAAGAGGTACAGAGAACCCCCCAACAAAATCAACCTAAAGAGGTCCACACCAAGACACATAATACTTAAAACAGCAAGAAGTACTGATAAAGAGAGAAGTTTAAAAGCAGCAAAATAAAAGAAAACAGTTATATATAAGGGAAATCCCATAAAGCTATCAGCTTATTTTTCAGCAGAAACCTTGAAGATTCAAAGATCTGTAAAGAAAAAACCTGCAACCAAGAATATTCTATCCAGCAAGGCTATCACTCAGAATAGGAGAGATGGAGTTTCCCAGACAAACATAAGTTAAAGGAGTTCAGCAGCCTTATGAGAAACATTAAATGGAATTCTATGAGAGGCAAGGAAAGGTCATTAATTTGAGTAAGAATATGAGGAAAAGAAAATAATTTCACAGGTATAAACAAAATAAAAGTGGTAGATTAATTACTAAAAACTAGTACAGAGGTTGCAGCCGAAGAGGTATAAAAGGTACATACCTATCAACAGTAACTTGGAATGTAATGGAATAAATGCTCCAATGAAAAGGCAACTGAAGAGCTAAAAAAGCAAAATCTATATATATATGCTGCCTACAAAAGATTCATATCCAACTTAAAGACATATACACAAAGAAAGTGAAGGGATGGAAAAACACTTAGGCAAATGGAGCCAAAAAAATGGGATAGCAAAACTTATACTGAACAAAGTATACTAAAACAAACACTGTAAAAAGAGACAAAGAAGAACACTACATAATCATAAAGGGAACAATCCAACAAGAAGACATAATTGTAAATATTTATGCACTGAACATGGAGACACCCAAATACAAAAGGCAACAACTAACAAATTTTAAGGAGGAAATCAATAGTAATACAATAATAGCAGGGCACTTTAACACCCCACTTACATCTATGGATAGATCATCCAGGCAGAAAATCAATAAGGAAGCAGTGGGCTTTGAATGACACATTGGACCAAATGGATCTAATAGATATATTCAGAACATTCCATCCAAGAAGAGTGAAACACATATTCTTTTCAGATGCACATAATACATTCTCCAGAACAGATCACATAGCAGGCCACAAAACAAGTCTCAAAAAACGCAAAACGACTGAAATCATATGCATGTTTTCTGACCACAACCTTTGAAACTAGAAATCAACCACAAGAAAAAATCTGGAAAGAATACAAATACACAAAGGTTAAATAACATGATACTAAACAATGAACAGTCAACCAAAAAATCAAAGAGGATATCAAAAAATACATAGAGACAAATCAAAATTAAAGCACAATGGTCCAAAATCTTTGGACTGCAGTAAAAGCTGTTCTAAAAGGGAAGATTAGAGCAATAAAAGCCTACATCAAGAAGAAAAAATCTCAAATAAACAACTTAACCATACATCTAGAGGAGTTAGAAAAAGAAGAAAAAAGCCCAAAGACAGTAGGAGGAAGCAAGTAATAAAGATTAAAGCAGAAATAAATGAAATAGATACTAAAAACAATAGCAACATCAGAACTGCTCAATGAAACTAAGAGTTGGTTCTCTAAAGAGATAAACAAAATTGGCAAATTGTTAGCCAGACTTATTCTGAAGAAAGACAGAAGCAGAGAGAGAGGGAGGGAGAAAGAGGGAGAACCTACATAAATAAAATCAGAAGGGACAGAGGAGAAATAATATTCAACACCACACATATAAAGGATTATAAAAGAATATTATGAAAAAATTACATGACAACAAACTGGTACAATCCAGAAAAAACAAGTAAATTCCTAGAAACATATAACCTCTCAAAACTGAGTCAGGAAGAAATACAAATTTTGAACACAGCAATTACTAACAATGAAATTGAATCAGTAAATAAAAAACTACCAACAATCAAAAGTCCAGAACCAGAGGAATACAGAGGTGAATTCTACCAAATATTTAAAGAGAAGTTAATACCTACTCTCAAGATATTCCAAAAAATAGAAGAGAAAGGAAACCTTCCAAATTCATTCTATGAGGTCAGAATTACCCTGGTAACCAAATCAGATAAAGACCTCCCACCAGAAAAACAACTAAAGACCTGTATCTTTTATGAACTTATATGCAGAAATTCTCCATAAAATATTAACAAACCAAATGCAATGATATATTAAAAAAATCATTCAACACAATCAAATGGGGTTTATTCCTGGGACACAAGGGTGGTTCAATATTCATAAATCAATCAACAAAAGGATAAAAACTGTATGATCCTTTCAACAGATGCAGGAAAAAAAGCATTTGACAAAGTGCAACATCCATTCATTATAAAAACACTCAACAAAGTAGTGTTAGAGGAAACATACCTCGACATCATAAAGGCCATATACAAACAAAAACAAAAACAAAAACAAAACAAAACAAAGCTAATATCATCCTTAACGGGGAAAAACTGAGAGCTTTTCTTCTGTAGTCAGGAACAAGACAGGGATGTCCACTATCACTGCTTTTATTCAACATGTTACAGAAAGTCCTAGCCACAGTAAGCAGACAAGAAAAAGAAATATAAGGCACCCAAATTGGCAAGGATGGAGTAAAACTTTCACTATTTGCAGACAAACTGATAATTATATAAAGAAAACATGAACGACTCTACCAAGAAACTACTAAAACTGAGAAATAAATTCAGTAATGTTCAAGGATACAAAATCAATGTATGGAAATTTGTTGCATTCCTATATACTAATAATGAAACAACAGAAAGTGAAATTAAGAAAACAACCTCATTTACAAGTACACCAAAACCAATAAAATATCTAGGAATAAACTTAACCAAAGAGGTGAAAGACATGTACTCTGAAAGCTATAAAACAGTGATGAAAAAAATTGAAGACAACACAAAGAAATGGAAAGACATTCTGTGCTCATGGATTAGAAGAACAAATATTGTTAAAATGTCTATAATACCCAAAGCAATTTACACACTTAATGTAATTCCTATCAAAATATCACCAGCATTTTTCAGAGCTAGAACAAACAATCCTAAAATTTCTATGGAGCCACAAACAACCCCAAATAGCCAAAGCAATCTTGAAAAAGAAGAATGAAACTGGCAGTCTCACGAGCCCAGATTTCAAGATATATTACAAAGCTGTAGTAATCAAAACAATACGGAACTGGCAAAAAGAGAGACAGGGAGAGAGAGAGAGAGAGAGAGAGAGAGAGAGAGAGAGAGAGAGAGAGAGAGAGAGACACCAATATAACAAAATATAGGGCCTGGAAATAAACTCACACTTATAAGGTCAATTAATCTTTGACAAAGGAGAAGAAGGTGCAATGCGAAAAAGACAGGCTCTTCAATAAATAATATTGGGGAAAACTGAACAGCTACAAGCAAAAGAATGAAGCTGGACCACTTTCTTAAACCATATACAAAAATACTGAACAGAAGATATTCGCAAATGATATATCTGATAAGGGGTTGATATTGAAGATATAAAGAACTTGGAGGCAGAGAAGATGGTGAAGACCCTAGGCTCAGCGTGGCCTATGAACACAATCAGATGACTATCAAATCATTCTAAATACATCACAAATCAACCCGAAGACTGACAGAACAAACTCCACAACTAAAAGGAGAAAAGAAGCCACATGAAAGAAAAGATAGGGAGTGTAGACGCTTGGTTTGGGGAAGAAATGGGTCGCAGGTGCTGTGGAGGGGAGCCCTGGTTGCTGAGAAAGGTGAGAAAGGAGTACAGAGAGGAAAGTACAAGGAGAACATTTTTCCAAAGCCTTTGGCTGTAAAATGAGAGGGGCTGAAATTTAGTGAGCTCTTGCAACCAGCAGGGCTTGAGGACTGGAGTTTTAAAGGTCTGTGGGCTTGGTTGGGAAGAGCCCTGAAGGTACTTCCCTAATCCTGGACAGAAGGCAGGGAAATGACCCAGGGGCAAATGGTGTGAAAAAGGGGATCTGAAGAACACCTGGGGCACACAGGGAGAGATTATTCGCTCTTCTTGGAGTACATCCCTGAGAGGCAGCATGCATGGAGACACCTCTCTGGGGCCAAAGGAGTTTGCAGGCACCATTTTCCTCCCCTGCCCCTCAGCTGAAACAGCAGAGCCACTTGCAAAGGGCAGCTCAGGCCCATAACTGACTGCCTAGCCTGCTTGCACCAAGTCTTATGCCCCTGCACTCTGTCAAAAATTCTCTTTTCAGTGAAGTTTATTTAATTCCCAGTGTGGCAGGGCCCTCTGCCAGAACAGCACAGGCCCCTGCCCAATCACATGTCTCTAAAGACTGGAATTTTAAGTCAGCAGGCTGGGCTGTGATAGAGTCCAGAGGGCATGTGTTGCTCCTGGAGAGAAAACAGGAAAACAATCTAGGGGCCAACAGTGTGGAAACCACAAAATGAAGAGCACCTCAGGCACATAGAAAGGAGATTATTTGCTCTTGTCAGAGAGTATCCCTGAAAGGCAGCATTTACAGGAGACACCTGTCTGGGAACAAAGGAACTGCCCAGTGTCATTTCCCCTCCTCTGCCTCTCGGCATAAACACAGAGCCAGCTGCAGTAAGCAGCACAAAGCCCATACTGGTCTCCTAACCTGTGTACTTCAGGTCCCACACCCTTGCACTCTAGCAGTACTGCCCTTCTTGGTCAAGCTTGCCTCAGTGTCAGTGCAGCAGGTCCCTTCCCCATAGGACGAGCAGAAACCTCTGCCCATACCATGTCTCCTGGCTAGAGAGTTCTGCAGGGCTTCAGTTCTAGTGGAAGTAGCATCAGGCCAGAGCAGACCAGAGCACACCTACCTAAAACTCGACACATTCTGAAAAAAAAACAAACATTGTTCACAGCAGGTAAGGAATGCCTCTGCAGACTACTGTCCTGAAGGACAGAGAAGCCAAGATAGAGACACTCACTAAAGCACCAGGACCTGGACACTATATGACCTCTTCTTGATAAGGCCATTACTCTCAGGAGCAGGAAATATAATGGGCTTGTCTAACACAGAGAAGAAGTCAGAGACTTGAACAAAATGCCAAGTTGGAGGAATTCATCCCAGATGTAAAAACAAGATAAGGTGACAGCCAGAAACGTAGGTGAAACAGATACAAGTAACATGCCTGATGGAGAATTTAAAGCAATAATCCTAAGGATACTCACTGGGATTGAGAAAAGGATGGAAGACTTCAGGGAAGGTCTTACTGCAGAGATAAAAGAGTTAAAAACCAACCAGTCAGAAACGAAAAATGCAATAAATGAGACTGGAAACAGACAATGCAATCAACACAAGCCTGGAAGAAGCAGAGGAACAAATAAATGGTATTTCTATAGAAGATAAAACAACGGAAAGCAATGAAGCTAAACAAAATAAAGAAGAATTATGGAACTTGAAAATAGACTTAGGGAATTCAGTGACTCCATGAAACAAAATAGCATTCATATTATAGGAGTCCCAGAGTAAAAAAAAAGAGAGAAAAGGGGGAAGAAAATTTATTGAGGAAATAATACTTGAAAGCTTCCCTAATCTGGGGAAGGAAACAGACATCCAATTCCAGAAGGCACAGAGAACTCCTATTAAAAATCAACTAAAGCAGGTCAACACCAAGACATACTGTAATTAAATTTGCAAAATATAGTGATAACAAAAAAATCTGAAAAGCAGCAAGAAAAAAGAAGGCCCTAAGTCACAAGGGAAGACCCATAAGGCTAGAGATTTTTCAACAGAAACTTGGCAAGCCAGAGGGAGTGGCATGAGATATTCAAAGTAGTGAATGAGAAAAATCTGCAGCCAAGAATAATCTATCTAACAAGGTTATCATTCAGATAAAATGAGAGATAGTTTCCCAAACAAAAACTAAAGGAGTTCATGACCACTAAACCAGCCCTACAAGAAATATTAAAGGCAACTCTCTGAGTGGAAGAGACCAAAAGTGGCAAAGACCAGAAAACAAACAAACACAACAAAACAAAAAACAGAGAACATCTTCAGAAACAATGACAGAACAGGTAATAAAATGGCACTAAATACATATCTTTCAATAATTTCTCTGAATATAAATGGACTAAATTATTTCAAGAAAATACACAAGGCATCAGAGTGGATATAAAAACAACACCCATCTATATGCTGCCTATAAAAGCCTCATTTTAGACCTAAAGATACCTGAAGATTGAAAGTGAGGGGATGGAGAAACATTTATCATGCAAAATAAAGCCAGAGAAACAATACTTATATCAGAGAAACTAGACTTCTTTAAAGTTTTTTGATTTTTTTTTTGAATGTTTATTTATTTTTGAAGGAGAGAGAGAGAAAGACAGAACATGAGCAGGGGGGGAGCAGAGAGAAAGGGAGACACAGAATCCAAAGTGGGCTCCAGGTTTGGGGCTCTCAGCACAGAGCCTGAGGCAGGGCTTAAACTCACAAACCTTGAAATTATGACCTGAGCCAAAGTTGGACACTTAACCAACTGAACCACCCAGGTACCCCTAGATTTTTTTTAAGTTTATTTATTTATTTTGAGAGAGAGAAAGAGAGAGAAAGAGAGAGAGAGAGAGAGACAGAGAGAGAGAGACAGAGACAGCGCACAAGTGTGGGAGGGGCAGAGATGGAGAGAGAGAATCCCAAGCAGGATCTGTGCTGTTAGCACAGTTCCCGATATGGGGTTTGATCCCACAAACCATAATAACATGACTTGAGCTAAGTTCAAGAGTCATACTTTTAACTGACTGAAACACCCAAATATATAAAACAATAACAAACATAAAGGAACTCATTAATAATAATACAATAATAGTAGGGAATTTTAACATCACACTTCCATCAATTGAAAGATCAGGTAAGCAGATAATCAACAAGGAAACAATGGATTTGAATGACTCACTGGGCCAGATGGACTTAATGGATTTATTCAGAAGATTCTATCCTAAAGCAACAGAATACACATTCTTTTAAGTGCATATGGGACACTCTCCACCATAGTACAAATACTAGTTCACAAATCAAATCTGAATTAGTACAAAAAGCCTGAGATCATACCATGCATATTTTCAGTCCATAATGCTATGAAACTTGAATTCAACCATAAGAAAAAAATTGGAAAGACCACAAATACATGGGGGTTAAAAAATATGTTACTGAACAGTGAATGGTTCAACAAGGAAATCAAAGAAATTAAAAAAACAAACATGAACACAACTGAAAATGAAAACACAATAGTCCAAAACCTTTAGGATGCAGCAAAAGGGGTCCTAAGAAGGAATTATTTAACAATACAAACCTACCTCAGAAAGCAAGAAAATTCCAAAAAACAACCTAATCTTACACTTAAAAGAGGTAGAAATAGAAGAAATGAAGCCTAAAGCTAGCAGAAGGAGGGAAATAATAAAGGTGACAGCAGAAATAAATTACATAGAAACTAAAAAAAAAATTCAGACCAATGAAATCAGGAGATGGTTCTTTGAAAAGAAATTATTAAAAGTGATAAACACCTAGTCAGATTTGTCAAAAAGAGAAAGGACCCAAATCAATAAAATCACAAATGAAAGATGAGAAATCACAACCAACACCACAGAAATACAAACAACTATAAGAAAATATGATGGAAAGCTATATGCCAACAAATTGGACAACCTGGAAGAAATGGCATGGCTACTCTGCCTTTCTTTTCTAATTTTTTTCAACATTTATTTATTTTTGAGAGAAAGAGACAGAGTAGGAGTGGGAAGGGAGCAGAGAGAGGGAGGCACAGAATCCAAAGTAGGCTCCAGGCTCCAAGCTGTCAACACAGAGCCCGACATGGGGCTCGAACCCACAAACCATGAGATCATGACCTGAGCCAAAGTCAGACATTTAACCGACTGAGCCACCCAGGCGCCCCTACTCTGCCTTTCTTTTGAAGTCCATTAGCATGACAGAGTTTCTCTATCCTGTCACTTACTATATGCGGATGTATTTAGGTTTAAAGTGAGTCTCCTGTAGGCATCATATAGATGGGTCTTGGTTTTTTTTATCCATTCTGATACCCATTGTCTTTTGATTAGATGGTTTAGTCCATTTGCATTCAGGGTGATTACTGGAAAATATATTAGTGCCATTGTGTTACCTGTAGAGTTGGTGTGTCTGGTGATGTTCTCTAGTCCTTTCTAGTCTTTGCTGCTTTGGGTCTTTTTTTTCCCTCACCACTCAAAGAGTCCCCCTTAATATTTCTTGCAGGGCTGGTTTAGTGGTCATGAACTCTTTTAGTTTTTGTCTGTCTGGGAAACTCTTTATCTCTCCTTCTATTCTGAATGACAGCCTTGCTGCATAAAGAATTCTTGGCTGCATATTCTTCCCATTCAGCATGTTGAATATATCTTGCCACTACTGGCCTGCCAAGTTTCTGTGGACAGATCTGCTGTGAACCTGATCTGTCTTCCTGTGTATGTTAAGGACTTTTTTCCTTTGCTGCTTTCAGGATTAGTTCCTTGTCTGTGTATTTTGAGAATTTGACTATGATATGTGTTGATGATGGCCAGCTTTTGTTGAATTTAATGGGAGTTCTATGTGCTTGTTGGATTTTGATGTCTATGTCCTTCCTCAGATTAAGGGAATTTTTAACTATAGTTTGTTCACATAAACCTGCCCCTTCTCTCTCTTCATCTTCTGGTATTCCTATAAGAATGTTATTTTTTTTTTCATATGTTGCTGAGTTCCTTAAATCTACCTTAATTTTCAGTTATCTTTATCTTCTTTTCAGCTTATTTTCAATAATTTTATCTTCTAGGTCACTGATTTTTCTCCTCTGCTTCATCATTCCTTTTTTTTTTTTTAACGGCATCCATTTGGGTTTGCATCTTGGTTACAACATTTTTAATTTCAGCCTGACTAGATTTTAGGTCTTTTATCTCTGCAATAAGGGATTCTCTAGTGTCTTCTTTTTTGTTTTTGTTTTTTAAAGCCCAGATAGAATTCTTATAATTGCTATTTTAAAATCTGGTTCAGACATCTTATTTATAAATGTATTGATTAAATCCCTGGCCTTCATTTTTTTTTCTCCTTTCTCTTCCTTCCTTTGGGATGAATTCCTCATTTTTGTCATTTTGGAGGAGAAAATAACAAAATAAAAATTTAAAAAATCAAATAAGGAAGCTGGATCCTAGTTGTGTTTTGGTCTGCTTGTTAAGAGAAATAAAAGAGAAAAGAAACTTAATAAAAAAAAAAATAGGGGTGCCGGGCAGCTCAGCTGATTAAGTGTCTGAGTCTTGATCTTGGCTCAGGTCATGATCTCACAGTTCGTGGGATCAAGCTCTGTGTCAGGCTCTGCTCCAATAACATGGAGCCTGCTTGGGATTCTCTCTCACTGTATCGCTGCCCCTCCCCCACTTGCACTCTCTTAGTGTCTCAAAATAAACTTTTTAAAAATTTTAAAAATAGAAAAAATTTTGCTCTGTATCCACAAAACTCCAACAAAAGAGCAAAATAGCAGCAACAAACAAACAAATGAAGAAAGAAAGTAAAAACCCAAATGAAGCTAGATTCTATTTCCCCTAGACCTGGAGTTTTGCAGCATTCTATGATCAGTTGCCTTAGTGCATGGAGGGAATTTTTGATGGTCTTTTGGGGGAGGAGCATTCAGCTCTGATTCTCAGGCTTACTTGCCCTAGTGGAGATGTGCCTGAAGGGCACAGGGGGCTGGGCTTGTTTTAATGTCTCAGTTCTTCACTTGGTGGTACTGTTTAGCTCACTGGGGTCATCAGTGTTGATGGCTTAATGGTTAAAATGGCTTCACCTTCCTCTCTAGTCTCTAATGCAGGAAGTTCTTGCCCTCACAGATGCACATACACTTCCTGAATCTCTGGCTTATGTCAGCCACCACCCCCTCATCCACCACCTCCCCCTGCCCCGCCTCATATGTGCCTGAGCTGTCTGTCTGCTAGGGTGTTATCTCAGGCATGGCTATGTTTCAAAACCCAATACTTCAGAGACCTCCCATGGCTCAGATCTACGTTGATCCTCTGGAGGAGGGTCTCCCTGCATTGTGGCCAGTACTGGCTTGTCCCAGTAAATGTTTGCACAATTGCACAGTGGCAGCACCTCAGTTTATGGTAAATTGCAATACATAGCTGGCATCAGCATTTGCTGCCTTCAGTCAGCATCTTTGTTCCTAAACCAGTGACTGGAGCAGCTATATGGTGTCTGCCAGTCTTTTGCCTAAGGAGAGGCCAAATCACCTCCACTGAATGTACTCTAAGCAGGGGAACTGCTTCTTCTCAGGAGATCCAGGGGATCCTCAGACCACGCTGCCCACTCCTAGGGCTCTGACCTTTTTCCTTCCCAGAGCACTGACAGGCACTGAGCTTGGAAACTTTAGACTGTGCTTGGAAACTTTAGACTGTTGATATTGAAACCCTCTACTTTTTTGCCATCAATGGTTTCGGAGAATAGTTTTCTTGTGCAATTCCCTGAGTGTGCTTTCACTTTTCTTTTTTTTTTTTTTTCCTCTCATTTTCAGTGGGAATGCTTTTCTTGTGTGAACACAAGGCACTGCTCAATGTCCCTGCTCTCTTTCTCCTCTCCATGAAAAGGGCTCCTATCCCTCGCTGGCACCACGGCTCTTCTGTCCCCAATTCACCTCTTTTCACTGTGTGTCTGCCATGTTCTCTCCCTCAAATTATGCAGATTGTTCTGTTAATCCTCACTCAGATCAATTTCTTAGGTGTTCAAAATGGTTTGATATAGATCTAGTTGTGTTTGAGGGATGAAACAAGCCCAGGGTCCCTTACTACTCTGTCATCTTAACCCCAAAAGTATATTTGGTTAAGAAAATTTATTTTAGTTATTTTCTAAAAAATGATACAACATTTAACAAATATTTTGAATAAAAAGTTTAAATATAAAAAGGAATACTATTTATATTGTAAAATGCTACAATATAGATTAATAAAATGGAAAATAAAGGTTAAAGAATTTTAAAAAATAAAATAAAATGAAGAATGGAAATGAAATGAGATACTGTGGGAAAAAACCCAACAGAGAGCAGGAAAAGTGGGAAAAGGAGCAAAAATAGGTAAAATAGAAAAAAAATAGCAAGATGGTAGATGTAGAACAATTTAAATTATTAAATTACCTGTAAGTGATCTAAGGACTCTACTAAAAGTCTGATATTGGCAGAATGAAGCAGGAGGAAGACCCAACTTTTTGCTGTCTACAAGGAATCAACTTTAAAGACATAGCTTCAAAGTAAACAAATGGATGAAAGATAATGCAAACAGTAATTAATAAGGGAACTGAGGCAGTTATTACATCAATATTTGATTCTGAAGACTTTGGGTCAATGAATATTACCAAGACTACAGATAGATATGTCCTAATGTTAAAGAGCTCAATACATCAAGAAGATGTAACAATCCTAATCTATTTGTGCCAATATCCGAGCCTTATAATTAACAGAGGTAAACATTTCTTGTTACCAAGTTAGATTTCCCAACTGATTGAAAAACTATATACACACACATAAACCTGCACATGAATGTTTCCAGAAATGTAAATATTATTCATCATCACCAAAACACACAAAAAAGAAGCAAGTAAGATGCCCTCTAATAGATAAATGGAAAAATGAGCTGAGGTACATACATACAATGGAATACTATACCATAATATAAAAGAATGATTTTCTAATGCATTCAACAAAATAGACAAATCTTAAATGCATATCACTAAATGAAAGAAGATAGTTGAAAAGGCTACATACTGTATACACTAAACATATGATGCTTTGGAAAAGGAACATTTATAGACCCAGAGAACACGTTAATGGTTGCTAGGGGTTTTTGGAAGGGGTATGTGATCAAATACCAGGGGAACTTCTTGTGGTGATGAACTGTATAGTTCATCTGGAGTTTTGGGTATTAATTGAGACTCGTAAGTGTTCAAAGTCTTGATTCCAGTATTTTTACCTTCAAAAACTTGTCCTGAAAGGCAATTAGGATTTTTCAAGATGACTTTTATATTAGTTATATTAAATCACACTTACATTTGGGTCATCTGGGTGGCTTAGTCGGTTGAGTGTTCAACTCTTGGTTTCAGCTCAAGTCATGATCTTGTAGTTCATGAGTTCAAGTCCTGTGTTGGGCTCTGCACCAGCAGTGTAGAGCCTGCTTGAGATTCTCTCTCATTCCCTCTCTTTCGGCCCCTCTCCTGCCTGTATGTGCTCTGTTTCTCTCTCTCACAAAATGAATAAACTTTAAATCCATGAATCAATCAATCACACTTATTGTCAACTGGGAAAAAATACTTTATATTTTCTACAATGTAGGAATAATTATTTTATTTATAAATTGGAACATAATGCAACCATTTAAAATCAAGTTTACCAGTTATATGTAACAACCAGCTAAAATGTTCATGATTCATGTTCAGAGAAAATAAGCATTAAAAAAAACTATATAAACAGTATGATCCCATATACAATAAATTTTGGAACTAAATATAGGGATATGAAAGAAGTAGACATCATCTATCATATTGATGATTTAAGCCTGGATGTTTCAGAATATAATGATCACATAAGCAGAGTTGGAATTTACTGTGAAAGAAAACAAGTTAATTTTGCAGATATTAAATTTGTGGTACATACTCTAAATCTTAGAATTAGAGGTGGTTTACTCTTAGGCTTTTTCTTATAAATATGTAAAGTTATTTCAATCTATTAAATCTCCCAGCAGGACACCCTAAGGAGAAAAGAAAATCCAAAAAACAGATTTTTAGAGATTATATACATGAAAAGAGTACTGGAAAGAACAGGTATCCAGGAAGGGTACTGGAAGTACTGGTCAAAGAGACATTTAGGAGTACTCTAAATTCACGTATATGGGAAGAGATGAAACTTCAGCTTGGCTCTAATCATAAATTCAAAATGTTCCAACCTGTGGAAAATGAATCAAGGTAGAGCAGGAAAGGTATTAGACAAAGGATTAGAAGATATGTCTCCAAACTGGGCAGTACAATCTCAGTCAAATAACTAACTCCTCAAGAATTCATTCAACCCATCTAGCTCATTTCTAGTGTTCACGTTAGCATCAAGATTCTATGTGAGAGTACGAAGAAAACTCTTTCTTTATTCTTTTATATTGTCCTTGAATATAAACTAACCTCATGGAAAGAGAAAATCAGAGCTTAACTCAACAGCATTTTTTTTCTAAAAATTTCAACTAAAAAAATTCAAATTTTTGTGAGATTACTTTAATCTCACAAGGGGCTTTAAGTCCCTTCACTTACTTCTTCCTAATCTGTAGGATGTAGTGTTTATACTGTAAAACAGCTCTCGGTGCTCTACCCTAGAATGCTTGCTCTGGAAACCAAGCATGTGGCTCTTCTAGAACTATTAAAATACCAAGACCTTGCACTGCTATGTACCATGCAAAGGCACAAATATCTTTTCATCAATTTTTGAGACTCCTGGAAGCCCTTGTTCTAAAGTTCTCCTGAAGCAGAAAGGAATAACCAATAAAATTATTCATTGCTTTTCTTTCCACCATGTTACATTTTCTCCAACAGGACAAAGTATTTCCAGCAGTCCTGCAACTTTCTCCATTTCTCCATTTGCAAAATTCTCAAGGTGATGCAGTGTAACTCTTGTGTGCAAACAAACTCTCTTATGTAATTAGTCCTAATGAAGGTGATTTCTATTATTACAACTCTCTTCTGGGTCTCTTGATCACTGCAATCCAGTGACATTAAATTGCTAGTTAGCTTCTAACTATTTTGATGGCTTTTCTTGTATCTATGTGCTGAGGATACTTCAAAGTATAAATGATAGAGATTAAAGTATGGAAAGACATGGGTTCCTTACATTCACACTCCATCCAGTGGATCCTGAAGAATGTTGTTTTCCCAGTTGGTGCAATATAAGGATAAGAAGAGCACTGTTGTTCGGTAGCCTCCTAATTCCAGTCACAACAGAGAACAGAGAAAACTAGCCCTCACCCTTTCAATTAATCTTTGAATATTCTATGTCCACTTTGCCTATTAACTGTCCACATATCCTAACTCTGAGTAGTGACTGATGGCCATATCACTTTCCTGAAACCAGAATGGGTTTACCCTTTTAATTTAACATACTTTTATTTCAACACAACCTTTTGTAATTTTATCATTGAATTAGCTTTTGGAGGGGTGCCATGCTTTCAAAACCCAGAGAATTAGATAATATTAGAATTATGAGGGAGATTTTTTCCCTCCTTTTTTGAAGAGAAATGGAGCACGGTGAAGGGTAGGTGATTTGCCTCAAATCGTGAAGTTACTCATTGAGAGTTAAAATTTGAACACTTTCTATAACTCAGGTTAATATTTCTCTTATAGTCTACAGTATCTTTGGACATAATCTATTAATTTGGACTTTAGGCTATTTGAAATATTATAATTTAGTATGTTCTTTGTTAATTCATGACTAGAACATATAAATATAAGTAACATGAAAATTAAAATATCCTGCTTGATATATATCCTACTTTTGAAAAAAAAGGAGGAGAGCCCATACATGATTACTATCTTTTAAAACATTATTAATACTATGGTAAATCCATTATATTGCTATTATACAAAATGTTTGATTCAATTACTTCATGATCATTTATAACACATCCCTGAGGAACAGGGAAAAAACTTATCTACACTTTGAATGAAGGAGAATTAAGACAAAGGGAAGAAAAAGCCTAAATATTCCCTAAACATGGTTTTGATAAAATGATGCAATATTTCCACTACCTCTGTTTACAGACCCCAAATCATATAATAAATACTGTATTATAAGTGATACTTTGTAAAAATATTCTTGCTGATATTTAAAAGAAAACTTAAATGAAATGTTGTAGATTAAGTTGTTGAAACTTCCATTTATGAACAATGTTTAAATCTCTGAAGAATTTCATCCATACTTATGGACCTGATGAGCTTAAGTTGAAAAAAAAAAGCATTTTCCTAATATATGTGGGTAAATATTCTATACTTGAAGTGCAATGGAGACTAAGAAATAATACTTTTCATGTGATTTTTAGTTACATATAATTGGTATTGATTTCTACAGGTCTCTATTTGTAATCATCTAGTGTACTGTACTGAAAATATAAGCAAGATAGCTAAAGTTAGGTTAAATTATTTGAAAAACTGTGAACCAGAAGATTTTGTTTTAGCCTTTCTTCCTTTTTGTCTACTTCTTTGCCTCTTAGATTCCTGACTGCTCCAAGTACTCTTCCAGCTACTTTGGACATAAATTCAAATACTACTGCATCTTGCCCTCTCTCACATCTATGAAGACAGTCTATCCTGGCTATGGACATCCTGAGTCTATTTCCTTCTTATTTAAAATGAAACTTTATGATTCATTTTTAAGAGCCAGGTGTACTTTCTTAGGATATGTGGAAGTAACAATTAAATTCTTACTAAGCATTACTGACTATAAATTACAGGATATATCCACACTTCCCATTTCATCTTAGGTAAGTGAAAGCACTTTGTCAGTATCTTTACAAACACCACGTACCAGCATTTGTCTCCACAGTGACTGTTATATCTCTGATCTGGATTTAGAGAGGGAGGGGAAAGGGAGTAGTAATGCTGGAAAGCTTGTGAAAGATGTATTTTTATCTGAGAAAACTTGCTGGCCTCTGTAAACAATACTCCTACTTACTTCACTTAATCCACCAGTCATATTATCCAAGATGGAAGTAGTAGGAAAAGATTTATTGGACAGAATTTCAGAAAGGAGGGACCTGAGGGTCACCCAGTACAACCTAGCACACCTAGTACAACTCTGTATGCATGTATTAATTTACTTTCAAATAGTACAAGAAATGAAAGATTGGTCTTTATAGTAACACATCTACTAATTAGAAACTCAATCTTGGATGAATCAATCTTGGATGAATGCTATCTTTGAGTATGTAAAATTATCAGAAAATACTTAGTCTGATCTGAAACAATACATTAAGAACATTTATGTATTTTTAGTCATTACAATTGATTAAAGATTTCTCCATACACTTGTTCAGAGTATTTTCAAATGGAGAAATTGATAAAAACTACTTTTGCAAACATTTGATAGCCACATGAAGTTGTAATTTCTCAAGATTGTTGAACTTTCTCAGAAGAGCCATCCAATAAAATGGAAAAGCTCAATTAGATGTTGTCAACTATATCTGCAACTGATAAAAAAAACTTACACACTCATGCACATATATAATTGGTATTTATGACACAGTCCATTGATTACTTTACTGTGAATATTTATTGAACACAAAATATATGGCAAGCGTTGTGATAACTTTTGAGGAAGAAATAGGCACCTTTCTCAAAAAACTTAGTTTGATGTTAATTCTTGCTCGTAAGTTTCTATTTCAGTAGGAAAAAGTCCTACTTCATATTTTAAGCAACTATTTGAAAGTTAAAAAACTTTTCACATAATGCCCTTGGTTATCACCTTGTGCACTTAAACCAAGTCGATCCATTTTTAAGAGCATATTTATTGCTTTATAAAATGTCTTTGCTGGTGTAAGGTGTACCTACCTGCTTTTCTCCCAGCTGGATTTTCTGCTCCCTTCCACTACAATATCAACTCTATGGAATCAGAAATGTTTGCCATGCATGTCAATATATTTTAATGCTTAAACACTGCATGGTGCATACATGATGTGGGGCCATGTAGCAAATGCTCAAGAAAGAACTCTTTAGACTTTTTTGGTGTAAAAGGTGTTTTCATTAAAGGACAGAGACAGGACCAGTGGGCAGAAAGAGCTTCATGGTGATTGTGAGGAGCAATTAATTATATATTTTTAAGTTGGGGGAAAGAGAAAAAAAAGAAAAAAAAGATTTATCATTTGTGTAATTAAGAAACATTTTCAGTGTCTCTTTAGAATAATAATGTTCCCATATTTAATATTTGAGGATAATGAGCCCTGAAAGGCTAAATAATCTGCTCAGTTATACAGCTTTAAATTTAACAGTTTTTTTTTAATAGCTTTACATTTTCACCACATTACAGCCATTTTATTTGGTGTAAAAGACAGTCCATTTCATCTAAAAAGAAATGTATAGTGAGTGAAGGAAAATAAGGACTCACCAACTTCTCTAAATAAACAAGAGATAAATATTGGTAAATGATCTCAGAAGAGGCACCTTACAAACCTAACTGCTCTATCACTAGTGCAAAGCACAGTGCCCTGAGCAAAGGGGCATTTACACACTTACATAGCAAATGAACTAAAAAAGAATTCATTTTCTTTGTATTTTGTTAAAGTTTATTTTGAGAGAGAGAGAGAGGCAGCAGGGGAGGGGCAGAGAGAGAGGGAGAGAGAGAGAATCCCAAGCAGGCTCTGCACTGTCAGCACAGAGCCCAAAGTAGGGCTGGAACTTACGAAATCATGAGATCAAGACCTGAGTTGAAACCAAGAGTCAGACACTTAACTGAGCACCCAGGTGCCCCTAGAATGCATTTATAGCAGAAGAATTTATGTTGAAAGTGCATTTATTTAGAGTTTCTGTTGCTCATCATTTTGGTTTTTTTATGTTAAGAAACCCAGTTCTTGACTGAATCAATTTGCCTAGTATTTTCCTCCATGGAAAACAGGGTCTTTTCTTTTTCTGGGCCCCTAAGAAGCCATTGCTGATGAAACAACAGTGCTTTGCTGAAGATTTATCGGTATGATTCCTGTGATTTTCTCACATAAATGGATTATGGGTTTTATTCCTAAGGAACTAGAAGTCTTCTCTGCTACCTGTTTCTGCTGTATCTCTAGAACACCTCCCTGGGAGAATCATTTCCTGTGCTTAATTTGAGGCTTTGTTGCTCCTGACAGGACACATATGAACCCCTAATTAGTTGGTCTTGTTGGATATCATTTCCTTTCCTTCTTCTAGGCATTCAATACAGTATTTGGGTCAAGAAATCTGTGGGTCAGGCTGTTTTCCAGGGACAACAAGCCATGGTGTGTGCCTGAAGTTAAGTTAAAAACAGGCTACCAAGAAATGATGAGGAAGGGAGAAATGTACTGAGGAGAATGTAGTGGCTTCTCAAAGACAAACTTATTCCATTGTATAATTTTACTTCCAGCTTGCTCTGACTTCAGACTGCTGTTAATCTCTTCTGAAATTCTTAAAGTTGTAGTCTTATATAATCAGTGATGATACGTGACTTAATTACTTGGGGGGAATTTTCTAGAAAACTGGAGATTTGAAATATAGGAGTGAGTCCCTGAATGTGGTTTTTGGGAGTTAAAATTATTCATCATAGGCTCTGTCCTTATGTGTAAATCCTCCATGAAACTCAAGGAAACACTAGGCAATTTGCAAATTAGGTCTAAGAAGATATTAATATCAAAAATACAGATAATTAGAAATCAATAAAAGACACTTTCTTCCAAACGCCTGATTTAGATGTAGAGGGAGATACTTCTTTAAATTTCACCTTTTATTTTTCTTATTCACTATATAATGTTTCCAAGTTCTAGGTAGTTTGCTTTCAGGTAGGTAGTTCCAAGTTTGCTTTTCTTATAAAAGCAAAAATAAAAAGTAAAAAAAAAGCAATAGGGAAAAGTGCTGATAAAACAAAGTAGATTAACTGAGTGGAAAAGAAGAAACTTTTTTTTCATGGTCTGAATTTCTTACTATGAATACTATTATGCAATATAACTAATTTTTTAAAGCCCCACCAAATCAAATGAAATGTCAACCATAATTCAAAAATATGCCTATAGTCATTAACAGCAATATCTGAGATTAGTGAAATAATATCAGGGAATAATTGAGAACAAATGCACTAGTTTCCTTCATATAAGAGAACTCCAGGAAGAGCTAAGTCACAGCTCTAGACATTTGGTTTTTAACTAGGTTTTGTACTGTCATGTAATTTGTAAATGAATAGAGGAGGGAGTAAGATCTAGTCACTCAAGGCAATGGGTCTGCCTATTGAGCTCTTACACAAATGTAATGGTGTCTCTTTATCTCCTGGTTTATTTTTTATTAATAAAATAAGCACAAAAGTACACCAAAGAGAATTTCATATCTTGTAAGTTTTCACAAAGCAAACATTTTCACCTCAAGACAACATTACCAGCACTTCAGAAGCCCTTCCCATCATCTTCCTGTCCCTATTCCCTTCTAGGATAATGACCACAGGAGCTTTTTTAATACCATAGATAAGTTTAGCCTATTTTTTAACTTTATTTAAATAGGTTCATACAGTACACGGGCTTTGTGTCTAACTTTTGGGGTCAACATTGTGAAATTATCTTCCTCTGTGTCAGTCATTTAAAAAATGGTTATATCATTTATTGTAGAAAAAAAGATTCAGATTTTGTTTCTGTAGTTTCTTAGACTGGATTTCTATAATATCAAGAAAAACATTTCAGATTTCCAATTTCATTTGTAAAGTAAACTACATTCCTCAAATTCATGTAACTGAATATACCAATGTCAAATATCCCCTCAATGACTCTCTCCTCCATCCCTCTTTAGTATTGCTGTTATGCTATCTATATAATTTTTAATTATGAAATGATATATGAAAATTCAGATATATAAACATAAGTAGAAATTTGAATCCCTAAGGAAGGGAGCAGAACTGGGAAATGAAACCCACTGATTGATCTCTGTCTCTCTTCTATTCAGGTAGCAAGACAAGTTCCTACCAAGTCAATGAATGAGACAAATCATTCCCGGGTGACAGAGTTTGTGTTGCTGGGACTCTCTAATTCCCAGGAGCTCCAACCTTTCTTGTTTGTCATATTTTCACTACTTTACCTAGCAATACTGCTGGGAAACTTTCTTATCATCCTCACTGTAACCACAGATTCTCACCTTCACACCCCCATGTACTTCCTGCTTGCAAACCTCTCTTTTGTAGATATATGTGTTGCCTCTTTTGCTACACCCAAAATGATTGCAGACTTTCTGGTTGAGCAGAAGACTATTTCTTTTGATGCCTGTTTGGCCCAGATTTTCTTTGTTCACCTTTTCACTGGCAGTGAAATGGTGCTCCTTGTATCCATGGCTTATGACCGTTATGTTGCTATATGCAAACCTCTCCACTACATGACAATCATGAGTCACCGTGTGTGTATTATTCTTGTTCTCATCTCCTGGCTTGTGGGTTTTATCCATACTACTAGCCAGTTGGCATTTACAATTAACTTGCCTTTTTGTGGCCCTAATCAGGTAGATAGTTTTTTCTGTGACCTCCCTTTAGTGACCAAGCTGGCATGCATTGACACTTACGTTGTCAGCCTACTTATAGTTGCAGATAGTGGCTTTCTTTCTATGAGTTCCTTTCTCCTCTTGGTTGTCTCCTACACTGTGATACTTATCACAGTCAGGAAACGCTCCTCTGCTAGCATGGCAAAGGCCCGTTCCACGTTGACTGCCCATGTCACTGTGGTCACCCTATTCTTTGGACCATGCATCTTCATCTATGTGTGGCCCTTCAGCAGTTATTCTGTTGACAAAGTCCTTGCTGTGTTCTACACAATCTTTACTCCTATTTTAAACCCAATTATCTACACTCTAAGGAACAAAGAAATGAAGGCAGCTATGTTAAAACTGAAGAGTCGGTATCTGAAGTTTGGCCAGGTTTCTGCAGCCATAAGAAATGTTCTTTTTCTGGAAACAAAGTAAACTTCACAACTGTATCTACTGTAGCCTCCTCTCTCAGCAATTACAAACGGAATCCCTATGATGTTCAAGCAGATCATTTTGACCAGGGGAAGGGTTAACTTGAATGAAAGAATAATGATAAGAACAAAAAGCCAGATAATGGACCTTACTGATATTTAAATTCTCTTCCTTTATTGTGTGATTTTTTGTTTCTATTTCCTAGTTTTTAATTAAAACTTTTTAATTTAATATATAGCCTTCGAATACATTGAGAAATGGCATTTACTCATATAGAATAAATAAGCTGTACTCCCTCTCAAAACAGTACTGCTCAGATGCCAATTTTGGAGTTATACTAGATATATACCTCTGTACAACAGAGATAATAGATTTATTTATTTATTTATTTATTTATTTATTTATTTATGAATAAACCTAGATAAGAATGCATTTCACACAGTACTATGTAAGTAACAGCACAGGAAGACAATTCTATGATTGGTGTTAATGGAACAGTAACATGTAAAATAGCAAGGCTATCCAGCAAAGGCATTTATAGTCAACACTTTCACAAATCTTTCTTCAATGGTGCTGTTTAATATATATTATTCATAGAAAGCAACTCGCTGAATACATTTATTCATGAGAGTGTTTTGTATTATGTTAATTTCTGTTTAATAGTGATAAAATATCAGAGATGAGTTAAAATTCTCTACCACTTGTCATCATGATGATGGGAGCCTGAAACTTCATGATTCTTTTCTTCTCAGATAAAGTAGTTTTATATATTAAGAGTTGGTAAGAATAATCATTTTTCTATGTGGACTTAATTAAAATTTTATTTTTATATTGTGTAATTCAGGTCCAGAAAATGACAGAACCCTATTTCAGGAACTTCAGGGTAGCCATGAACTTATTCTTCCATGACCACTTATGAAAATAAGATTTTCTATGATTGCTCATTATAGGTTATTTTAGGCTTTTACTCTTATTGCATTGAGGTTTTTCCTATTTTTTCTACTGTGTTCTCACAATCTGCTATAATGTTACCTGTTTTCTAGATCCCAATCCTTACAATCTCCTAAAGGGATTTTATAATTGCTATTACTGAGAGAAAACAATAAGTTCTAACTTTTGAGTCAGAGGGTATCAATTTATTGTGGACATAAAGGCAAAAGCAATTCTAAAAGGGATATTTACAGAGATACAGGGTTAAATCTAGAAATAAGAAAAGTGCCAAATAATCTAACTTTACACCTAAGAGAAGAGAAAAACAACAAACAAAAACCAAAGTTAGGGATGCCTGGGTGGCTCAGTCAGTTAAGCGTCTGACTTCAGCTCAGGTCATGATTTCACAGTTTGTAGATTCGAGCCCTGCATTGGGCTCTGTGTTGGCAGCTCAGAGCCTGGAGCTTGCTTCAAATTCTATGTCTCCCTCTCTCTCTGCCCCTCCCCCACTCACACTCTGTCTCTGTCTCAAAAATAAACAAACATTAAAAAAATTAAAAAAAAAAGACCAAAGTTAGCAGAATAAAGGAAATAAGAAAGACTAGAATGGAAATAAATGAAAGAGACTAAAAAATATTAGAAAATTTCAATGAAACTAAGAGTTAGTTCTTTGAAAAGATAAACAAAATTGCTAACTGTATAGCCAGACTCATCAGGAAAAAACACAGGACACATATAAATAAAATCAGAAATAAAGAGCAGTATCAACTGATACTATACAAATCAAAGGATTATATGATAATACTATCAAAAATCATATGCCAATGAATTGGACAAGCTAGAATGAATGGATACATTCCTAAAAACATAATCCAACATCTTAAAAACATCTTCCAAAACCGAGTCAGGAAGAAATTGAAAACCTGAACATACCAATTACTACTACAAAATGAAATCCACAATCAAAAGATTACCAACAAATAAAAGCCCAGGACTGGATGGATTCACAGGTAAATTCTATCAAATATTCACAGAATAGTTAATACATAATGTGTCATATCAACAAGAAAAAGAATTAAAACCATATGATCATTTCAAGAGATGCAGAAAAAGCAATGGATAAGTACAACATCCATTCATGATAGAAAAAAACCCTCAACAAAGTAGGGTTAGTGGGAACATACTTCAACATAATAAAGACCATATATGAAAAACCCACAGACCATATATGAAAAACATCATACTCAATGGTGAAAAACTGAGAGCCCTTCCTCTAAGATCAGGAACAAGACAAGAATGCTTGCTTTCACCACTTTTATTCAACACATTACTGAAAGTCCTGGCCACAGCAATCAGACAAGAAAAAGAAAGAAAAGGCACCCAAAGAGGCAAGGAAGAAGGTAAACTGTCACTACTTGAGATGACATGACACTATCTATAACAAACCTAAAGACTCCACCAGAATTCTACTAGAACTGATAAATGAACTCAGTAAGGTTGCAGGATACAAAACCAATATGCAGAAATCCATTGCATTTCTATACACTAATAATGAAGTAGCAGAAAAAGGTACCCACATGTACTGTTGCTGGGAATGCAAATTGGTGCAGGAACTGTAAACAATAATATGCAGGTTTCTCAAAAAATTAAAAATAGAATTACCATATGATCCAGTAATTCTACTACTGGGTATTTATCCAAAGAAAATAAAAACACTAATTCAAAAGGACATATGCACCCCCACCTTTACTGCAGCATTATTTACAATAGACAAATTATAGAACCAACCCAAGTGTCCATCTATCGATAAATGGATAAAGAAGATGTGGTACGTATACACAATGGAATATTATTCAGCTATAAAAAATGAAATCTTGTCATTTGCAGCAACATAGATGGATCTACAGTGTATATATTAAGTGAAATAAGTCAGCCAAAGAAAGACAAATACCATATGATTTCACTCATATGTGGAATTTAGGAAACAAATGATCAAAGAAAAAAAAGAGACAAAAAAAAACCCCAGACTCTTAAATATAGAAAACAAACCAATGATTACCAGAGGATAGGTGGGGGGAGGGGGCGGTAATTGGTGAAACAGGTAAAGAAGATTAAGAGTACACTAATCACAGAAATGTATAGAATGTTGAATCACTATATTGTAGACCTGAAATGAATATAACACTGTTAATTATACCGGAATTAAAAAATAATATTAAAAAAATAAGAGTTAATACCTATTCTCTTCAAACTATTCCAAAAAAAACATAAGGAGGGGAGCTTTCAATTACAACACATCCTACAAGGACAAACTAGACACAGACACCACAAAAAAACAAAAACTACAAGCCAAAACCCTCATTAATACAGATGCAAAAATCCTCAACAAAATATTAGCAAACCAAATCCAACAATACATTAAAAAAATAATTCACCATTATCAGGCAGGATTTATTCTGGGGATGCAAGAAGAATTTGGATTGTATTATAAATGAATGTAATACACTGTATCATAAAAGGAAGGATATGAATCATAGGATCATCTCAATCGAGGCAGAAAAAACATATGACTAAGTAGAACATCCATTCATGATAAAAACACTCAATAAAGTGGATTTAGAGGGAATATACCTCAACATAATAAAGGCCATAATGAAAAACCCATAGCTATTATCATACTCAATACTGAACTGAGAGTTTTCCTCTAAGATCAGGAACAAGACGAGGACATTTTCTTTCACCACTTTTATTCATCATAGTACTGGAAGCCCTATTTCACAGCAAACAGACAAGAAAAAAAAAAGAGGCAACCATATTGGTAAGAAAGCTAAACTGTCACTATCTGCAAATGAAAGGATGTTATACATAGAAAACACTAAAGACTACACCAAAAAACTATTAGAAGTATTTAATTCAATAAAGTTTCAGGATACAAAATTATACACAAAATTGGTTGCATTTCTATACAGTAGTAACAAAGTAGCAGAAAATTAAGAAAACAATTCCATTTACAACTGCATTAAAAAGAATAAAATACCTAGAAATAAACTTAACCAAGGAAGTGAAATACCTGTACTCCAAAAACTATAAAATACTGATGAAATAAATTGAAGATGACACAAACAAATGGAAAGACATTCTATGTTCATGGATTTGGAGAATACTGTTAAAATGTCCATACTAATCAAAGCAATCTACAGATTCAATGCAATCCCTATCAGCATTTTTCATAGAAATAGAAAAATACTAAAGTTTGCATGGAACTAAAAAAGACCTTGAATAGCCAAAGCAATTTCAAGAAAGAAGATAAAAGCTGGAGGTATCACAACTCCAGATTTCAAGATATACTACAAAGCTGTATTAATCAAACCAGTATGGTATTGGCACATGAACACACGCGTGCGCGCGCACACACACACGGCACATAGATCAAGGAAACAGGGTAGAGAGCTCAGAAATAAATCCATGTTTGTATAGTAAATTAATCTATGACCAAGGAGGCAAGAATATACTGGGGAGAAACAGTCTCTTCAATAAATGGTTCTGGGAAAACTGGACAGCTGCTTGCAAAAGAATGAAATTAGATGCCTTTCTTATACACAAAAATAAACTTCAAATGGATTTAAGACCTACATATGAGACCTAAAACCATAAAAATCCTAGAAGAAAACACTGGCACTAATCTCTCTCCCATTTGCCATAGCAGTATTTTTCTAGATAGATACCCTCAGGCAAAGGAAACAAAAGAAAAAATACACCTAAAAAAAAGCTTTTCTCAGCAAAGGAAACAATCAACAATGCAAAAATGCAACCTACTAAATGGGAGAAGACATTTGCAAATGATAGATAGAGCTGATAAGGAGTTAATATCCAAAGTATATGAAAATTTATACAACTGACCACCCAAAAAACCCCCAAATAATCCCACTAAAAACGGAGGGCCAGAATACATATTTTTCCAAAGAATATGTACAGATGGTCAACAGAAACATGAAAAGATTCCCACATCACCAATCATCAGGGAAATGCAAATCAAAGCCACAACGAGATATCACCTCAGATCACATTACTGCCAGAACTGCTAGAATCAGAAAGAAAATAACAAGTGTTGGTGAGGTTGTAGAGAAAAAGGAACCCTTGGGCACTGCTGGTAGGGATGTAAGTTGGTGTAGTCAATGTGGAAAAAGTATGGAGTATCCTCAGAAATTAACAAAATAAATACCATAGGATCATAGGATCCAGTAATTCCATTACTGGATATTCACATCCCCTTACCGCCACAGCAAAAAACCCTGAAAACACTAATTGAAAAAGATACGTGTAACCCTATGTTTATTGCAGCATTATTTACAATAGTCAAGATATGGAAGCAACCTAAGTGTTCATGGATAGATGGATAAAAAAGGGTGATATACACATGTACAAACACATACATACAGTGGTAATATATATAAAACAGTATAATGGAATATTAAACAGCCATAAAAAATAATGGGATCTTACCATTTGTGGCAACTGGATGGACTAGAGGGTGTTATGCTGAATGACATAAGTTAGATGGAGAAAGTCAAGTACCTTATTGTACAGCTGAAACTAATGTAATACTGTGTACCAATTATATTTCAGGAAAAAATAAAGATTCTATGAAGTAATGTGGAATAAGAAATTAGCATAATGTCACAGCCTAAAAATGTTAGACATACCCTTTTCAGGATGCTATGTGTGCACAATCTTATTTTCCTTTGTCTTCTTTTTTCAAAAACAGTTTTATTGAGGTATGGCTGTCATACAAAAGTTGATGGGGGGAGCACCCGGGTGGCTCAGTTGGTTGAGTGTCTGACTCTTGATTATGGCTCAAGCCATGATTTGAGGGGCATGCGCTGAAGTCCTGCGTTGGACTCCATGCTGAGTGTGGGCCCTGCTTAAGATTCTCTCTCCCACTCTGCCCCTCTCCCCCTCTCACGAACTCTCTCTAAAATTAAAGAAAAAAAAAGTCTAAGTCTATGCAGTCATTATCTCTTTATCCCAAGGAATGGTGTCTGAGTGAATAGCTGCTTTAATTCCTTCTCTTCAAACAGTAATAAGCATGTGATATTCTGCAAGATGGCCACCATCAAATGCTCCTATTACAACACTTAATTATACCAATATATCACAATTTTAAAAAAGCTTTCTAATACTAATGCTAAAAAATAAAGGATGACAAATTGTATCAAATCATTAGAACATGGTTTTCAAACAGTTATATCTGAAAGTGTGAAAATTATTCATCATATAGCAATGGAAGCAAAAAAGTGAAAACTTTTAAAACATTACCAATAGTTTAAACACAATAAGCCTTTTTAAAACCCATCTCTTATTTTCTTTATATTTAAAGAACAAAATTATTAGTATATCTCACTATAATTATTATAATAATTCTATCAATTCCATCTTTCCTATCATGCTGTATTCCAGAATTGGCCTATTTTCCATTTCTTTTTTTCTGCAATTTATTTCTCATCCTTTACTCTTACCCTGAATCAATGCTTCATATGTCTCTGAGAAGTATTGACAATAAATTATGAAAATAATTTAGTTTTAAAAGATATCAAGATTTTACAAACTGAAAGATATAATCAAATAGGTTTCACTTGAAAATGTGTGATATGACATTATCTATTCAAGAATACCAAGATTGCAAAACAAGGAATAAATGATTATGCAGTGACTTCTACGGCCATGTAAACTGTGAAACACACCTGAACATGCCAAGAAGTGTCTGGGGAGCTTTTACTTCAAAGTAGTTATTTAGGACTCACATATGATTTCAGTCTTAAGAATTTCCTATTAAAATGTCCAAATAAATTCAAAAGTCATAAAAATAATCTGCATTGAAAAATAATACTATAAATATCCAGAGGAGTAATTTTTATGACCATAGATTAGACAAAGGTTTCTCATGTTTGATATCAAAAGCACAAGTGACAGATGAAAAAAGTAGATAAACCGGACTTACTTAAAAGTCAAAACGTCAAAAGACACTTTCAAAAAAGTAAAAAAGACAGCCTACAGATTGGGAGAAATTAATTTTAAATTATATATCTGAATAGGGACTTATATCCAAAATATATTAATACCTTCTACAAATCAAGAATAAAAAGAAAACCCAATTTAAAAATGTTCAGAGGATTTGAATATATATTTCTCTAAAGACAAACAGATGGCCAAAATAAGCACATAAAAAATGACCAAGATCATTAGGGAAAACACTAATTAAAATAAAAAGGTACATACCACTTCACACCTACCAGGATCACTAAAGTCAAAAAAGTAAAAATAACAAATACTGGTGAGAATACATAGAAAGCTAAAATCTACATTACACACATTGCTAGTGTCATATAAAACTGTTGTAGCTGTGGGAGGCTGGACCCCGGTGCCAGGCTGAGACCGGGTCGAGCAACGGCTCCCTGTTGACTCAGCCAACCCGGTGGTTCCCCCTCCCATTCCCCCACTTGCAAAGGCATACGAAAGCCTTGTCAAGGCTGAGAAAGCTAATTCCTGAAGCCTGTGGTCTGTGGGTGTTGGCAGTAATGTTACCCCCCTTTTTCTACCCCGGGGTCAAATAGAAACAAACATGGGAACTGTGTTTTGCTAGCCATCTATCAACAAGGTCTTGTTGTGAGCCGTTTAGAAAGTTCACAAGGTACACAGAACTAAATGTTTTGGCTGGCAGCAATCATGTGAAACCTATTTATTCTTAGAATGACCTGATCCATAAGAGTCTTGATATAAAAGATTGTGTATAGCAACAATAAAGCCGTCACTTGGGCCATCAGCCCAGGGGACCCTCCTGTTCCCAAACTGGCTTCTCTTCTTTTTTTCTTACATTCCCCCACCCTCAGGACCCTGATCTCGGTGTTTGTTTTGCCGGTCGCAACATGTAGCCTCTTTGGAAAATAGTCTGACAGTTCCTCAAAATGTTAAATTTAGAGTTAACTTATGACCCAGCAATTCAACCTATGGGGATATACCCTAGGGAAGTGAAAACAGGTTCACATAAAGATCATGACTGTTGGGGCACCTGGGTGGCTCACTCAGTTAAGCCTCTGACTTCGGCTCAGGTCATGATCTCATGGTTTGTGGGTTTGAGCCCCACGTCAAGGCTCTGTGCTGACAGCTCAGAGCCTGGAGCCTGCTTCTGATTCTGTGTCTCCCTCTCTCTCTGCCCTTTCCCCACTCGCGCTCTGTCTCTCTCTCAAAAAAGATGACTCTTACAGCAGCATTACTAACAATACCACAAACCAGAAACAATTTAAATGTCCACTGTTGAATGGACAAAGCAAATGTTTTACATCCAAATGATGGAATGCTATTCAGCCCTAAAAAGGAATGAAGTACTGATATTCTCTATAACATAAATGAACCTTGTAAACATCATCCTAAGTGAAAGGAGCCAGACATATTGTATGATTTTTTTTAAATTAAATTAATTAATTTATTTTTTGAGAGACAAAGAAAGAAGTGGGGGCTTACCTGAAGCGGGGCTCATGCTCACCCAAAGGAGGACTCATGCTCACTAGATGCAGTGCTGGAACTCACGTGATGTGGGGCTCGAGCTCACCTGATGTGGGACTTGAACTCACCAACCGTGAGATCATGACGTGAGCCAAAGTCAGATGCTTAACCCACTGAGCCACCCATTTATATGATGTCCAGAATAGGTAAATACATAGAAATGGTGTTGCCAGAACTTGAGACAAGGAAAAGTAGGATACTGGGAGAGTTACTCAGTATAGGCTTTGTGGGATAATGAAAATTCTAGTTGAGAATATGAGATACAGTATTCTTGAGACATTGAGTAGACGCAAATCTAAGAACTCCAGCAACTGCATCAGTACCTGACAGTTCCTAGCCATTACACCCTAACCTAGAGAGGGCAAAAATGGCAAATCAGGAAAAGGCAAAGCATGATTCATCCCAAATAGAGCTCTTTTCAAAAACAATTCTTAGAATATATAATGGAAAAAATTAATGGCAGCCATGTGGATCTAAATATTAAGAGTATTTTCACTAAAATTTGGTGAGGAAGTAGGAGGAAATACAAATATCATAAATAATGAATCACCTTTCCTAAGAATGTATCTTGCCCTGTTTTTAATATTGACACAAGAATTAACACCTAAATGTTGTCTTCTAAACTTAGCATACATAACTTTAGACTGAGAAAATTTTAGTAATAACTGTAAACTATAGGACCAATTATGTGTATGCATGTGTATATGATACACATATCCCTTTTGCACTGTTGGTGGGAATGCAAACTGGTGCAACCACTCTGCAAAACAGAATGGAGTTTCCTCAAAAAATTAAAAATAGAACTCCTCTATAACCCAGCAATTGCACTACTAGGAATTTATCCAAAGGATACAAAAATGCTGATTTGAATGGGCACATGCACCCCAATGGTTATAGCAGTGCTAAGGACAATAGCCAAATTATGGAAAGAGTCCAAATGTCCATCAACTGATGAATGGATAAAGAAGATGTGATATGTGTAATACTACCTGGCAATGAAAAAGAATGAAATCTTGCCATTTGCAACAATCTGAAACTAGAGGGCATCATGCTAAGTGAGATAAGTTAGAGAAACATAGATAATCATATGATTTCACTCATATGTGGAATTTGAGAAACTCAACAAATGAACATAGGGGAAGGAAAGGAAAAGTAAAAACAGAGAGGGAGGCAAGCCATACGGGATGCTTAAATACAGAGAACAAACTGAGCGTTGCTGGAGGGGTGGTGGTGGGGGATGAGTTCAATGGGTGATGGGCATTAAGGAGGGCGCTTGTCAGGATGAGCACTGAGTGTTATATGTAAGAGATCAATCACTGGGTTCTACTCCTGAAGTCAAGACTACACTATATGTTATCTAACTTGAATTTAAATTAAAATAAAAAGCTACTCATAAACAATCTTCATCTTTGACATATAAAAAAATATTTTCCAGAATGAATTAAAGACTGGAATGTGAGTGCCAGTACTTAAAAATACAGAAAGAATATAGAAATGTTTAATAGAATATTGTGCTACCAATTAGAAAACTTCATTAAACCAAGCTAGAAAAAACAGATCTTGAAGGGCTTAACATAATTTTAATGGTATTTTTAAAAAGTTCTGTTCTGTGGGCTAAAGAAAAAAAAAAAAAGTTCTGAAAAGCAAAGGATGCCATGAATAATGAAAAAAGAAATGCCAAAATAATTTCAAGTAAATAAATAACATCCACTATACAAAGAAATGCTACAAATCAATAAAAGACAAGTAGCATGTTAGAAAAGGGGGTAATGTTAATATTGTCTCTGAATACAAAAGAGTCATTGACAATGTGCCATATTTTCCCAAGAAAATTAAGGAACCAAGCTCCTTAATAATATTGCCCTTCAAATCAATCTAATATTGACCTTTATAACACACTCAGTGCTTGTGTGATACTGTTCTTCATTAAGATTACAGTTGATACCTTAATAGACATTGAAGTCAAGTATGTATCATTTATAAACACATGTCAAATGTCTGTGCTCACAAAGGCTGTTTCTCAAATTTTGCAAAGTATGAATAAAATTTCATTTCCTATCCTCTAAAAATAACAGAAATTAACAGGTGATAGGCAATATATCACTTGAAGTTTCACTGAAGAAATACGTATTCACATTCACTTACTGGAATTTTCCCTGACATAGGCCCAGCTCCTACATAGAGCTATGCAAAGGGAGACTGGCAAACTACTTTACAAGTTCTAATGCATTTTTGAAGTAACATTTGTTTATAAGCTCTAAAAGAATGCTTGGCTTTGATTCTGGAGAAGGACTATGTTCATAATTCATATATTAAGGGGTATAATATAAAGCTAGAGAATATTGGAGCCATAATGAGCTTTACCTTACCTGAAGACACATGATGGGTATCATAGAAACCCATATGGATGAACATCATCTTCTATATCAGAGTGAAATCTCTAATCTCAGATCTTGGAAAAGCCAAATATAACAGTGTTCCATGCATTATTGTGGTGATTCCTATGAACTGCTGACCATTTTAGGAGCAAGAACATTATGAAATCAGTCATGGACCTCTCTGGACTTGCTCTCTTACAGTTCTCTTGGTTATTTATATAAACTAATAAAGCAACAGGAAACCTGACAGTTGAAAAGAGAATCATAGTCTCATGATCTACACAGAACTAAATGAACATCCGAAATATTAAGCCTTTTTACTTTCTGCAAAGATCATCTATGGGGAGTGGCTCTCTAGAGAGGGAATTTATAACACAATAGTCCCATTGAACATATTTCCTATTCTCCTCCTTACTTAGCATGCTGGAATTTGTTTCAAATTCTAATACATTTCCTACTTTAATTCAAGGATTTTCATTTGGAATAACAAGAGAAATAGAAACAAAATTATTTGGGCAGGTATAAATTTGCTATTTAACTGTGATCAGAAGCAATATTCTCTCTGACGATAAAGGAAAATTGTGACAGTAAATGAGCCCTGGTTCCAAGCTTAGAGAAAAGTCTGAGGAATATAGACCAACACAGAGGTTAGGAGCCTAGGTATTTAAACATATTAAAGACTCCATATTAAAGACTCCCTTCTTTTGTTTCAGACTCTTCATCATCTTAACTCTAACTTGTTTGCCCCAGTCCAAGCTCACCACTACACTGAGATATGCATTCTTTAGCTATGAGTAAATTTCTTTAAATAAGAAAGACATTTACAGAAATTCCTCATGCAGTTAACTGCTTTGATAATATTCTTTAATGGCTCCATATGATAGCATTAACATTTTATGAATAAACAAAAATGTAAATAATGATCCCCAGGTTTTGAGACCCAGGTACAATAACCTGAGTGACAAAATTTTTATTTTGTTAATTTTTTAAAATTTTTATTTATTTTTAAGGTAGGGGGAGAGGGCAGAGAAAGAGAGAGAATACCAAGCAGGCTCCGCACCATAAGTGCAGAGCCCAATACATGGCTTGAACCCACGAACCAGGAGATAATGACCTGAACTAAAATCAAGGGTCAGATGCTTAACCAAATGAACCGCCCAGGCACCTGCAAAGATTTTTATTTATTTTCCCCCCAAAGATTTTAAATCTAATATTAAGTCATATCTCAAGCAGAGTATTTCCAAATAATAGAATATGATCAAGTAGGGTTTATTTCCTTAAGAGGTATCCAATACTGTATCATATGTGAATATATAACTTTTTATATTCATTAATTGATAGAAAAATACAGGAATATATAACTAAATACAGAAATAATAATAGATAAAATTGAGCGTCCACGCTTCATAAAATTTATAATAAGCCAGAAATAGAAGGAAATTTCTCTACTTGGCAAAGAATCTCCACCAGAAGTAATTGGCTAAAAAATTATACAATAGTAAAATGAAAAGCACTCTAATTAAAATCAAGTACAAACAAGAATGGCCACCATGGTAAACAGAGTTACTGTTCCATGTGATTCAATGGCCTTCCTCTAAAAGATTATATATCCACGTCTTCAGATGTTACACTAGGCAATGTGACTTGATTTGCCCAATGTAGTGTAAGGCAAATTTAAATGTGCCATTTCTAAAGAAAACTTTAACAATAATTATGAAAATACACCAAAACTCTTTTTCCTGTGCAATGAAGAAAGTTATTTTCTTTTGTCCTAGATCCAAGAATGAAAGTAACATATAGAACCAGTCATGGGTCAACAAGTAATATGATTAAGGAAGAAAAAGGAAGTTGTTATAAATCATTGATATTTACAGGTAATTTTTATGACAACATAATTTGGGAAAAGCAATTGATACAATAGTCATAAATTCCAATCCACAAAAATGAAATGAGACAAAAACAATTTATGGTATGAATATTACAAGAGAGAAATTTTAATTGCTGGCTGGAGAAATGATGTATACCATGAACAAGAGAATTAACTAAAATATAAGACAATTCAATAAATTGGCTAGTTATAAAATATGTAGAAAATACAGTCTATCTTTTATGGATGCAATAATTTGTAAACTAATGTGGGGAAATTATTTCATTTTCAATAGCAACACAGATTCAAAATAACCTAGAAATAAACTTTGCAAGATAACTGAGAATCATGAAAAAAATAACAAATCTTTACATTAGTATATAAAAGAAAACCTGATTAATAGGAGAGACATACCATGTTCCTCAATGGACTGACTACTTAGTACTAAGGGTAAATATTTAACTACAAGTCAATATACAAATTCAGTGCAATTTAGACAAATCTCAGTCAGACTGTGGGAGGATTGTTATAGGTGTTACAGGTGTTTGAAACTTGACAGATATTTTAAAATCTTGTTTGAAATAAATTCTCAAGATTTGACATGTATTTTGAAGAAGAATAATGAGATAAAATTTGGTCTATCATATACTAAAATTCTATTTAAACTAAATTAATTATAACTGTCATAGGAACTGCTGCAATTAATTGACCAAGTAGACAGTATATAGTACTATCTATAAATACTCAATTTCAGAGAGTTCAGATTCTGATAAAGGTTATATTCAATTAAAATGTGGAGAAAAGATAAATGATTAAATACAAAGTGTTGAAAAATTAAATTCTGACTCCGTATCTTACTATATATAGATAAAACCTAGATCAATGAATGTGATTGACTTCAAAAGTAGATCAAAACACCAGAAAACATACATACTTTTATAATTGTAGTATATAAGAAAGACATTGTATAGGGGCACCTGGGCAGCTCAGTTGGTTGGTTAAGTGTCTGACTTCAGCTCAGGGCATGATCTCAAGGTATGTGGGTTTGAGGCCCACCTTGTGCTCTGTGCTGACAGCTGGTGCTGACGGCTAGAGCTTGGAGCCTGCTTTGGATTCTTTGTCTCCCTCTCTCTCTGTCCCTCCCCTGCTTATGAGCTCTTTCTCTCACAAAAATTAAAAAAAACATTAAAAATAAAAAAAGAAAGAGCTTTTGTATAAAAAACTCATATTTATAATAGAACAAATTAACTTTCATTGACTTCATACAAGTTAAATGTTTGAATGTAAAACAGTGCAACTAAGTGTTAAGTGGCAAAGATGGAATTTTTGAGTAGTACACATGGAACAGAAACCACCATCAGATTTTCACTGCCACCATAAATTACTATAAACTTTTAACAAGTATATACAAATTTGCTTGAGTTAGATAGTTTTCAAGGAAAGTCTATAATATTTGACAAAAGGGAAGGTTACAAGTTCCAAATTGACTCCCAGCATATTCTTTGAGGCATTTTCTTAACAAAAGTCACAGGAAAAGAAATCCATGGAAACAGTGAAGGTCTCTGGGCAAGGAGCCAGCTAGAGTTTGAAGTTGTCAAAGTAGCATATTTTGGGGAAAATAGTTCTGAAAAGAAGGAAACTGAAAAATAGAAGCTCAAAAATCTATGGAAAATTTACATCAAGTCCTTGATTGATTTATAAACCATGGATACATAGGGCAATATTCTAGAATGTCTAGTAGAAAATAAATGCTAGCAAGCTCAAGAATAGGCAGACATATCAAAGGGAGCACCGTATTTCCAGCCTGAATGGAGACACACTGTCTTTCATTTCAGTGATCAGAAAGACGATTTTTAAGAATAAGGCCCGAGTGCCTAGGTGGCTTGGTCGGTTAAGCAATTGACTTTGGCTCAGGTAAGGATCTCATGGTTTGTGAGTTTGAGCCCGGCTTCAGGCTCTGTGCTTACAGCTCACAGCCTGGAGTGTGCTTTTACGATTCTGTTTCCCTCCCTCCTCCCTCTCTGTGCCTGCCTCTGTCTCTCTCTCTCTCTCTCTGCTATAGCAACTATTCAATTGAAATAACTGAGTCCAGTAATAGATATTTAAAAAGTGAAGAAAGAAAAGAAAAATTAACCAACCTAAACCTTTGTATACAATAAAAGGTCCTCATAAGTGGAGGCAAAAATAAAGATTTTTCAGAAAAAAAAGCTGAAAGAATTTGTTGCCATAATAATTCTCACACTACAAATAATAACAGTAGTTCTTTATGCTGAAGAAAACTATCCCAGAAGGAAACACAGGACATCAGGAAGAATTGAAGCGAACAAGAAAATATAAATGTTGGGTGAAAGTTGACTGCTCAAAATCATAAAACAATTGTATGACTTATAATAAATGTAAAAGTAAACTATTAGAAAATAAACGCATGTGTGAGTAAATAAAATCAAAATGTTCTTGTTTTTTCCATTGTTTAGGAAGTCTTAAGTAATATTTTAGATGAAGTATAATATATTCAATATATATATTAAGAAATCGCTGCTTAACGCAAAAGCAAAAAAAAAAAAGGAATAAAGAACAGATGGAAATATAAAAATCAGCAAAATGATAAACTGAATTAAATTGGTAATTACATTAAATATAAAAAGATTAAATAGTCCAATTAAAAGTAAACATTTTGAGACTCCATTTTGTTTTATTTATTTTTTTTTAATTTTTTTTAACGTTTTTATTTTTGAGACAGGGAGAGACAGAGCATGAACAGGGGAGGGTCAGAGAGAGGGAGACACAGAATCTGAAACAGGCTCCAGGCTCTGAGCTGTGAGCACAGAGCCCCACATGGGGCTCGAACCCACGGACCGTGAGATCATGACCTGAGCCGAAGTCGGCCACTTAACCGACTGAGCCACCCAGGCGCCCCGAGACTCCATTTTTTAAAAAGACAAGGCAAATGCTGTTTAAGTTACACACTTTAAACATAAGGACACATCCTTGAACACAAGAATTTCACCCTTGAAATAAGAGGATGGAAAAGAAATAAAATACAAGACTTAGCAAAAATAAATAGATATTTCTTAACGATACAAGGGTCAATTAATCAGCAAGAAATAATCCCAAATTTGTATACAGACTATAATTTCAAAATACATAAAAGTTAGCAGGATAGACAAGTTATAATCACTTCAGATTTTAACACACAACTCTAGGTAACCAAGAAGACAGATAAAAAAAATATCAGTAAGATTTTAGAGATCTTAGCATGAGTAACTAACTTTAATTGACATACGTAAAAAGTAAAATCATACTTGGGCAATAACCCCAGAATGCACATTCTTTTGCAAGGACACATAGCACATTTACCAAAATAGGCACTATTCTGGTCCAAAATACAAGTCTTAAGGATTAAAACCATAGACTGTATGTTCTTAGACCACTGTGAAAATAAGTTGGAAATCAATAACATAAAGTTAACCAGAATATATCCAAACGTTTGTAGAATATACATTTGGCACTTAAAAATCTTATAGGCTAAGGGAAAAATCCTAATAGAAGAAAATACTGTCATCTGAATGTTAATAAAAAGCATGGTATAGCAAACCTTCTGGAATGCAACTGAAGTAGTGCTTTAAGGGGAATTTTACTGTAAATTCATATAATAAAAAAGGTTAGGTCGAAAGTCAAGCATCTAAACTTTAAAGTCATAGACTATTAAATCCTAAGAAACTAAAGAATAAAAATTAGGATGAAAGCACAAATACACAAATTAGCAGACAGACATGCAAAACAGTTTGGTTCTTTGGGAAAAAAAAAATCAAAATGGATAAACTCTAACAGTACTAAAAAAGAAAAGGAAACCCCAGATATTAAGGATAATAGAAAAATTTAAAGTGTATAACTACAAATCCTACACACATTAAATGATTAATAAGAGAATATTATGAACCACTTGATTACATTTTAACTTTCAGACAATGAATAAAAAAAATTGAAGTGCAGAGTACACCCAAACTACAACCATTAAATACAGTAAATTTTAACAATGTCAAGCATATTAATGCTATTGAATCTTTAGCTTAAAGCCATCTAAAAAATTCCAGGCCCAAATGGTTCCATTGATGAATACTTTCAAATATCATGGAAAATATTTACAAGATTATTCCACCCAACACTAGCAGAATACAATTCTTCTCAAGCACACACAGAACATGCTCCAGAGCACGTTAAATCGCAAAACAAGCCTTAAAACATGTAAGAAAATTGAAATAATAGCATCTTCTCCAACCATAATGACATGAAACTAGAAATGAATAACAGGAAGAAAAGTGGAAAATTCATAAATGTCTGGAAATTAAATAACACACTCCTGAAAAACCAATGGGTCAAAGAAAATTCATAAATGTCTGGAAATTAAATAACACACTCCTGAAAAACTAATGGGTCAAACCAAATGGGTCAAAAACCAATGGGAAATAAAAATATCTTAAAACATGTGAAAAATGTTAATGCAACATATTAAAACTTATGGGAAGCAGCAAAAGCACTTCTAAGAGGTAAGTTTATAGTGATAAAGGCATTCATTAAGAAGGAAGAAAGGGGTACCTGGGTGGCTTAATCAGTTAAGCGTCTGACTTCAGCTCAGGTCATGATCTTGCAGTTCATGAGTTTGAGGCCTGCGTTGGGCTCTGTGCTGACAGCTCAGAGTCTGAAGCCTGCTTCAGATTCTGTGTCTCCCTCTCTCTCTGCCCCTCCCCTGCTCACACCATGTCTCTCTCTCTCTCTCTTTTAAAAATAAACATTAAAGAATCTTAATAAAAAAAGGAAGATCTCAAATAAACATAATTTTATACTTCAAGGAACTAGAAAAAAGAATAATCTAAGCTCAACAGAAGGAGGAAATAACAATCAAAGCAGATACAAGTGAAATAGACAACAGAAACACAATAGAAATGATCAACAAAACTAAAAGGTGTTTTTTAAAAAGATAAAGAAAATTGATAAATCCTTAGCTAGACTAAGAAAAAGAGAGAGAAGACTCAAATAAATAAAGTCTAAAATAAAAGGGGAGAAATTATAAATGGTACAACAGGAATATAAAAGAATCATAAGAGATTACTATGATTAATTATATGCCAACAAATTGGGTAACTTAGAAGAAATGGATAAATTCCTGGAAAAACTACAACTTATCAACACTGAATCATGAAGAAATGGCAAACCTGAATATACCAATAACAAATGAAGAGACTACATCAGCAACCAAACAAGTTCCAACAAAGAAAAGCCCAGGACGAGATAGTTTCAATGGTAAATACTGCCAAATATTAAAGAGGAATTGATAGACTTCTAGGGAAGATGGTGGAGTAGAAAGATATTAAGCTCACCTCATCCTATGGATGCAACTAGATAACACTCACATCAGGGTAAAAATAACCAAGGGTAAAATGACCTGAAGATTGGCAGAATAGACTCTCCACAGCTAAATGTGAAAAAGAGGCCTCACAGAAGAGGGTAGAAAGGGCAGCGGTAAGTCTGGGCACCAAAATGACCCATTGGACTGTCTGCAGGAGGGATCATCTGGCAGGCATGGAGAGTGGGGAAAGGACCAGACTCCCACACTGGGAACCCCAGGCAAAGAGGACCCACACAGGGAAGATGAATCCCCAGAACATATGACTTTGAAAACCAGAGAGTCCAGGTTTTCTTGGACCCTCTTGCTCTAGGACAGCCAGGAGGATGGGGTCCATGCTTAAAGAGACAGCACAACAAACAGACCCACAGAGATATCGCACAGAAGCAGTGGTTTGAAAAACACCTGGGGTATATAGAAATATTTATTTACTAATCTCAGAGCATGAATTGGAGGGGCAAGGATCTTTGTGAGACTTCAAGAACCAAAGAGTGGGCTGGCACCTTTTACTTCCCCTACCCCCTAGCCTAGATACATGGACACTTGCAGGAACCAGCACAGTGCCAACACTCTCCACCTAGCTTGCTAACAGCATGCCCCTCCCTGCCCAGCTCTCTTCTGCAGATCTGCCCCCTCCAACCCTGTTGGCCTTGGTAGGAGTTTTCCCAAGCCTGCATGTCTCCTCACAAAGCCAATCAGTATGGACCTTGCTGGCATCATGTGTCCCACTCTGCATTCTCCTGTGGACCTGCCCCTTCCAATATGCCTTTGGCGAGACCCCATTCAAAGCAGTGTCACAAACCCAGCAATTTGCAAGTATCCTTGACAGGCACCAGGACCACTCCAAACTGACTCCTGCCCCATGGACAGGAAGATGGGGGGAGAGGGAGGGAGGGAGAGAAAGAGAGAGAGATAACCACACACCAGTCTAACTGTGGCCCCAGCACTGGACTCGAGGCAGATATAGGGTCTGACATTAGGCCTCACGCACTAATGAAAGCTTCTCGGGGGACAACACAAGGGAAGTGCACTGCAGTTCTAAGTTACTGCATCTCTGGCAAATGCCTAGTCTGACTCAATTGAAGCCCAAGGCAGCCCACTAACAGCACAGGGACCAAACCCTGCCTACAACAGGCAAAAAGAATCACAGTAGACAATTGGACTGAAGGCAAAAGTGACACAATCACAATAGCAGGTCACATGCAACTCACATAGGAACACTCCAGAAGCACCAGGTTCTGGTGAATAGGGGACAATGCATTGCAGGCCACAACAGGAACTCTTATTCATAAGGCCACTACTTTCAACAGCAGGAGATGAAACTGTCTTTCCTAACATATAGAAACAGATACAGAGAGTTAGACAAAATGAGGAGGCAGAGGAATATTTCCCAAATGAAAGAACAAGACAAAATCACAGAAAGAGTCCTAAGTGAAATAGATATAAGTAATATGTCTGATAGACAATTTAAAGTAATGGTCATAAAGATACTCACTGCACTTAAGAAAGAGAGAAGGACCCCTGTGAGACTCTCAACAAACAGAAAACATAAAAAATAAATCAGAGATGGATAACTCAATAAGTGAAATTAAAAATATACTAGGGGGAATAAGTAGTAGACTAGAAGAAGCAGAAGAATGGATCAGTTACCTGGAGGACAGGTAATGGGAAGCAATCAAGCTGAAGAGGAGAGAGAAAAAATAATAATAATAAATGAAAACAGACTAAAGGAATTCAATGACACAATCAAGCATAATAATGTTCGCATTGTAGAGATCCTAGAAAAAGAGAGAGAAATGGGCAGAAAACTTATTTGAAGAAATAATAGCTGAAAAATTTCCAAATTTGGTGAAAGAAACAGACATCCAGATCCAGCATCCACAGTCCCCAACAAAATCAACCCAAGGAGGTCCATGCCAAGCCACACAGTAATTAACTGGCAAGATATGATGATAAAGAGATCATTTTAAAAGCAACAAGAGAAAGAAGCTACATACAGGGAAATTCCATAAGGCTATTAGTTGATTTTGGCAGAAATTTTGCAGGTCAGAAAGGAGTCTCATGGCATTTTCAAAGTTCTGAAAGAAAAAAAATGCAACCAAGAATATACTTTGTCCAGCAAAGCTATCATTTAGAATAGAAAGAGAAATAGTTTCCCAGACAAACAAAAATTAAAGGGAATTAATCACAACTGAACCAACCCTACAAGAAATATCAAAGAGGACTCTTTGAGTGCAAAGACCATACGTAAGAGTAGGAAAAGTAGAAAGTACAAAAGCAGTAAAAATAAGTGTATCTGTAAAAATAAGCCAAGGGATTCACAAAATCAAAGGATGTAAAGTATGACACCAAATACTTCAAATGTGGGAGAGAAGGAGTAAAGAAGTGTACAAAGTTAAGCAATTATCAACTTAATATAGACTGCTATACTCATAAGATGTTATATATGAATCTAATGGTAACCACACATCAAAAACCAATAATAGATATGCAAAAAAATAAAGAGAAAGGAATCCAAGTATATCACTAAAGAAAGCCAGTGAAGTGTAAGAGAGCAAGAGAATAAAGGAACAGAGAATAATTGCAAAAACAATCATAAAATGAGTAACAAAATAGCAATAAGCACATATCTATCAATAACCATGTTAAATGTAAATGGACTAACTGATCTAATTAAAAGACATAGGGTGGTGGAAAGGATAAAAAAACAACCCCATCTATATGCTGCCTAAGAGACTCATTTCAAACCTAAGGATACATGCAGATTGAAAGCGAAGGGATGGAAAACCATTTGTCAAACAAATGGAAGTGACTAGCTGCGATAGCAATGCTTATACCAGACAAAATAGACTTTAAAACAAAGACTGTAACAAGAGACATAGAGGGACACTAAATAATCATAAGGGGAACAATCCAACAAGAAGATATAACAATTGTAAATATTCATGCACCCAACATGAAAGCACGCAAATACTTAAGGCTAGGAACACACATAAATGAAGTAGTGGATAGTAACACAATAATAGGAGGGGATTTTAATAGCCCACTTACATCAATGGATAAATCATCCAGGCAGAAAATCAACAAGGAAACATTAGCTTTTAATGACACATTGGACCAAATGGATCTAAGAAATATATTCAGAGCATCCCAGCCTAAAACAGCAGAGTATATATTCTCTTCAAATGTACATGGAACATTCTCCAGAATAGAATACAAATTAGGCTACAAAAAAATTCTTAAAAAATTAAAAAGGACTGAATTTATGCCATGTATCTTTTCTGAACACAACATTATGAAACTAGAAAGAAAAGATCTGGGAAGGAAAACCTACTGAATGGGAGAAGATATTTGCAAATGACATATCTGATAAAGGGTTAGTATCAAAATATATAAAGAACTCCTACTCAGTACATAAACCCCCACAAATAGCCCAGTTAAAAAATGGGCACAAGATATGAAAAGACATTTCTGCAAAGAAGACATACAGATGGGCAACAGACGAATGAAAAGATGTTCAAAATCACTCATCATCAGGAAAATGCAAACCAGCATTGCAATGAGATATCCCCTCACACTTAAGAATAGCTTAAAAAAAACAAGAACAACAAATGTGGGCAAGGATGTGGAGAAAAAACAACCATCTTGCACTATGGGTGGGAATGAAAACTGGTGCAACCACTGTGGAAAACAGTATAAAGGTTCCTCAAAAACTAAAAATAGAACTACAATGCATTTCATTAATTCCATTAATGAGTATTTACACAAATAATACAAAAACATTAATTCAAAAAGATATATGCACCATTATGGTTATTGCAGCATTATTTATAATATCCAAGATATGGCAGTAATCTGTGTCCATAGTTGGGTGGATAAAGAAGATGTGGTATTTTTTTTTAATGCAATATTACTCAGTCATAAAAAATAATGAAATCTTGCCATTGCAACAACATTAATGTACCTAGAGGGTATAACACTAAGTGAAAAAAGTCAGAGAAATACAAATACCATATGATTCCATTCTTAAGTGGAATTTAAGAAACAAAACAAATGAACAAAAAAAAAGTGAAAAAAAAAGAAACAGACTCTTAACTATATGGAACAAACTAATGGTTAACAGACGGGAGATGAGTGGGGGGATGGATGAAATAAATGAAGGGAATTATGAATACACTTATCATGATGAGCACTGAGTAATCAAATGGACAGAACTGTTGAATCACTATACTGTACACCTGAAACTAATATAACATGATATGTTAACTATACTGGAATTCAAATAGATAAAAAAGAATTGACACCACTTCTCAAACTCTTCTAAAAATCTCAAGAGGAAGTTACATTCCAAATCCATTTTACAAAACCAGCATTACCCTGATACCAAAATCATAGAAGTACACCACAAGAACATAAAACAAAACAAAAACTACTGGCCAATGTCTCTGATGAATATAGGTACAAAAATTCTAACAAAACACTAGCCCACCAAATACAACAGTACAAAAAAGCAATTGTACACCAAGATCAAGGATTTATCACTGAGATGAAAGGGTGGTTCAACATACACGTTCAATAAATATGATACACATTAATAAAATGACTGATAAGTCATATGACCATCTCAAAAACCATTTGACAAAAGACAGCATCCTTTCAAGCTAAAATCTCAGCAATTTGTGTATAGAAGGAATTAATGTACCACAATCTAATAAAGGTCATAAATGACAAACCCACAGCAAACATCATACTCAATGGTGAAAGATTGAAAGCTTCTCTTAAGATCAAGAACAAGACAAGAGTGCCTACTATCATTACTACTGTTCAATATAGTACTAGAAATCCTATCCAGAGCAATTAGAAAGGAAAAAGAAATAAAGGCATCCAAATAGGAAAGGAACAAGTATATGTCATGTGTGTGTGTGTGGGGGGGGGGGGGGGGGGGTGTGTGTGTGTATAAAGTTTCAGGATACAAGATCAAAAAACAAAAATCAGCTGTGTTTCTATACACTAATAATGAACTCTTTGAAAGAGATAAAAGAAATCTATCCCAATTACAACAACACTGAAAAATAGAAAATAGCAATAAATTTAATAAAGGAGGTGAAAAACCTATACATTTAAAACTAAGACATTGAGTAAAAAGACTGAAGAAGACACATAAATGAAAAGATATAGTGTCATAAGACTGAAAGAATATTGTGAAATACTGTCAATTAATACTGTGAAAACAATACTGAAACTATACACATTAAATGAAATCTATACATCCAATGCAATCTGGATCAAAACTCTAACAACATTTTTCAAAAAACAGAAAAAAATATCCTAAAATTTGTATGGAATCACAAAAGACTCTGAATGATCAAAGCATTCTTGAGAAAGAAACCAACATAGAGGTGTCACAGTACTTGATTTCAAGTTATGTTACAAAGCTATACTAATCAAAACAATATGGTACTAACATTAAAACAGGCACATAGATCAGTGGAATAGAATGGCATGAATGAATCCAGAGGACATTATGCTAAAAAATAAGCCATAAATGGAAGGACAAATTTTGTATGGTATCATTAATACATGGAATTTTATTAAGCTAATTTTATAGAATGAGAATAGAATGTTGGTTACCAGGGGATGGTGGGGGGAGTGGATATGAGGTGATTAGATCAAAGGGAACAAATTTTCAGTTATAAGAACAGTAAGTTCTGAGGATATAATGTATAGCATGGTGACTACAGTTAATAAATATGTTGAGAGTAGGTCTTAAGCATTCTTCATACATACACAAAAATAGTTACCTTTGTCAACTATGACAAGTAATGGATGTGTTAATTATCTTCATCTTGGTAGTCATTCTGCAATGTGTAAGCGCATCAAAACATTCTACATTGTACACTTTAAACACATACAATTACATTTGTCAAAAAAAGACACACACACCCAAACTTTCTTAAGTCCAAGGAATTAGGGGGAGGGGAAATAATATGTTATGTTTAAGCATTTGGTTCCAGGTTGAAATCCTTGCATGTCATCTCTATTCAGCCAGTTAGTATCTGTATTGCCTTGAGGTTACTGGATATCTCTAACCTCACTAAAACCACAAAGGGGTGTAAAGATTCAAAGAAGTAATGTGAAACAAGCGATTTCATATTGCTTGCTCAGAGTCACAACCTAAAAAACACTGGACATTATCTTTTCAATATGCTATGTACACCCAATCCCTTTTTCTTTTTCCTTTAAACAAAACACAATTTATTGAGGTATGACTGGCAAACAAAAGCTGTGTATATTTAATGTATACAACTTGATGTTTGGAGATAAGTCTACATCCATGAAATCATCACCACAGTCTATTGCCTAATCATATTCATTACCTTTCAAAATTTCCTCCCACTCTTATTTTTTTGTGCGTGCGATAAGTTAACATGAGATCTACTCTTAGCAATTTTTAAGTATTCAATACAGTACTATTAAGTACAGACACCATGATGTAGTTTTCTAGGAAATATTCACCTTATATAACTGAAACTTTGTGCCCATTGATTAATACCTGTTTCCCCCTTGCTCTAACCCCTGGAAACAGCTGTTATACTGTCTGTTTCTATGAGTTTGACTATTTTTAAATTCCTCATCTAAGTGGTATCACATAGCATTAGTCCTTCTGTCTGGATTATTTCATTTAGCATTATTTCTTCCACATACCACACACACATACCATATTTTATATATCCATTCATCCATTGATGGAGATTTAGCTTGTTTCCATGTCTTGGCTTTTACGAACAATGCTGCAATAAACAATGATGTTCAGATAGCTTTTTGAGATCTCTTTGATATCCTGATTTCAATTCTTGGATACATACCCAGAAGCTGGATTGTTGGATTATATGGTAGTTCTCTTTTAAATTTTTTGAAGACCCTCAGTACTGTTTTCCATAGTGGCTATACCAATTTACATTCCAATCAGTGGTGTACAAGGGATGACTTTTCCTCACCAATACTTGTTATCTTTTGGTTTTTTGGATAGTAGCCATCCCAGCAGGTATGCAGTGATATCTCACTGTGGCTGTGATGTTCATTTCCCAGATGATTAGTGATGTTGAGCATCTCATCACATACTCACTCACCATTTGTATAACTTTTTGGGGAAATGTCTATTCAATTCCTTGCTCTTTAAAAAAAAAAGTTTGCTTATTTATTTATTTATTTATTTATTTATTTATTTATTTGAGAGAGAGAGAGAGAGAGAGAGAGAGAGAGAGAGAGAGAGAGAACGCAAGCATAAGCAGTATATGGGTAGAAACAGAGGGACAGAGAGAATCCCAACCAGGTTCCACACACCCTGGGAGCTAAAACTCATCAACCATGAGATCATGACCTAGGCTGAAATCAAGAGTTGAACACTTAACCAACTGAGACACCCAGGTGCCCCTAATCCTTTGCTCATTTCTTAAAAATATTTATTTATTTATTTATTTATTTATTTTTTGAGAGAGAGAGAAAGAGACAGAGAGCGGGGAAGGGGCAGAGAGACGGGGAGACACAGAATCCAAAACAGGCTCCAGGCTCTGAGCTGTCAGCACAGAGCCTGACACAGGGCTTGAACCCATGAACCGTGAGATCATGACCTGAGCTGAAGTTGGAGGCTTAACTGACTGAGCCACTCAGGTGCTGTTCCTTTGCTCATTTTTTAATGGATTGTTTCATGTTACCGAGTTATAAGAGTTACTTATATATTTCAGACATTAACCCTTATCATATACATGGTTTGTAAATCTTTTCTTCCATTCTGCAGGTTGATTTTTCATGTTGTTGATTGTTTCCTTTGCTATGTAGAAGCTTTTTAGTTTGATGTAGTCCTTGTCTATTTTTTTCTTTTGTTGCCTGTGCTTTTGGTGTCATATTCAAGACATTATTGCCAAGAACAATCTAAAGAAGATTTTCTCCTATGTTTTCTTCCAGGAGTCCTACAGTTTTGGTTTCAGGTATTATATCCAAGTCATTAATCCATTTTAAGTTGATTTTTCTGTGTGATGTTAGATAAGGGTCCAGTTCCATTCTTTTGCATGTGGATATCCAAATTACCAACACCATTGTTGGAGATACAATATTTTCCCATTGTGTACTCTTGGACCCTTGTCAGAGGTTAGTTGACTATAGCATGTATTTATTTCTATGCTCTCTATTCTGTTCCACTGGTGTTTAAGTGTGTCTTTATTTCAAGAAAAATAGAGGGGTATTGAAATATGACTAAAAATGAGGGTTGGCGTATTTCTCCTTATACTTCCCCAAACTTTGTTTTATGAATTTGAAACTGTCTTTTCAGGATAGGAATGGTTAAGGTTTTTAATCTTCCCTGATTGAATTTATATTTTACTCTAAATGTTAGTATATTGATAATTTTTTAAGACTATGTATTCCATCTCATCATCTGTATCACATCTATCTTGTTGACCAAGTTTTTCTCTTATTTATGAGTCTTATTTTCCTGCCTATACACGTATATAGTAATTTGTATTGAATGCTTCACATTATTATACACAGGTTATTAATATTTTGTCTCTGAGTAGTGTTTAAGATGTTTTTCAAAGTTTTTAAGATATTCTAAGTTTTCTTATTCAAATAGCTAAAGTGCAATGAAATTATTTCATGAAAGTCTGCACAGTATTTGGATACTTTCTTAAATGTATCACACTATTTCCTATTTTATCTCTATTCTTTTTTTTCTAAATTGTTTTTAACATTTATTTATTATTTATTTTTTTTTTTTGAGATACAGAGTATGAATGGTAGATGGGCAGACAGAGAGGGAGTCACAGATTTGGAAGCAAGCTCCAGGCTCTGAGCTGTCAGCACAGAGCCTGACGCGGGGCTCAAACTCACAAATGTGAAATCATGACCTGAGCCGAAGTCGGATGCTTAACCAACTGAGCCACCCAGGAGCCCCAATTTCATCTCTACTCTTAATGTCATTCATTCTTTGTCTTTCATAGTGAGCTAAAATTCAGGATTGTATTGTCAAATCATACTTACATGAATCAGTCATCTTACCCATTATAAATTTTTTATTAAATAATTATGGGTTATAGATGATTAAGGGGTTCACAAAAAAAACAGATAAGTTTCTGGTATATTGTGGCCAGTTCCCCAGGTCCTTCATTAGTGGAAAACTAATTCCACTGGTTCAAACTCAGACAACCTCATCCAGATTGGTACAGATTATATTTCTAAGTGAATTTCACAGAGGTCTTCATACGACTAGAAGCATTTCCATTCTACATTACCATTCTATGTTATGCAACTTACATGACATTTCCTAGAGAGCCATGCCTCATAAATTCTGGATTCTATTTATAATGGGCAATCCTTTATCAGCAACATTCTGATAAAGGAATTTAAGAAATAAAGGCTCTTTCTTTTAGTAAATAGCTTTGGTTGATTTTCCTGGAGTCCAGTCAACAAGCAATTCGGTGTGGTTCCCCTGTCTTCCTTCCTTTACCCCAAGGGATTTCTTCATCGTGAAGAGAATGAATGGATATCACATAAGCTGCTTTAATTCCATTCTCTCACACACTGATAAGTATGTTACTTGCATCAATGTCCCCATCATCTAAGTTACCTCTATTGTAACATTTTAATTGTACCATTATATCACAAATTTTGATGTGAAAAAATAAAAACAATGGCCAATTAAATCAATTCACTAAAATGGTATTCACACAGTTATACCTGACAATATAAAAATTTTCCATTATGTAGAAACAGAAGCAAAGAAAAACTTTGAACATTTTTTTAAGTTTATTTACTATTTTGAAAGAGAGAGAGAGAATGGGGGAGGAGCAGAGAGAGAGGGAGAGAGAATCCCAAGCAGGCCCCATACTATCAGCACAGAGCCTGACATAAGGCCTGATCCCACAAACCACGAGATCATGACCTGAGCTGAAATCAAGAGTCAGATGCTTAACCAACTGGGCTGCCCAGGCACCCCTGAACATAATTTTTGAAGATACCAATAGCTTAAGCATACTCAGTCTTTTTCTATAGACCTCTTGTTTTCCTTATAATGTATTTAAAGAAAATAACTTCATTATGTATTGTTATAATAATTTCATTAATTCCATCCTTGCTTTTACTCCATCTATTTACCTATTTCTTGTTTCCTGTAATCAACAATTTATTTCTCATTCTTTACTCCTACCCTGTATTAATGCTTTATTAAAATGACTCTAAGAGATATCATTTGGTCATAAATTATGTCGATAATTTATTTTAAAAAGATTAGATCAAGATTTGACAGTCAAGGACATAAACACATTTCCTCTTAAAAAAAAATGTGTGGTAAGTTGGGTCACCTTAGTGGCTCAGTCGGCTAAGGTCTGACTTCGGCTCAAGGCATGATCTCACGGTTTGTGCGTTCAAGCCCTGAGTCGGGCTCTGTGCTGACAGCTCAGAGCCTGGAGCCATTTCAGATTCTGTGTCTCCCTCTCCCTCTGCCCCTCCCCCACTCACAGTCTGTCTCTGTCTCTCAAAAGTGAATAAACGTTAAAAAAATTTTTTTTAAATGTGTGATATGAGATAATATATTCAGGGATATCAAACTATTCAATAAAAAAAAAAGATTATGCTTTGACTCATATGACCCTATAAGTTTGTGACACATCTGACTATGCCATCAAATGCTTGAAGAGCTTTTATTTCAAAGTAGTCATTTGGAGCTTGCACTTGATTCCTCTCTTAATGAATTCCTATAAAATGACCAAGTGAATACAAAAGTTGGAAAAATCATTTACAAGAAAACATTAAAATATAAATAAATAGAGCAGTGATTTTTGTGACCATGGATTATACAACAACATAGCATCATATGTATGTAACATCAATATCACAAGTAACAAAACCAAAGTCCAGTAGTAAACTGGACTACATCAAGTGGAAATTCAAAAGGAGACAATTAAGAAACTAAAAAGACAGCTCATAGATTGAAAGAAATATTTGCAAATTATATATCTGATAAGGGACCTGTATCCAGAATATATAAAGATCTTCTAAAACTGTAAAAACAGAGCCATGCCTCATAGCAACTAAAAAATGATCAAGGATCAGAATATACATATTTCTCTAAGACATACAAATGGCCAATAAGTACATGGAAACATACTCAATATCATTAGAAAAATGCAAATGAAAACCCCAATAAGATACTACTTCATACCTAAAAGGATGGCTAAAATGAAAGAAAGAAATAAAAGAAAAGAAAAAGAAGGAAAAAAAAGAAAACAAGTGTTGTTGAGGATACAGAGAAATTGAAATCCCCATACATTTCATACTGGGCTCATATGATAGTAAGATGGTGCAACCACTTTGGGAAACAGTCAGAAGTTCCTCAAAATATTAAATACAGAGTCTACATAAGAGCCAGAAATTCTACTTCCAGGGATATACCCTAGGAAAGTGAAAACATATGTTCACACAAAAACTTGTTAATTCATAACTCATAATAAGCAAAAAATGGAAACAACTCAAGTATTCAACAACTACTGAATGGATAAATATAAGATGGTATATCCATAAAAGGAATGTTACTCAGCCACCAAAATAAATTAAATACTTACACATATTACAACATAAATGACCCTTGTACACATTATGCTAAGTGAAAGAAGCCAGTCATAAAAGGCTACATATCCTGTGATTCCATTTATATGAAATGTCCCGAATAGGTCAGTCTAAAGAAACAAAAAGTAGATTAATAGTTTCCAGGGTCTAGAAACTGAGAGGTGACACTGGTGAGTGATGGGTCCAGCATCTCTTTGTGGGATAAAGAGAATTCTGTTTGAAAGTATGAGATACTAGTGTCCTTGAGATAACTGGAAGAAGAAAATCTAACAATTTCTTTAATTTTAACAGTACTGGGGAGTCACTGGTGATTGTCTCCTAAACTGTGTAAGGCACAAGTGGTGTATAAGAAAACACAATGCATGGTTCATTCAAAATAGAGCTATTAAAAATAATTCTTGAAAGTGTATATATAATGGAAAAATTGGCAGCCATCTGGATCTACATATTAGGAGAATTTTAACTAGATCTTGGTGAGAAAGTGGGAAGAAATACATTTATGATAAGTCAACATTCAAAAGTCCGTGCATCTTATGTTTTTTAAATATTGATACAAGAATTAAAAAAATGTTTTGTAAATGTAGCATGTTACTTCGACTCATAAATGTAAACTATAATACAGATTGATATTTATGTATATGACTATAATATGGACAGAAAAATTTTAACTAGTGTTAAGTCTAAATGTCAAAAAGATACATGATAGTTTTTTCTCTGCTTTGAAACATTTTAAGTTCAATGTACATTTTTCTCTAATAATAACAAAATGGATAGATGGCCAGTTAACTTAGTAACATTTAATTATACTTGAATATGTTCTTCTCTCCCCCAAAAACATACATTCCTAATTCAGTTAATACAACTGAATGCCAATTTTTAATTACTTATTGCTCATACATTATTTCAGTTGTAAACAAAAGTCCTTCAAAGATTTCTTCCATGCCTATGACTCAATCTCACCATTCTAAATAACTTTCTCAGAGCCACCTTCATCTCTTTATTTCGAAGACTATAGATCAAGGGGTTGAAGAGTGGAGTTAACACAGAATAGGACAAAGTCACATATTTCTGAATCCCTGCTGGATTGCCTGCTGTTGGACTCACATATACAACCATGATAGAGCCATAGAACAGGGACACCACAGCCAAATGGGAGCCACATGTGGAGAAAGCCTTATGCCGACCTTCTGTTGAGGGGACCTTCAGCACAGCTCTGATCACCAAGGTATAGGAGCTGATAATGAAGACTAAGGTGGTGAAAATGAGGACTGAGTTATAGATAGCACAGATGATCTCAGTGGCAGGAGCTGGCACACAGGCCAGCTTTATAAGAGGTCCTGGGTCGCACAGGAAATGATCAATTGTATTGGGACAACAAAATGGGAGCTGAGAGATCAGGTAAATAGGCAAGAGGAAGTACAGGAAGCCACACACCCAACACCCAGCTCCTGTTCTGATGCAGCGTTGAACTGTCATGACAGTGGGGTAATGCAGGGGCCTGCAGATAGCAAGGTACCTGTCAAAGGCCATGGCAGACAAGAAGAAGGTCTCAGTGGTGCCCAGGGAGAAGAAGAAGTAGAACTGGAGGAAGCATCCAGAGACAGAAATGGTGTTGGTCTCAGAGAGAAAGTTGGCTAGCATATTAGGGACAGTGGAGGTGATAAACCAGATCTCCAGGAAGGAAAAATTGGCCAGCAGGATGTACATTGGAGTTTGTAGTTGATGGTCCCACATCACAGCACAGATAATACAAAGATTTCCAGTTAGTGTCAGAATATATGTCCCAGAGAAGACTGAAAAGAGGAAAATCTGAATTTCCCAGGTATAAGAAAAGCCTAAAAGGATGAATTTACTCACAGAGCTAGAGCAATTATTTATGTTGGAATATTCATTTGTTTGTAATGCTGCAAAAATAACAGATTTCCAAATTACAAGTATAGAAATTAGGGCAGATCCCTTGCTTAGGGTAAAATCATTCTGTGTGTCAATAAATAACAAAATGCCATAATCCATGCAGTGATAGTTCCATGATTTTCATATATTCATGACTCTATTGTGAATATAGTAAATAAAAGTGAAAACTCTCTGTCATCCTAAGGTTTACCATCAAAGTTACTTGGTATTATCAAGAGTCAAGTGTGCCCAAGGATCTACAATTTTAGAATAAGCAGTGAATGAGAGGAATGAATAAACACAACTAAATAATTAAGTGGTTGTAACCTACAAAGATATTGATGACACTGATATTTAATATTCTTTGATCTATTTGGGAGAGAAATAGGTCAAGCTGATGAGGACAATATAGATTTAAATAACATTTGAAACTTAACTGATTTTAGTTTTACTGTGTTAGATTATGTGAAATATTCCTATGTTAATTTTAGAATATATCATAAACTAATGTTAAAAGAAAAATCTATCAGAAGTTTTCACATTTCAATTCCTCTCTTTACTAAAATTACACTCAAAAAGAGTTACTGGCAATCTTCCTTATTTTACAAAGAAACTTAAGGAACAAAGCTCTGTAATATAGTTACATTGCCCTATACATCACAATCAATACTTGATATATATGATGTTTTTCATTAATATTGCAGTTGATATCAGATACTTTAGTAGATATTAAAGTCAAATATGTATCATTTATAAAGATATGCCAAAGTTGGCTGTGCCCACAAAAGCTGTTCCTCAAAGTTTGCAATCTCAAACAGGAATAAAATTTTGTCTTCTATGCTGTAAATGTAACAGAAAGTAACATAGAAGGTAGTCACTTGAAACTTCGTTAAAGGAAGGTCTATTCGCATTCACTTATTGGAATTCTCCCTGACCTAGGGCCCTAACTCCCACAGAGAGCAATATAAATGGGAAACTGGCAAACCACTATAAGAGTTCTAGTAAGTTTTAAAGTAACATTTTTTTATAAGCTCTTAGAAAAAAATTTAGCTTTGATTCTGGAGAAGGAATACTTTCATAATTCACATATTAAGTGGTATTTAATACAAAACTAGAGAGGCGTGGAAGGAGAAAATAGAGAAGCTTTGAGTCCTGTGAGCTTTACCTTACCTGAAGTTACAAGATGGGTATCATAGAAATCTGTATGGCTTAACACCATCTTCTATATCAGAGTGAAAACTCTAATCTCAGATCTCAGAGAAGCCAAATATAATAGTTCCATGCATTACTGTGGGGATTATATGAAGTGCTGACCCTTTTAAGAGCAAGAACATTATGAAATCTGTCATGGACCTCTTTAGGCTTGCCCTCTTACAGTTCTCTTGTTTATATAAACTGACAAAGCAACAGGAAGCCTGACAGTTGAAAAGAGAATCATAGTCTCATGATCTACACAGAACCAAATGAACAACTGAATATTAAGCCCTTTTACTTTCTGCAAAGATCATCTTTGGGGAGTGGCTCTCTAGAGAGGGAATTTATAACACACTAGTCACATTGAACCTGATTTCCTATTCTGTTCCTTACTCAGCATGCTGGAATTTGTTTCAAATTCTAACACATTTCCCAATTTAGTTCAAGGATTTTTATTTGCAATAACAAGAGAAATAGAAACACAAAATGATTTGGGCAGGTGTAAGTTTGCTACTTAACTGTGATCAGAAGTAATCTCTCTGATGATAAAGGAAAAATTGTGACTCTGGCCATTTGCCTTGGCTCTAAGCTTAGAGAAAAGTCTAAGGAATATAGGTTAACACAAAGATTAGGAGCCTGTGCATTTAAACATATTAAATATTCCCTCCTTTTGTTTCAGACTATTCATTATCTTAACTCCAACTTGTTTGCCCCAGCCCAAGCTCACCACCACACTGAGATATGCATTCTTTAGCTATGAGTAAAATTTTTAAAATAAGAAAGACATGAAAATATCCTATGCAGTTAATTAACATTTTGGTAATATCTTTTAACTGTTCCATACTACAACATTAGCACTAAGTGGATATACAATATTTTACATAATTAGTCCCTAATTGTTGAAACTTTAGGTATGATAAACAGAGTTACAAAGATTCTTAATACAAATTAAACCATACCCTATAATAAAAAATTCCAAATAATAGAATATGATCAAGTAAAAGTTATTTAAGAGTGGTCCAACATTATGTGTATGTGAAAGCATATATTAAAATAAATATTCACTAATTAATAGAGAAAAATATAGGAACATGTTATAAATCCAGTGATGGCAACAGATAAAGCTGAACTTCATTCTTGACAAAATTAACCAGAAATAAAAGGAATTCCTTAACCTGGTGAAGAATCTCTTTACCAGAAATGATTGGTGAAATCATTGTCTAATAGTAAAACACAAAAAGCATTATAATTAATCAAAGACAAAAAGGAAATGAATGTCTCTGAGCAAGGAGACACCTAAAGTTTGATGCTAAGTGGAAGCTATTTGAGGAGAATGGTACTAAATGAGAGGAAACTGAAAAGAAAAAGCCCAAAATCTATGTAAAAGTTTAAAAAAAAAAACAGGAAACAAAAATAATGGATAAAAAATTTTCAAAAACAAAATAAATCATAGGACTTATAATACCAAATATTAAAATATTTGATAAAGTTAGTGCAAGATGGAAATAGAATCAAAAGATCTTTTTTTTTTCAATTGTTTAGGAAGATTTAAAAAATTTTTAAGTAATCTGAATAAATTGAATATGTGGAATGCATTAAAATAAAATTCAGAAAAACCAAATATAGAGAAAATTACATTTAAACTGATAAAGGAGCCCCAATGAGAAAAATGCCAGTTTTGAAATAATCAAAACCAGAGGCAAGTGGCACAGTAAAGGTGCAGTTCCACATACCAATACCAGGGGATGGAAGATAACAGAAAAGGTTTGAGAAGACCTAGAACCCCCCGTCATGTTGATTGGTGGAGATCTCCTTTTGAAAAAAGAATCAACCTCAAAACTTAGAACACTAAAAAAAGGCATATCTATGAACTGCCTGACAGAGAATTTTTAAATAACTGTTATAAAGATGCCCAATGAACTAAAAGACAGATATACAATTAAGTAAAATCAGGAAAATGATGCATGAACAAAATGAGAATATCAACAAAGAGAAAGAATTTTTAAAAACAAACAAAAATTCTGGAGTTGAAAACTGTAAAAACTAAAGTGAAAAATTTCATTAGAGGGGTTGAACATCAGATTTGACAGGCAGGAGAAAGAGTCTGGAACTGGAAGATGGGTCATCTGAAATCATGGAACCAAAGGTACAAAAGGCCTTATAAAACACCAGCAAGAGGATGAATATATGTCCATGGGGTCATGGAAGAAGAAGAGAGAGACAAAGGGGCTCAGCTTATTTGATGAAATAATGGCCAAAATTTTCCAAAACTCTGAGGAAAGTGATGGACATACAGAAGTTTAAGTAACTTGAACTGAAGTAAATCTGAACAGAACCACATTAAGACACATTATAACCAAACTGTCTAAAGTCAAAAATAAATAAAGAAATCTTCAAAGAAGAAAGAGAAAAGCAATTCATCACATACATGGGAGCTTCCATAAGAATATCATCAGACTTCTCATCATTTACTTTTCAGAACCCAGGAAAGTGATGGGATATATTCAAAGTGCTTAAAAAAAAGAAGCAATAAACCCCCCACTATCAAATTATCAACCACGAATAATGTATCAGTCAAAACTGTCATTCAAAACTGAAGGAGAGAGAGAGAAAGGTATTAAAAATGGAATAGGAAGATCCTTAATACACTTCATCCCACAGGCACAACAAATTTACAACTACACATAGAGAATAATTTTCCTTTGAAAAAGGCCTGAGAATTAGATGAATAGTGCCTTCACAACAAAAGACAAAAGAGAGGCATCCAGAAGAGTAGGCGAGGAGAGTCACAGCCTTCCCAGGACTACACCCCAGATATAGTAATCCCACAATTAAGAAAAATAAAAAAAATAGGGAACTCTCCCTCAAGTTGTAAAGGGATTGTGCCCCATATCAGGCATTCCAGTGGATGGGTCCAACAGTGGAAATGTAAGATGACTAAATGTCCAATTTTGGAAATCTATGGTGATGAAAACCAGGAGAATTATAGAACCATAAAGAATGGATACCCAATATTAAAGAGCTTGCATGCAAACCCATCCACTCTCCAATCCAGTGCAAAAGCACCAAAGTGAAAAGCACCTAGTCCATAAGCAAGGGAGACCCACTTACTAACTTTAAACAGCTACTGGAGAGGCAAGAACCTGAAGGGATTTATCCAGGATGCAAGCACTGGTTGACACCATTTTTGCAACCTCATTGTAACTTACTATGGTAGGAGCACCCAACAGGTGGCAGTTTTGGTGCCTTCTCTCTAGCCTACTAGTTAGCAATGGATATCCTTTGTCCACCCTGCACAGAGAGCTAGCTGTAACCAGTATAGGTAAGCATTTGGTACGTTCAATCCTTGTTCAGCATTTGATATGATATGTAAAGCAAGGCAGGGAGAGTGCCCTGAGCCCTGCCCATTATATTCAGCAGCCAGGCTGCAATTGGGAAAAGCAAATGACATAAATTCTACTTCCCATCTGCAGTGGCACATCTGAAAATTGCCAGGTGGGTGCCCAAGCCCTGGCTTCCCTGTGCAGTATTGTGTCTCAATGTGGTCCTATCATAGCTGGCAGGAACACATAGCCCACACAGAGTACCTGGCTCTGGTGATCAAGGGAGACTGCACTTCTGGCACATGTGGCTCATGCATAAGTTAAGTCCCTAAAGGGGTTCTTGGGTGGCTCAGTCAGTTAAGCATCTGACTCGGTTTCAGCTCAGGTCATGATCTCATAGTTTTGTGGGTTTGAGCCATGCATCAGATTCTGTGCTGGTAGCACAAAGCCTAGTTGGGATTCTTTCCCTCTCCCTCTCTCACTCTGTCCCTCCCCCATTTGTGCTGCCTCTGTTTCTCTCAAAACAAATAAATAAATTTAAAAAAGATAATTCTTTCAAGACTAAGAGAGGTAGCCACTTCACCTAATACATATAGACTAGCAGAGTGACAAGCAAAATGAGGAGACAGAGGAATATGTTCCAAAATAAAAAATAAGGCAAATCCCAGAAAAATACCTTAAGAAAACAGAGTTAACCTACTTGATAATGAGTTCAAAGTAATAGCTATAAAGATGTTCACCAATCTAAGAATTAAAGAACACAGGGAGAACTTCAATAAGATAGAAGATACAATAAAGTACCAAATGGAAGTTATAATTGAACTGAAAAATACACTAGAAGGTTTCAACAGCAGAATGGATGAAAGAGAAGCAAAAATCAGTGAGCTGGAAGACAAAGCAATGGAAAATACCTAGACAGCATCCAAAAAAAAAAAAAAAAGAATTCAAAGAAATGAGAATAACTTAATGGACCTCTGGAATAACATCAAGCAGAATAACATTAACGTCATAGTAGTCCCAGTGGGAGAAGGGAAATAATGGATTAAAATTTCCCTAATCTGAAGAAAACAGACATCCAATTCCAGGAAGCCCAGAGAGTTCAACACAAGATGAACCCAAAGAGAAAAACACTGAGCCACATTATAATTAAAATGATAAAAGTTAAGGGTAAAGAAAGAATTTTGAAAGCAGCAAGACAAAAGCAACATACTACATACAAGGAAAGCTACATAAGGCCATGAGCAGATTTTTCAGCAGAAGCTTTACATGCCCAAGGGGAAACCCATGACACATTCAAAGTGCTGAAAGGAAAATTGCTGACCAAGAATTCTCTAACCATCAAGATTATCATTTAGAATTAAAGGAGAGATTAACAGTTTTCCAGATATCCAAAAGCTAAAGGAGTCCATTACCAATAAACCAGCCTCGCAAGAAATGTTAAAGAGACTTCTCTAAGCTAAAAATACAAAACACTAATTAATAATGAGAAAACATGAAAGTAAAAATCTGACTGGAAAAGGTAAATAACAAATGTGTGGATCAACCACTTACAAAGCTAGTATGAATGGTAAAAAACAGAAGTAGGAGAATTTATTAAAAACACAATTAGTTAAAATACATATAAAACAAAGTGATAAATGCATCATCAACAAAATAAAATGTGCGAAGGGAGTAAAATATAAACCTTTGAGATGTGTTCAAAATTAATTTATAAGAGACTTATATACATAGATACTACAAAGAAAAACACATAGTTAATACAGAAAATAAAAAGGATTAAATACTAAAAACAATAATCAAAATACAAGGGAAGAGAGAAAGAGAAGAAAAAAGGACCAGAGAAGAACTACAAAAACAGAAAGAACACAATTAACAAAATGGCAATAAATAGATACCTATCAATAATTACAAGGAAATGTACTAAATTCTCCAGTCAAAAGACATGGATGACTAAATGGATACAAAAACAAGACCCCTGTATATGCTGCCTACAAGAGACTCACTTTAAGCCTTAAGGTCATTCATAGGTGGAAAGTGAAGAGATAGAAAAAGATTACCATGCAAATGGAATAAGAAGAAAATAGGATAGCAAAACTTATATCAGATAAAACAGACTTTAAAACAAAGAGTATAAAAAGAGACAAAGAAAGACATTGCATAATGACAAAAGAATCTATCTAACAAGAGGATGTAACAGGTAGCTGTAAACCAACACAGTAGGACCTAAATATATAAAGCAAATATCAACAGCCATAACAGGAGAAATAGATAGCAAACAACTATAGAGGGCTTTACTATACTCATGTGAGTGGATAGATTATCCAGACATAATATCAATAAGAAACAATGGCCTTAAAGGACACATTAGGCTAGATGGACTTAATAGATACATATACAGATCATTCCACCCCAAAACAGAAGAATGCAGATTCTTTTCAAATGCACATGAGACATTCTAAAGAACTGATCATACATTAGACCACAAAACAAGTCTCAATTTAAGAAAACTGAAATTCTATCAAGCCTCTTTTCTGACCACAAAAGCATGCAAATAAAAATTAATTACAAGAAAACTGGAAAACAAAACAAAATAAAACATGGAGATTAAACATGTTACATAACAACCAATAGAACAATGAGAAATCTCAGGATCCACAAAGGAGTGGAAACATATGGTATCTGTCTTTCTCTGTATGGCTTATTTCACTTAGCATCACACTCTCCAGTTCCATCCATGTTGCTACAAAGGGACATATTTCATTCTTTCTCATTGCCATGTAGTACTCCATTGTGTATATAAACCACAATTTCTTTATCCATTCATCAGTTGATGGACATTTAGGCTCTTTCCATAATTTGGCTATTGTTGAGAAACTTAACAGAAGCCCATGGAGGAGGGGAAGAAAAAAAAAAAAAAAAGAGGTTAGAGTGGGAGAGAGCCAAAGCATAAGAGACTCTTAAAAACTGAGAACAAACTGAGGGGAGGGTGGGTGATGGGTATTGAGGAGGGCACCTTTTGGGATGAGCACTGGGTGTTGTATGGAAACCAATTTGACAATAAATTTCATATACTGAAAAAAAAAAGAACAATGAGAAATCAAAAAGGAAATTAAATAAAAACGGAAATACAACAAACAATCCAAAATGTTTGGGACACAGCAAAAGGTGTTTTAAGAGGGAATTTCATAGTGATACAGACCTACTTCAAGAAATAAGAAAAATCTGGGGCGCCTGGGTGGCTCAGTCTTTTAAGTGTCTGACTTCAGCTCAGGTCATGATCTCGCAGTCTGTGGGTTCAGGCCTCGCGTTGGGCTCTGTGCTGACAGCTCAGAGCTTGGAGCCTGCTTCAGATTCTGTATCTCCCTCTCTCTCTCTGCTCTTACCCTGCTCATGCTCTCTCTCTCTCTCTCAAAAATAAATAATAAAACATTTTTTAAAAAAAGAAATAAGAAAAATCTCAGATAAACAATATAACTGTTTTTTTTTTTGAGAGAGAGAGATAGAACACAAGGAGGAGAGGGACAGAGATAGAGGGAGACACAGAATATGAAGCAAGCTCCAGGCTCTGAGCTATCAGCACAGAGCCCAATGCAGGGCTCAAACTCACGACCCATGAGATCATGACCCGAGCCAAAGACAGTTGCTTAACCAACCGAGCCCCCCAGGCACCCAACAATCTAGCTCTAAAATTAAAAAAAAAATACTAGGAAAAGAACAGACAATGCCCCAAATCAATAAAAGGAAGAAAATAATAAATATAAGAGCAGATATAAATGGAGATTTAAAAACAATAAAAAGATCAGTGAAACTGTAAGCTGGATTTTTGAAAAAAAAAAAAAAAACCCCAAATCAATAAAATTTTAGCCAGGCTCATCAAGAAAAAACAATCAGAAATGAAAGATAAAAAGTTATAAATGATTCCACAAAAATATATTCCACAAATATAAATTGTATTTCTTAATCATCAGAGAATATTGTAAACAACTATACACCAACAAATTAGAGAATCTGTACATTCTTAGAAACACATAATCTTTCAAGAGTTAATTAGGAAGAAATAGAAAATCTGGATAGTCTAATTACTAGTAATAAAATTGAATCAATAATCAAAAAACTCCCAACAGACAAAAGTTCAGGTTGATGTGGCTTCACAAGTGAATTCTACCAAACATTTAAAGAAGAGTTACTATTTATCCTCCTCACATTATTCCTAAAAAGCAAAGAGGAATGAACAGTTCCAAACCCATTTTACAAAGCCAACATTTACAAGTGATCATCTACAGCTGATACCAAAAATAAACAAACACACTTCAAAAAAGAAAAGAAAAATACAGGCCATTATCACTGATGAACATAGATGCAAAAATTCTCAACAAAATGCCAGCAAATCACATTCAACAATACATTAAAAGAATCATATACCAGGACAAACCATCCTTCATTCCAAGGATACAAAGATGGCTTAATATCGGCAAATCAGTCATTGTGATACATTACATTGACAAAATGAAGGATAAAAATCATATGATCATCTCAATGGATGCAGAAAAGCATCTGACAAAATTGGATATCCATTTACGATAAAAACTCACAACAAGTGGGTACAGTGGGAGCATACCTTAACATATAAAGGCCACATATGACAAACCTACAGCTAACATCATACACAATAGTTCAGCTTTTCCTATAAGATCAGGAATAAGATAAGGAGAGCCACTCTCGCCACTCCATTCAAGAGAGTACTGAAAATCCTAGACACAGAAATTAGACAAGAAAAAGAAATAAAGGACATCCAAATTGGAAAGGAAGTAAAACTGTCACTGTTTGTAAATGGCATAATACTATATAGAGAGAATCCTAACGACTGCACCAAAAATTTATCACAATAAATGAATGCAGTAGGGCTGCAGGATACAAGATTAATATACAGAAGTCTGTTGTGTTTATGTAGACTAATAATAACCTATCAGAAAAAAAGAAAAATACTACTGCATTTACTACTTCATCAATAATAATAAAATATTTAGGAATAATTTTATTCAAGGAGGTTAAAGACCTGTATTCTGAAAACTGTAAGACACTGATGAAATATTGAAGATGACACAAATAAATGGAAAGCTATGTTGTGCTAACAGTAAGAATAATACTGTTAAAATGTCCATACTTTCCAATGCAGTCTACACATTTAAAGCAATCCCTATCAAAATACCAGTGGAATTTTTCATAGAACTATAACAAACAATAATAAAATTTGTAAGCAGTCAAGAAAGACTCTGAAAAGTCAAACAATCTTGATAAAGAACAAAGCTGGAGGTATCAGAATCCCAAATTTCAAGATATACTCCCAAAGATGCCATAATTAAACAGTATGGCACTGACACAAAAATAGATACATAGATCAAGGGAACAGAATAGAGAGCCCCAAAATAAACCCATGCTTATCTGGTCAATCTATGACAAAGGAGGCAAGAAGATACAATAAGGAAAAGATAGTCTTCAATAAATCATGTTAAGAAAATTAGATGGAATGAAATTGAACCACTTATAGCATATACACAAATAAATTCAAATACATTAAAGATTTAAATGAAAGCCTTAAAACCATAAAACTGAATAAAACAGGTAGTAAGCTCTTTGACATCAGTCTTAGCAAAATTTGTTTAGATCTGTCTCTTCAAGCAAGAGCAACAAAAGCAAAAACAAATGAGACTACATCAAATTAAAAAGATTTTGTACAGTGAAGGAAACCACCAAGAAAATGACCAAGCAACCTCCAGAATAGAAGAAGATATTTATAAAGAATATATCTAATAAAGGGTTGATATCAAAAATTTATAAAGAACACATAACACTCCACAGCAAACAACAACAACAAAATAATACAGGAGAAGATTTGAAAAAACAGGTCTCCAGAAAAGACATACAGATGGCCAAAAGACACAGGAAGAGATGCTCAACATCACTAATCATCAGGGAAATGCAAATCAAAACTACAATGAGATACTACTACATACTCGCTGGAATGGCTAGTATCAAAAAGACAAGAATAGTAAGTGTTGGAGAGGATATGGAGAAAAGGGAATCCTCATGCGCTGTTGCTGGGAATGTAAATTGGTGCAGCCACTATGGAAAACAGCATGGCGTTTCCTCACAAAATTAAAAATAGAACTACCACATGATCCAGTAATTTCACTTCTGGGTATTTATCCAAAGAAAACAAAAACACTAACTTGAAAAGATACAGGTATCCCTATATTCACTTCAGTATTCTTTACAATAGCCAAGACATGGAAGCAACCCAAGTGTCTATCAATAGATGAACGTGTGTGTGTGTGTGTGTGTGTGTGTGTGTGTGTGTTTGTATTGGCCATAAAAATGAAATGATTCATAAAAATGAAAGATTGCCATTTGTGACAACATGGATGGACCCAGGGGGTACTGTGCTAAGTAAAATAAGTTAGACAAGGACAAATACCATATGATTCCACTTATATGTGAAAACTTAAAAACCACAGAAATAGACAAAAAAACAGACTCTTAAATATTCAGAACTAGTGGCTGCCATAAGAGAAGTGGGTGGTGGATAGGTAAAACAGATGAAGGAGATTAAGAAGTAGAAACTTCCAGTTATAAAATAATTGCGATGGGAATGAAAGGTATAGCTTAAGGAATATAATCAATAATATTATCATAATTGTGACAGATGGTGACTACACTTATTCTGGTAAACAGTGAGTAATGTACAGAATTGCTGAATCAAGATGTTGAAATCTCACAGTAATACAATAGTGTATGTCAATTATACATCAATAATAAAAATACATAAAAATTAAAAACAAAAACAAGGAATAGGAATAGAAGAAGTACCTCAATACAACATTTATGAAAAGCCACAGCTAACATTACAATAGTGAAACACGAAAAGCCTTTTCTCTAGATCAGAAATAAGCAAGAATGCCCATTCCCACCACTTCTATTCAACATAATGTTGGAAGTACTACCCAGAGCAATTATGCAAGAAGGAGAGATAAAAAGTATCCATATATAAAGGAAGAAATAAAATTATCTGCTTGTAGACTACATGATCTTATATGCAGAAAATCATAAAGATTTCATCAAAACAAATGTTAGAACTAACAAATTCAGCACAGTTGCATGACACAAAATCAACACAAAAAAATCTGTTGCACTTGTGGTGAGCACAGAATGGTGTGAGTGTTGAATCACTAAATTGTAGAACTGAAACCAATATTACACTGTATAACTAACTGAAATTTAAATAAAAACTAAGACATCAGTTGCATTTCTATATACTAACAATAAAGAGTCCAAAAAGGAAATTTTAAAATTAATTTCATTTACAATAGCATCAAAAAATACTTTGGAATAAATATAACCAAGGAGATAAATGACTTGTACACTGAAAAATACAAAAATTGATTAAAGAAATTAGAGGCACAAATAAATGTAAATATATCCTACATTAATGGATTGGAAGACAATATTGTTAAGATGTCCACACTACTCACAGTGATCTACAGATTTAATGTAATATCTATGCTATGTGAATTTAGTGAAGTTGCTACAACCAATCTATAAAAGAAAAAATTGACAGTAGTTCAAAAATGTCATAAAGATGAAAAAAATCTAACAAAAAATGATACAAGAACTTTACGCTGAATACTGAAACACTCAACTGAGAGAAATTAAATGAAGAGATTTATCATGTTCATGTATCACAACACTCAATGCTATTATATGGCAATTGTTATGAAACTGGTGTATGGATATATTAAAACCCCAATCAATATCCTTATCAGTATGTTTTAAAATATTGAGATGTTGATTCTCAAATGTAGGTGAAAATGCATAGGACCTAGAATACACTAAGACACATTATAGAAGAAAGGGGTATGATTTATACTATCAGTTATCAAGATTTAATATAAAGCCTAGCATGATTAGGACAGTACTTTATTACCAAAGAGCAGAAATATAATGCAGCAGATTAAAATGGAGGCCCATAGCCTCCATTGCAATCCAATGGGATATTAATGGTCTTTTTAATAAATGTTTTAGGTCAACTGAACAACTACATGGAAGAAAAGAAAACTTGATGCCCTACCTCATACCACCCACAAAAAACTAATTTAAAATAGATCATATTCCTAAATGTGAAAGCTAAAATATTTAAGCATCTAGTTTATAAAAAAGAGAATTTTATGACTTTAAGAGAGACAATTTCTTAAAACAGAAATGTCTTTAACCATATATATAAAAAAAAAAAAAACTTAAAATCATTAAAGAACTTTTGCTTACTAAAATACACCAAGAAATGATTATATCACTGAAAAACATATATCCAACAAAGGATTTGATTATACATTATACAAAAAATTTGTGTAAGCCAATAAAATAATGCACATGATCCATTAACAACTGAGCAAAAAAACTTTAATGGAGACTTCATGAAAAAGATTTCCAAACAAAAGGCAGAAACAGACTCCTAATACAGACAGCAAACTGTTGTCAGAGGGTAGAAGGATGGGATGATAGGCAAAATGGGTGAATTAAGAATGGGAGGCACACACTTCCAGTTATGGAATGAACAAGTCATGTGGATGGAAGGTACAGCATAGGGAATATAGTCAATGGTATTCTAATAGCCTTGTATGGTGATAGCAGCTACACTTGCGAGCATAGCATACCATACTGACTAGCTGAATCACTATACTATACACCTGAAACTAATGTAACATTGTATGTAAATTATACTCAAAATAATTTTATTTTTTTAATTTTTTAAATGTTTATTTATTTTGAGAGACAGAGCACAAGCAGGGAAGAACAGGGAGAGAAGGAGACACAGAATCGGAGGCAGGATCCAGGCTCTGAGCTGTCAGCATAGAGCCTGACGCAGGGCTTAAACTCACAAAATGCGAGATCATGAACTGAGCAGAAGTCGGACACTTAACTGACTGAGCTACCCAGGTGCCCCTCAAAACAATTTTAAATAAAAATTTTGAGCAAAAAATTTTTCCACATGAAAAACGTGTTCACTATCATTATCTATCGAGAATGTGCAAGTTAAGCTACAATTAGATAACACCCCACACCCAGCAGAATGGCTACAATATATTTTTTAAAGATGGATAATAACAAGTGTTGAAGAGGCTGTGGAGCTACAGAAACTCACTTACAATGCTGGTGAGATTATACATCAGAACAATCACATATTAACAATGTTTGAGTTTCTTTTTTTTTTTTAATATATGAAATTTATTGTCAAATTGGTTTCCATACAACACCCAGTGCTCATCCCAAAAGGTGCCCTCCTCAATACCCATCACCCACCCTCCCCTCCCTCCCACCCCCCATCAACCCTCTGTTTGTTCTCAGTTTTTAACAGTCTCTTATGCTTTGGCTCTCTCCCACTCTAACCTTTTTTTTTTTTTTTTTTTTTTTTGCTTCTCCTCCCCCATGGGCTTCTGTTACGTTTCTGAGGATCCACATAAGAATGAAACCATAGGGTATCTGTCTTTCTCTGTATGGCTTCACTTACCATCACACTCTCCAGTTCCATCCACGTTGCTACAAAAGGCCATATTTCATTCTTTCTCATTGCCACGTAGTATTCCATTGTGTATATAAACCACAATTTCTTTATCCATTCATCAGTTGATGGACATTTAGGCTCTTTCCATAATTGGGCTATTGTTGAGAGTGCTGTTATAAACATTGGGGTACAAGTGCCCCTATGCATCAGTACGCCTGTATCCCTTGGATAAATTCTTAGCAGTGCTATTGCTGGGACATAGGGTAGGTCTATTTTTAAATTTCTGAGGAACCTCCACACTGCTTTCCAGAGTGGCTGCACTAGTTTGCATTCCCACCAACAGTGCAAGAGGGTTCCCATTTCTCCACATCCTCTCCAGCATCTATAGTCTCCTGATTTGTTCATTTTGGCCACTCTGACTGGCGTGAGGTGATATCTAAGTGTGGTTTTGATTTGTATTTCCCTGATAAGGAGCGACGTTGAACATCTTTTCATGTGCCTGTTGGCCATCTGGATGTCTTCTTTAGAGAAGTGTCTATTCATGTTTTCTGCCCATTTCTTCACTGGGTTATCTGTTTTTCGGGTGTGGAGTTTGGTGAGCTCTTCATAGATTTTGGATACTAGCCCTTTGTCCGATATGTCATTTGCAAATATCTTTTCCCATTCCGTTGGTTACCTTTTAGTTTTGTTGGTTTTTTCCTTTGCTGTGCAGAAGCTTTTTATCTTCATAAGGTCCCAGTAATTCACTTTTGCTTTTAATTCCCTTGTCTTTGGGGATGTGTCGAGTAAGAGATTGCTACGGCTGAGGTCAGAGAGGTCTTTTCCTGCTGTCTCCTCTAAGGTTTTGATGGTTTCCTGTCTCACATTCAGGTCCTTTATCCATTTTGAGTTTATTTTTGTGAATGGTGTGAGAAAGTGGTCTAGTTTCAACCTTCTGCATGTTGCTGTCCAGTTCTCCCAGCACCATTTGTTAAAGAGACTGTCTTTTTTCCATTGGATGTTCTTTCCTGCTTTGTCAAAGATGAGTTGGCCATACGTTTGTGGGTCTGTTTCTGGGGTTTCTATTCTCTTCCATTGGTCTATGTGTCTGTTTTTGTGCCAATACCATGCTGTCTTGATGATGACAGCTTTGTAGTAGAGGCTAAAGTCTGGGATTGTGATGCCTCCTGCTTTGGTCTTCTTCTTCAAAATTACTTTGGCTATTCGGGCCTTTTGTGGTTCCATATGAATTTTAGGATTGCTTGTTCTAGTTTCGAGAAGAATGCTGGTGCAATTTTGATTGGGATTGCATTGAATGTGTAGATAGCTTTGGGTAGTATTGACATTTTGACAATATTTATTCTTCCAATCCATTAGCACGGAATGTTTTTCCATTTCTTTATATCTTCTTCAATTACCTGCATAAGCTTTCTATAGTTTTCAGCATACAGATCTTTTACATCTTTGGTTAGATTTATACCTAGGTATTTTATGCTTCTTGGTGCAATTGTGAATGGGATCAGTTTCTTTATTTGTCTCTCTGTTGCTTCATTGTTAGTGTATAAGAATGCACCTGATTTCTGTACATTGATTTTGTATCCTGCGACTTTGCTGAATTCATGTATCAGTTCTAGCAGACTTCTGGTGGAGTCTATCGGATTTTCCATGTATAATATCATGTCATCTGCAAAAAGCGAAAGCTTGACTTCATCTTTGCCAATTTTGATGCCTTTGATTTCCTTTTGTTGTCTGATTGCTGATGCTAGAACTTCCAGCACTATGTTAAACAACAGCGGTGAGAGTGGGCATCCCTGTCGTGTTCCTGATCTCAGGGAAAAAGCACTCAGTTTTTCCCTGTTGAGGATGATGTTAGCTGTGGGCTTTTCATAAATGGCTTTTATGATCTTTAAGTATGTTCCTTCTATCCCAACTTTCTCAAGGGTTTTTATTAAGAAAGGGTGCTGGATTTTGTCAAAGGCCTCTTCTGCATCGATTGACAGGATCATATGGTTCTCTTTTTTTTTTTTTTTTGTTAATGTGATGTATCACGTTGATTGATTTGCGAATGTTGAACCAGCCCTGCATCCCAGGAATGAATCCCACTTGATCCTGGTGAATAATTCTTTTTATATGCCGTTGAATTTGATTTGCTAGTATCTTATTGAGAATTTTTGCATCCATATTCATCAGGGATATTGGCCTGTAGTTCTCTTTTTTTACTGGGTCTCTGTCTGGTTTAGGAATCAAAGTAGTACTGGCTTCATGGAATGAGTCTGGAAGTTTTCCTTCCCTTTCTATTTCTTGGAATAGCTTGAGAAGGATAGGTATTATCTCTGCTTTAAACGTCTGGTAGAACTCCCCTGGGAAGCCATCTGGTCCTGGACTCTTATTTGTTGGGAGATTTTTGATAACCGATTCAATTTCTTCGCTGGTTATGGGTCTGTTCAAGCTTTCTATTTCCTCCTGATTGAGTTTTGGAAGGGTGTGGGTGTTTAGGAATTTGTCCATTTCTTCCAGGTTGTCCAATTTGTTGGCATATAATTTTTCATAGTATTCCCTGATAATTGTTTGTATCTCTGAGGGATTGGTTGTAAGAATTCCATTTTCATTCATGATTTTATCTATTTGGGTCATCTCCCTTTTCTTTTTGAGAAGCCTGGCTAGAGGTTTGTCAATTTTGTTTATGTTTCAAAAAACCAACTCTTAGTTTCGTTGATCTGCTCTACCGTTTTTTTAGATTCTATATTGTTTATTTGTGCTCTGATCTTTATGATTTCTCTTCTTCTGCTGGGTTTAGGCTGCCTTTGCTGTTCTGCTTCTATTTCCTTTAGTGTGCTGTTAGATTTTGTATGTGGGATTTTTCTTGTTCTTGAGATAGGCCTGAATTGCAATGTATTTTCCTCTCAGGACTGCCTTCGCTGCGTCCCAAAGCGTTTGGATTGTTGTATTTTCATTTTCGTTTGTTTCCATATATTTTTTAATGTCTTCTCTAATTGCCTGGTTGACCCACTCATTCGTTAGTAGGGTGTTCTTTAACCTCCATGCTTTTGGAGGTTTTCCAGACTTTTTCCTGTGGTTGATTTCAAGCTTCATAGCATTGTGGTCTGAAAGTATGCATGGTATAATTTCAATTCTTGTAAACTTATGAAGGGCTGTTTTGTGACCCAGTATGTGATCTATCTTGGAGAATGTTCCATGTGCACTCAAGAAGAAAGTATATTCTGTTGCTTTGGGATGCAGAGTTCTAAATATATCTGTCAAGTCCATCTGATCCAATGTATCATTCAGGGCCCTTGTTTCTCTAATGACTGTGTGTCTAGATGATCTATCCATTTCTGTAAGTGGGGTGTTAAAGTCCCCTGCAATGAACACATTCTTATCAATTAGGTTGCTTATGTTTATGAGTAATTGTTTTATACATTTGGGGGCTCCGGTATTCGGCGCATAGACATTTATAATTGTTAGCTCTTCCTGATGGATAGACCCTGTGATTATTATATAATGCCCTTCTTCGTCTCTTGTTACAGACTTTAATTTAAAGTCTAGTTTGTCTGATATAAGTATGGCTACTCCAGCTTTCTTTTGGCTTCCAGTAGCATGATAAATAGTTCTCCATCCCCTCACTCTCAATCTAAAGGTGTCCTCAGATCTAAAATGAGTCTCTTGTAGACAGCAAATAGATGGGTCTTGTTTTTTTATCCATTCTGATACCCTATGTCTTTTGGTTGGCGCATGTAATCCATTTACATTCTGTGTTATTATAGAAAGATATGGGTTTAGAGTCATTGTGATGTCTGTATGTTTTATGCTTGTAGTGATGTCTCTGGTACTTTGTCTCACAGGATCCCCCTTAGGATCTCTTGTAGGGCTGGTTTCATGGTGACAAATTCCTTCAGTTTTTGTTTGGGAAGACCTTTATCTCTCCTTCTATTCTAAATGACAGACTTGCTGGATAAAGGATTCTCGGCTGCATATTTTTTCTGTTTAGCACACTGAAGATATCGTGCCAAGCCTTTCTGGCCTGCCAAGTTTCAAGAGAGAGATCAGTCACGAGTCTTATAGGTCTCCCTTTATATGTGAGGGCACGTTTATCCCTTGCTGCTTTCAGAATTTTCTCTTTATCCTTGTATTTTGCCAGTTTCACTATGATATGTCGTGCAGAAGATCGATTCAAGTTACGTGTGAAGGGAGTTCTCTGTGCCTCTTGGATTTCAATGCCTTTTTCCTTCCCCAGGTCAGGGAAGTTCTCAGCTATAATTTCTTCAAGTACCCCTTCAGCACCTTTCCCTCTCTCTTCCTCCTCTGGGATACCAATTATGCGTATATTATTTCTTTTTAGTGTATCACTTAGTTCTCTAATTTGCCCCTCATACTCCTAGATTTTTTTATCTCTCTCTCAGCTTCCTCTTTTTCCATAACTTTATCTTCTAGTTCACCTATTCTCTCCTCTGCCTCTTCAATCCGAGCTGTCGTTGTTTCCATTTTGTTTTGCATTTCGTTTAAAGCGCTTTTCAGCTCCTCGTGACTGTTCCTTAGTCCCTTGATCTCTTCAGCAAGAGATTCTCTGCTGTCCTCTATACTGTTTTCAAGCCCAGCGATTAATTTTATGACTATTATTCTAAATTCACTTTCTGTTATATTATTTAAATCCTTTTTGATCAGTTCATTAGCTGTTGTTATTTTCTGGAGATTCTTCTGAGGGGAATTCTTCCGTTTGGTCATTTTGGATAGTCCCTGGAGTGGTGAGGACCTGCAGGGCACTTCCCCTGTGCTGTGGTGTATAACTGGAGTTGGTGGGGGTGGGGGGGGCCGCAGTCAGACCTGATGTCTGCCCCCAGCCCACCGCTGGGGCCACAGTCAGACTGGTATGTGCCTTCTCTTCCCCTCTCCTAGGGGCGGGATTCACTGTGGGGTGGCATGGCCCGTCTGGGCTACTTGCACACTGCCAGGCTTGTGGTGCTGGGGATCTGGCGTATTAGCTGGGGTGGGTAGGCAAGGTGCAGGGGGCAGGAGGGGTAGGCTTAGCTCACTTCTCCTTAGGTGATCCACTTCAGGAGGGGCCCTGTGGCAGCGAGGGAGTCAGATCCACTGCCGGAGGTTTGGCTCCACAGGAGCACAGAGTTGGGTGTTTGCGGGGAGGGAGAAAGTTCCCCGGCAGGAACTGGTTTCCTTTGGGATTTTGGCTGGGGGATGGGCGGGGGAGATGGCGCTGGCGAGCGCCTTTGTTCCCCACCAAACTGAGCTCTGTCATCTGGGGGCTCAGCAGCTCTCCCTCCCTTTGTCCTCCAGCCTTCCCGCTTTCTGAGCAGAGCTTTTAACTTATAACCTTCCAGACTCTAAGTCGTGCTTGCTGTTGGAACACAGTCCGTCAGGCCCCTCCGCTTTTGCCAGCCAGACTGGGGGGCTCTGCTTGGCTGGCGAGCCGCCCCTCAGCCCCGGCTCCCTCCCGCCAGTCCGTGGAGCACGCACAGCCTTGCCGCCCTTCCTACCCTCTTCCGTGGGCCTCTCCTCTGCGCTTGGCTCCGGAGACTCCGTTCTGCTAATCCTCTGGCGGTTTTCTGGGTTATTTAGGCAGGTGTAGGTGGAATCTAAGTGATCAGCAGGACGCGCGGTGAGCCCAGCGTCCTCCTACGCCGCCATCTTCCCTCTCCTATTGACAGTTTCTTATATTAAACCAGTAACCAGTATCTACTCTAAGATTAAAAAGTTCTACTTAATATAACATCCAACAGAAATGAGTGTTATGTCCTTTAAAAAACATGTACAGGAATGGTCATAACAATTGTATTTTTATCTTACAAAAATGAGAAACCACCCAAATGTCCAACAACAGAGTCATATGTAAATAAGTTCCGGGTATGTTCATGCAATGGAAGCAATAATGCAACTCATTGACAACAAAAATGTACAAATACTGATAAACGTAATAGTTTGGTAAATTTCACATAGTATAAGTAATCAAATACACAGAGATCATGTATCATATAATCCCATTTAGGTGAAGTGCAAAATTTAAGGTGATAGAAGTTAAAACAAAAAAAAGCTAACTGCAGGGGTTACCGCCTGAGAAGGTAGAATGAGGATGTATATTTGAAGAACTGTTAACATTCTATTTTTCCATTTGGTTATAAGTTTACATAAGTATAAATTTGATTAATTGTACATTTATACAAAAAGTAAGTATTTCAAGCATTTGCATCATGTAATATCTTTGAAATCTAGAGAACCTCTGTATATTAATGAAAACATAATAAACAGTAAGCAAAGTGACAACACGAACATGGAATCTTCAGAAGAAAAAATATGTAACTGAAAAAATCCTTAAAAAATGATCATTCACACTGCTAATAAGGCAAATACAAATTAAGATAACAAGGTATCATTTTTACCCATCACATTTGCAAAATTAAAGTTAAATAACAGTAATGGCTGATATTATCCAGGGTTGAATAGTGTGAAATTAACACCATGTATGTTCTTCAGGGGAGTATATAGTAGTACAGAAATGTGGGGAGAAAAAAAATTCTGTCAATAACTGTCTCAGAAATTTCACTTTCAGGCCTCTGTCCCTTACAAAAAATAAATGTCTATGGATCAACATTGTTTATTGCAGCATTATTTGTAATAGTAATAATTAATGATCTACATGCTATCAAGAGTATTTTATCATTGCATACACTTTTAAAAAATATCATGTATCAGTTAAAAAAGGAGTTAGAGCTACATATACTACATGTAAGCATATCCAAGAATTTCTTCTCTCTTCTGTCTCTTGCTCTCTCTCTTTCCCACCCCCACACAGTGGTAGAGAAGTGGAAGTGAAAGAAAGGGGGATGTTTATTACTTGACATATTTCTGTAGTTTAGAAAAATAAGATAAACTCTAAAGTCAAAAATTCTGATTAGAGAATATTCTCTAATTTCTCTAGTTTCTCCATATGGAGGAAGTCATGAAAGCAAAGGTGTACAGTTTTTGGCAAGGCACCTGCAGCCGAACTTGCTTAATGTTCCATTATCCTTCCCATCAACTGGAATATTCAGGGCTGGGAACACTTACTTCCCAACATAACTCAGCTGACAGTATTCCAACTATCATATCTTTGTTTTAAATTCTCTTTCCTATCCATTGGCTTTTCCCTTCACACCCTATTATCACCCCCCAACAACATATTTCTGAGTTACATAATTTCTGGCAGAAGGTTGTGATTCAAATTTTTTAATGATTCCCTTTGTGCTTTGACTGCAAGTATCCGAATCCCTAAATCCCTAAACATCAAAATTTCCTAATGATGGTCCGTGAAACCAGGGAGTTCCACCTAATTTATTTATCATCTTGGTTCTATCATGTCTAGGATGGCTCTGTAGTGTTAGCATCCCAGATGTGTGTGACTGCAGGACATAAGATTCTACACGTTACAGACAGAGGTGTGTAACACTAAAGTCCATTATACTGAAAGCTTTTTTCATGCTCCTGTTATCTGTAGCACTTGCAAAATCAGTATTTAATAATAATTATGTTATTTTAAAGTAACACATCACATTGAATATATAGTAATACATCAATTATATAAATTAAGTAATGCGTTTAAAAAAGGTTTTAAGAATATATGACTAGTTAAAGTTAATAGTGTTTCCCTTTTGGTGTTGAATGATTGTTTTCTTCATGTTTTTCATGTTTCTAAATTTCAGCAATAAGCATTATTTTTGTAATCAGAAAAAATTTTTAAACATGAAAAATTAAATAGTAAAACACTTCTTGCAAACCAACTCCATTATTGAAAACCTGTTTTTCATAAATCTGAGGTTGTATATGTAAGCAACAACTATTACTCTCAAAAAAAGTTACATGAATTATAATCAAGAGGAATTTTTATCTGAAATTTAGTAATTATAAATTAATAATAACTAAGTTGTAGAAAAAGAACAAACTCCAAACATCAAAGTTTTCATATAAAAATAAAATAGTAAGTCATAAGACCTGTGGATATGCACAACCACACAAATTCACAGAAAGTTTATGTATTTATCATAATACATAATAAACTAGTATTTATACATAAATATTATAGCAAATTTGAAACTATTAATAAGTAAAAAGAAAAGCCCAGCTATAAAAGTCAACATTTATGAAGATTTTGTTGCGTTTACCTTTAATCTAGTTGCTTATAGCTTTACTTTTCTGTATATATAGATTTTGTCATATTTTGAATGTACTTTGGTGTATTTTTCCCTTTTTAATGTAATCATTTTCTCAGCTTAATGTATCTTTTTGCAAACATCATTTTAACAAAATAATATTTACATTTCTGGATTTTTCTTCATATTATTTTTTGATATTTATAATTGTTAGAGAGTACATTTCTACTGACATATGTAAATTTTGTTTAAACTAAACTTTATATAGTTTGAAATTAATTTTTCAAAACTTTATTCTTATTGAATTGCCTATATATATTTAGTTTATAGAGGAGACATAAACTATGATGAGATAAAGAAAATTCACCAATATCCAAAGTTTAAATTATTATGTCCCTTATTTGATAAAAATAGTTCTCTGTGTTGTAGAACTGTAGAATTTGAGTCAACAGCAGCTATCATGAGCCCCCACATTCCTCATAGGACTATCACCTATTTCATCTCATGTGGTAGCACCTTACAGCCATTGCTCACATAAATGCATAAAAAACACAAACACATATATACTCCCTGAAATGCTAATTCTTTTATTGCAGGGAAGTAATTTCCTTGTACTCAATTTGATAGGACAAAAGAGGGAGTCACCTGAACGTATAAATTACCCTTTTATCATTCTATTTATATAATGAAGGGCATAATTTGTGCCCACAGCTGTGACTTAATATGAGAAATGAATTATACACAATAATAAGCTGAACAGAAATGTATTACATACGGGTAGATATCCAGGAAACTTAGACAACTGTCAATGAACTAGCAATAAGTCCAAACTGGAACCTGATCCTTCCTACACTCGTTTGCACAGGGTAGAGCCCCATAAGAGTTATGCTGACAGAAAAGGGTACAGGGTTATTATAGTAGCCTAACCATCTACATAGTCAACTTCCCATCCTAAATTAAAACCTCTACAAATCCTAATGCCTGTTCACCAGAATCTTAAATTCTACCTTCAAGGTTTTTTCCTGAAGATTTTTATTAAAAATTAATATTTCAGGGAAATGTTAACTTACATCTTGGGACTGAATGTAAAAATGAAAAGAGAAGGAAAATACTGATTAATGGGAGACAGAGATGCATCAAGTTAAAGTTAAAGCCTGTAGACCTTCATGCTCCAAGATATCTTGGACACTTCATCATTGTCTTAAAGTTGGAACTATTCGAGAATATATATTCAATATCAGCTCAGGAGAAACAAATTTCTTTTAATCAACCAGGATATATCCTAGAGAAAAATATCTCCTTTGAAATGAGAAGATTCTTGTATTTTGTGTGAAATATCTCACCCACTTTCAATGTTACTAATGGCTCTTGTTTAATTTATTTGATCAGGGAGCCAGGTCAAATGGATGAAAATCAAACAGAGGTGGTGACAGACTTTGTCCTGGCAGGCTTCTCGCAGACACCATCTACTGAGGCAGGACTATTTGTACTATTTCTTTTCTTCTATGTGTCCACTTGGGTAGGCAATGTCCTCATCATGGTCACAGTGGCCTCTGATAACTATTTGAATTCATCACCTATGTATTTCCTTCTTGGCAACCTCTCTTTCCTGGACTTATGTTATTCAACAGTAACTACTCCTAAGCTTCTGGCTGACTTTCTTGATAATGACAAGCTCATCCACTATGACCAATGCATTGCACAGCTCTTCTTTCTGCATTTTGTAGGGGCAGCTGAGATGTTCCTGCTCACAGTGATGGCCTATGATCGCTATGTTGCAATTTGTCGCCCCCTGCATTATACCACTATCATGAGTCGAGGATTATGCTGTGTGTTGGTAGCTGCCTCCTGGATGGGAGGATTTGTGCACTCTACTGTCCAGACGATTCTCACTATCCGTCTGCCCTTTTGTGGACCAAACCATGTGGACAACTTCTTTTGTGATGTTCCCCCTGTCATCAAACTTGCCTGTACAGACACCTTTGTCATTGAATTGCTAATGGTATCTAACAGTGGGTTGATCTCTACCAGCTCCTTTGTGGTACTGGTTTCTTCCTACTCCACTATCCTGGTCAAGATTCGCTCCAAGGAGGGAAGGCGAAAGGCACTCTCCACCTGTGGCTCCCACCTCATGGTGGTAACACTCTTCTTTGGACCCTGTATTTTCATCTATGCCCGTCCCTTCTCCACTTTTTCTGTGGACAAGATGGTGTCTGTACTCTACAATGTTATTACCCCCATGATGAATCCCCTCATCTATACACTTCGGAACAAAGAGGTCAAGTCAGCCATCCAGAAACTGTGGGACAGGAGTGGACTTACTTGGAAAAAGTAGGAGACATAAGCAGTTAAAGTGAGTTTTTGAGAGCAAAAAACCTGAAATTAAAATACTTTTTCACTAAGGAATTAAGAGTAGGTAGCCTAGTTGTTTGGTTTTCTTCCATTAAGCCATAATACTAGATAGGGCACTATAATTAAACTCAGAAAAACTCCTTTCATGTTGAATTGTTCTGTCTTCTGCTTCCTTTTTCTTCCCTGAAGCATCCATTTTCTGTTTTTCTGTCAACTGTGTTCTTCTATTCTATCCATTCATCTGATCAAACCTTATTCCTTTCATTCTTTCCGTTTAGTTTGCTGCCACACACTGGTACAAACTACCCTTTCCAAACTCTCACCACTTTCTTCACCTTGTCTTTGATTTTCTTCTCAATTTTCACATTCTAGCCAGATGTCTGAACTGGATAAGGAATATATATGTGGTTCTCACTCTCAAAAAATATTTATATGGTTATCAGTTAGATGAAGTAGAATAAATCTGATTTATACGACTGTATAACAACACACTAATGGGATATATCAGTTGGTTTCATCACATTACCACACCACTAACTACCACCTCATAGTGCAATTAAGAAAGCAATCGCCTAGGGGCTCCTGGGTGGCTCAGTCAGTTAAGCATCCAACTTCAGCTCAGATCATGATCTCAAGGTTCTTGAGGCTCAGGTCATGATCTTATTGTCCTTGAGTTCAAGCCCTGTGTCAGGATCTGTGCTGACAGTTCAGAGCCTGGAGTCTGCTTTGGATTCTGTCTCCCTCTCTCTCTGCCCTTCCCCTACCCATAATCTTTCTTTCAAAAATAAATAAACATAAAAAAAGCAATTGTCTAATAGTGTGGGTGCAACTAAATTTCTTTGAATTACAAGCCAAGTGAATCTAGACAAGTCATTTAATTAACTGAAACTAATTTCCTCAACTGTAACATGCACAGAATGATGCCTACTTCTCATTGTCCTTGTGAGGGCTAAAAATGTCAATAGATGTGAATGTATCTAGTTTGGTGCTTGGTTCATAACAGGAGTTCACCATTATTTATTCATTAAATTTGATTTTTCAATGACAGCAAAATACAGATGGTAAAAATTTAAACTGGCTGATATGCCTTATGGAAACAATATTATCTACTGTAACTGGTTTAGGGAGGATGTTAGAAAGTATACAGAAATGAGCCACGACATTTTCATTATTAATGTGAGGCATAATTTATATTACTAACACCATTATCATAAAAAAACCCTTATTGGCATTGGTTATCCTCAGAATTATATTAAGACTAATTCATAGGCTTATGTACTCCTTACTAAAATTTTATAATCAAAGATGGGAAAATTGATTGACATTCAAGTTAAAAACAAACTAGACACAAAATACAAATCTAAAATACAAATGGACTATAAAGCAGTTTTTATTTCTACAGCCTTTTAAAGCAAGCAAATTATAGAAGCATTTTCAGCAACTTATTTGTGCAACAGAGACAGAAGCCAGGAATGTTAGGTAAATTCATTGGGGACTGAAGTTTTGTCTTTATTATCTTTATATCCCTGAAGCTTACTTTCTAAAATATCTAAAATAAAGGATATTCAATAAAAACATGTTCAATAAATGAATGAGGTTTTTATATGCTCTCTGATCAATGTGGTAAGGATTAAGGAAGAGATATTTCAGAGTTGTTTTCTTTTCCTGTACTTGGAAAGATAATTTGTAAATTTTCATTGAGAAGTAGGAAACACTGAGAGATATTACAGAAGGAGGACTTAATGAAAAAAAAATTTAACATTATTGTTAGAGAAGTCAGATATCTAAAAATTAATTAATCAAATTCACAATACAAACAACTTTAAATCATGTGATTTTCATCTATGAAATCAGACAAGTGTGTATTTGAATTCTTAGTACTTTAATAACAGTATTACAAAAGGAGGAGATATTCGAGGGTCAAATTCAGCAAAATTGAGGCAATCATGATACAATCCAGTTTAGTTTTCACTACAAATTAATACAGCACTCTAGTGCTGTAGGATTTTCCCACTAATCAATGATATATGGAAAAAAGTGAAATGGGAATTTAAAAAACTGTTCAATATTTTGGAGAAGGAAAAGATAAAAAAATGAGGTAAATCAATGTTCTGAGGAAATATAAAGAAACATATAATGGAAAATCCTATAGGATAAATGTCTCTAAATATAAATATAGGACACCTGGGTGGCTTAGTAGGTTGAGCATCCTACTTCAGCTCAGGTCATGATCTCGTGGGTTGTGAGTTCTAGCCCCACATAGGATTCTCTGCGATCAGCACAGAGCCCACTTTGGATCCTCTGTCCCCCTCTCTCTCTGCCCGCCCCCCCCCCCGCTCATGTTTTCTCTCTCTCTTTCTCTGAAAATGAATAAACATTAAAATAATAATAATAAATATAAAGATCTCTAGAAATTCTCAAAAAAAGACAAAAAAAGGGATTGCTTCTTTATATTTAAACAAATACTCAGAAATTGTTCACCATACAATTAATTTTAAAATTGCTTTTTTTTTCTTATCCTTTTCAAAGGTTGCTTTCATTTCAACATAAAATTCTATAAGAAAGGTTTATTATAATAAGATACTGAGACACAAAGTTAAAGTTGATTGGTGCATTTAAATCTCAACTTCAGTATGTAATGCTTTTGTTCAAATAACATGAAACCTCAGATTCTAAACAAAAATTCTTACTTAGCAGTGGAAATGCTGGATAATATGGTATTTTTATTTTTATTTTTTTGAGGAACCTCCATACTGTTTTCCACAGTGGATGCACCAATTTGCATTCACATCAACAATGCATCCTTATCAATACTTGTTATTTCTTATCTCTTGATTTTAGCCATTCTGACAGGTGTGAAGTGACATTTCATTGTGGTTTTGATTTGCATTTCCCTGATTATGAGTGATGTTGAGCATCTTTTCATGTGTCTGCTGGCTATCTGTATATATTCTTTGGAAAAATGGTCCTTTGCCCATTTTAATTGGATTATTTGGGGAATTTCTGGTGTTGGATTGTATAAATTCTTTATATATTTTCGATGTTAATCCCTTATCAGATATATCAACAAATATCTTCTCCAAATGAGTAGGTTGCCTTTTTGTTTTGTTGACGGTCTCCTTCATGGTACAAAAATTTTATTTTGGTAAAGTCCCAATAGGTTAATTTTGCTTTTGTTTTCCTTGTGTTTGGAGACATACACGGAAAAATACTGCTATAGACAATGTGAAAGAAATTACTGCCTGTGCTCTCTTCTGGGAATTTTATGGTTTCATGTCTCACGTTTATGTCTTTAATCCATTCTGAGGTTTTTTTGTGTGTGTATAGTGTGAGAAAGTGGTCCAGTTTCATTCTTTGGCATGTAGCTGTTCAGTTTTCTCAGTACCATTTGTTGAAAGAGACTGTCTTTTTCCCATTGTATATTCTTGTTTCCGGTCATAGATTAAATGACCATAAATGTGTAGGTTTATTTCTGGATTCTTTATTCTGTTGCATTGATGCATGTGTCTATTTTTGTGCCACTACCATACTGTTCTGATTACTACAGCTTTGTAGTATTTCTTGAAATCTGGGATTATAATACCTCCAGCTTTACTCTTCTCTTTCAAAATTGCTTTGTCTAAAGCAGGAAAGAATATCCAATGGAAAAAAGACAGTCTCTTTAACAAATGGTGCTGGGAGAACTGGACAGCAACATGCAGAAGAATGAAACTAGACTACTTTCTTACACCATTCACAAAAATAAACTCAAAATGGATAAAGGACCTGAATGTGAGACAGGAAACCATCAAAACCCTAGAGGAGAAAGCAGGAAAACACCTCTCTGATCTCAGCTGCAGCAATTTCTTACTTGACACATCCCCAAAGGCAAGAGAATTAAAAGCAAAAAATGAACTATTGGGACCTCATGAAGATAAAAAGCTTCTGCACAGCAAAGGAAACAATCAACAAAACTAAAAGGCAACCAACGGAATGGGAAAAGATACTTGCAAATGATATATCGGACAAAGGGCTAGTATCCAAAATCTATCAAGACCTCACCAAACTCCACACCCGAAAAACAAATAATCCAGTGAAGAAATGGGCAGAAAACATGAATAGACACTCCTCTAAAGAAGACATCCAGATGGCCAACAGGCACATGAAAAGATGCTCAATGTCGCTCCTCATCAGGGAAACACAAATCAAAACCACACTCAGATATCACCTCATGCCAGTCAGAGTGGCCAAAATGAACAAATCAGGAGACTATAGATGCTGGAGAGGATGTGGAGAAACGGGAACCCTCTTGCACTGTTGGTGGGAATGCAAACTGGTGCAGCCGCTCTGGAAAGCAGTGTGGAGGTTCCTCAAAAAGTTAAAAATAGACCTACCCTATGACCCAGCAGTAGCACTGCTAGGAATTTACCCAAGGGATACAGGAGTACTGATGCATAGGGCCACTTGTACCCCAATGTTTATAGCAACACTCTCAACAACAGCCAAATTGTGGAAAGAGCCTAACTGTCCATCAACTGATGAATGGATAAAGAAACTGTGGTTTATATACACAATGGAGTACTACGTGGCAATGAGAAAGAATGAAATATGGCCCTTTGTAGCAACATGGATGGAACTGGAGAGTGTGATGCTAAGTGAAATAAGCCATACAGAGAAAGACAGACACCATATGGTTTCACTCTTATGTGGATCCTGAGACATTTAACAGAACCCATGGGGGAGAGGAAGGAAAAAAAAGAAAAAAAAAAGAGGTTAGAGTGGGAAAGAGAGCCAAAGCATAAAAGACTCTTAAAAACTGAGAACTGAGGGTTGATGGGGGGTGGGAGGGAGGGGAGGGTAGGTGATGGGCATTAAAGAGGGCATCTTTTGGGATGAGCACTGGGTGTGGTATGGAAACTAATTTGACAATAAATTTAATATAATAAAAAACAAAAAACAAAAAACAAAAAAAAAACCAAAACTGCTTTGTCTAGTCAGGGTCTTTTCAGGTTACTCAAAGAAAACAAAAACACAAATTTGAAAAGATACATGCACCCCTATGTTTACTGCAGCATTATTTACAACAGCGAAGATACTGAAGCAACCTAAATATGTCCATCCACAAATGAATGGATAAAGATGTGGAGTGTGTGTGTGTATGTGCCCACGTGTGTGTGTGTGTGTATATACACGAAATGGAATATTACTCAGCCATAAAAAAGAATGAGATTTTGCCATTTACAACAACATGGGTAGACCTAGAGGGTATAATGCTAAGTGAAATAAGTCAGTCACAGAAAGACAAATACAACGCTTCACTCATATGTGGAATTTAAAAAATAGATCATAGAAAAACATAGACAAAAAACCAGACTCTTAAACACAGAGAATAAACAGGTGGTTGCCAGAGGAGAGATGGGTGGGGGTGGGGGGTGGATGAAATAGATGAAGTGGATTAAGAGTATACTAACCGTGATGAGCACTGAGTAATGCATAGAATTGTTGGATTATTATATTTAAAACTGAAACCAACATATAACACTGTATGTTCATTATACGTCAATAAAAATAATTCTAACCAATGCTGCCAGTATGGTTCAGTTTATGATTAAATCACAAATGATCCCTAAAATTTCATTCTCTTAACACAACTAGTATTTATTCTTCATTCCTACCACATTACTAATATAGGGTGCAGAACAACAGTTGGTCTCTGCTCCACCTCTACTTGGGATTCTATTATCATTAAAGCAGGGGAAAAGGCATGTGGTGAATCTCACACTACCTCTTGAATATCCTCCACCCATTGCAATGGCCAAGTGAATTATACCAAGAAGTTCAATAAGCTGAATAAAATGTCCTGAACACTACAACTATTAGAGGCAGTAAGCTAAGATATATTAAAAATATTAAATCTATTCTTAAAATCATTCCCACAAAGAAAATCCACTAGTGAATTCTTCAAACATATAAGGAGGTAACTCTTCCTGTGAAAAATGGAAAACAAATTTTAAATCTTTTTATGCTACCAGCTTATCTTTAATTCTAAAACATGACTTGAGGTTTAAAAGAAAATTTAATTTCACCTTTGAACATGAATGTAATAATCCTTAGTAAAATGTTAGCAAAATGAATCTGATATAAAAAAAAGATAATATAACTTGTATTATTTCAGGTATGTAAGGCTGATTTAACATTCAAAAATTAATTTCTGTAATTAACCATGTTTACATACTGATAGATGTAGTAAAACATTTGATAAAGTTCACACCAATTCATTAAAAAACTTGTAAACTACCAACAACATAGAATCTTATACCAGAAAACATTTAATCTGATAAAGAGTATTTATACAAATACCTAAAATAAATATTGTGTTCACTATTGAACATTAAATACTTTCACCTTGACAATGGAAAACAGGTAAGAAAACTGGGAATTACAACTTTAATTCAGCACTGTTTTCAAGGGTCTAACGGTGTAATGAGGCAGGAAAAAGAAAATGGAAGAAGAATTGGAAAAGAAAAAAACTACTCACTATTCACAAATGACACAATATATGTATATGGGAAATTGAAAGTAACCTACAAAAAGTCAAATCAATAAATGAGTTTAGCACAATCACTGGAAACAGAGTCAGTATTTTATTTTAATCAATTGTGGACTCCTAGATCTGAGACAAGATGGAATAAATGTGCTTTTCTGTGTTCCTTCTACTAAGAGCTGTTTTTTTTTTTTTAAACATAACAAAACTGATAACCTTTTAGCTAGACTAAGATTCAAAATAAGAAATGAAAGCAGACACATTACAACAGATGGCACAAAAATACAAAGAATCATGAAAGATTATTAACAATTATACACCCATAAACTGGATAACCGAGAAGAAATGGATAAATTCCTAGGAACATACAGCCTACCAAGATTGAGTCATGAAGTCTGGCACTAGGTGGTGTTACTGGCAAATTTTACCAAACACTAAAAAATAAGTGACATCAATTCTTAAAATTGTCGAAAGGATAAAAAATGCACACGAAGGAAAAATTCCACCTTACTTTACAACGCCAGAATTACCTTGGTACCATAGCTAAATAAGTACACTATAATATGAATATAGGCAAATATCCCTGAGAAACATATATGCAAAAATTATCAGCAAAATATTAACAAACCCAATTAAATTCCACATTAAAAGTATCATATACCGTGGACAAGCAGGATTTATCCCCGGGTTGTAATGTTTCAACATATGCAAATCAACAAATATGATACACCATTTATACAAAATGATAGATAAAAATCTATGATCATCTCCATAGATGCAGAAAAAGCCTTTGACAAAATACCTTACCATGATTTAAAAAAAAAACAAACAAACTCAAGTTGGTATAGAAGGAACAAATCTCAACATAATAAAGGCTATATATGACAAGCCCACAATTAACATCACACTCAAAAATGAAAGGTTGAAAGCTTATTATCTAAGATCAGGAACAAGGCAAGAGTGCCCTATCTCACCACTCCTACTCAACATAGTACTGGAAGACCTAGCCAGAGCAACCAGCAAGAACAAGAAATAAAAGGCATCTAAATCAGAAAAGAAAAAATAAAATTGTTTTTGTTTGCACATGATATCATCCTAGATACAAATCAACAAATTCAGAAATGTTTCAGGGTACAAAATCAACACAGATACATCAGTTACATTTCTATACACTAACAACCAAACATCTAAAAAAGAAATAAAACAATCCCATTCACAATAGCATAAAAAGCAATACATTACTTAAGAATAAATTCGATCAAGGAGGTGAAAGATCTGTACACTGAAAACTACAAGACTTTGATGAAAGAAATTGAAAAAAGACATAAATAGGAAGACATCTTGTGTTCATAGAATGGAAAAAATAATATTGTTAAAATACTTCTTGACTAAAAAGCTATAATATAATCAAAACAGAATGGTCATTGGCATAAAAACAGACATACAGACCACTGGAATAGAGTTGAGAGGCAAGTCACATACAGTCAACTAGTATTTGACAAGGGAGTAAAGAATAGTCAATGAGGAAAGTGTAGTCCCTTCAATAAATAGTGCTGGAAAACTGGATAACCCAGACAGAAAAATGACATTAGACCCCTGTCTTACAAAACTCACAAAAAATTAACTTGAAATGGATTAAAGACAAAAATAATACCTGAATCCATAAAACTCCTAGAAGAATACATAGGGAAAATCCCTTGACATTAGTCTTAGCAATGAGTTTTTGGATCTGATACCAAAAGCAATAAGCAACAAAAGCAAAAATCAAAATGTGGGACATCAAACAGCTTTTTCATAACAAAAGAAACAACAAAATGAAAAGGGATCCTACAGGATAGGACAAAATACTTGCAAATCATATATATGTTAAGAAGCTGATATCCAAAATATATAAGGAAATTCTACAACTGAATAGCAACCAATTAATCAATAAACAATCTGACTTAAAAATAGGCAGAGAGAGAGGCACGTGGGTGGCTCAGTTGGTTAAGTGTCTGACTTAATTTTGGTTCAGGTCATGATCCCACAGTTGTGAGATAGAGCCCCATGTTGGACTCTGCACTGCTTAAGATTCTCCTTCTCTGCCTCTCCCCCAGTTCACGCTCTTGTTCTCTCTCAAAACAAACAAACAAGCAAACAAAAAATAGGGAGAGAAACTGAATAGAATTTTTCCAAAGATTACATTCAACTAGCCAACAGGTACATGAAAATGTACCCTAGGTCACTAATCATCAGGGAAATGTAAATTAAAATCACAATGAGATATCACCTCATACATGTTAGAATGACTGTCATCAAAAAAGACAAGAGGTAAGTATTGGTGAGGATGTGGAGAAAAGGAATCTGTGCACTGTTGGTGTGAATATGAACTTGTGCAACCACTACAGAAAAGAATTTAAAAAATTAAAAATGGAACTACCATATGATCCAGCAATCCCACTTCTTGGTATATATCTAAAGAAAATGAAAAAAGGATCTCAAAAGCACTCCCATGTTCATTGCAGCATTGTCCACAATTGCCAAGATATGGAAACAACCTACATATCTGTCAACAGGTAAGTTGGTAAAGAAAATCTGAGATATAGGCACTCACACACACACACACACACGCTCATGAATATTATTCAGCCATGAGAATAAATGAAATCTTGCTATTTGTGGCAATATGGATGGACCCTGAAGGCACTATGCTAAGTAAAATAAGTCAGAGAAAGACAAATACTGTATGATATCACTTACACATGGAATCTAAAAACATAAGCTTAAAGCAGGTGAAAATATAATGTTATTTACCAGAGGCATGGGTTTGAGAGAACTCAGAAAAGTTAGCAAAGTGTACAACTTCCAGGTATAAGACAAGTTTTGGGGACCCAATGTACAGCCTGAGATTATACTGAATAATAATGTATTATATATTTTAAGATTGCTGAGAATGTATATATTAAATTTCTAACCACAAAAAGAAAGGTAATTATGTAATGTGAAGAATGTGTTGACTAACACTATAGTGGTAATCATTTTGGAAAACGTGTATGAATCAATAAATTGTATACATAAAACTTACATAACATACACAACATTTTGTGTCAATTATGTCTCCACAAAGCTAGAACAAAAGAGATACATTTAAGACTCTATAGATAGATCAAAATAAAATTGTAAATTTTCGAGTAAGCCCCAGGACAGAAGAAAAAAAAGAAGAGAGAGAAATGAAAAATGAGGGAGCATAAAATTAAAAAATAACTTGGGAGACTCAGACTTAACATCAACATTTCATCAAATATAAATAGTTTAAATTCACCAATTTAAGGAGAGAAGTTGGTAAAGTGGGAAAAAAGACACTTTAATGCCATCTATAAGAAACTTTATTCAAATATAATGATACAGTAATTGAAAATTAATAAGTTAGACCATGTAAACACCTGTAGAATGTGGAATAACTATTAATATCAGATACATTCAGAACAAAGAAAATTATCAGAGGCATTGAAGGACATTACACAATGACAAAAGGGACAGTCCAACAAGAAGAAATAGCAATCCTAAATGTGTATATACACCAAACAAGAGAACTGCAAAATATGTGAAGCAAAACCTGATAAGGCTGAAAGGAAAAATAGGCAAATTCACAATAATAGAGACTTCAGCACCCCTCTCTCAACAACTGATAGAACTAGATGGAAATTCATTAAGTATATAGAATGTGACTATACCATCAACTGACAGAACTTTATCAAACTTTATTAGAATACTCCATCCAGCTACAGCAGAATATACGTTCTTTTCAAATACAAAACAATTAGCACAACAGACCATATCTTGGGCCATTAAAATAACCTCAAAAAATTTAAGACAATTAAAATTATAGAAAAGTTGTTCTCTAACTATGGTTCACTCAAATTGGAAAGCAAGAATAGAAAGATAATTGGATAATTTTCAAATACCTAGAAACTAAAGAAAACACTTTTAAATAATTCATGTGTCATAGCAGAAATTTCAAGTACAATAAAAAATATATTGGACTGAACAAAGATGAAAATACAAATCAGAATCCATGAGACAAAGTTAAATGAACACTGAAAGGGAAATTTATACCATGAAGTGCTTATATTAGAGAAAAGGAAAAGTCTCAAATCAGTTATATCAGTTCCCACATCAAGAACCTGGAAAAACAAGAGCAAAATAAATCCAAAGCAAACAAAAAGTACATAATAAAGAGAAGAGCAGGAATCAATGAAGTTGAAAGCAGAAAAATAATAAAGTCATGAAATAGAAACCTGGTTCTTTGAAAAGAACAATAAAATAAATAAACCTCTAGCAAGACTGAAGAAAAGAGATAAGACATACATCACCAATGTCAGGAATAAAACAGGGAATAACACCACACAGCTTGCAGATATCAATAAAATAATACGAGAATATGACACAGGTAAATTTGACAACTTAGACAAAATGGTCCTCATTTTCAAAAACTAGCCCAACTCACCCAACATAAAACAGGTAATTTATATAGTTCCATATTCTTAAGAAAACTCCAAGCCACATATCTGAAAAATCACCTATCACTGGAATACGCAAAGAATTCTCACAGCTCTACAGGAAAAAAATATCCAATTAGAAACGGGATAGAAATATCTCACTCAAGTATATATGTGTGTAGCAATACTTGAAAAGATGTTCAGATCACTAGTTTTGAGGAAAGTTCATACTAAGACCACGACGGTATATGACTACATGCCTATTAAATCAGTTGAAATTTAAAAAATAGTGAGAATACTAAATACTGGTGAGGATGTGCATGAACCGTATCTCTACATGAACCGATCCAGATCCTCTACAAAATAATTTGACAGTTTCACAAAAGGCTATGCACACAGTTGTTATATGTCCTAGCAATAGCACCCCTGGATGTATATCACAGAGAAATGATGATTTATATCCACAAATGAGACACAAATTTTCAGCACCTTTATTTGCAATAATCAAAAACTGCAAACAACCAAAACATCCCTCAAAAAGTGTGTGAATAAACAAATTATACAATATTCAAACCAGGGAGTATTACTCAGCAATAAAAAGGAATGGGCCAATGACACTTCAACAACTTGATTATATCTCAACATTATTCTAAGTGAGAAAATCTCAATCTCAAAGACACCATAGTGTTTGACTTCCTTTACATAACATTTTACAAATGACAAAACTACAGAGTTGGAAAACAGATGAGTTGTTGCCAGGGGTTTAAAGATGTTGGGGAGAATGGGCACAAGGGAGAGAGTTTTGGTGATGGAATAATTCTGTATCTTAACCGGGTTGGTGGTTACATGAATCTAACAAGTGACATATGTCTATGATAAAATGACATAGAATAATGCATATTGTTCCAATGTCAATTTCCTGGATTTGATCCTCTATGACAGTTATATAAAATACAAGCATTGAGAGAAATTAGATAAAAAGCACACAGGAACTTTCCACACTATTATTGCAATACCCATAAATCTGTATTTTAAAATATGAAGTTTTAAAAGTCCATTATATTTCTATACACCAGCAATACAAAAATTGAAAGTGTTATTAAAAGCTTAGCACTAAAACTATGATGCATGGAATAGCACCAAAAACAAAAGAATAAAATATAAAAATAGTTGTTTACTTAATTCAATAAATGTTGAAAATTGGATGAAATTCATCACCCACTCATGATAAAACTCCCTAGAAAAATGAAAATAGCAGGGAATTACTTAATATTACAGAGGATATCAACAAAGATCTACTGGAAACATCCTACTTCATGTGAATTTTTAAAAGCTTTTCCCATGATATAGGAAATGAGCCCACGATTCCCAATATGATAGCTTTTGTTTAACATTTTACTAGAGATCCTATCTAGGAACAAGGAAAAGAAACAAAAAGCCGTACATTTTGAAAACAAAAAGACAAAACTGTCATTTACAGATGTTTGTGGCACAAGTGCACATATGATATAATTTGAATTCTGTAAGTTCAAGAAAAAAAATGCATGCATTAAAAGTTGTAACTGTGCCCTTGGTGGTAAAGAATGGAAGGGGGAGCGAAGGAATTTTGGGTGTACTGGCAATGTTTCTCCATGTGGGTGCTGGTTACAGAAGTGTGTTCACTTTTGAAAGTTTGAGCTATAAAATTATTATTTGTGTACTCCTCTGCATGTATGTAATTCTTCAGTAAAAATGCTTACATATAAATGGTAGAAAGAAAAATAAAGTGTTATATATTTATGTGTTTATTTTTTATTATATGAAATTTCTTGTCATATTAGTCTCCATACAACACTCAGTTCTCATCCCAAAAGATGCCCTCTTCAATGCCCATCACCTACCCTACCCTCCCTCCCACCCCATCAACCCTCAGTTTGCTCTCAGTTTTATTTATTTTTATTTTTTTAATTTTTTTGATATTTTTATTTATTTTTGAGACAGAGAGAGACAAACCACGAGCAGGGGAGGGGCAGAGAGAGAGGGAGACACAGAATCTGAAGCAGGCTCCAGGCTCTGAGTTGTTGACACAGAGCCCAATGCGGGGTTCGAACTCAAGAGCTGTGAGATCATGACCTGAGCTGAAGTCGGACGCCCAAACGAATGAGCTAACCAGGTGCCCCTGTTTTCAGTTTTTAAGTCTCTTATGCTTTGGCTCTCTCCCACTCTAACCTCTTTTTTTTCTTTTTTTTCCTTCCCCTCCCCCATGGGTTTCTGTTAAGTGTCTCAGGACCCACATAAGAGTTAAATCATAGGGTATCTGTCGTTCTCTGTATGGCTTATTTCACTTAGCATCACACTCTTCAGTTCCATCCATGTTGCTACAAAGTTCCATATTTCATTCTTTCTCATTGCCACGTAGTACTCCATTGTGTCTATAAACCACAATTTCTTTATCCATTCATCAGTTGATGGACATTTAGGCTTTTTCCACAATTTGGCTATTGTTGAGAGTGCTGCTATAAACACTGGGGTACAAGTGCCCCTATGCATCAGTACTCCTGTATCCCTTGGGTAAATTCCTAGAAGTGCTACTGCTGGGTCATAGGGTAGGTCTATTTTTAATTTTTTGAGCAACTTCCACACTGTTTTCCAGAGCGGCTGCACCAGTTTGCATTCCCACCAACAGTGCAAGAGGGTTCCCGTTTCTCCACATCCTCTCCAGCATCTATAGTCTCCTGATTTGTTCATTTTGGCCACTCTGACTGGTGTAGGGTGATATCTGAGTGTGGTTTTGATTTGTATTTCTCTGATGAGGAGCGACGTTGAGCATCTTTTCATGTGCCTGTTGGCCATCTGGATGTCTTCTTTAGAGAAGTGGCTATTCATGTTTTCTGCCCATTTCTTCACTGGGTTATTTGTTTTTCGGGTGTGGAGTTTGGTGAGCTCTTTATAGATTTTGGATACTAGCCCTTTGTCTGATATGTCATTTGCAAATATCTTTTCCCATTCTGTTGGTTGCCTTTTAGTTTTGTTGATTGTTTCCTTTGCTGTGCAGAAGCTTTTAATCTTCATGAGGTCCCAGTAGTTCATTTTTGCTTTTAATTCCCTTGCCTTTGGGGATGTGTCAAGTAAGACATTGCTGCGGCTGAGGTCAGAGAGGTCTTTTCCTGCTTTCTCCTCTAGGGTTTTGATGGTTTCCTGTCTCACATTCAGGTCCTTTATCCATTTTGAGTTTATTTTTGTGAATGGTGTGAGAAAGTGGTCTAGTTTCAACCTTCTGCATGTTGCTGTCCAGTTCTCCCAGCACCATTTGTTAAAGAGACTGTCTTTTTTCCATTGGATGTTCCTTCCTGCTTTGTCAAAGATGAGTTGGCCATACGTTTGTGGGTCTAGTTCTGGGGTTTCTATTCTCTTCATGGGTCTACGTGTCTGTGTTTGTGCCAATACCATGCTGTCTTGATGATTACAGCTTTGTAGTAGAGGCTAAAGTCTGGGATTGTGATGCCTCCTGCTTTGGTCTTCTTCTTCAAAATTCCTTTGGCTATTCGGGGCCTTTTGTGGTTCCATATGAATTTTAGGATTGCTTGTTCTAGTTTCGAGAAGAATGCTGGTGCAATTTTGATTGGGATTGCATTGAATGTGTAGATAGCTTTGGGTAGTATTGACATTTTGACAATATTTATTCTTCCAATCCATGAGCACGGAATGTTTTTCCATTTCTTTATATCTTCTTCAATTTCCTTCATAAGCTTTCTATAGTTTTCAGCATACAGATCTTTTACATCTTTGGTTAGATTTATTCCTAGGTATTTTATGCTTCTTGGTGCAATTGTGAATGGGATCAGTTTATTTGTCTTTCTGTTGCTTCATTATTAGTGTATAAGAATGCAACTGATTTCTGTACATTGATTTTGTATCCTGCGACTTTGCTGAATTCATCTATCAGTTCTAGCAGACTTTTGGTGGAGTCTATCAGATTTTCCATGTATAATATCATGTCATCTGCAAAAAGTGAAACCTTGATTTCATCTTTGCCAATTTTGATGCCTTTGATTTCCTTTTGTTGTCTAATTGCTGATGCTATCACTTCCAACACTATGTAAAACAACAGTGGTGAGAGTGGACATCCCTGTTGTGTTCCTGATCTCAGGTGGAAAGCTCTCAGTTTTTCCCCCATTGAAGTTGATGTTAGCTGTGGGCTTTTCATAAATGGCTTTTATGATGCTTAAGTAAGTTCCTTCTATCCCGACTTTCTCAAGGGTTTTTATTAAGAAAGGTTGCTGAATTTTGTCAAATGCTTTTTCTGCATCGATTGACAGGATCATATGGTTATCTTTTCTTTTATTAATGTGATGTATCATGTTGATTGATTTGCGAATGTTGAACCAGTCCTGCATCCCAGGAATGAATCCCGCTTGATCATGGTGAATAATTCTTTTTATATGCTGTTGAATTTGATCTGCTAGTATCTTATTGAGAATTTTTGCATCCATATTCATCAGGGATATTGGCCTGTAGTTCTCTTTTTTTTACTGGGTCTCTGTCTGGTTTAGGAATCAAAGTAATGCTGGCTTCATAGAATCAGTCTGGAAGTTTCCTTCCCTTTCTATTTTTTGGAACAGCTTGAGAAGGATAGGTACTATCTCTGCTTTAAACGTCTGGTAGAATTCCCCAGGGAAGCCTTCTGGTCCTGGACTCTGTTGGGAGATTTTTGATAACTGATTCAATTTCTTCACTGGTTATGGGTCTGTTCAAGCTATTTCCTCCTGATTGAGTTTTGGAAGTGTGTGGGTGTTTAGGAATTTGTCCATTTCTTCCCGGTGTTCCAGTTTGTTGGCATATAATTTTTCATAGTATTCCCTGATAATTGTTTGTATCTCTGAGGGATTGGTTGTAAGAATTCCATTTTCATTCATGATTTTATCTATTTGGGTCATCTCCCTTTTCTTTTTGAGAAGCCTGGATAGAGGTTTGTCATTTTTGTTTATTTTTTCAAAAAACCAACTCTTGGTTTCATTGATCTGCTCTACAGTTTTTTTAGATTCTATATTGTTTATTTCTGCTCTGATCTTTATTATTTCTCTTCTTCTGCTGGGTTTGAGCTGCCTTTGCTGTTCTGCTTCTATTTCCTTTAGGTGTGCTGTTAGATTTTGTACTTGGGATTTTTCTTTCTTGAGATAGGCCTGGATTGCAATGTATTTTCCTCTCAGGACTGCCTTCGCTGCATCCCAAAGCGTTTGGATTACTGTATTTTCATTTTCATTTGTTTCCATATATTTTTTAATTTCTTCTCTAATTGCCTGGTTGACCCATTCATTCTTTAGTAGGGGGTTCTTTAACCTCCATGCTTTTGGAGGTTTTCCAGACTTTTTCCTGTGGTGGATTTCAAGCTTCATAGCATTGTGGTCTGAAAGTATGCATGGTATGATCTCAATTCTTGTATACTTATGAAGGGCTGTTTTGTGACCCAGTATGTGATCTATCTTGGAGAATGTTCCATGGGCACTCGAGAAGAAAGTATATTCTGTTGCTTTGGGATGCAGAGTTCTAAATATATCTGTCAAGTCCATCTGATCCAATGTATCATTCAGGGCCCTTGTTTCTTTATTGACCATGTGTCTAGGTGATCAATCCATTGTTGTGAGTGGGGTATTAAAGTCCCCTGCAATTACCACATTCTTATGAATAAGGTTGCTTAGGTTTGTGAGTAATTGTTTTATATATTTGGGGGCTCCCGTATTCGGCGCATAGACATTTATAATTGTTAGTTCTTCTTATGGATAGACCCTGTAATTATTATATAATGCCCTTCTTCATCTCTTGTTACAACCTTTAATTTAAAGTCTAGTTTGTCTGATATAAGTATGGCTACTCCAGCTTTGTTTTGACTTCCAGTGGCATGATAAATAGTTCTCCATCCCCTCACTTTCAATCTGAAGGTGTCCTCAGATCTAAAATGAGTCTCTTGTAGACAGCAAATAGATGGGTCTTGGTTTTTATCCATTCTGATACCCTATGTTTTTTGGTTGGTGCATTTAGTCCGTTTACGTTCAGTGTTATTATAAAAAGATATGGGTTTAGAGTCATTGTGATGTCTGTAGGTTTCATGCTTGTAGCGATTTTTCTGGTACTTTGTCTCACAGGATCCCCCTTAGGATCTCTTGTAGGGCTGGTTTAGTGGTGACGAATTCCTTCAGTTTTTGTTTGTTTGGGAAGACCTTTAGCTCTCCTTCTATCCTAAATGACAGACTTGCTAGATAAAGGATTCTCGTCTGCATATTTTTTCTGTTCATCACATTGGAGATTTCCTGCCATTCCTTTCTGGCCTTCCAAGTTTCAGTAGAGAGATCCGTCACTAGTCTTATCAGTCTCCCTTTATATGTTAGAGCACGTTTATCCCTAGCTACTTTCAGAATTTTCTCTTTATCCTTGTATTTTGCCCGTTTCACTATGATATGTCGTGCAGAAGATCGATTCGGGTTACGACTGAATGGAGTTCTCTGTGCCTCTTGAATTTCAGTGCCTTTTTCCTTCCCCAGATCAGGGAAGTTCTCAACTATTATTTCTTCAAGTACACCTTCAGCACCTTTCCCTCTCTCTCCCTCCTCTGGAATACCGATTATGTGTAGTTTATTTCTCTTTAGTGCATCACTTAGTTCTCTAATTTTCCCCTCATCCTCCTGGATTTTTTTCTCTTTTTTTCAGCTTCTTTTTCCCTAATTTTATCTTCCAGTTCACCTATTCTCTCCTCTGCCTCTTCAATCCAAGCTGTGGTCGTCTCCATTTTATTTTGCAGCTCATTAATAGCATTTTTTAGCTCCTCCTGGCTGTTCCTTACTCCCCTGATCTCTGTAGCAAGAGATTCTCTGCTATCCTTTAAACTGTTTTCAAGCCCAGCGATTAATTTTATGACTATTATTTTAAATTCACTTTCTGTTATATTGTTTAAATCCTTTTTGATCAGTTCGTTAGCTGTCGTTATTTCCTGGAGGTTTTTTTGAGGGGAATTCTTCTGTTTCATCATTTTTGATAGTCCCTGGAGTGTTGCGGAACTGCAGGGCACTTCCCCTGTGCTGTCTTGAATAACTCGTGTTGTTGGGCGGGGCCGCAGTCAGACCTGCTATCTGCCCCAGCCCACTGCTGGGGCCACAGTCAGACTGGTGTGTGCCTTCTCTTCCCCTCTCCTAGGGGCGGGATTCACTTTGGGGTGGCGTGGCCTGTCTGGGCTACTTGCACACTGCCAGGCTTGTGGTGCTGGGGATCTAGCGTATTAGCTGGGGTGGATCGGCAAGGTGCACTGGGGCGGGAGGGGCAGGCTCAGCTCGCTTTTCCTTTGGTGATCCGCTTCGGGAGGGGCCCTGTTTCACCAGGAGGGAGTCAGACCCGCTGGAGGGATGGATCTGCAGAAGCAAAGCGTTAGGTGTTTGCATGGTGCAAGCAAGTTCCCTGGCAGGAACTGGTTCCCTTTCGGATTTTGGCTGGGGGATGGGCAAGGGAGATGGCACTGGCGAGCGCCTTTGTTCCCCAACAAGTTGCGCTCTGTTGTCCAGGACTCAACAACTCTCCCTCCCCTTTTCCTCCAGCCCTCCCACTCTCTGAGCAGAGCTGTTAGCTTATAACCTTCCAGATGTTAAGTCCTGCTTGCTATCCAAATCCACTCCGTCTGGCCCCTCCACTTTTGCAAGCCAGACTCAGGGGCTCTGCTTTGCCAGCGGTCTGCCCCTCTGCCCCATCTCCCTCCTGCCAGTCCGTGTAGCGCGCACAGCCTCTCTGCCCTTCCTACCCTCTTCCATGGACGTCTCTTTTAGGTTTAGCTCCGGAGAATCCGTTTTGCTAGTCTTGTGGTGATTTTCTGGGTTTAGGCAGGTGTGGGTGGAATCTAAGTGATCTGCAGGACGTGGTGAGCTCAGTGTCCTCCTACGCCGCTATCTCCCCAGAATCCCAAATAAAGTGTTATTTAAATAGCAATAAAATAGACTTCTGACGGGATCAAAATAAAAATAAAGCCAAAAAGAAATTGAGTTTTGTTAGCAATGCTTTCCCTGTTTAATTCTTCTTCCAACATACCAGGCAGTAAAAGGTTTATAACTGATTTTGCTAATTTTTTTGGGAAATAAATGTCTTCCCCTACATAAGTGTTCCAGAAAAAATAAGTTGTGAAACTTATTTTATAAGGCTAGTATAAATTTGATGCCAAAGGAAGAAAAGAACAGCAAAATAAATTATAAACAAACCTTACTAATTATTATAACAAATACAAAAAATGAATACTTTCACAAACTCAAACCAATATTTTATTTAAATGTTATTTAACCAAGTGGGTTTTATCCTGGGATGATTTATCAAAGATGGTCCAATTTTACAAAACTTCTCAGTGTAATACTAAGTTAACAGAGTAAAGAAAAATTATATTATTATTTTAATACATGCATAAAAAATCATTTGACAGAATGTAAAGAAATTATTCTGTTGATATGTCTCAGAGTTTGGCAATGGAGCTACTCTCCACTATTTAGAGTCACTGTTTTCAATTTCTAATTCAGCAAAATTGTGCATTTGACAGTGTAACCTTTGGGTTTTCTTCTTCTTTAAACCTTTTCATGTTGAGCCTCTAATTTTCACCCAGTACCTCCAATGGCAATGCTATAATCTTATACTCCATTTATCTCACTCGTATCAAGGCTTATTTTCAGGAAAAATTTCATCTTAGTCACACAGACCATGTCTTCTGCTTCTAAGATAGAGTAGCAGGGACTGGATTTGCTCTCCCTTCTGAAACAACTTAGAAACATGAAATAACAGTTCTCAGAATCGTGGACAGCAGGCAGTGAAGGACAGGACAGTCCCTAAGGGACAGGAAACAAATTAAGTGAATCCTGCAATTGCCCAGTTCTTTGCTGTGAGAGTTTGCAGGCGGCATCACAGAGAAGAGAAACCCAGATGGAGTCTGATGAACTCCCTGAGTTGAGATAAAGCTGAGAAATTGGTGAGCCCAAGGAAGCTAGCCTTCACATGACTGAGTATCAAAGGAGAGAGAGTTGCATACAGAGAGAATTGTTATGGTCTTTAAATTAATTTTCAAATTACCTGCATTTGAAGAATCTAAATGGAAATAAAAATGGACTGAATTTAATAAAGACAGCCTGAAAACTTCAGATTCAATGGTTCATTGAAAACAGATGTAGTATCAAAATTATATCACACAAGCACTTTTCTCGGAGAGAGAAAGTCTGCTTCTAGATATGTCAACACAAAATCAACAAACCTTTCAGAATCTCTAAAAAAGAGGAAGAGAGTTTTATTGGAGACCAAGTTAGGACAGCTGCCTAGAATACACAATCTTTACAAATAAGAGAGTGCTCAGGAGAAGGAATGTTTAATGCAGGGTTATATATATTTTTTTGTTACGTCAATAGTTACAAATCATCATGAGGAAAGACACTGCAGAAAATTATAAATTTCATGTTATGCTTTTAGTATGTGCAAGGCTGCAGGCTTTGGAGGTATGGGAATGGAACTTAGGGAGGTTTTTACTCTTACCTTTAGTTTGAAATGTTTCTTGTATGTTACTTGCTAAAGAAGCAGATGTAAAATGTATGCTGGGGCAGAAACTGAGCCCATGATTTGAAGTCTGGCTAAGCCATTCATATCTTGGTAAATGTTAAAGTATAGCTTTCCTGGGAGCCCCAGAGCAGGACACAAGAGCATTAAAAGTCGAAGAGTTCCTTTATCAGAACAACTGGAGAGGAGTGTTTCTTAAACAGAACCATAGAATTGCAAAAGTGTCACTTCCTTGGGCAAGATCCTCAGGGCCCTCCTAGTGGAGGAAGGAGGCAATCCCAGGAAACCCAATGTTTGGACATACATTTTTATGAAAGTCTACTGAATCTTTTCTTCAAACTGCATCTAAGATCAAGGAGGAAGAGTTAGGAATGAAAAAAATTGTTCCCCATGTATAGGAATGGAATTTTACTTCAAATGGAAATCCTTTTTTATTTTTATTTTTTAAAGACAGACAGGAAGGGATGGAGAGAGGGAGAGAGGGAGAGAAAGAGAATCTCTCAGTGCAGGCTCTTCACTGACAGCACAGATCCCAATGTGGGGCTTTAACTCATGAACTGTGAGGTCATGACCTGAGCCAAAACCAAGAGTTGAATGCTTCACTGACTGAGCCACCCAGGTGCCCTCAAATGGAAATCCTCAACTTTGGGGGCCCCCGTGTGAGAATTTAGAAATTACTCACATTAGAAGACGTTGGGTTTTGAATCCCATCTGAGTACCTGGGAGGTGCAGGAGACTGTGGAGCTGGACAAACCGCCCTGCTTGCACCATCATGATACTGTGAGGAGCCTGAAGCCCTGTGTTTGCTGGCTGCGCAGAGTGGCACTACCCTGAAACTGGGGTGCATGGAGTGGGATCCTTTAAGACATGGGGATTTGAATCCCAGCCCAGTGCCTGGGAGGCGCAGGAGACAGTGGGGTGGAAAAAACTGGCCCACTCTTGCCCACACAGCAATGTGAAGATGGCCTGAACAGAGTGGCTTGGGACACCTGGTCCAGGGAGGAGAGACTCGGGTGCCCCCATTTTTCTCCCCATCACCAACAAGGTGGGGCTTCAGGAAACCCACAAGGGGCTGACAGTGGAGGCAGGACCGACCTACACCAAACCACACCACTCGGTGCCTGGTAACTCTGTATCTACCAGAGCAAGATTGACATTGACCAAACCAGACGGTCCCTCCTCCAGATCAGCACAGCCACCAGTTCCAAGGCACCCAGAAGTTTTGCATTTTCTGTTTTAATTCTTGGTCAATTCTCATTATGTGTGTGTCTGTGTGTGTGTGTATATGTATTTTCTTCCTTTATTTTTTTTCTCTTCCTTTTCTTCCTCTTATTTCTTCCCTTCTCTAGTCTGGTTATTCTGGTTGTTAGTTTGCTTAAGAAGACATATTTAATCTATTCTTTTTACACCTCTTCTGTATTTCATTCTTTATTTTCCCTCGCTGGATTAAGCTGTATAGTTTCTCTGGCTGGTCAATTTTCTTTTCTTTATTCTTTTCCCCACCGCTGTCATTTCTCTTCATATGGGATAAGGCTTCTTCTACCACCAACCCCATTTTTAAAAATTTTGTTCCAGGGTTAATGGATTAAATGGATTAAAAAATAAGACCCATCTATATACTGTCTACAAAAGACCCGTTTTAGACCTGAGGACACCTTCCGATTGAAAGTGAAGGGATGAAGAATCATCTACCATGCCACAGAAGTCAAAAGAAAGCTGGAGTAGCCATACATATATAGACAAACTAGATTTTAAACTAAAGTCTGTAACAAGAGATGAAGAATGGCACCATAACATAATTACAGGGTCTATCCATCAAAAGAGCTAACAATTATAAATGTTTATGTCCCCAATTTGAAAGCACCCAAATATATAAATCAATTCATCCAAACATAAGCAATCTTATTGATAAGAATATGGTAATTGCAGGTGACTTTAACACTCCACTTACAACAAAGGACAGATCATCTAGGCAGAAAAATCAATAAAGAAACAATGGCCTTGAATGATACACTGGACCAGATGGACTTGACAGATATATTCAGAACTTCCCTTTCAAAAGCAAGAGAATACACATTCTTCTCAAGTGCACATGAAACATTCTACAAGATATATCACATACTGGTCAAAAAACAGCCCTCAATAAATATAAAAGAAGTGAGATCATACCATGCATATTTTCAGATCACAATGCTATGAAACTTGAAATCAACCATATGAAAAAATTTGGAAGGCCTCCAAATGCATGGAGGTTAAAGAACATCCTACTAAAGAATGAATGGGTCAACCAGGCAATTAAAGACGAAATTAAAAAATACACAGAAGCAAATGAAAATGGAAACATGACAGTGCAAATCATTTGGGATGCAGCAAAGGCAGTCCTAAGAGGAAAACACACTGCAATCCAGGCCTATCTCAAGAAACAAGAAAAGTCCCAAATACAAAATCTAACAGCCCACCTAAAGGAACTAGAAGCAGAACAGCAAAGAAACCCCAAGGCTAGAAGAAGAAATAATCAATATTAGAGCAGAAATAAATAATATAGAATCTAAACAAAACAAAACAAAAACAAAAACGGTAGAATAGTAAATGAATCTAAGAGCTGGCTTTTCGAAAAAATAAGCAAAATTGATAGGCCCCTAACCAGACTTCTCAAAAATAAAACAGAAGATCCAAATAGATAAAATCATAAATGAAAAAGTACAGATCAAACCAACACCACAGAAATACAAACAATTATTAGAGACTACTATGAACAATCATATGCCAACGAACTGGACAACCTGGAGGAAATGGACAAATTCCTAGACACCCACATACTACCAAAACTCAAATGGGAAGAAACAGAAAATCTGAGTAGACCTATAACCAGTAAAAAATTGAATCAGTTATGAAAAATCTCCCAACAAATAAGAGTCCTGGGCCAGATGGCTTCCTAGGGGAATTCTACAGACATTTAAAGCAGAGTTAATAACTATTCTTCCCAAACTGTTACAAACAAGAGAAAGAGAAGGAAAACTTTCAAACTCATTCTATGAAGCCAGCATTACCTTTATTCCCAAACCAGACAGAGACACCACAAAAAAGGAGAATTACAGGCCAATATCCCTGATGAACATGGATGCAAAAATTCTCAACAAGATACTACTGAATTGAATTCAACAGTAAATGAAAAGAATTATTCACCATGATCAAGTGGGATTTATTCTTGGGCTGCAGGTCCTGTTCTGTATTCACAAATCAATGTGACACATTGCATTAATAGAAAAAGGATAAGAACCATGTGATCCTCTCAACAGGTGCAGAAAGGGCATTTTACAAAATACAGCATCCTGTCTTAATAAAAACCCTCAAGAAAGTCGGGATAGAAGGAACATAACTTAACACCATAAAAGCCATATATGAAAAGCCCACAGCTAATATCATCCTCAGTCGGGCAAAACCGAGAGCCCCACTGAAATCAGGAACACGAACTACTGTTGTTTAACACAGTGTTGGAAGTCCTGGACTCAGCAATCAGACAACAAAATGAAATAAAAGGCATCCAAGATGACAACGAAGTAGTCAAACTTTCACTTTTGGCAGACATCATGATACTCTACATGGAAAACCTGAAAGACTGCTAGAACTGATACATGAATTCAGCAAAGTCACAGGACACAAAATCACTATACAGAAATCGGTTGCATTTCTACACACCAGTAATGAAGCAACAGAGAGAGAAATCAAAGAATCTGTCCCATTTACAATTGCATCAAGAACCATAAAATACCTAGGAATAAACCTAACGAAAAGATGTAAAAGATCTGTATGCTGAAAACTAGAGAAAACTTACAAAAGAAATTGAAGAATACACAAAGAGATTGAAAAACAATCCATGCTTATGGAATAGAACAAATATTGTTAAAATGTCAATACTAGGGGCGCCTGGGTGGCGCAGTCGGTTAAGCGTCCGACTTCAGCCAGGTCACGATCTCACGGTCCGTGAGTTCGAGCCCCGCATCAGGCTCTGGGCTGATGGCTCAGAGCCTGGAGCCTGTTTCAGATTCTGTGTCTCCCTCTCTCTCTGCCCCTCCCCCGTTCATGCTCTGTCTCTCTCTGTCCCAAAAATAAATAAACGTTGAAAAAAAAAAAAATTAAAAAAAAAAAAAATGTCAATACTACCCAGAGCAATCTACACATTCAATTCAATCCCAATCAAAATTGCACTAGCATCCTTCTCAAAGCTAAATGAGATGATCCTAAAACTTGTATGAACCACAAAAGACCCCGAGTAGCCAAAGTAATGTTGAAAAGGACAACCAAAGCAGGAGGCATAAAAATCTGACTTTAGCCTCTACTACAAAGCTGTAATCATCAAGACATGGTATTGGCACAAAAACAGACACATAGACCAATGGAATAGAATAGAGAACCCAGAATTGGACCCACAAATGTATGGCCAACTAATCTTTGACAAAGCAGGAAAAGAGTATCCAATGGAAAAAAAGACAGCCACTTCAGCAAATGGTTCTGGGAGAATTTAACAGCAACATGCAGAAGAATGAAACTGGACCATTTTTGTATATCATACACAAAAATAAACTTAAATGCACGAAAGACCTAAATATGAGACAGGAAACCATCAAAACCCTAGAGGAGAAAACAGGTAAAAACCTCTTTGACCTCAGCTGCAGCAACCTCTTGCTCAACAAGTCTCCAAAGGCAAGGGAAACAAAAGCAAAAATCAACTATTGGCACCTCATCAAGATAAAAGCTTCTGCACTGCAAAGAAACGATCAACAAAACTAAAAGGTAACTGACATAATGGGAGAAGATATTTGCAAATGACAGAGCGGATAAAGGGTTAGTATCCAAAATCTATTAAGAACTCACCAAATTCAACACTCGAAAAACAAATAATCTAGGGAGAAACAGGCAGAAGACATGAATAGACACTTTTCCAAAGAAGACATCCAGATGGCAAACAGACACATGAAAAGATGCTCAACGTCATTCATCATCAGAGAAATACAAATCAAAACCACACTGAGATACCACCTCACAGAGATACCACCTCACACTGGTCAGAGTGGCTAAAATGAACAACTCAGAAAACAACAGATGTTGGCCAGGATGTGGAGAAATAGGAACCCCCTTGCCCTATTGGTGGGAATGCAAACTGGTGCAGCTGTTCTGGAAAACAGTGTGGAGGTTCCTCACAAAATTAAAAATAGAACTACCCTATGTATGACCCAGCAATAGCGCTACTATGAATTTATCTAAAGGATACAAGAGTGCTGATTCACAGGGACACCTGTACCGAATGTTAATAGCAGCACTTTCAATCATAGCCAAATTACGGAAAGATGTCCAATGTCCATCAACTGATGAATGTATAAAGAAGATGTGGTTTATATATAAGATGGAATACTAGTTGGCAACAACATGGCAACAACTACATTTGCAACAATGTGGATGGAACGCGGTGGGGGGGGGGGGGTTATTATGCTAAGTGAAATAAGTCAGTCAGAGAAAGATATAATTTCACTCATATGTGGAACTTGAAAAACTTAACAGAAGACCATGGGATAAAGGAAGGGGAAAAATAGTTTAAAACAGAGAGGGAGGCAAACCATAAGATACATAAAGAACATAAAGAACTGAGGGTTTTTTAAGAACAAAAGAACAAACTGAGGGTTGACTGGGGGTAGGGAAGAAGGGAGGGGAAAATGGGTGACAGGCATTGAGGAGGGCACTTATTGGGATAAGCAATGGATGTTGTATAAGCGATGAAACATGGGAATCTACCCCAAAACCAAGAGCACACTGTATACACTGTATGTTAGCTAACTGACAATAAGTGATATTTTAAAACAAATAAGTTACTTATATTAAAAGCTTCATTACACAAAATAATTTGATTTAAAGGCTATTTAAATAATTATTTTAAAGAAAAACATTGATATTACACAGAAAATTAGAAGAGAACGCATCTGATTTCTGAATGACTGCAGGTAAAGAAAAAATATTTAAGATGCCATGAACTTCACAGCAACTTCTCAGCGACCTACTCTTTGTCCATAAACAACATATTTTATGAGGTCACGGTTTTAGAATTAATATATCCTAGTGATGTATTTCTGAGAATACATCATGGCCCATTAACAGAGACTTCTCACATAAGCAAATCCTTCTAACCATCCTTTATTGCAAAACTCTTACAGATGAATAATGTCAACACTTATTTAGTGATTCTCAGTCATGACTGTGAACTAGAATTACCTGAAGCAGTTTATAGTAAAAAGCACGTTTCTGGGATTCATTCCCAGATTTCTAATTCAGCAAAGCAAGGATGCAACCAGATTATTTGCATTTTTAAAAGCATCCCAGGTGATTTCAATGTAGGCAGTCTTCACATTACTTTTGAAAAATACTGTGTTCTGTGGTTTACATATCTTATTTCAAAATAGGAAAGTGAGTTTCATAAAGACTTCCTCAAAATTGAAAGAATTTCCTTTATTAAAATCTATGGTATAATTTAAGAAACAAATGAAGGGAAGAGAGAGAAAGAGACACCAAGAAACAGACTCTTAACTAGAGAGAACTGTTACCAGAGGGAGGGTGGGTGGGGCTACGGGTAAAATAGGTGATGGGGATTAAGGAGTGCACTTGTGATGAGCACCCAGTGTTGTACGAAAGTGTTGAATCACTATATTGCACAGCTGAAAGTAATATTACACTGTACATTAAGTGGAATTTAAATAAAAATGTGTAAAAAATAAATGTATGGGTCTCTGTGCACTGACAATGATAAATTCCCTGAAAAACTCCACAGTTTGGGGAAAACTGGTGACTTTACTCACTCAAGTTTCACTAACATGACAAGCAGCCATCCTTACCCAGTCCAGACACCTCAACTCCAGGGATTTCTGGGCCTAAAGCGAGGGTGCAGGGTCCATATCCATCTTCATGGATCTGACCAAAGCAAGGAGGAGAGCTGAGCAGAGATTGGGGATGAGACAAGAGCCACGGATACCTCTAAAAAGTCATAAACACCTGTGGGATCTAGCATCTATTTCAGCATTTACTCTAGGACTGGTTCTATGCTAAACATGCTGTGCGTGTGTGTGTATGTGTGCATAGTAACATGACAAAATACAGGGTCCTCAGGAATCAGAGAAAAATTGAGGTAATAAGGGAAGCCTTTGCTAATCATCATGACTGGATTAAGTTTCCCTCTCCTATACTCTCAGACATCATGTTTATCTCTATCATAGCTCTCACCTGATAGAATATTTTGTGACTATATACTTGCTTTAATTCCACTAAACTGGGAATGTGTGTTCCTAAATACTCTATATCCACCCCTAGCTCCATTCATGGAATCTGAAATACAGCAGATGCTTGACAAACATTTAATTGCATAAATAAATATGTGAATAGTATTAAATATACCTTGATGGTAAAAAAAAAAAAAATAGCTATCTGTAATGTCTACAAAGTCAATAATCAGTATTACACCAATAAAAACCAAGGAAATTAATCCTAAGGCAGATTTTAAGTTCTTTTCCCTCCCCCCCCCCCCCCCCCCGTTACAGGCATTACAGAAGCACTGCAGAAGCTGAAATGTCTGTGATGTGATTCTTGTCCCAAAAGAACACTGTCTCAATTCAAGTGGAAGACAGTCCAAGACTAGTCCCTTCTCTGCGTCTCATTCTCATGAACTCTCTGGAAAGCCCTCAATTTTGGCATTTTAACCAGGACTACGTGCAAAAGAGTACTAATCACCCCCTCACTGGGACAACCACAACAACTTATTTTCCCCTCATTTTTGGGACCAGACTGACCACAACTGCTGTCTGCCCCACACAACTGAGAAATCACTGCCATGTCCCTGACAGAAAGCTGCCTGAGGTTGGGTCAAAGTTGAGGTGTACAACGTAATAAATCCGTTTGTATATACTGTGAAATCATCATCACAATACAGGCCCCCAACTACATGACCAGGAGGAAGGAGGGCTGTACCAGAGGCCGACCCAGAGAACAACCCTTACGGGGAGCCGTTATGTGGGACCCATCAAGAACGTGCCCGGCAGGAACATCACACAAAGAGGGGACACTGCATGAGGAGAACACGCGGGGCACGCTCTTCCACAGCAAGAACCCGCCCGTGGACGCCACCCGCTTCTTCTCCACGGCCCGGCACCGCCTCTACACCTGCGTGCTGACGGTCCACCTACCTGGCCGAGATCCAGGGTCCCCAAAAAGTGGCTGCTGACATCTAAGGATCCTCAACAGGAAGCAGGCCACGCCTCGGAGGAGTCCCCGCTGGCCAGCGCCCCCACGTCGTCAGGAAGGCCCATCTGCCCCCGAGGCGTCCACGCCCACCTGAGGTCTCACGGAGGCAGCCAGGCTTCCCCCCAGTGTGTGTTCGACCAGCGGCCAATCCTGCCCGGAGACCCCCTGGACATCACCGGCCGCCCAGCCAGGTGGTGCCATAGACGTGCAAGCACAGAGGTCCGAAAGAAGGCAAGCCAGGGGGCACCACGTCCTGACCACACTGTCTGCAGCCCTCCTGGCGGCGCCCCGGGCCCTGGCCCAACTCCCCACTGCGCCTGCGCGCCGCCCACCTGAGGCTCCACCAAGGCCTGGAGCCCTCGAATTCTCAGCACACCTGGGAATGCGCCGCCTCACAGGTTTCTGGGTCCTACTCCGCGCGGTAACACTTGCTGCTGTTTCTTTTGATTTTAGAGGCAACAGAAATGCCCAAACAGCTGAAACTTATTTGGCCGGAGGGCGGGGAGAGGAGTCAGGGCAACCAACACTTTTTGTCCCATTTCTTCAAAGGGAAACTCATGTGTCCCTGCAAAATTTTGCAATGAAGCCATTAAGAGGAAAAAATGAAATAGAGTCCCATAGAAATGCTGTTTACTTATAAAAAGATTTAACCTAGAAGACACGACATATTTTTCCTCATTTTTTATTTCAAAGTATTCTAGCAGGTTTATAAATACAACTTTATCCTTCAGATTTTAGGCCTTCTTTTGCTCTCTTCAACAATTTAAGAGAGTAGTAAGGTGTCATCTTCCTGAAAGCTATTTTTGTATCAACTCTTTGTTTTAATTGAAATATAATTGGTATACAATATCCTATTAGTTTCAAGTGTACATCACTGTGATTCAATATTTTTATACATTATGAAAGGATCCCCACAGGAAGTCTAGTTGCTATCTGTCAATATACAAAGTTATTGTGATATTACTGACTATAATCCCTATGCTGTACATCACATACCTGAGACTTATTTATAACTGGAAGTTTGTATCTCTTAATTCCCTTCACCTATTTTGTCCATCCCCCACTTTGTATCTACTAAGTCTGTTTCTCTTTTATTTTGTTTTTTGATTCTACATACATATAAATGAAATCATATGGCATTTGTCTTTCTCTGAATTATTTCACTTATTATAACACCCTCTAGGTCCATCCATTTTGTTCTAATGTAACATTTTGTTATTTTTAATGGCTGAAAAATATTCCATTATATATAAACACACACACACCACTTCTTCAACTTTATCCATTCATCTATCCTTGGACACTTAGGTGGTTTTCATATCTTGGCTATTGTAAATAATGTTGCAGTGAACACAGGAATGCATATATCTCTTTGGAACTTTTAAGCTCTTTAAAATGTTCACACATACAATGTTCATATATATGGAGTAATTGATCATAAAATCTGACTATGTCCATAGTCTATAAAATCAAAACACAGTATTTTTGCAGTAGCAAGCAAGGACACTGTTGAGAAATTTTTCCTAAGGCAGTTGTTTTTAGTCTGCTCTTTAACATTTATGTAAATATGTGAGACTATAGTCATGAGAAAAGACAGAAGTACCCAGGAGCATGCTTCTTCTGACTGAAAACATTGTCTAAAATTAATGGAAGATTCATCCAGTTACTGAAATAATTCTATCATTATCCAATTCTCTCCTTTGGCTTGATGTTTCAGAATCAACATACAAGAGAATTGCTTTCTGACCATTAATTTAGTTAATATAACATTTATCTCTTGCTTATGATTCTCTTTTCAGGATTCAAAAACATTTGAAAACTCAGCATGAGATCCGAATCTGGGGCATTCAAACACATAAATGACTCCCCAAAGGATAGAATCAACTCAGCAAGATATACTGCAGATGTCGTGTTTATTTAAAATCTGTGGGTAAAAAGTTATTAATTTTCTAATCCAATGCATATTAAATAGTAACACAATACCTTAATTTACACCATGAAATACTGAGCCATAAAATGCTGGTTTTCCCATGTGAAAATTAACTTCTGTTATCGAATTTCGCTGGCATACATTCACTTTTTCAATAAAAAGATTAAGCGTAATACACATTCACAAGAAGAATTATACTTTTTAAATCAATAGGATATCGAAATAGTGCTCTTTCCTCCCCTCAGGCTTTCAAAAACAGGAGAAAGATTCATAGGGCTATTTACACTCAGGCTAACTTGCTTGTGCGAAATGTCTCATGTCCTGAATGCCTCTGAACTGACAGCTCTTACTCTATTGGACTATGAGTGAGAAATTAAAATTCACTTTATATAAATATTTTAGACAAAACGAACTATAAGAGAAATATGGTTTAAAAAAAAGAAAATTACTAAGTGCATTCCAAAGCGCATTTGTGGGGTTGAATGTGTATTTATGTGTATGTGTGTATAAATAGAATTCGTTATTGTTATATTACATGTTTATGCTAATATTATATTATAGTGCAGTTATAAGTTATATATAATATAAAATTAATTACGTAATGAAATTATAATAATATATAAATCCTATATTGTAAAGTAGTAATATTATAAAGTTATATTAGAATATAAAATTTTATTTAAATATGAAATTACATAGAATATAATGATATATATGATTTTTGTTGAAATCAACAACCATTTCTCTGCAATATAATACAAATCATATCAATAAACCATAAGAATGTACGATTCATAGAACATTTTATTCTTGGGTTAGTTTCCTTATGCTGAATGTCTCGTGTCTTGAATGCCTCTGAACTGAAAGCTCTTGCTGTATTGGACTACAATTAGGAAAATAAAATTCATTTTTATATAAATATTTTAGACAAAGTAAACTAGTAAGAGAAATCTGATTTAACAAAGAGAGAAAGAAAATTGCCAAGTGTTTTACAAAACAGATGTGTGGGGTTGAATGTGTATGTACATGTATGTGTGTGTATATAGATTTATATTATATTATATAGTTATATAATGATCATACTAATGTTATAATATAATTACATTATAGTTATATATTATGTTTATAATATAAAGTTATATAATAAAATTATATAATCAATGTACTATATAAATCTTATAAATATGTGATATTTGAAAGTGATATTATAAAATCTTATTAGCAATATATAATTATATAGAATAAAATTATACATATGATTTTTGTTGATTTCAACAACTATTTCTCTGTAATATAATACAAATTCTATCAATTAACCATCAGATTGAAATATTTGAGCGGAATCATATTAAAGAAATGCTTTTCCCTGAATGAGTAAGAACATGTAGCTCTATGGAAAGCTGGAATTCAGTGAGAAGTCGCATGTTGGTTCACAGCTTCTTCATAGCTGTTTTCATCTCTTTATTTCTCAATGTGTAGATAAGGGGGGGTCAAGAGTGGAGTAAAAATGGTGTAAAAACACAGACAGGAGCTTGTCCACAAAGAACCAACTGAAAGGCCACACACAAATGAAAATGCAGGGCCCAAAGAAGAGAGAGCATGATTACTATGATATATGCAGAGCAAGTAGAGAGTGCTTTGGATACCCCACCAGCAGCATGTTGTTGGACAGTGATGATGATAACAGTGTAGGAGACCAAGAGGAGCACAAAACAGCTCATAGAGAGCAACCCCACTGTCTGAGATCATGAGTATACCCAAGACATAAGTGTCCATGCAGGCAAGCTTGATCACAAGAGGAAGGTCACAAAAGAAGCTGTCCACCTCACTGGGGCCACAGTAAGGTAAACTCACAGTAAAGGCTACTTGGCTGATGGAGTGCACAAATCCAATGATCCATGAAATGAACACCAAATCCATGTAGGTCTGCCAGCTCATCATAGTCATGTAATACAAAGGAATGCATATAGCCACATATCTGTCATAGGCCATGGAAACCAGAAGTACCATCTCAGCCCCACCAATAAAGTGCAAGAAGAAGATCTGAGCCATACATACTCCAAAGGAGTTGAGCTTTCAATCACTAAGAAAGTCCCTGATCATCTTGGGGGTGGCAAATGAGGCTAGCCATATGTCTAAGAAGGATAGATTTCCCAGCAGGAAGTACATAGGGGAAGAGTGCAAGTGGGGGGTCAGAAATTACAGTGACCACAATAATGAGGTTACCCAGCACAGTGACCACATAGATCCCCGAGAAAAATATAAAGAAAAAATGTTGGAGATGCTGTGAAGTGCAGAGTCCATACAACACAAATTCTGACACCAAGGAATAATTCTGCAGTTCCATTATCTCAAGTTTCAGATTTTGTTCTGAATCTATATAAAGAAAAGAGATGGATCTGAAAGGACCTGTCAACTATCAGGCACATGAAAGTGATCAACTAAATTTTATCAGAATATAATTTTAATTTGTAAGACATAATATAAAATAGAATACAGAGAAGATTAAAACCAAGCCCAACAGCAGAGTTTGCTTTTCTCCCATGTTAAGCCTACTTGGAATCTTCCTTTTTTTTTTTTTTTTTTTTTTAAGCCACTTTGTTAACATAAAAATGTACCTATCTACCAAAATTCACCCATTTCAAGTATAAAACAATGACTTTTAAACAAATTATGGAGTTATGCAGCTATCCCCACAATGCTTGTTTTGAAATCTTGACAATCCAGATTCTTACTAGGACTTCTGGCAGTAGTTGGACTATCTTCTCCTTTGTATTCGTTTGCTCATTCACAAGCTCACACATTCAGACCATATCTATGTAACACTGACAGTTTCCCATTCTCACTTAATTCAGTTATTAAAACAATCAGTATAAAGGGAAATAAATCAATTAACCTAAAGTTCATACAGTTCCCCTGATCCCACATTTTATTACTGTCCTTGTCATCTCTTTTAATCCATTGGGTTTGGGATTAAAAAGCCAATGATCCAATTCATTTGTGGATTTATTATGTATAAACTGACTACTTATGACAGGATTTTAGAATGACTTCAATGAAACATATTTTTCAAGACTTTTCAACAAGGATCAGAGCATAAAACTTATACAATAATTTTTTTTGTGGGTAGCTTTCACAAGCTACACAATATACATGAATGACTGATAAGTTCAGCATTTGATTAAGAATAATGGTAGAATGTAGCAGGGACAATGGGTACATAAAAAAGGAGGTTGTCAATTCTAACCCAGGGGTCAACTTTGGGCAAAACCTTACTTGAGGACAAATAATACCTCCTCCACTACTTTGTAGTATTTTGTATGAAATATTTAACATTAAGTATAGATTAGATTAGTGTGAGATTGTTGGGGAATTGAGACAATGAAGGATTTTTACACAGAGGAACTTTCATTGAGATAACACATCACTCAAATAATATTATTTAAGTAATTTTCTCTCAACATTATATGGTTCCAATATTTAGTTTAGGGGTTTTGCTAAGAATAAATGTAACATTTGCATTCATCACATAATGAGATATTTTATTTATTAAATCATTTGTTCAGAAAACATTTAATTCCTACTGTGTGACAAATTTTTCTAGGCATTGTGATTGGTGTTTTAGTTTTGGGTAATCTCAAACAATTTTAAGATTTTAGTTTGGGATAATTTCTATTGGACATCTTTTCTCTACCACATTGTATATCTGTGCCAACTTTTCTCTGAAGGCACATATTTGGGGAGTAAATCCAATTTTTTAATAATTAAAATGAACTTTAAAGCCCAAGGGAAATGGCAAGTGGACTGCCTTAGTGGATGCTGAGCTCCCATTGCAATCGTGAATTCCTTTTTTATAGTATCTCAGGGTTGGAATGCCCCCCAGATTTTACCTCGACCAACACCACAGCCTTCCCATTACCCTTTGTTTGAAGGCACCAAGAACAGGGTTTTAAATGTGAGATTTGTAGAACACCTCTGCTACTGATTTTATGTGTGGTCTTTGGAAATTGTTCAACCTCTTTGTCTCATCTTCAGTGTGCCAGATGGTAGTTTAGGCACTGGGGACACAGGTGAGGTCCTGGGGACCAGTACCTGGTCGATGATCAGTGTTGTAACTACTTGGGGGCACCTTCTGGCATAGTTGAGAGCACAGAAGGGTTGAGAAGATGACCAGCGGAGACTGAGCACTCAGAGGAGATGACAGTTTGCAGGGCTCACTGCAGCTACGGGGTGAATGGTCAGAGAGGCATCCTCCTCTGGGGAAGTGGAAGCAGTTGCCAGAGGAGGCCTCCAGCCTTGGTGCTCCTCTCTGTTCTGGACCTCCTTCACATGCCACCATTGCCCTCCTCTAGACAGAACCATGAGACTTCCCATGAAGGGCTTATCCAAAAGGGTATCCCCCAGGATCCCCAAGGAGATATCTTAAAAATCTCTTCAGGGGCTGGCTGGTGGCTGAAACGGCACTGGGACCTGTGTTGCATGGAGCAGTGGAGGAGTGTTGAGCTTCAGTGTCAGGTCCATCCACACAGGCTTCACTTTCCACCACTGTCCCTCACAGGGACTCTCTAAGCACCACTGTGTGGGTGAGAGAAATGGTTTAGTAGCTGTGAATGTGTATATTTAATTTCACTAAATAATGCCAAATTTCTCTGCAGCTTGATTTACCCTCTTACTATACTGCACAAGAAGCCCTCTAAGTCCATGTTCTTGTCACCAATTTGCATCATCCAACATTCTATTTTTATATTAACTTGATGGTGTAAATTTGTATTTTACCTTTAATTTTTTCTCATACAAAATGACAGTGTTGTTTGTTGTATTAATTTCATAGGGCTACCATGCCAATTACCACAAACATTATGGTTTAAAACAACAGAAATTTATTCTTTCACATTTTTCAAGAAATGTTTCTTGGTTTTGGCTGCATAACTCTAATCTCTGTCTACCTGCATCTTCATGTGGCTTTTTCTCTGTGTATCTGTATGTCCTTTTCTGTCTCTTATGGGCACTCTCACTGAATTTAGGGACCACCCTCATCCAGTCTGATCTCATGAAGATCCTTATCTTAATTACATCTGCAAATACCCTCTTTACAAGTAAGGTCACATTCTGAAGTTCCAGGTGGACATTAATTTAGGAGGACATTATTCTACACACAACGAGGCTGGACACTTGGTTCCAGGGCCTGTTTTGAAACAGAGGTATCATTTTATTAATTGCACTATTAATTTAGCTCCATGTGCTGTTTTGTTCCCTACTTAATTATGGTTTATGCACCTCTTAAACTCATGCATGTTCAATCATTAAGTTTGCCTTTTTTTTTATCCCTATTCTCTGTTTATTCCCTGATTGTAGAAACCAAATGAGGACCAGTCAGTAACATCTGTCTTAACATATCTGATCATACCAGGTCCCAAATAGTGCCTTGTTGTCCAGAAGCATGCTTACTTCCAGATTCTTTCAAGCACCTCTCTTCCCAAGTTCCCTGTCCCCGTCAAGGTTTCGAGAAAACTGTTACCCTTCTCCCATGTATAAAAGCTGTCCCTAGGCTCAACAGGGAAGGGCAGCTTTAAGAATAATCTCTTGTCTTTTCATTGGGCTGCCCTTCTGAAAATAAAGCTCTCTTTGCTTCAAAACCAGTATCTCAGACATTGGTTCACTGCTCATCAGGTATACAAACAAGTTTGGGTTTCTAACAAATTCAAGGATCCAGCCGGGAGGCTCCTGCCTGAGGAAGGCCAGCCCTGGCCAGAGCGGTGATATCATGGGAATTTCCTGCAGCTGCCTGGATCACCACTGAATCCAGGAAAATTCCCCTGGCTGCCCTCCAGACCTGCACTGACCTCTTCTCAAGGCCAAGCCTCAGCTAAAGCAAAGACACCTTCCATGGGCTCTGGGTAACTTTTGTTGTTGAAGGGTGGGTTTATGTGTGTGCAATCAGCAACTGCATTTCCTCTCATTTAGTTTTGGTTCTTTTTAGGAATATTTCCAAAGAATACCTTTCAAGAGAGGCCCTCACATTTTGCAACATGAAACATCCTTATAAACATCCTTAATTTCTTTTGTTGATGGATCATTTGCTTTTGTTTTTCTCCCACAGAACTCGTATTAGTCCTGTCTTGTCTGTATTATCAGAAACACCAATTCAATCTTGAATATAGCACTTAGGGTTGCACTATGCAAAACTGGTTTTCTTTTACTTAAGCTTCTATCAACCAAAAGAAAATGGTATTCTTTTGCAATGTAGCTTGGCCACAATACAGGTGGAAATGTTCTTTTATATAAGTATAAATACTGCCCCTGAAACAATTCAAAGTCCTTTAACCTCTCTGGGAATGACTGATCTAAATCATTCCCCATTCTTGAGACTGAAGGGAAAAAAAGTGGGGAAGGAAGAAAAAAAAGACCTTTTAAAAGTACAAACAGCTAGTAAAACACCCTTGCTCAAAATCTAGTCCACAATTTCCATAAGATTATTTATCAAGGATAAATACAATCTTTATTGTAAAGTTTCTTGCTTGTGTCTGTCTTTTATGGCATTATCTCCCTCTGGATGCTATTAGTAAAACTATAAAAGAGCTCTGTTTAGTTGAAGATAAGAACGGGGCATCCTCACACGCAAAGATAGAAACTAATTCAAAGGTTTCTCAGGTTCACAGGATCTGGGATAATCTCTGATAAATTAAAGTTTGGATTTGTTGGTTAAAATAGACATGCCTTTTGGAGTTATAGTTTTTATGAGAGCTCAAAAAGCCTGCTTGGAATTCTCTCTCACTTTCTGTCCCTTCCCTGCTCATGCTCTCTCTCTCTCAAAATAAATGAACTTAAAAAAAAAAAGAAATTCCTTATGAAAAGATGTAACAAAGCAGATTTAAAAGAACCTGTATGGTCTATCACTATTCTTGCTGTGCTTATGTAAATAATTAAGCCAAGTTTGTTAAAACTGGACTCATTAGTTTTAAGCAAATAAGTCTTCATTTGGCTGCAAATTAGTCTTCAATAAAAAGAAGGGTAAATTGGGGCGCCTGGGTGGCTCAGTCGGTTGAGCGGCCGACTTCGGCTCAGGTCATGATCTCGCGGTCCGTGGGTTCAGGCCCCGCGTCGGGCTCTGTGCTGACAGCTCAGAGCCTGGAGCCTGTTTCAGATTCTGTGTCTCCCTCTCTCTGACCTTCCCCCGTTCATGCTCTGTCTCTCTCTGTCTCAAAAATAAATAAACGTTAAAAAAAAATTTAAAAAAAAAGAAGGATAAATTTAGAGAGAAAAATTATATATCAATAACACACCTTTGTTAATGTTAAATTCTAATTATGATTAAGTGTTGTTGTATGTTTGCTGTTTGCCTATTCAACTGGGCTGGATCCTAGATTCTTCTGCTTTCTTCAAATATCTGTCTATGACTCTCCCAACTAAGGTTTCCTATTTTCACCCACTCTTTTAATTTGAAACAACTGAGAAATGAAGAATACCTTTTTCCCGAGGCCTATAAACTAAAGCTGGACAACTTGAAATAAGCTTCAGAGAAAATGCCACAATAGTCCACGCTGAGACAATCTTCACGCCTGTTGCTGTGTGGGCCACTCAGAAATCACCAGAAGCACTCAAACTGTAGGCCAGGAAAATCCGTCAGATAGACACTGCCTGCCCCCACTCCAACTGAGGATGCTTCAAGCCCAACAGCTAGAAATCCTCCCACTGGTGGCACTCAGGAGTCAGACACTGGGTTTACATACTGCTGTAACCATTAGCATGTGTTTTTCTTTTGTTTCCATAAAAATGCCTTACTTGCAGCAGAAAAAAGCCAAGCAGTTTTAGATGAAGTACAAGAAGAAGCCCATCATCTTCATCTACTAGATTCAAACAATCCTGCCAGGCCAGAGGCATCAGAGGCACCAGAGAAGGTGCTAATCTGTAACCCTGATCAAGATATAAGTGCAGGAGGACATTACAGACTTCAAAATTACCCAGAAGGTATGCTAGTAGGATTAAAAAATAGGGGTACCCAAACATAAGAATCTAAATAAGGTTCAACAAGTTAATCAGATGCCTCAAGAAGACCCCTCATTTTTTCTTGAATGAATTTATCAAGCATATTGTCAGTATATTGACATCTACCCTGAAGCACCTGAAAACTTAAAAGTGATACATATGACTTTTATTAGCCAAAGTGCCCCAGATAGTCAAAGGAAATTACAAAAAAACAGTGGTAGCTTTAGAGAGGGCTATTTGGGCATCGGTAGGGATTGCTTTTGAGGTTTCTAATAACTGGGATCGAGTCCAGAAAACAGAGAAGCAAACAAAGAGTAATGAGACAGCATGCTACTTTGCTAGCTGTGGCCACCTGAGGAAAGTCTCCCGAGAAACAGTCACGGTGAAAACCGAGGTCCAAGCCCTGTGCCCAGACACTGGAGAATATCTTCGAAGGCAGGTTTCCCTTTTCCACTCCGTTGGCTATTACGCTTTGCCCCTCAGCAGCAGGAAGCAGCCAGAGCAGTCATTGTCCCTATTCTCCAAGATGGAAGAACTATAAAATAAGAGTGGGGATTTGAGGCAGGCGCTTGGTTCCTGGACCTGTTTTGAAGGCCTAAGGGGAACTATAGTTCTATCAGTTGCATTATTAACTTAGGTCCACGTTCTGTTTGTTCTCTACTTACTTATGGTTTTTGAACCTCTTAACCTCATGCATGATCAATCGTTAACTTTTCCCCTTTTACCACTACTCCCTGTTTACCAAGTGATTGTAGAAACCTAATTGGGCCTCGACAGTAACATTTGTCTTGATGTATCTGATCATACCACATCCCAAATAGCACCTCATTCTCCAGAAGAATGCTTTCCTCCAGATTCTTTCAAGCCCCTCCCCCCACACCCTTTAGCCACAAGAATGTTTCAAGAAACTCATTACCCTCCTCTCATGCATATAAGCTGCCCCTAGGGTCAACGGGGCAAGTCAGCTTTGGGAATGATCTTCTGCCTTCTCTTTGGGCTGCCTTCTCATAACAAAGGTTTCTTTGCTTCAAAACGAGTGTCTCAGAATTTGGCTTACTGGACATTGGGTGCATGGACAAGTTTGACTTTCTAAGGGCAGAAATGTAAATCATTTCACTTTTTTCAATCAACACTAATAGTAAATTTTATCCTCTTTATTATATGTAGTCATTTTCAAAACCCAATACCTGTGAGCAACGGAGTCTTACAGTTGAAAGTTTCTACATTACTTTTCTTAGACTTGAGTGTATGAGAGCAGCAAATTAGCTGTTGTATTATTTGTTCATGGAGTTAGCTTCCCAGACCTCTGTTATATTTTAAACAACTTCTAGATTTGGGGAAGGAGGTAATTTACAAAAGTGTTTCCAGAAAATGGTTAACGCTATTAGAGGTATCAGAGAATTGTAAAGAGGTACACAGCTTCTAAAAACAGACTTGAGTCAGAATCTTTTCCTTTCCCTTCTAGCTGTGGAAATTTAGGTAACTTATAAAGCCTTCTGCCCCAGTTCCCTCATATATAAAATGGGGATGAAAACAGCACCTAGTCATAAGACTGATACTCAAAGACTTCACTCTACAGCCTAATCATTCACTGAATTTCTAATCAGATTCTCTTAATTTTTCAAATTCTCTTATTTTTAATTTCTTTAACATTTATTTATTTTTGAGAGACACAGACATAGACACAGTGCTAACAGGGGAGGGCAGAGAGAGAGAGAGACAGACAGACAGACAGACAGAATCCAAAGCAGGCTCCAGGCTTTGAGCCGTCAGCACAGAGCCTGACGCAGGGCTCGAACTCACAAACTGCAAGACCGTGACCTGAGCTGAAGTCGGATGCTCAACTGACTGAACCACCAATGCACCCCTCAAATTCTATATTTTAGATACAGACTGAAGAATTGCTTTTGTAGTCTCTCTTTAAACCTGAGTTAGTTCACATATAGTGTAATAATGGTTTCAAGAGATTGTAGTGATTCATCACTTACATATAATATCCAGTGCTCATGCCAACAAGTGCCCTCCTTAATGCCCTCCATCACCCATTTATCCAATCTCCTCACCCAACACCTCTCCAAAAACCCTCAGTCTGTTCTCTGTATTTAAGAGTCTCTTATGGTTTGCCTCCCTCACTGTTTTCATCTTATTTTTCCTTCCCTTTCCCTACGTTCTTCTGTTTTGTTAAATTCCACATGAGTGCAATTATATGATATTTGTCTTTCTCTGACTGACTTATTTTGCTTAGCATAACACACTTTAGTTCCATCCACATTGTTGCAAATGGCAATATTTCATTCTTTTTGATCACGAAGTAATATTCCATTGTATATATACCACATCTTTTTTTTTTTTTACATTTTTTAAATGTTTACTTATTTTTGAGAGAGAGAGAGAGAGACAGACAGACAGACAGACAGTACAAGCAGAGAAGGGGCAGAGAGAGAGGGAGACACAGAATCCAAAGCAGACTCCAGGCTCCAAGCTGTCAGCACAGAGCCCAAAATGGGGATCGAACTCACAAGCTGTGAGATCATGACCTGAGCTGCAGTCAGACGCTCTACTGACAGAGCCACTTAGGCACCCCTATATACCATATCTTCTATACCCATTCATCAGTCAATGGACATTTGGGCTCTTTCCATAATTTGGCTGTTGATAGTGCTGCTATAAACACTGGGGTGCATGTGCCCCTTTCAATCAGCATTTTTGTAATGTTTGCATAAATACCTAGTAGTGCAATTGCTGGGTCATAGGGTAGCTCCATTTTTAATTTTTTAAGGAAACTCCATCTTCCAGAGTGGCTGCACCAGTTTGCATTCCTACCAGCAGTGCAAAAGGGTTCCCCTTTTTCCACATCCTCACCAACATCTGTTGTTTTCTGAGTTGTTAACTGTAGCCATTCTGACAGTTGTGAGATGGTATCTCATTGTGGTTTTAATTTGTATTTCCCGGGTGATGAGTGATGTTGAACATCCTTTCATGTATCAGCCATTTGGATGTCTTCTTTAGAAAAATGTTTCTTCATGTCTCTTGCCCATTTCTTCACAGGATTATTTTTTCTGGGTGTTGAGTTTGATAAGTTCTTTAAGATTATGGATACTAACTTTTCCAATATGTCATTTGCAAATAACTTCTCCCATTCTGTCGGTTGTCTTTTAATTTTGCTGATTGTTTCCTTCATTGTGCAAAGCTTTTTATAATGATGAGGTCCCAATAGTTCACTTTGCTTTTGTTTTCCTTGCTTCAGGAGACATGTCTAGTAAGAAGTTGCTGCGGCTGAGGTCAAAGAGTTTGTTGCCTGTTCTCTCCTCTAGGATTTTGATGGTTCCTTGTCTCACATTTAGGTCTTGCACCTATTTTGAAATTATTTTTGTGTATGGTATAAAATAGTGGTCCAGTTTCATTTTTAATGTTGCTGTCCGGTTTTCCCAACACCATTTGCTGAGTGTAACTGTCTTTTTTCCATTGGATATTCTTTCTGCTTTGTCGAAGATTAGTTGGCCATATATTTGTGGGTCCATTTCTTGGTTCTCTATTCTTTTTTTTTTTTTTTTTAATTTTTTTTTTTCAACATTTATGTATTTTTGGGACAGAGAGAGACAGAGCATGAACGGGGGAGGGGCAGAGAGAGAGGGAGACACAGAATCGGAAACAGGCTCCAGGCTCTGAGCCATCAGCCCAGAGCCTGACGCGGGGCTCGAACTCACAGACTGCGAGATCGTGACCTGGCTGAAGTCGGATGCCCAACCGACTGCGCCACCCAGGCGCCCCTCTTGGTTCTCTATTCTGTTCCACTGATCTATGCATCTGTTTTGTGGCAGTACCATACTGTCCTGATGATTATGCTTTGTAATACAGCTTGAAGCCCAGAATTGTGATATCCCTGGCTTTGGTTTTCTTTTTCAACAATACTTTCATTATTTAGGGTATATTCTGTTGCGGTACAAATTTTAGAATTGTTTACTGTGGCTCTGTGAAGAATGGTGCTGTTATTTTGATAAGGATTACATTGAATGCATAGATTTCCTTGGGTAGTATCAACATCTTAACAATATTTGTTCTTCCTATCCAGGAGCATAGGATTTTTTCCATTTTTTTTTGTGTGTGTCTTCTTCAATTCCATTCATAAGCTTTCTATAGTTTCCAGCATACAGATATTTTACCTCTTTGTTTAGGTTTATTTATCTTATGGTTTTCAGTGCAATTGTCAATGGGACTGTTTTCTTAATTCTCTTTCTGCTGCTTCATTATTGGTATATAGAAATGCAACCAATTTCTCTACGTTGATTTTATATCCTGCGACTTTGCTAAATTCATGTATAAGTTCTAGCAGTTTTTTTGGTGCAATCTTTCACTTTTTCCATGTAGTGTATCATGTTGTCTGTGAAGAGTGAAACTTTGACTTCTTCCTTGCCGATGTGGATACATTTTCTTTTCTTTCTTTCTTTTTCTTTTTTTTTTTTTTTTGTCTGACTGCTGAAGTTAAGACTTCAACACTATGTTGAACAACAGTGGTGAAAGTGGCTGATCTCTCTTTAGTAGCCTCAAACAAGTCCTACTTTCCATAGAGACATCAACCTATCTGACCAATTATGCTCAAAGTAAAATCATTTGTGAGAGCAACTCTGAGCAAAGGGTTCCAATCTTGCAAATTGAAATGATGATTGGTAGTATATATTTTTAGTTCCTCCTGAAATTTGGAACCATCCATAGTCTTAGGGAAGTTAAAGATTTAGCTTTATAAATCTATGGTAAGCAAATAGATTTAAAGATCATGAACAATGATTTTGACATATAGATAATTTCTTGGTACTAGTCTGCCTTGCCATTTTCAGAATTCTCTAATTCCTCATAGTGACTTAATGTGTTGGGATATCTCCTGGAATTCTGGACTTAGCTGAAGGGTACTAGCAGATAGAAAGTCCTTAAAGTAACATTACAATCTGTCTGTGGGCTATTTTTGGTAATGATGAGATGGTAATCAGCCTGACTGCCTCTTTGAAAGTTATAGGCTGCATATAGATTGCCTACTGGGGGACTGGAAAGACTCCAGACCAAACTTATAAATCCTCCTTCCCAATTCTTAGTTTTTGTTAAAGCTAAGAGGAAAAAGACAGGTGATGGAGCCACTAGGTGGCAGGCAAGCTTCTTGTAAACTTTATTGATCAGAGTTGTTTAATCCCCTACTTTAGATTCATTTCCTTAAATTTCTTCTACAACTAAAAAACATTTACCTCTACCCATTCGAAATGTTGACAAGAGCTCCACTGAAATTAGTAAATTTTTCCATGTCAAATAAGCCAAGTTCAATTGGTAGTCTTTATTATCCCAAATATGAGTCATCTTTATAAAAATTTGCAAAATATTCACAATATTGTGTAAGACACTAAAATTCATAATTCTCCTCACTAGAGTAGAGATGTATCAGAAATTTTATGGCATCTATATATTTTGTTCTGGCATTCAGGAAAAATTTCAGAAAAAGTATTAAGTCCTAGACATGTCATAAGCTAAAGTATGAAATAAGATGTTGAAAAAATAGGAAAACATAAGGTTATCATGGTTGAAACATTTCATACTAAGCCCAAGAAAATCGACTCAACTTTCAATGATTTAGTGTTCAGGTTAGTGGCTAATTTCAAGTAAACATACATACAATTATAACTTTCCTTCATTACAGAAATAGCAAGAAAAAATACAATTAAAAATGACCTCGTAAAATATAAATAAAAGGAAATAATTCATAAATTTAATAGTTTCAGTATATAATAAGGAAAGCTATATAATGTTACTGGGGGACACAAATGAAGGTCTTAATAGGTGCAGAAATAAACTCTGTTCTAGGATTAAAAAGACCAAAATTGCCAAAAACAAAAAACAAAACAAAACAAAAAAACAAAAAAAAACCACAAGAATCCAGGGTCAGATGGTTTCCCAGGGGAATTCTACCAAATATTTAAGGAAGAGTTAACACCTATTCTCTTGAAACTGTTCCAAAAAAATAGAAATGGAAGGAAAACCTGCAAACTCTTTCTATGAAGCCATTACCTTGATTCCAAAACCAGACAGAGACCCCACTAAAAAGGAGAATGATAGACCAATTTCCCTGATGAACAGGGATGCAAAAATCCTTAACAAGTTATTAGCAAACCAGATCCAACAATACATTAAAAAAATTATTCACCATGACCAAGTGGGATTTATACCTGGGATGCAGGGCTTGTTCAATATCCGCAAAGCAATTAATGTGATTCATCACATCAATAAAAGAAAGGACAAGAACCATATGATCCTCTCAATAGATGCAGAGAAAGCATTTGACAAAATACAGCATTCTTTCTTGATAAAAACCCTCAAGAAAGCAGGGATAGAAGGAGCATACCTCAAGATCATAAAAGCCATATATGAACCACCCAACACTAATATCCTCAGTGGGGAAAAACTGAGAGTTTTCTCCCTAAGGTCAGGAACAAGACAGGGATGTCCACTCTTGCCACTGTTACTCAACATAGTGTTGGAAGTCTTAGCCTCTGCAATCAGACAACACAAAGAAGTAAAAGGCATCCAAATCTGCCAGGAGGAGGTCAAACTTTCACTCTTCACAGATGACATGACACTCTATATGGAAAACCCAAAAGATTCCACCAAAAAACTGCTAGAACTGATGTATGAATTCAGCAAAGTTGCAGGATATAAAATCAATGCATAGAAATCGGTTGCATTCCTATACACCAACAATGAAGCGACAGAAAGAGAAATCAAGGAATCGATCCCATTTAAAATTCCACCAAACACCATAAAATACCTAGGAATAAATCTAACCAAAGAGGTGAAAAATCTATACACTGAAAACTACAGAAAGCTATGAAAGAAATTGAAGAAGACACAAAAAAATGGAAAATGATTCCATGCTCCTGGATAGGAAGAACAAATATTGTTAAAATGTAGATACTATCCAAAGCAATCTACATATTCAATGCAATCCCTAACAAAATAACACCAGAATTCTTCACAGAGCTAGAACAAATAATCCTAAAATTTGTATGGAAACAGAAAAGACCCCTAATAAAGTGATCTTGAAAAAGAAGACCAAAGCAGGAGGCATCACAATCCCAGACTTCAAGCTATACTACAAAGCTGTTATCATCAAGACAGTATGGTACTGGCAAAAGAACAGACACTCAGATCAATGGAACAGAATAGAAAACCCAGAAATGGACCCACAAATCTATGGCCAACTAATCTTTGACAAAGCAGGAAAGAATATCCAATGGAATAAACACAGTCTCTGCAGCAAGTGGTGCTGGGAAAACTGGATAGCGACATGCAGAAGAATGAACCTGGACCACTTTCTTACACCATACACAAAAATAAACTCAAAATGGATGAAAGACCTCAATGTAAGACAGGAAGCCATCGAAATCCTTGAGGAGAAAGCAGGCAAAAATCTCTTTGATCGTGGCCACAGCAACTTCTTACTCAACACGTCTCTGGAGTCAAGGGAAACAAAAGCAAAAATGAACAACTGGGACCTCATCAAAATAAAAAGCTCTGCACAGCGAAGGAAACAATCAGCAAAACTAAAAGGCAACCAACAGAATGGGAGAAGATATTTGCAAATCACATATCAGATAAAGGGTTAGTATCCAAAATCTACAAAGAACTTATCAAACTCAACACCCAAAAAACAAATAAACCAGTGAAGAAATAGGCAAAAGACATGAATAGACACTTCTCCAAGGAAGATATCCAGATGGTCAACTGAAACATGAAAAAATGCTCAACATCACTCATCATCAGGGAAATACAAATCAAAACCACAAGGAGATACCACCTTACACCTGTCAGAATGGCTAACATTAACAACTCAGGCAACAACAGATGTTGGCAAGGATGCGGAGAAAGAGGATCTCTTTTGCATTGTTGGTGGGAATGCAAGCTGCTGCAGCCACTCTGGAAAACAGTATGGAGGTTCCTCAAAAAACTAAAAATAGAACTACCCTATGACCCAGAAATTGCACTACTAGGCATTTATCCAAGGGATACAGGTGTGCTGTTTTGAAGGGACACATGCACCCCCATGTTTATAGCAGCACTATCAACATCCAAAGTATGGAAAGAGCCCAAATGTCCATCCATGGATGAATGGATAAAGAAAATGTGGTGTGTGTATACACACACACACACACACACACACACACACACACACACACACACACACAATGGAGTATTACTTGGCAATCAAAAAGAATGAAATTTTGCCATTTGCAACTACATGGATGGAAATGGAGGGTATTATGCTAAGTGAAATTAGTCAGAGAAAGACAAAAATCATATGACTTCACTCATATGAGGACTTTAAGAGACAAAACAGATGAACATAAAGGAAAGGAAACAAAAATAATATAAAAACAGGGAGGGGGACAAAACAGAAGAGATGCATAAATATGGAGAACAAACTGAGGGTTGCTGGGGGGGTTGTGGGAGGGGGATGGGATAAATGGGTAAGGGGCATTAAGGAATCTACTCCTGAAATCATTGCTTCACTATAGGCTAATTTGGACGTAAATTTTAAAAAAATAAAAAATGAAGTTAAAAAAAAAAGAAGATGTGGTATATACATATATATATATATACAATGGAGTATTACTCGGCAATAAAAGGAATGAAATCTTGCCATTTGCAACTACATGGATGGAACTAGAGGATATTATGCTAAGAGAAATTAGTCAATCAGAGAAAGACAAATATCATATGACTTCACTCATATGAGGACATTAAGACACAGAACAGATGAACACAAGGGAAGGGAAGCAAAAAGAATATAAAAATAGGGAGGGGGACAAAACAGAAGAGACTCTTAAATATGGAGAATAAACACAGTGTTACTGGAGGGGTTGTGGGAGGGGAATGGACCAAATGGGTAAGAGGCATTAAGGAATCTACTCCTGAAATCATTGTCGCACTATAGGCTAACAATTTGGATGTAAATTTAAAAAATAAAATTAAAATTATAAAAAGAAAAAGAAAAAAATTAATTTAATTTAAAAAAAAATAATAAATTAATTAATTAACAAAGACCAATATTGTGAATATATTTCCACCTAAATGAGTGTATGAGATTAATTCAATTATAATATTTTGCATTCATGTCGTTTAATAAAATCATTCTACTTAATAATAAATAACTGAACTGGTTTCAAGATGATTTGAGGAAGAATAGCAATGAGAGTACTTATATAATAGACATTAAAATGTAATATAGATTTTTGGTGCCTGGGTGACTCAATCGGTTGGGCAACTGACTTTTGGTTTCAGCTCAGGTCATGATCTCACAGTTTATGAGTTGGAGCCATGTGTCAGGCTCTGTGCTGACAGCGGTGAGCCTGCTTGGGATTCCCTATCTCCCTCTCTCTAAATAAATAAACAAACAAACAAACAAACATTTTTAAAAATGTAATATATATTTACAATGATTAAAACAACTTGCTAACAAATGAATCTCAAAGGCATTATGCTGACTGAAAGAATCCATGCCCAAAGGCTACTTACTATACGAATTCACTTACATGACAGTCTAGAAAAGGAAAACAAGGCACAAAAAAATAGATCACTATTATCACAGCCAGAAGATAGGAGAGAGGGATAGACCACAAAAGGACACAGGAGAATTTGAGGGTTGAAGAAATTCTCTTGTTTTCTCATTGTGATGGTTACATGGCTATGCATTTGTGAAGACTCACAGAACTGTACACTAATGACAGTGATTTTTTTTTTCTATTTGTAAATTGTATTTTAAAAGTGGAAAAAAAAAGCTTGATACTGGTACTAAGAATTGATTGTAGACTTTTCAGGAGTATCACCTCTTTCCCCCTGTAAGTTCTGAATCAATTTATCAGTGGACTCAGAAAACAAGGAAGAGATAAATATTAGTGTTATTACTGATAAAATTGTATTGGACTTACAACCATGTAACATAGTACTTTACATGCCACAACATGACTGAATATTTAGTTCATTCTCTCCATCCATAGGCTCTAAGCTTCCTGAAACCCTGGATCAATCTTCTGGCACATTGTGGGCTCACAAAATATGTGAAGAATGGTTAGAGTCACTGTGTCTGGGGCAACCGAGTAACTAAAAGTTAATACATATTAACTAGGGATTACCTACTAAACGTACTTCACTAGCACCAAACAGTAGTTACTCAGACACTCAGCTAACAGCTCTGTGAGGGATCATCTGTGTACATTTTCTACATACAGATTCCCAGTAATAACTACAATAGCAGCAGTAATAATTACAAGAGTCATAGAAGTAGTAAAAATAACAATTGTAAAGATTAAAAACATGCCAAAATAATAAAAGAAACATATAAAGAAGTTTTTGCAGATAAAGAACTAGAGAAAGAGAATTTATTCATTTTTCCTTTCAAATTTGCATGAGAAGAAGTAGTGAAGAGAGGATTTAAATGCATGTCTTCCAGATTGTAGATGTCATGCTTTTAACCAGTGATAGCGACAAACAAGGGGTTTGCTCTTTAACAATTAAAAACCTACAGTTTCCTTATACAGAACTTCAAATACAGTAAGAGTTCATTCCTTAAAATGTCCATTCCTTAAATTGTCATTAACAATTTAAACACCTACTGTTTCCTAATACAGAACTTCAAATACATTAAAAGTTCATTCCTTAAAATGTCCAAATAAGAGATTATCTCTTTGGAGGCATCATCTACAAAGTGGGTTTTGAATTTATATGTCGAGTTCTATGGTGTAATGGTTAGCACTCTGGACTCTGAATTTATGTGTTGAGTTCTTATCTTCTTAATGGCTGCTTTTACTTCTTGATTCCTTAATGTATAAATAATAGGATTTAAGAGAGGTGTGAAAATTGTATAAAACACAGAAAGAATTTTATCTACAGAGTATCTGCTGAAGGGCCATACATAGATAAAGACACATGGGGCAAACGATAAAGTCACAACTGTGATGTGTGCCGAGAGAGTGGAGAAGGCCTTGGCGGAACCACTAGCAGCACGGTGCCTGACTGAGTGTATGATGACCGTGTAGGAGACAAGCAAGAGGAGGAAGCAGACCAGGGACAGGAGGCCACTGTCAGCAATGACCAGCAGTTGTAACATGTAGGTATCCTTGCAGGCGAGTTTGATTACAAGGGGAAGGTCACAGAAGAAGCTGTCCACCACGTTGGGACCGCAGAAGGGCAAATTCAACATGAAAGCCATTTGACTAGATGAGTGCACAAATCCAACTGTGTAGGAGGATAGCAGCAGCCCACCAAGCACTCGGGGGTTCATGATGGACGTGTAATGGAGGGGTTTGCATATGGCAACATACCTGTCTATTGCCATGGCTACGAGCAACATCATCTCACTCCCACCTAGGAGGTGGATGAAGAACATCTGAGAATAACATCCCCACCAAGAGATGGTCTTCTGCTTTCGGAGGAAATCCACAATCATCTTAGGGGTAGCAGAAGAAGCCAAGATCATATCCATACAGGAGAGATTGATAAGCAGAAAATACATCGGTGTGTGAAGGCGTGAGTCAAAGGTCACGGTGACCAAGATGAGGAGGTTTCCTAACACAATCCCAGCATAGACCACAGAGAATCCTAGGAAGAATAAAATCTGAAGATTCTGAGATTTGGAAAGTCCCAGCAAAATGAACTCAGACACCACTGAATGGTTCACCCTTTCCATGTTATCAACTTTATGTCATCATAATCAAAATGAGTAAGAATTGTGGGCAGAAAAGTTGTGTTTACACAAAGGATGGTTCATGTTGGTGTCTAATTTTGATACTCAGACAGGTGAACTTAAAGCACCTCCCACTTTTGGGAAATTTTGTTGGTCAGTGATATCGTAAATGGCCCAAAGCAGTGTACCAAATAGCAAGGAGAATTCAGAATATACATTTCTGAAAGACAAAAATAAAAACAGTACATGAAATCACAATCATATAGACTGTGAACTTGGATTCCAAAGACCTCAATACAACACCTAGCTGAGTTACTCATTGGGCAGCATATGACAACGACCTCCTTCTGAGGGTTACATTTCCTCCTCAGTAAAATAAAAAAAAAATAATAATAAAATCCCATGATATTGAATGCCTCTTTGTGCTATAAAGAGTCCATAAATAAGATAATGGTAAATAAATCTCCTAAATAAGATAAGATCATGGTGGGTTCTACATTTACAGAATAATACTGAATTTCTTAACCTGGAAATGATATATGCAGAAAATATAGATAGGATTCTAAAGACTCATATTTTGAAAGAGATTCTGGTAAACAAATATTAATAAATACCTTAAGTCTTACTTCTAAGCTTCTATCTCCTGAAAAATATACCTCTTCTCCTCCCTGCTCCATTTTTGAATGAATCCCTCACAGCTCAAGCTAGTACCAGTGATGGTCATTGTACACTAGCAGGGTCAAACCATGCAATTTATATATGTGTGTGCATATATAGAGATATATGTTTATATTTATCAGTCATGCATAATTTATTCACTCAATATTTAACATTATTCACATCAAATGCCTCTTCCAGGAATTTAAGCAAGACATACCAAGGATATAGAAAATTCACAGCCAAATGGAACTGAATTTATTTCCTTTTCAGTGTGTATTCATTCATTCACTTGTGTATTGCTATACAGAGGACCACCGGTTAGCTTGTGCATGTTTATTTATCACAGCTTCAAAACGATAAAATGAGGTAATTGAGGTAACTGACTGATGTGGGTAATAGAAATACCATTATTTCAGTACAGTCATCTAAATTCATACCATAGCTTTCCCATCATCCCATCCTTATAACGACACTGGTTTTATTGGCTTTGTTCTAAAAAAAATATTTTCAACCGTAATAGTTCCTCAATTATCTAGGTTCTTAAAAAGCTCCTGCAGTAATTAAAGCCTTCCTTTTGTGCCATTGTTTTTTACCAGAGAGGGGAAAATACTTTCATGGGAAAGTGCCTCATGTGAATCCCAGGAATAGCCTTGCATCTCCTTTTCCCATATTGCCATCAATTTCCTGCAATTTATGCTCCCAATCATCAGAAACAGAAGGAAGAAGCATCATAATGTTGTACAATCTGTTTCTCTGAGGCAATCTCATGGGTACATTTATCCAACTGGGGATGTATTTTTTCTACATAAACTTGTTCTCTGGCCAGTTTCCTACTCTGAGAACCTTGGACTGATGCAAAGTACAAAGTTACATTAAGTACTTAAAGTTACTTCCATGTTAAGAAAAGTTGTATCTCCTTTCAGTTTTATGGCTAATATTTAAAAGATCCATACTAACGCTTTGAAATCCCATTTTTGAAACTGCACTTGAAGAGAACAAGATAGACTTCAAATATACATGAAATAGTTTATATACATTCTTGCATCTGACTAATGTCTATTGAAGGAGTGAATGAATGAATAAAATATATAATGAATATTCAGGATCTAGATTAAAATCAGTGTTAAAGCAAAATCCATGTAAATTAGGATTTTTAAGCATATTTATTTTAAAATGTCAAATTGGATGTTAAAGCACTTTTAAACAGAAACAGAATAACCATTGCAATAAAATTGTTAGAAATATTTATTTTTCCCTAATTTATTTTTAAAAAGGATCAAAGTAGCTTATGTGAATGGAAAAGAACACATGGCACACAGAGCAGCAGGATAACTGTTAACAGTCTGTTTCCTGGATATCCTCTGAGAACAGTAATATACACATTAGTACATTGTGTGTGTTCTTTGCGTGTGTGTGTGTTGTTGTGGGTACTAGTATATGTTTACATTTATATGCTTTTTATTAAGACCATAGTATTCACTACTATTTATTGAGAGAATAGTGTTCATATGCGTAGTTATTTTCTTTGGGTTGTCAATACATTAAAAATATATTTCTATGAGCACATGAAAATCCAAAACATTTTATGGCTTTATCAAATTGCATTTTGTTGATGATACATAATGTAATTCCCCCACAAATACAGTTTATCTTTAGGAATTGAACATTCTCATAAGAATTCTGTTTTCATCCTGTTATTGTCTTCTTAAGAAACCTGCAGCTTCATAACTCCCTTATCAATCCCAAGTTCACCAAGGCCTTCACAATAAGCCTCTCATCCACCCTAAACATCCAATACTGTTTTATAATAGTGCAAAAATTCAACTTCTATTTCAGCAAAAACAAATTCATGGTTTTCTGAATTCGTCATTCATTTTTTTCTATCCTTACATGCTTTCATGTCCACAAATTCCTCTGTCCATTTAACCATATCCTTTAGGACACCTTATGGTCTCATCTATATAATAAAACTTTCCTTAGTGTAAAACCTATAACAATTTCCAGTGTATTTATGGTCCGTTTCATGTGATCTACCATTTACTTATTCTCCAGGTATACCATGTGCATTAGGTACCAATATTCTGAAATTGAAGGAACACAAGAAAATGAGCTACGTAAATCTCTTCTAATCTGAGGTCTCTCATTTCTAGTGTTGTGATTCTTACCCCAGATCAATTTTAAGCTCTTTGAAAATAGACAAATTACTCTTATATTCTCCATAATACATGTTATTAAGGCCACCAATACAGATGCTAATGAAATGAATGAAAGCAGACAGGAATTTTAAAAATACTTGGAGGGGCGCCTGGGTGGCGCAGTCGGTTAAGCGTCCGACTTCAGCCAGGTCACGATCTCACGGTCCGTGAGTTCCAGCCCCGCGTCAGGCTCTGGGCTGATGGCTCTGAGCCTGGAGCCTGTTTCCGATTCTGTGTCTCCCTCTCTCTCTGCCCCTCCCTCGTTCATGCTGTCTCTCTCTGTCCCAAAAATAAATAAAAAACGTTGAAAAAAAAATTAAGAAAAAAATACTTGGAAAAATGCATCAGTGATATGTAACTGTGCCATAGATGGGTTTATTGAAAGTCAAAGAACTTTTCTACTTTTTATGGTTTTTATTTTGTTTTCATAGTATAACTTGCACTAATCTATAATTTTCCTTTAAACCACATTCACATATAAGTTTCTAACTCTAAACCACCTACACACACACACACACACACACACACACACACACACACACACACAATCTTGTGTGGAGGGGGTAAGGGGTGACAGAGAAAAGAGAAAAAGTTCATGCTTTGAAAGGAATCATTTTGATTACCTGCCTAGGATCCCCTTTCCCACAGAAATTTCCTTAGCTTTCTTCTTTCTATAAGGAACTTTCTAACTATATAAAATGGCTGAGGAGAAAAATATATAAACTTTGAAATCAACATTTTAATTCTAATTCATAGACTCATGTGCAGAAAATACAGTTGAACTGAGTACTAGAAGTAGAAACTTACTTGCAGGATATCACAGGCATCAAATTATGAAACCACAAATTATGACTGATCTATGAGTTGCTAGATCTACAGAACACAATGTGTCCAATTACATGAGAATATATGAGTGATTTAGTCTATTGAAATGTATTTTTAAAAGTGCTTGTAATCTTAATACAAAAGAATATGAAATAAAAGCAATTATGGGTTAGGTCAGGTTTGCCAAAAATCATGTTCTTGTCCACATGATATTTGTTAATTGGGCTGATGATGTTTGTTTGTTTGTTTGCTTAACAGAACAGGATAAACTGAAGTGTTAGGTTGGGTAGGTTTATCAGCCTGACAGGGAATAGCACATTTCTTTGAAAACAAAGCAAAGAATTCATTCGGCCACTTACTTCTTGAGGAGTCACTGTTTGACATGGATTGACAATGCTCTCAAATGTTTATTGGTGATGATATGGACATTATGAAGTTTGAAATGGAAACTCTTTAACAAAAGGAAAATACCATCACTTGAAGTATATCAAAGCGTACTCAATTATTTAATTTGCCCCATGCTATCACACTTATAATGTGAATATGCTGTACTTTTATGACAACTAGAGTGACAATGCCTTCTAGAATTCTCTAAAGTTATCAGTGTTCAGCTTCTAAAGGACTTTTCACATCTGATTCTGCATATTAACAATGGGATTAAAAGCCAATATCTAGAAATGGTTCTATATTTTTTTAATGCATGTTAAAACTTCCTCTATGACTTACCAGTTTTACAGTGTTTTAGAACATTACTTGAGTCAGACACACTGAAACCTGGAGTGCTTGTCTTTCCAAAAATAATAGTATTTCCCGAAAAGAATGACAAAAATATTTTCTCCAAAAATAGTCATATATATTGAGAGAGTGGTCATAAATAAGTGACGTATTTTGAGACCTAACAATACTCAACTGATGATCAAATACCAATGGGAATTATTAAAGATGCCATGTTGTTTTCCCTGAATTACAAGAGAAAACTTTTTCTGGCATTGCATACTTACCAAAACTAGTATGTTTTACTTATTATGGACAACAGTTAGGAAGAGGAATATAAAACCCACTACCAGGTCTAGAGTGTTCTAATATAAAACTTATTTAAGAATATTAAAAACGGTCAATCACAGGGTTGCCTGGGTGGCTCAGTTGGTTAAGGGTCTGACTTCAGCTCAGGTCATGATCTCCTGGTTTGTGGGTTCAAGCCCTGCAGCGGGCTCTGTGCTGATAGCTCAGACCCTGGAGCCTGCTTCGGATTCTGTGTCTCCCTCTCTGCCACTCCCCTGTTTGTGCTCTGTCTGTCTCTTTCTGTCTTAAAAATAAACATTTTTAAAAATGATCAATCACAAACATATAGTTACCATTTACATAATTATTATATTAAACTTAGGCCTGGCATTATTGTAAGCATAACTGGGTCTGTCAAAACAGAAGATATAAAGATATAAAGCTGGAGAATTGCAGTCTCCGCATTTCCTTATTCCCACCTCCAGTTCTAAGAAATGTTTCCTGTGGAGTATCCCCTAGGCTGTCTTTCACATCTACCTGAAACATATATTTACCCAATAATATTAGCCAGACATTCATGCCTCTCTTCACTTGTATCTGAAGTAATTTTGAACTGCCTATTTCCATTTTCAATAGGACCACTGCTCCAAGTGTGATAAGAAATGTGACATAGCCAGGTAATTCAATGTTTCTTTGGTCCTTTTTGTAGATTAGTAACAGTAAAGTGCCTTTTCTGATCAAAGAGTTGTTCCACATGAAATGCACTCATAGATCTCCACTATTATAAACCTTTAACTGTATTCTTGGTGGCTGCTTCTGTAAGACCAATAAGGAACCATGCACCCAGCCACTAACTCAGGAAATCAGTGGGTGAGCCCTGATGAGCTGCTAGAGTCAACTGATCCATCCCAGAGAACCTTGAGTGGACTGGACAAGTTGAAAGCATAAATCCTGGCTGGGTTTGCCAATACTATTGCCAAACAAACTTGGATATACTCATCGCAAGAGAAGACAATAACCCAAGAGACAAGGGTTTGGAAAAGGGAAAAATTAGTTCAGGTGCCTGCAGCTGTATGAGCTGGCAGGCTCAAACCTTAACTCACTTCTCTGCCTGCAAGGTAGACACCTAGAGTTTTCTAGGAGAGGTTTAAGGGGGTACATGCAAGACAGCAGGAAGGGAGCATGTAACCACAGGTGGGATCAGTATGTGTTTAGCTCCTGATCATGGGCAAGGAAGGGGACATGGGAGGGATGTCTTCTAGGCATTGTGTTGTTATCAGGGCTTTTCTGGTCTGGGGGCTGGAATGTTTCAGTCATTGTCAATGCCTCAAGAAAGTGCTGTTGGGGTCTATAGTTGAGCAAGAAGGATTGCTTACAAAAGGATAAGCAAATCCTAGAACTGAATAGGCATCAGTTCTTTTAAATTCCCATTTTTACACCACTGAGGCTTCTGGAAGGAGTCCAGTATAATCCTTTGCTGGCTCTGTGCAGACTCTTCTTTTCAGGGAAATCTGTCTAAAATCATCATCAGATGGACGCTAAGTCCACAGTGTTTAGACTAATGGCCTCAGTGGGTATGACAGAAGTATGCCTACGTTTTTGCTGTTTGGATATTTCCATGCCATTTTATTTAATTTTTTCCAGTAGCTAGTTCAGGAAATGCTTTAGGGAAAGCGTCTGACAAAAACCTTAGCATTCCAACCTCTTGGTTCAGCACGAGGTCTTTTTTTGGGTGGTTTCTACATTACTTGTCTTCATTTTCCTCCATGTTCCCATAAATGTTTGTGTAACTGAAAGCTGAAAATGAGAGTGGTTTTATATTCCAATTACCTACAGCCAATTTATTTGCCCACATAGCAAGACCCCTAGTTTAAGAGACTATCAACATCTAAAGGTGTCAATGACCCATAAGCCTAATTCCTCCTACAGTGCTAAGTAAGGGTACTTGATAGCATCTATCATGCAAATTTTCCCTTACCCTCTTCCTCAGAGTTTTGCTGCCTTTAGGGCTTATTGTGGCTGATTTACAAAGAGCAACAGGCTTCATTTTGGAAACTATATCAATAACCAAGGATTGTGTTTTGATTTGACGAGGAAAGAATCAAATGGTTTAAACCTAGGCTGTCCAAGCCGGGGTAGCTCAGTCAGTTGAGCATCTGACTTGATTTTGGCTCAGGTCATGATCTCATAGTTTGTGAGATCCAGACCCAAGCTCCACGTCAGGCTCTGTGCTGATAGACCAGAGCCTGCTTGGGATTCTCTCCCTCTCTCTCTGCCCCTTCCTCACTTGTGCACATGCACTATGTCATTGTCTCTGTCTCTTTCAAAAACTAAATAAATACATTTAAACCTAGGCTGTCCAAGCTAGTAGCTACTAGACATATAAGGTTATTTTAGCTAACTGCTCTTTCTTTCTTTTCTTTTCTTTCTTTCCCCTTCCCTTTTCCTTCCCTCCTTCTTTCGTTCCTTCCTTCCTTCCATTCTATTGTTCTCTCATCCAGGCCCACTTCCTCTTTTTCATGGTTTCTCTACAGTTTATATGATGCAATTTTGAATTATCACATTAGAATACCTTCAAACAATATCTTATCAATTCACATATACTGAACTTCTCTATCCTTTCTCTCCTTCGTACTATATTATTATGTCATCCTTTTATTTGTACATATTATAAATGTAATAAATTGTCATCACAGCTTCATTTAACATTTCTGGTGGCCATGAAATATTTCATCTTCTACCTGCTCAAAAATGTTTCTATTTCACTCTTAATTTTGGTATAGAATTCCAGTTTGAGAGGGTTTTTTTTTCTTTTCATATTTTAAGTAGAGTTTGCATAGTTTAAAAAAAGTGTAGAGTTGTTCATTTTTTGTTCTTCTGTATATAATGTATCTTTTTGCCTCTGACGGATTTTGAAATTTTATAAATTGCTCATTTTCAGCAATTATTATATGTCTTGAAGTGATTTCTTTGTTTTTCTTGAGGAATTCAAACCTAATTTTATTTTGTGAATTGATACTTTATTCATTAGAGTTTTTAAACATTATTTCTTCAAATATTTGTTTCCTGTCATCTCTGAATCCAATACCACAAGTGTTAGGTCACTTGATATTTTTTATAGGTCACTGAGGTTCTGTTAAATTTTTCCACAATTTTTTTAGCTTTTGCTTTAGTTTCAATGATTTCTATTTTCTATCCAGAGTGATTTTTGTTGTTGATGTTCCTTTGTCTTTCAAATGGGATTTCTCATTTTCTATCCTCATTTTTACAGCCTGAAAAATTCCATACCATCCTTTTTTTATAGCTTTCATTTTTTCTCTCATGATTCTTCTTCTAAGTTCCTGATTTAAAAATATCTATTTCAGAAACTTTAATTTAAAATTTCATCATCTAAATATTTCTGAATATGGTTTTCTTGATGATTTTTTTCTCTTGGTTATAGGTCATATCTTAACTCTTCTCCCAATTATTAATAATTTTTATATATTTAAATTTTCATATTTAGTATTTAAATATTTATATTTGTATTAATTATTGACCCAATAGGACATATAAGTGGTTCTCAACCAAGGGACATTTGGCAATATGTGTCAACCTTTTTGGGTGTCACACACAGGGGGATACTACTGGCATGTAATAGACAGAGGCCGGGAATACAGCTAAATATACAGTGCCCAAGGCAATCTCCCACAAAAGAAAATTATCCAGCTTATTCAACCACATGGATATGTTCCCTATAGACACCCCCCTTTGCTTATCAGAGCTCTACAATTATACTATCCTTATAAATGATATGGATGTTATACTAAATTTGTTAGAACATTCAGCCACTTGACAGAAAAAGTAAATTAAGTGAGACAGTGAAAAGCCAGCAGCAAGCATCCGTTTGTGCCAAGTCTGAGTACTGTACCTTCCAATCTACTCAATTCATAGGCAGGGAGGTAAAGTCAGAGCCCATATATCGAAGCCTTTATTCTACCTTATGTAAATGAAGGTAAGAAGCCATCTCCATGTGGCCATAGATTCAAGTGTCTAAAATTCAGTGTTTATTATTGCTGCTCTCCTGACTTTCAGCAGCACTTGCAGGACTGACTCCTAGATTCTCAATGTTCTATATTCCATCTACTTAATTTTGTTTTTCTTGGTCCTGCTTTTCAGTTAGAAAACCAGTTGGCCTCTCCTTAACTGATATGCCCCTTACTATTATGCATTTTAAAAACAAGAGGAAAGTGTCCTCCTCTTTGCCCATGGAGGGCCAAAAAAATCTATTCCTTATCCTCTAAAAAGGGAGCAAGGAACTTGTAAATTTCTTTACCAACTCAGATACCACTTTACTCAAGATTAGTGCAGATATGAGTTACGTATTGTTGGCTTCAATTTTCTTCAGGCATCTTGGTCTATGACAGAAGTTCCTTGTAACCTTTGGTAAGAAATTATGTCCATTCTTTTTAAAAAATTTTTTGGTTCATGCTCTGTCTCTCTGTGTCTCAAAAATAAATAAACGTTAAAAAAAAATTTTAAAAGGGCACCTGGGTGGCTCAGTGGGTTGAGCGTCCGACTTTAGCTCAGGTCATGATCTCACGGTCCGTGAGTTCAAGCCCCGCGTCGGGCTCTGTGCTGACAGCTCAGAGCCTGGAGCCTGTTTCGGATTCTGTGTCTCCCTCTCTCTCTGACCCTCCCCCATTCATGCTCTCTCTCTGTCTCAAAAATAAATAAACGTTAAAAATTTTTTTGGATTCAATGTTGTTCAATACTTTTGATATTTTTTTGCACCTTTTGGTGGATTTTAGGAAGCAACATTAAGTGAATATTAACTTTAACTCATAGACTTTATTCTTTTTAGGTTTCATATACTAACAATCAAACAAATGGAGAAAAAAAATCATTCCATGGTGTCTGAGGTTATTTTGCTGGGCCTCACAGAGTTTCATGAGTGACAGCTTTGCTTATTTTTTTTTCCATTATCTATACAGTCACTGTATTAGGTAACCTCATTATCTTTGTAGTAAAACTGGACCCTCAATTATACTCTCCCAAGTACTTCCTGCTGGAGAACCTCTCCTTTATTGATAAGTCCCTGATCTCCTTTGCTACTCCTAAAATGATCTATGACCTAATTAGTGAATATAAGGCTATGTCCTATAAAACTGCATGGCCCAGATGTTCTTCCTTCACCTTTTACACGGAAGTGAGATGATGTTGCTTGTAGCCATGACAACTGATAGATTCACTGCAATCTGCAAACCCCTTCATTACAAAAATATCATGATCCATTGTATTCGCATCGGACTTGCAATTCTGTCCTGGACCACTGGTTTTGTTCACCCTGTGAGCCAAATGGTGTTCACTGTGCCTTTACCATTATGTGGTCCCAATGTTGTGAATAGTTTTTCTGTGATCTGCCTCAGGTCATCAGACTTGCCTGCACTGACACATCTTGGAGCTATAGGTCATTGCATTCAGCGGACTACTCACTTTGTTCTGTTTCACCTTTCTGTTCGTCTCCTATAGCATCATTCTAATTACTGTCTGGCGTCGCTCCTCCACCCGGTCTTCCAAGGCTTTGTCCACTCTCTCAGCCCACATTACAGTGGTGGTGCTGTTCTTTGGACCTTGCAGCTTGATCTACATATAGCCATTCAGCAAGATCTCCATAGATAAGATCCTCTCTGTGTTTTATGCAATTTTCACTCCCCTTTTAAATCCAATCATCTACACATTCAGGAATAAAAACATGAGAAAAGCAATAAGAAAGATAAAGAACAAGCATGTGAGTCCCAGATCAACCTTTTAACTGAAACATTACAATCATGAAAGACATCATCATCATTGTTGCCCCACCATCATCCAAAGACACTGAGGTATATGATTTTGTATGAAATATAAGTCACATCTTGAGAACTGGCAATCCTTCCCTACACAACATATATATGCAATAAAACATCCTGAATTATGTATCCAAACACAAACCCTTCCAATATAATCCCATTCATGTATGTTGTTATTTTCAGGTTTTTGTTGTTTTCAGATATTTACTGAGCTTTAACCATGGATGAGGCACTTTGCATGTGTTTTCTCTTAACATTATAATGGTGAAAATAGAGCATATTATTAACATATTCTCAGTAGAAAACTCAGCATTACAAAATTTAATGAACTTGGCACAGAAATAACAAGCACTAAACAGAGAATCTAATCCAAACTCTATCTTCAACATCTATGCCTTTATAACAGATGTTCTATCTAAATTTTAATAACATTAATAAATTTATTCTTGTTCCTGCCACATGTTCCCAATAAATAACTCCCAACAAGAGCAAACAAAAAATTCCCATTGACCTGAAAGTAAAAAGTCCCAGCCATTTCAGTCTCCTCATACCTCTGATTTAATAGAAGAGTTTATTAAGTCAACTGAAAAGATTGATCCCAATAATCAAGGTGTACTAGGCTTAGTGTTCCTCAATAGAGTAGGAAAGATCATATATGAGATTCAAACGATTCTCTGTGGTGTCTCATAATATTTGCATACCAAGTAATAAAAGTAAATAAAAATGTTTTTCACAGGGGCTGCATCAATTTACATTTCCACCAACAGTGCACAAAGATAACATTGTACGGTAACAAACAGTGACTACAATTATTCTAGTGAAAACTGAGTAATGTATAGTAATGTATAGAGCTGCTGAATCAACATATTGTACACCAGAAAATAATATAATATTGTACATTTATTATATGTAAAGTAAATGAGTATATTTCAGTTAAGTAAATGAGAATGATATAACCCAATAAAATTTTACATCAGGTTCACCCCACCAAATAAAGAATCATTATCATCAGATTTATTAGCTGACCAGAAAAAAGAAGCAATTGGCAATAAAAGAAGACAGCCATGGACAATTGAGTTTCCCAACCCATTAGTAAAATGCTGATTGTAGAAACCAAGAATATTTTCTTTCTGAATATGTACTAGGATAACTGTGCATTTATGGTATTTATAAAGAAATTTCAAATTCTTTTTTTCTTTTATTTTTCCTCACCAAGAAGATGCTGGTGATTAACTTTACCATTTAGTCTCTAGGCTATGGAATGATCCTGTGGGATTATGATTAAGCTACAGGAGATCCCAACACAGCACTGAGATGGATATAGGAAGTTATGAAAACTTCTAGCTTTCCATTTGGAGAAAAGATAAGAATGTCTTAATTTGTATGCAGGATAAATGAATCTTTCAGCTGAAGCAATTATCTTTGATTGGAAATTTAAATAAAGGTGGAGTAGTGTGTATGGAATCTAAGCAACAAAATGGGAAGATGATTCAGAATATTTCTGGTGACTCGCTGCCCCATATTAGCTTTTCTACAGTCCTCTCTTTAGTAGATAGCTACAAGCCTGAAAATTACTTTTCCTGAACTCCTTGTAAACTTAAAACTTACTAGTATCAGTTCTATCAGTGGAAGACATTAACATGATATTGGAAGGCAGGAAAAAGGGGGAAACTTTACATTCCTCTGCCTTGGGCTGTGGCCGCAGAGTATCCAGCCACCAGGCCACTGGGAAACCATGGACTCCAGAAATACTTTGGAGGGCTCAGCAGCATCTGTAAGGTGGAAGGGTCTAAGGCTCCTAAAGCTTCATCAAGTGCAAGATCTCTTACATTCTTACTCAGTAATAGACTAGAAGTCCCAACACAGTAATGGTGACACTGTCCCAGCAGCATTTATGTATTATGGGTAATTTCTCTTCCTCTTTTGCTATTCCAGCCTTCAAGGTGGTATCTAATTTTGTGGACCTAGATTTTTCATTTGCTAAATAAGATGTAAGAAATACATGACTACAAGGACCTCCCAGCTCTAACATATAATTATTATACCTTCAATTCTAATAAAATATATAAAATACGCAATTGATTTGATGAAGACAATTCTCCTGTAATAGAATTTCTGTCTAAACTATATAATTCCTTTCCTTTCTATTATATTGTCTTTGTCACTCATAACAACACACATATTAAATGCAGAACTAAAGAAACCATTTTAGAAACTTGCATGGGATGAGAAGGAGAGGAATAAGAGAAACAAATACTGGGAAAGCTATCAACATAAATGAATGCCGGCTTTCCCTCTCAAACAAAATAAAAGGGCAAATTAAAGCTGTAATGTAGGCTTTATTCCTATTAATTACAATATACTCAACTGTATTAAATTCACAACCAAGTTTTTCTGTTGTCAGTGTATCATGGGGCATGAAATTCCATGTAGCAAAGGTATACATCCCCAAATGTAGCTGCTATATTCAACAAATAATCATTTCTTCAAAGTGCATCTATTAAAATTACTGTCATAAAGGTCTCCAAAGCAAAATTCCTGCTCACTCACCTGATAATCATGTAACACAGACCTTCAAAGAGGGCATGGTGCGCGGCTTTCCTCTGTGTGCACCTCCAGACCATCATCATCATTTAGCATACACTCTGTGTCCTCCTGGGGGTTGACCTACAAGAACACCATTTTCATCTTTATTTTCCCTAATTTGTATGATTATCCAGTTTTTAAAAATATCTAAGGTAGGAAAGCAATTGAGGGAATTAAGGTTGGATAATGGTGATAGGATATTTTGACAAGGGCCTGAATAGAAATGAAAACAAGGAGAATATTACAGGTCATTGGAGAAAAGAGAACAGACACTTCCTGTTCATCTTTATATCTGAATTCAGTCCCTTTTCTAAACGTACCACTCCTCCTACTCACTGTTCTTTATTCTCTTCTTCCTACAAATCCTCACATATTCTCTGAGTCTTGTCATTTTTGTTCACTGATCATAAGGAATGTGTTCACTTTTTAAGTGTTTTGAAGATAATAGCAACCAAGCCTAAAGCTGTATGTGAAAGTGTCACTTGAAATTGGTCACCAACCTTTTAAAATTGTTACAATATGTTATATACACCATGTACTAAATTAAATATTTTTACTTGGTTTATTGCCGGTTTGACTTGATAATTATGTATCTCTAGATTGTCTCTAGACATGCATTGATTCATTCTATATAAGAAAATACAGTGTAATTAACTGTAACACAGAAAGATTCCAACATACTTGTTGAATCATATCTCCTAAGGAATTCTACTGGAACACATGAATTCAATCAATACTTGACAACTAGACCATAAATATACATTCCTTTAATTTTTGAGGCAATATGTATCTTAATACGGGCCCAGATTTAGGATTAGATTGACAGGCTTGAATACCAGCTTTGACCCTTGGTAGCTGTGTAACAGCGTAAATCATTAAATACTTCGATGCCATAATTTCTTTATATGCAAAATGAGGATAATAATACTATTCACCTCATGGGATTCTTATGAGCATTAAATGTGTTAATGTATATGAAACATTTAGAGTTTAGCACACAGTAATCACTTAATAGCTATTGATCATTTTTGATCACTCTAGATGCTATGAATAATGTCTAAAAAGCCAAGTAAAGACAATTTAGTATGACATGTCATAACCAGAGCAAACTCTACATGTTAGGGTTGAATCATTTCATTATTTACTCTTACCCACCACTTACATTTACACAGAAGACACACACTTTGCACTGTGAACAACAGTAATACAAGGTACTAGGAAAAGAAGTTCATAAAGATCTGAGAATGAGTACATGTTTCATAAAATTCTCAGTATACTACCCAACAGAAACTAAAAAGCAAAATTATTTTAATGAATTGGAAGACTTTCTTTCATGTATAAATTAGCTTCTAGGTGTGTATTTCAGAAACATAGAATAACCTTAAAAAAATGACTTCCGTGATACAGGATAACACAATCTCATCTTCCAAATTATATATTCCTTATATATTTTTGTAACATAATCTCACAAGGAGACAGATAAGTGTGATAATAAAAGGCAAAATAAATACTAATATAGCTACTTATCCAATTTGTCCAAGGGAGCAAATTAGTGACGGTCAATATCAATTGATAAAAGAGTATCATTTGAATGAATAAGATAATAGAAAATAAAACTTCCACTCTCTTAATACCTTTTAATTGCTGCATAACTATGAGAATATTGTTTCAGAATGTGACCCATAAAATAATTTCAAATTATAGATAGTGATGCCAACATATTTAAGATTATGTATTCTCATAACACCAACTATTATCATCAATTAGAAATAGGAAAACATCAGTTCTAATTGTGGCTTTATTTTTTTTATTCTCTTTGTATAAAAGAACTTCTGGATCCTCTATGAATCAAGTAAATGGATCTTAAAATGGATCTGTAGTGACTGAATTTTTTTACTAGGATTTTCTGGACAATAGGAACCTTGAATTTTCTTCTTTGTAACATTCTCCCTAATCTACAGTGCTACTGTGTTGGGGAACATTCTCATTATGGTCACAGTGACATTAGTTCCATACTTCATTCTCCCATGTACTTCCTCCTTGGAAATCTTTTTTGGATATGTGTCTCTCCACTGTCACCATGCCAAAGATAATCACAGACTTGTTCAGGGAACACAGGATCTTCTCCATATTAGGCTGCACGACCCAGATGTTCTTTATGCACTTCTTTAAGGGTCCAGAGATGACTCTTTTAAATTGTTTTTTGTTTGCTTGTTCTTGTTGGTTTTTTTGTTTTTTGTTTTTGTTTGTTTTTGTGGTTGTTGTGTTTTTTTGTTTTGTTTTGTTTTTGTGTTTAGAGAAAAAGAGAGCACACCCATGTGCAATCAGGGGAGGGACAGAGGAAGAGTGGGAGAGAGAATTTCAAGCAGGCTCCACACTGATCAATGAGTCCTATGCCAGATCCATCTCAGGACTATGAGACCATGACCCGAGCCAAAATCACGATTTGGACATTTAACTGACTGAGCCACCCAGGTGCCCACAAAATATCAGGCATATTAATTTAGGACTATTTATAGGCTGTTTCCTTCACCTAGGATGATCTTCCATCATTTCTCCATTCAGCTAAATTCCTACTAAAATATACAACCCAGACATGATATTAGATTTTAGAACCCCTTTCCTATATGTCCTTGGCCAATTTAGATTTCTTTTTTTTTAATTCTTTTACATGTTTATTTGAGAGAGGGACAGAGCACAAGTTGGGAGGGTGGGGTGATGCCAAGAGAGAGGGAGACACAGAATCCAAAGTAGGTTACAGGCACAGAGCCTGATCCAGGGCTCAAACCCACAAGCTGTGAGATCATGACCTGAGCTAAAGTCAGACACTTAATGACTGAGCCACCCAGGTACCCCTAGATTTCTTTTTTGAAAATCATTTATAGCATGCTGTGATTTCCATCCTTTGCACAAGTTATGGCAGCAATACTTGTATAATTATAGTGGACAAAGGTCCACTTTCTCTTTAGGCTGTAAGCTCCATGTATTTCCAGTATCTAACATACATATTGGCACCCAGTAGTTCATGTATATTTATTTTTTTATTTTTTTATTTTTTTAAATTTTTTTAAAATTTTTTATTTATTTATTTTTTTATTTTAATATATGAAATTTATTGTCAAATTGGTTTCCATTCAACACCCAGTGCTCATCCCAAAAGGTGCCCTCCTCAATACCCATCACCCACCCTCCCCTCCCTCCCACCCCCCACCAACCCTCAGTTTGTTCTCAGTTTTTAACAGTCTCTTATGCTTTGGCTCTCTCCCACTCTAACCTCTTTTTTTTTTTCCTTCCCCTCCCCCACGGGTTTCTGTTAAGTTTCTCAGGATCCACATAAGAGTGAAACCATATGGTATCTGTCTTTCTCTGTATGGCTTATTTCACTTAGCATCACACTCTCCAGTTCAATCCACGTTGCTACAAAGGGCCATATTTCATTCTTTCTCATTGCCACGTAGTATTCCATTGTGTATATAAACCACAATTTCTTTATCCATTCATCAGTTGATGGACATTTAGGCTCTTTCCATAATTTGGCTATTGTTGAGAGTGCTGCTATAAACATTGGGGTACAAGTGCCCCTATGCATCAGTACTCCTGTATCCCTAGGATAAATTCCTAGCAGTGCTATTGCTGGGTCATAGGGTAGGTCTATTTTTAATTTTCTGAGGAACCTCCACACTGCTTTCCAGAGCGGCTGCACCAATTTGCATTCCCACCAACAATGCCATATTTCACTTTTGCTTTTAATTCCCTTGCCTTTGGGGATGTGTCGAGTAAGAGATTGCTACGGCTGAGGTCAGAGAGGTGTTTTCCTGCTTTCTCCTCTAGGGTTTTGATGGTTTCCTGTCTCACATTCAGGTCCTTTATCCATTTTGAGTTTATTTTTGTGAATGGTGTGAGAAAGTGGTCCAGTTTCAACCTTCTGCATGTTGCTGTCCAGTTCTCCCCGCACCATTTGTTAAAGAGACTGTCTTTTTTCCATTGGATGTTCCTTCCTGCTTTGTCAAAGATGAGTTGGCCATACGTTTGTGGGTCTAGTTCTGGGGTTTCTATTCTATTCCATTGGTCTATGTGTCTGTTTTTGTGCTAATACCATGCTGTCTTGATGATGACAGCTTTGTAGTAGAGGCTAAAGTCTGGGATTGTGATGCCTCCTGCTTTGGTCTTCTTCTTCAAAATTACTTTGGCTATTCGGGGCCTTTTGTGGTTCCATATGAATTTTAGGATTGCTTGTTCTAGTTTCGAGAAGAATGCTGGTGCAATTTTGACTGGGATTGCATTGAATGTGTAGATAGCTTTGGGTAGTATTGACATTTTGACAATATTTATTCTTCTAATCCATGAGCACGGAATGTTTTTCCATTTCTTTATATCTTCTTCAATTACCTTCATAAGCTTTCTATAGTTTTCAGCATACAGATCTTTTACATCTTTGGTTAGATTTATTCCTAGGTATTTTATGCTTCTTGGTGCAATTGTGAATGGGATCAGTTTCTTTATTTATCTTTCTGTTGCTTCATTGTTAGTGTATAAGAATGCAACTGATTTCTGTACATTGATTTTGTATCCTGCAACTTTGCCGAATTCATGTATCAGTTCTAGCAGACTTCTGTTGGAGTCTATCGGATTTTCCATGTATAATATCATGTCATCTGCAAAAAGTGAATTCATCTTGACTTCATCTTTGCCAACTTTGATGCCTTTGATTTCCTTTTGTTGTCTGATTGCTGATGCTAGAACTTCCAGCACTATGTTAAACAACAGCGGTGAGAGTGGGCATCCCTGTCGTGTTCCTGATCTCAGGGAAAAAGCTCTCAGTTTTTCCCCGTTGAGGATGTTAGCTGTGGGCTTTTCATAAATGGCTTTTATGATCTTTAAGTATGTTCCTTCTATCCCGACTTTCTCAAGGGTTTTTATTAAGAAAGGGTGCTGGATTTTGTCAAGGGCCTTTTCTGCATCGATTGACAGGATCATATGGTTCTTCTCTTTTTTTTTGTTAATGTGATGTATCACGTTGATTGATTTGCGACTGTTGAACCAGTCCTGCATCCCAGGAATGAATCCCACTTGATCCTGGTGAATAATTCTTTTTATATGCCGTTGAATTCGATTTGCTAGTATCTTCTTGAGAATTTTTGCATCCATATTCATCAGGGATATTGGCCTGTAGTTCTCTTTTTTTACTGGGTCTCTGTCTGGTTTAGGAATCAAAGTAATACTGGCTTCATAGAATGAGTCTGGAAGTTTTCCTTCCCTTTCTATTTCTTGGAATAGCTTGAGAAGGATAGGTATTATCTCTGCTTTAAACTTCTGGTAGAACTCCCCTGGGAAGCCATCTGGTCCTGGACTCTTATTTGTCGGGAGATTTTTGAAAACCGATTCAATTTCTTTGCTGGTTATAGGTCTGTTCAAGCTTTCTATTTCCTCCTGATTGAGTTTTGGAAGAGTGTGGGTGTTTAGGAATTTGTCCATTTCTTCCAGGTTGTCCAATTTGTTGGCATATAATTTTTCATAGTATTCCCTGATAATTGTTTGTATCTCTGAGGGATTGGTTGTAATAATTCCATTTTCACTCATGATTTTATCTATTTAGGTCATCTCCCTTTTCTTTTTGAGAAGCCTGGATAGAGGTTTGTCAATTTTATTTTTTCAAAAAACCAACTCTTGGTTTCGTTGATCTGCTCTACAGTTTTTTTAGATTCTATATTGTTTATTTCTGCTCTGATCTTTATGATTTCTCTTCTTCTGCTGGGTTTGGGATGGTTTTGCTGTTCTGCTTCTATTTCCTTTAGGTGTGCTGTTAGATTTTGTATTTGGGATTTTTCTTGTTTCTTGAGATAGGCCTGGACTGCAATGTATTTTCCTCTCAGGACTGCCTTCGCTGCGTCCCAAAGCATTTGGATTGTTGTATTTTCATTTTCGTTTGTTTCCATATATTTTTAAATTTCTTCTCTAATTGCCTGGTTGACCCACTCATTCGTTAGTAGGGTGTTCTTTAACCTCCATGCTTTTGGAGGTTTTCCAGACTTTTTCCTGTGGTTGATTTCAAGCTTCATAGCATTGTGGTCTGAAAGTATGCATGGTATAATTTCAATTCTTGTAAACTTATGAAGGGCTGTTTTGTGGCCCAGTATATGATCTATCTTGGAGAATGTTCCATGTGCACTCGAGAAGAAAGTATATTCTGTTGCTTTGGGATGCAGAGTTCTAAATATATCTGTCAAGTCCATCTGATCCAATGTATCATCAGGGCCCTTGTTTCTTTATTGACCCTGTGTCTAGATGATCTGTCCATTTCTGTAAGTGGGGTGTTAAAGTCCCCTGCAATGACCACATTCTTATCAATAAGGTTGCTTATGTTTATGAGTAATTGTTTTATATATTTGGGGGCTCCGGTATTCGGCGCCTAGACATTTATAATGGTTAGCTCTTCCTGATGGATAGACCCTGTAATTATTATATAATGCCCTTCTTCATCTCTTGTTACAGCCTTTAATTTAAAGTCTAGTTTGTCTGATATAAGTATGGCTACTCCAGCTTTCTTTTGGCTTCCAGGAGCATGATAAATAGTTCTCCATCCCCTCACTCTCAATCTAAAGGTGTCCTCAGATCTAATATGAGTCTCTTGTAGACAGCAAATAGATGGGTCTTGTTTTTTTATCCATTCTGATACCCTATGTCTTTTGGTTGGCGCATTTAATCCATTTACATTCAGTGTTATTATAGAAAGATACGGGTTTAGAGTCATTGTGATGTCTGTATGTTTTATGCTTATAGTGATGTCTCTGGTACTTTGTCTCACAGGATCCCCCTTAGGATCTCTTGTAGGGCTTGTTTAGTGGTGACAAATTCCTTCAGTTTTTGTTTGTTTGGGAAGACCTTTATCTCTCCTTCTATTCTAAATGACAGACTTGCTGGATAGAGGATTCTCGGCTGCATATTTTTTCTGTTTAACACACTGAAGATCTCGTGCCAAGCCTTTCTGGCCTGCCAAGTTTCAAAAGAGAGATCAGTCAGGAGTCTTATAGGTCTCCCTTTATATGTGAGGGCACGTTTATCCCTTGCTGCTTTCAGAATTTTCTCTTTATCCTTGTATTTTGCCAGTTTCACTATGATACGTCGTGCAGAAGATCGATTCAAATTATGTCTGAAGGGAGTTCTCTGTGCCTCTTGGCTTTCAATGCCTTTTTCCTTCCCCAGTTCAGGGAAGTTCTCAGCTATAATTTCTTCAAGTACCCCTTCAGCACCTTTCCGTCTCTCTTCCTCCTCTGGGATACCAATTATGCGTATATTATTTCTTTTTAGTGTATCACTTAGTTCTCTAATTTTCCCCTCATACTCCTGGATTTTTTTATCTCTCTTTCTCTCAGCTTCTTCTTTTTCCATAACTTTATCTTCTAGTTCACCTATTCTCTCCTCTGCCTCTTCAATCCGAGCTGTCGTCGTTTCCATTTTGTTTTGCATTTCCTTTAAAGCACGTTTCAGCTCCTCGTGACTGTTCCTTAGTCCCTTGATCTCTGTGGCAAGAGATTCTCTGCTGTCCTGTATACTGTTTTCAAGCCCAGCGATTAATTTTATGACTAGTATTCTAAATTCACTTTCTGTTATATTATTTAAATCCTTTTTGATCAGTTCATTAGCTGTTGTTATTTCCTGGAGATTCTTCTGAGGGCAATTCTTCCGTTTGGTCATTTTGGATAGTCCCTGGAGTGGTGAGGACCTGCAGGGCACTTCCCCTGTGCTGTGGTGTATAACTGGAGTTGGTGGGCGGGCCGCAGTCCGACCTGATGTCTGCCCCCAGCCCACTGCTGGGACCACAGTCAGACTGGTGTGTGCCTCCTCTTCCCCTCTCCTAGGGGCGGGATTCACTGTGGGGTGGCATGGCCCATCTGGGCTACTTGCACACTGCCAGACTTGTGGTGCTGGGGATCTGGCGTATTAGCTGGGGTGGGTAGGCAAGGTGCACGGGGGCAGAAGGGGCACGCTTAGCTCGCTTCTCCTTAGGTGATCCACTTCAGGAGGGGCCCCTCTTCCGTGGGCCTCTCGTCTGCGCTTGGCTCCGGAGACTCCGTTCTGCTAATCCTCTGGCAGTTTTCTGTGTTATTTAGGCAGGTGTAGGTGGAATCTAAGTGATCAGCAGGACGCGCGGTGAGCCCAGCGTCCTCCTACGCTGTCATCTTCCCTCTCTCGCTCATGTATATTTATTGAGTGAATAAAGAAAATATGAATTATTTTATTATAGTAGAATATTATTCAATTTGACCTACACTTAAGCAATACATAGACTTCTTCTATCTTCTTCTAAGATAGAAACTGTTAAAAACCTAAGAGTACACAAGGGCTTATGGTGCTTCTGTATTTTAATAAATTACAAGCATTAGAGCCTTGTAATTAAAGTAAAGGAGAATGGAATACATGAAAAATTTCAGTTAAATGGAAGAGAAGAAATAAAGCAAGTTCAGAATATTTGCTATATGCAATTACATTCAACTCTTCATACATGGTAAACATAAAATCTCAGTCTTACATTGTAGCACACCCTATATTAAACAAACCATAACCATTTATAAGGTAAAATATACATCCAGTGGTAGATGGGATTATTCTCCAGCTGATAAAATATTACATGAGAGTTTTGTGTCTATAGTATAGCACACTCAAAATCCTGAGCCCCTCTGTTTACAAAACATCTAAGAGTGCTAGAAACACATAAAATAACCATTAAAATCCATTCAAAATGTTAAAAGAAAGTAAACAAATTACATTTGAGGCCCAATATGAAGCTTGAGCTCCATTCCAGGAGGATAAACCTGCAATGAACCATTTACTACTCCGAAAACATCTACAGAATGCTATTCCCCAGAGATCCTACAAATTTAGGAGAGTACTATGGATTGGGAATTGGGCCTGAACAGGGATAGAGACCAACTGGAGGCCACGCTGAGTGCTCAGATTTTGAAAAGAAAAAAAGAGAGTATTAGAAGAAAGCCTGCCTAGCAGAGCAGATGGCAAGAAAAAATGTTACCAAAACTTGATTCTTGGTATAGATGAAATTAAATGCTTCCATAACAAGGATTCACTTGCCACTTAATTCTTTGTATTTTCCCACACCTCAAAATGAGAATTTTATTTTAACTTGCTATTTAAGGACACAGGTTTAGGTGTTTGGCACAAGTAAACACAAATATTCACTGAAAAGAAATGTTGCTTGAAAATGGGCTACAGTGGACTCTCACAGAAAGGTTTTGCAGATAAAAACTCACAATCAAAAATCACAAGACAAACAAATCTCAACACAAATGGGAGGAGAAAATGGAAGACAATGCATGGTATGGGAGAAAAAAATATTTACAAATCATGGATTTGATAAGGGACATGGGTATAACTAAAAAAAAGTCTTCAAAGAAGATACACAAATGGGCAATAAGTATATGAAAAGATGCTCAATATCATTAGTCACTAGAGATACACAAATGAAAATCACAGTAAGATACCACTGTACTCCCACTAGGATGGCTGTAGTCAAAAAGACAGACAATAACACAGAACAGTCAGAATCCTTATACATGGCCTTATACAATGTACAATAGACAACCATTTTGGAGAAAATTTAGCAGTTCCTCAAAATTTTAAACACAGAGTTACTGTGTGACCTATCAATTTCATGCCAAATATGAATATACAAAAGAAATGAAAACACATGCCCCTATGAAATCCTGAATATGAATGGTTATAGCACCTTCTTTATTCATAACAGTAAAGATATTTAAAAACCCAAATGTTCATCACTGATGAATGGATGAACAAATGTGGTATATCTACACTATGGAATATTATCTGGCAATAAAAGAATCAAATACTGACACAAGCTACAACATGCACAAATCTTGAAAACATAAGGCAATGTGAAAGAAATGAGTCACAAAAGACCACATATAGCACAAGTCCATTTGAATGAAGTGTCCACAATAAGCAAATTTTTATGGGTACAAAGTAGACTGGTTATCTAGGTGTGTGGGGAGGGGCAAAGGATGGGGTCTTTTGTGACTGCTTTCTCTTGTTTAGCCTAATTTTTTCAAGATTCATCCACATGGCAGCATGCATCAATACTTAATGCTAGGGGTCACATCAGAAACATGGCAGAGTAGGAAATCCACAAATACACCAATCATCGACAATTCATGGAAAAATTCTTTTTGAGAAAAATCAAAAACTAATTCAAAGTCTCTTGCACCCCAGGAAAATGCAAAACCAGGCTCACTGAAGCTTTTAAGGAGATTCAGGATACCCTTTTACCAGAAATCTTGCCCCTGTCACAATGTCACAGGATCTGGAAGATACCCCCAATGTCCCAACTTCATCAATTGGAGGGAAGGAGTGGGTTTGCATTTATACTATCCCAGATTTTCAGAGGCAGCTTCCTGAGGACAAGATTCTGTTTTGCCAGTCTTGGAGCTCTGACAGGCCTGGCACAGTTTAGCTGCTTGGGGAGAACAGAGGCAGTAGCTTGGGGCAGTACATGCTGTTGATCTTGCCCACTGCTCAGCACAGAGTGAGTATATTAAAAAATCCCAGCTCTCAGCTTCTGCCAGGAGAGTCAGACTTAATTCATGCATCCGGCACCTTAACTTTTCTGGGGCTTCCCCAAGAATTAGCATCTGTCTCACCAATCCCGAAGCTCTGATGGTTCTAGCATAGTCTAACCAGCTGGGGGAGAACGGAGATGTAGCTTGGGCTGATAGATGCCAGCGCTTTCCCCACACCCTACCCCAAGCTCAGCACAGAGTGAGAAAACAAAAATCACTACCAAGAAGCTGCCTGTTTCTTCTTGGGGACAGAAAATATTGTAGAGCTCCCCAGATACCCTGGCTAGGCTTACTGGTGGGGATCTCTTCCTATATAAGACCAATCTGTGGAGATTGGGAGAGGTGCCTACATTGTCCAATATGCATACACCAACACAAAGAATTGAAAATGGAGAACCAGACCAAATGTCCCAAAGAAAGGTAAAAGATAAATCTTCAGAAACTAACCCTAGTAAAATGGACTTACATGATTTACCTGACAAAGAATTAAAAACAACCATCATAAAGATCCTCATCGAGGTCAAGAGAACAATGTGTAAAGGAGACTCAATATTCCCTTTCAATAACAGTCCCATGGTTCCTGCTTATACATGAAAGCTCATTCTTGAAACTGGTTTTGTGTCAGTTTGTTTCCTTTTTTTATGAGGCCCAGTGTGTCCCAAGAGTCATTCTGGCACTGTAGTTATCTCACTGGAGAGGAACTTAGGCCAGGCCTAAAGGATCACCTGTTGCCTTACAGGAGAAAAGGCTCTGAAACTTCCTTGAACAGGAGGAAATTCTAGCTCTTACTAAAATGAAGGAGTCTGGAGAGCCAAAGCCTTCAGGAGCATTTATCCAGATATACTCATGCCCAATGTCAGGGTCCTAAATTTTTCCTTCTAGTGCCTTGACCTTACCATAATACACATGCTTTGCCTGAGTGTTTATATTGTGTTGGAGATGTGTAAGTCTGTTAGATCTTCAATCTAGTCCTTGTCTAAGGTATTTCTACTACAGGACATAAGGACTTCTTTGTAAATGACCAAAGAGCTCCTAAGGTCCCTACACTTAACTGATAGCTGCTTGTTATGGTCTTCTGTTTCTAATTATTCCAAGGCATCAATACAACTTAGCAATAAGCAAATAACTCCACTCTTTGTAGTTATTTTGATCCCTTTGACTTCCAAATGACTGGATCACTTACCTCAAATAGCATTCCTTTCCACAAGATGTTTCCCCAGGTCACCACCACTGAAATCTTGAGCGATCAAGCATTTATATTATGCCAGGGCTTGCCTGTGTCTTATCTACCACTTGTAACAGAGTCTTATTTGCGCATAAGTCTTATTTGCACAACCACAAAGCCCATTTATCACCTGTTTTCTCAGACCACTCCCAATACCAATTATGCCAGTTTAGGTCACCTGAAAAGTAGATGCCAGTGGGATCAGAGTATATCCA